>NW_024423344.1:30322455-30956978 GCF_017311325.1 Ursus maritimus | reverse complement strand
CCTTTCCCTACCTTTAACTTTGTCTCTTTCTTGAGTTGCCTCTCCACTTGTTTCCCTTCTCTTCCCCTGAGCTTCTCTCATCTAGATTCTTCAGGATACAAAAAAAAAAAAAAAAAAAAAAAAAAAAAAAAAGAAAGAAAAGAAAAAGAAGAAGAAGAAGTAGTAGTAGTAGTAGTAGTAGTAGTAGTAGTAGTAGTAGTAGTAGTAGTAGTAGTAGTAGTAGTAGTAGTAGTAGTAGTAGTAGTAGTAGTAGTAGTAGTAGTAGTAGTAGTAGTAGTAGTAGTAGTAGTAGTAGTAGTAGTAGTAGTAGTAGTAGTAGTAGTAGTAGTAGTAGTAGTAGTAGTAGTAGTAGTAGTAGTAGTAGTAGTAGTAGTAGTAGTAGTAGTAGTAGTAGTAGTAGTAGTAGTAGTAGTAGTAGTAGTAGTAGTAGTAGTAGTAGTAGTAGTAGTAGTAGTAGTAGTAGTAGTAGTAGTAGTAGTAGTAGTAGTAGTAGTAGTAGTAGTAGTAGTAGTAGTAGTAGTAGTAGTAGTAGTAGTAGTAGTAGTAGTAGTAGTAGTAGTAGTAGTAGTAGTAGTAGTAGTAGTAGTAGTAGTAGTAGTAGTAGTAGTAGTAGTAGTAGTAGTAGTAGTAGTAGTAGTAGTAGTAGTAGTAGTAGTAGTAGTAGTAGTAGTAGTAGTAGTAGTAGTAGTAGTAGTAGTAGTAGTAGTAGTAGTAGTAGTAGTAGTAGTAGTAGTAGTAGTAGTAGTAGTAGTAGTAGTAGTAGTAGTAGTAGTAGTAGTAGTAGTAGTAGTAGTAGTAGTAGTAGAAGAAAAAGAAGAAGAAGAAGTAGTAGTAGTAGTAGTAGTAGTAGTAGTAGTAGTAGTAGTAGTAGTTCTTCCCACTATGGATCAAAGAAGACAATTTTCTTCCATTGCCCTAAATATTAGGGCTTCACTATAAGTAGGGTAGAGAAGTATGGCGGAAAATGACCTTCGGAGCATAAATGAAAGATAAGAAGAGAATGCACAAAAAGTAATCAGACTAATGCTTTCATAAAACTGAGTCACAAAAAAATGAAACAGTTGACTCCAGACAAATAAATTAACAAAAACAGATCTTAGTTTCTAAGTAAACTACACTGCTGCTTGCTTAAAGAGTTGTTCATTACTGGACTGTGTTTCCCAGTTGAGTGAAAGATCCTTTGTCTGCCTTGGTCTTCTGTCCCCTTGTACCTAATTTTCCACCCACTTTTACTCTCAAAAGTATCTCACTTGGTCCATTGTATATGCAGTCATGTTCATCATACTTGGAATAGAGTTGTTTATTTCTGGGTTTATTCATTGCTAGTAGTTTGTGTGGTTTTTTGTTTAATCCTGTTTGTTTAGTATGCTGCCTATGCAGGATTGGAACACATCTAATTGTTAGAATTAAAGCGTTCCCCACATTTGATGGATTAGTTTGGCTCATCCTTAATTATTTATCTGGTGTATTCACTAATGACACTGGATAAAACTCTTGTAATTCTGCACTAGTTAAAATTAAAAGTAAACTGTGACACCATTTGAAGTACTGTTGAACTTTAGCTCTCTTTCAGTTAAAAGATTCTAAAAGAACAGGTGATCAATTCTGAATTTTAAAAATACACAAATTATTTTCTCTGTTGAGTAATTAATGCATAATTACATAATTACTTTATCACATGGCTCTGATCGAATAATTATATATGGCCTTTATGCAAGCTCTCTGTGCTCTAAGCATTTCACACACATGATTAATTGGCTAGGGAATTTTTTCTTAAAGGGAAGATTATGTACTAAATTATTTTTAACATTAAGTAACTATATATTTATATATGCATTTAACAAATGGTTCATTGCAAAAATGTCCCCGATTCTGCATCCCTCCCTATACCACAAACTTTGCAATATGACTTTGCAGATCTTCGTATCAAGGGGTAGAACTCACACTCTCATTTCTCGAATCTGGGCTGAATTTGTGACCTGCTTTATTTAATAGAGTATGCCAGAAGTAATTTGCCAGATCTAAGGCAAAGCTGCCAGGGAGTTTCCACACCTGTACTTACTTTCTTGGAACTCTGTTCAACCACCAGAAGAACAAGTATAGGCTGGCCTGATGAACTAAGTCATCTCATGTACATTTAGAGAGCCAGATGAATGCCAGACTTATGAAGGAGATCATCCTAGAAAAGCCATTCTCTAGCCAGCCAACCTGGTAGTTAATAAAAAATACATGAGTAAACCCATCTGATACCAACTGAGCCTAACTCAGATCAGCAAAACTACCTAGCTGACTCTTGGATTATGGAATAATAATAAATGCTTATTGTTAGAAGTCATTAGAGTTTACAATCGGTTATTATAAGGAGATGGCTAACTGATATGATACCTCTTAGATAGTCTTACTTCAATATACAGAAAACATTTCAAAATAGCATAAACTATATTATTTTCCATTACTAGCTAGACAACTCAATCTCTGAATGTCTAGATGGCACTCAAATTGAAGATGTCTGAAGCCTTTTTTTTTTTTCAAATGGTGTTCCTATTATGTTTCATCACTTTACTTAAGCTAAGAAAATTTATTATTTTTTCTACATTTGCTAGTTTCCCCCCATTCAATTATTTACCCTAGCCAATGGAGTCTCCATTTAAACATTAATCAAGTATATTCCCAACTCCTCATTCACACATACTGCCATAATATCATCTCTCTCCTGCATTAATTGCCTTGTCTTCAGTCTCTCTCTACGAATCAATTCTACCAGACTTTTTTTTGCCTACAACAGACACCTAATTTTATGCCTTCTTCCATTAAAAATCATTCGGTGTTAAATTTAAATATACCCGGGGCGCCTGGGTGGCTCAGTCGTTAAGCATCTGCCTTCAGCTCAGGGCGTGATCCCGGCGTTCTGGGATCGAGCCCCACATCAGGCTCCTCCGCTAGGAGCCTGCTTCTTCCTCTCCCACTCCCCCTGCTTGTGTTCCCTCTCTCGCTGGCTGTCTGTGTCAAATAAATAAATAAAATCTTAAAAAAAAAATTAAATATACCCTTTTCGTCAGTAAGTACATATATAATTTTCTGTGTGGTAAAAAACACCAAGTTCCCCAATATAGATAAAATAATATTCACTGCAGTACTATTAGCTTTTATTTCCAGAAGTGTTTACCTGGGTAATGAATTCATGAGCCATTTAAAAAATTCTTTCTGCTTTGGTGCATTGAAGAACAATAGCAACCACGTTAACAGATTATATGACAGGAGTCAAAACTTGATGCTTGTTGCATAGGGGCTGAAGTTCGTAGGGCTTTCCAAATCCAGTATCAAATCTTCTCATTTGCATTCCCATTCTCATCCCAAACATACATCCCTCCTAAGTTGTCTTTACTCCTTTATTCAAGACGCTTCATCTGTCTCAAATGTCCTTTCTTATTCCTCACTACGAAAAATTCTGTTCATCCAATGAAACATAACTTAAAAAACACTATCTCGGTGACACCCTCCTTGGTAATGCAGTCAGAAATAATCCCCATCTATGTGCTCCCCTACAGCAAGTTCTTACTAATATTAATATAGTACTTAACTCATTGTAGTTAGTCGTGTAGAGTTTGTCTTCCCTGCTTGACTGTGAGTTCTTTGAAGGCAATGATTATATAATTTTCATGTTTGTATCCTTAGAATCTAATAAAGAGCCTGGCAGTAGATAGAAGTGACTACTTATATGATAACAGGAACATATTTTATGTAGAGTGAGTAGGATTTTCCATCACTGATTCCTAGTGTATGTCTCTACAGAGTAATTACAATAGGCAATTCACAAGCAAACTATTTTATTTGGAGTTGTTTTCACACCCCATATTATATTTTAGACTGACAGCAGCATTGATGTGGGCATTATTCCTAGTTTATAAATGAAGAAACTTGGAGAGGTAAGGGGAATTGACGAAAGGTACAAAGGTCTTTTATATCTACAGATTGGTATCTTTTTACTTCATTAAAATCTTAGCTTCAAGAAAACAATTTCATCACAATAGAGTATGAGTTACAACCCCCAAAGTAGCCAACTAACTTCAGGGTTCATATATACTGAAAATTTGAAAGTGTGCATGAATACTTTTAAGGTGTCATTTTTGCAGCATACGTTATTAAACTATTTTTTCCCACATACAGGCCCACTGTAATTCTAGTGTCTTGCTAGCCTAAAAAGAAGTCCCTGCTTGTAAAAAACAACAAAAAAGTGACGTAACAATGACAATTTCAAATTATTTCGTATTTTTCGAAACATGAAATAAGTAAAAAAAAAAAACTTTGATTTTAAATATAATTCTCATAACAACAATAAAACTTCAGGTTGAATTTGTTTGAAAGAACTTCTTCAGAAGTTTTATGAATGACCTTCTTTACTGCATGGCTATAATCCTCATTTCCTTAAAAGAATTTCATTTTTTCTTACTGCACCATGTGCATGTTTTCGGTCTTGAAGTTCAGTTTTCTTTGCCAAGTTAGGCACTGAAATGCATAAGGCAGGGATGTGTCTCCTCTGCTGATTCTGTGATACCAGCACATACTTTCCAGGCAATGAAAAGAAAATAACTATAATGCTAATAATAGGTACCAATAAAAGCAAAAATGATATTGACAGTAAACTGGCAATAAGCAAACCATATAACCTTCAGTACATCAAAGACATCTCCTGGTATGGAGAAATGATGATTTCATTGATTTTGGCTTCATTGCTTATTTATTTGTTTGGGGGTCTCTGACATTCTAATCTAGAACTCTTGCGGGACAGGCACACTCTTACAGGATACTGTAGCTAAAACTCAAAACAAATTTAAACAAAGTATACAATGCTGCACTTAATAAAGTACAAATCAGTAGTTGAAACTAACTCCTAACTTGAGAAAGGAGTCACACATACAGGACAATTAGGCAATCTGTTCATCGGGGGGGGGGTGTCCATTGATGGAGCAGTTTTGGAGCCGTTACATAAAACATACTTTTCAACCACATGGTTATCTGCCACTTATTTGAAAAGAGTGTATTCACAGCATAGAAGATACATTTGGAGATTATATTTTGAAAGGGTAATCAATTTTGTCTCTATGAAAGAGTGATCTCAGTTGTGAATGGACAATCTGCACAGTTGTGAGCGACTTGAATTTCAGACTGATAGAATTACCTACTTAAAATCTCCCTGATGGAAACCCACTGGACTAGCCTTTCTCTCTTAACATGAAATTTTTAATGAAGTTCTTCACCTAACACCTTACTTAATTAATTACCTTCCACTCTCAATGAAGAGAGAAAATATTAGGTAAAAGGTAGAAGTTTCTCACAATACCCAGTTTTTTTCTATGTTCAAGTCAAAATTGAAAATGTCACAAAAAAGCAACCTGAGGCTTTTTTCCCTTAAGTTCCATGTAAATGAGACCAGATATGACATTTTTTTCCTCCCAAAGTGACAGGATTCTGGGTGACTGTCTCAGTTATAGTTCTTTGGATGTAAGTAATAGAAATTGATTATAAGTTATTCAAACAAGAAAAATGGATCCCAACCAGTCCACAGAATCAAAGCAGAGCTGAAAACCCAGGCTTGTTGGAAGAATGAATGTGATTTACCTCATGGGGGTTTTCTGTTCACCCTGCGTAATATTGGTGGTGTTGGGTACTGGGATTTTTACTGTCTGGGGTGGGCAGTCAGGACTTGTAACAGAACAAAGAGAAAAGGGATTTTAGGTAGACTAAAACAACGTATTCCACTGAGGTAGTAAGTTAATCATCTACCAAAATTATTCTCTTATGATTATCCTTCCACATATTTTCTATCCTCCTTTACTCTTTATATTTAGCTCTCATAATGAGAAAGGAAGTGAACTCTTAGCAAAGTGAAAGGTATTGTTACATGAACCATGATTTTTCATCATTTAAAAGCAAGGGGAGATCTGTGATGACCACAAGGAAATATTTCATAGGACCTTAAGGGGGTTTGAGTAAAGAGAAGCAAGGTAAATCCAGTCATAATACTGATAATGTAAGATTTCCTCTTGGCATGTTGCAGAGTGAAAAACACTGCCCATGGAATTAGTACAATGGATTCAAGTTCCAAACTTTATATCTCATCTTATATAAATGTGGGCAAGTCAATTAATCTGTCATTTTATTCATGTGGTAACAGGAGAAACAGTGACCCACCCAATTGCATTTTTGTGAGAAGAGATAAATATTTTTTATATGAAATAATTTTTGAAACACAAAGACTTACATGAGTAGGAGTTATAAAGTTTAGTCTAAGTCAACATTTGTTTATTTTCTGTCTCTTTTTCAAATTACTCACATTCTAAAGTTTGGAATTTGAGTTCTTGATAATGTTTCCTAAATCACTCAAATAACATCACAACCACATTCTTAGATAATTTCTACACTAGAAGGTTCAGAAGGGCAGTGATGACTGCTGACTTATTTATAGCGTTAGCTCTACGTCCTTCAGAGCCCAGCATTTTGAAGGTGCTAAATAAATATTTCTTGATTGAATGAAATCCATTTAGTGCTTGAGATTTAGTGCTCAAGAAATCCATTCTTATCCTGAAGTTTAGAGCACTAAATATACGGGTTCAAGAAATTTCTGTTTTAGGGAAGTTCAACAAACTTGTAACAAATTTTACTATGTGCGATTTCATTTTGAATGTAATGCAGTGATAATGGAAGGGGTTTGGCTTTGAAATTAAAAAGTGTTCCATAAGTCATCAATTATTTTTCTGTGTTCTGGAGCAGCAGCACCAATTTACTTTTATGCACCGTTCGTATAAAGAAATAACTAGGGTAGTACGTTTAGTTACACAAAAGTAAAGCAAGTACTTCCTTCGCCTATTTCTTCCCGTGTTTTATGTGGCAATGTAAGTTGGGTATGCATCTAGCCAGTGTCTTAGCTGGTGCTGCTTTAACACGTCACCATAGCACAGGCTCATAGTCCTGGAGCCAGGGAAGTCCAAATTCAAGGTGCCAGCAGATTCAGCATCTGGTGATGACTATCTTCTTGCATTCTTCATGGTGGAGAGCAGAGCTAAAGAGGCAAGCTCTCGTTTTTCTTTTAGAAGGGCATAAATCCCATTTTGAGGGCTCCACCTTTTTGACCTAAATACCTCCCAAAGGCCCCACCTCGTAATCATCATCACGCTGAGGGTTAGAATTTCAACAAATGAAATTTGGTGGTTGGGGAGGGACATAAACATTCAGTCCATGGTAGCATGACTATACTACAGCAGAATTACAAAATCAGTTTCCTAAGTAAGGATCTAAATGTAAATGCTCATGAAAATATGGCTTTGTTGTTGTTGTTGTTTTTAACCAAATGTCATCATAGGTAATCTGGCAATCCAGAGGACTGATATTCTCTTTACCTTATGATGGAAGTAATATCGTGAACAGGATTCAAATTGTATTGTCATGTCTCTGCTCAGACTGTTGACACCCTCTCCCCTGTATGCTATTTAGAGTTAAATAATCCAAACCACTTTGGGAGTGTACTGGCAACTATTCTGATTGCCTTTGCGGAACCACGTAAGTTGAACGTGTCTTGTGTGTCATGGTGAACAGTTTTCCTTCAGGGCATCATCTGGAGCAGGCAATGAGGGAGGACTTCATTAAGCAAAGGATGAAAAAGAACTCTTTTTGGGATAAATTGGGTAGAGTTTTCAAATAGGGTTAAGTTCCAAAGCTCTTCTGTCAGTGAAAAGGGAGCTGGCCCCTACTAGAGGAAGCAGACTGGGGAGAAAGGAGAAACCAACTGTAGAGAAGTCCCTTGGTCTGTGGACCTAGAAATGATATCTTACTTTTTAAAAATGTATTTACCTTTGTTCATAAACATAAATAAATGTAATTACCTTTGTGTGTAAATTTTATATTTCTGTGCATGGGAGAATTGTATCTAGAACAAAACCAAAATGTATGTGCAAAGCAGCACCAAATCTACAGAAATCCATCACATGATGTCAAGTGGTAGCCTTAGAAATCGAAAGCAGATACCTAGAGAGGGAAATCTGGGACTGAGGTAACCAGCCACAACTGTCATGAATTTCTGGAACCAAAATCTATTCACTGGGTACCTCCAGAAGTAGGAAGGGAGAAGATCCATGCAAGTTTAGACTCATACTTTCATGTACAAGGTATCAGCTGAGACTATGGTCACCTGGCTGTTACAATGTAGACTGACCCTTGATGGCTGCATAATAAGGGCTAAATAACCATTTCACTCTTCCTTCTCCCTCTCCCATTCTACATCTACTACATACACTCCTTGAGCCCAACAGGTACAGACCATTTAAGGCTCTATTACTACAGACACTCATTATTTATGTCTATATTCAGGCACAGAACTAAATAAACATCTTTAAAAAATAAATCTGTCAAGCTTCTGCAATGGCCTGAGGTAAAAGAGCTGACCACTGTATTTAAATGTGGAAAGCTGTCACGTGATTTTAGAGTAAAATAAGAGCTGTTTCTGTGTTCAAACTATTTGTACCACCTTTTATTGTGGAAAGAGTACTTACTTAACATGAGAGCTACCTTCTTAACAACAGTATTGTAGACAATAGGTACAGTGTTGTAAAGTGGATGTCTAGAGTTTATTCATCTAGCTTGACTGGAATGCTATGCCTACTGATCATTAGTTTCTCATTTCTCCTTCTCACTAGCCTCTGGAAACCACCATTCTACTCTGATTCTATGAATTTGACTATTTTAAATATCTCATATAAGTGAAATTATGCAGTATGTGTCTTTCTGTGACTTAACTTCACTAACAAAATAAAATGTCCTCAAGATTCACCCATGTTGTAGCATGTTGCAGAATTTCCTTCTTTTTAAAGGCTGAATAATATTCCATTGTAATTATATACCACACTTTCTTTATTCATCTGTCAATGGACATTTAGGTCATTTCCACATATTGGCTATATGCAATGAAATGTGGGGGTGCTATTATCTTTTTGAGATCTCAATTTCAATTCTTTAGGATAAACATGAAGTGGGATTGATGGGTAAAATGATAGTGCTATTTCTAATTTTTTGAGGAAGTGCCTTACTGTTTTCCATAGCAATTATACCATTTTGCATTTCCACCTATCAATTCTTAAAACAACTGGGCTCTGGAACATACCTGTGTGCTCTTTCCCAACTATTTCTCCATTTATAAAATTTTAATTCCTATTATTTTTGTATACACAAAAACTTAAAACTGAAGGAAAAAAACCCTATATATTTCTATATCTGTTTATTTAACTTGGAAATAGCTGGTTTGTTTTTTTAAAGGAAACAGCTCTTTTGAAGATACTGTTTCATGGCTGAGAAAATATATCTTTTTCCTTTCTTTTTTTTTTTTTTTAAGAGATTCTATATCAAAAACAAACTTAGTCCTCATACATTTGAGTTTGGTTTGGAAATATTCAGCTGCTCTTTATAAGAAGCCAGATTCAGAAAGATTCCCTCCTACCCCCTTATAATTACTAAAAAGGATTTTGCAGGGAATTGAACATCTTCATAGAATGTAGTGAAGATCAGGTAGAAACCCTGACAATGCAAATTACTGTACTTGTTAGGACTTTTTTTTTTTTAATTTAAATTCAATTTAGTTAACATGGAGCATATTATCAGTTTCAGAGGTAGAATCCAATGATTCATCAGTTGCATATAACACCCAGTGCTCATTACATCAATGCTCTCCCTAATGCCCCTCACCCCATTACCCCATCCCCCCACCTATCTCTGACGCAGCAACCCTCCATTTGTTTCCTAGTGTTAAGAGTCTCTTATGCTTTTCAAGTGATGAAGAACTTAGCTGTATTACATATAAATTTCTTACCAAGGCTTATTCTCATGTCCCTTCTCTATCTTTGCCGTGATTATAAACTCTTGTTTGTAATAACTCCAGGAAGACTAATGATATAGCTCGTTATCAAGTGTATACAAAATGCAACAATTCTTGATTTTTCTTTTCAAAAAATTAAAAGGGTAAGATGGAATTGTGAATGGAAAGACCTTGGTAAAGAGATTCTCCATGCTCTAGAGCAGGAAGTCATGTTGGGTAGATCACTTTCCCTTTGTGCATTTGTTTCTCTGCCTATTAATTGGTGGAAAGATAAGGTGTCACTTGGTTAAGTGCTATGGGGGCCAAACATAATGTAAATGAGCAAAGAGAGCCACTGTAACACAATGGCAGTGGGGGCATCTGTAGAGAACCAGGAAGTAGATGTCATTTTAAACAAGGCCAGTTGCTAGCTAGCGGCAAATTATCAGAGAAAAGCAAGCCCAGTATCACAACTTGGCGAAACTGCTGAAAGAAATAGAAAAAGTCTGGTTTTTAGGTAAAATATCCTAGTTTTTAAATGTTAAGAACTCAGTTTTTTGCACACTATCTACTACAACACAACAAATTCAGCACTATGTTTTTGGCTTATAAGCTGCCAGTTGGCAACCTATGAGCAAGAGAATCTCCAGTTATGGTGTTAATATGCCTTAACTGGAAGTGTACTGAGCATTTAACATCTCTTTTATTCAGAATCATGCAAGGCCGTCTAAGGACTTTAAAGATATAATTATGCTAGAAACTGGAAAACCCAGTTCATTAATGCCAAACACTGGTTGATAAAGTACCAGTGACATTTTTTATGAATTTAACTGGTTGTATACTTGGTACTAAAAGTCACTACTATTTTCATGATTCTTTTAATATCCCTTTTTTTCTTTTTTAAAAATTTAAATTCATTTAGCCAACATACAGTACATCATTAGTTTCATATGTAGAATTCAATAATTCATCAGTTGCATATAACACTCACTGGTCATCACATCACATGCCCCCCTTAATGCCCATCTCTTAATATTCTTTATGCCATGTGTGATTACAAGCATGTAAGTATCAGTGCAATTTGAAATATACTAGGTAAGTTGAACATGCTACATATTGTTCCATGTTCCATATTTTCCTTTCAGATTAAAAGCTCCTGAAAAAATTCATTATTACCCAAAGCAATCTCCTATATTATACTCAGTGATAAGTACAGAACTCACTGCACCTGCTAATAATGGTAGCCTCTACCAGAGTCTTTGCCTACAGTCTCTTCATCAGAAAAAAAACCAAAACCAAACAAAAAAACAACAGCTTTTTGATCTAATTATCATCATTTCCATTGATTATGGTGTTTTTCAGAGAATTAGACTAAAACATAGTGTTGCTTATATGACGAGATCAAATAATGACAAAGGCAAACACACAAAGAGTGTTTGATCTCAATGACAGACTAAACCTTCCAAATTGCTAATCATTAAGACATCATATTGGGAAAGGTTTTATGTGGCACAGATATAAAGCTTTAGGATGGAATTTGGATGAAAAAACAGCCTTCTCTCTTTTACTTTTTTAAATGACTAATTTGCTTCAGAAAGCAGTCAATAAAGTATATCCCTATACTTGGATTCCTTTTGAATTTCTAGAAAGATTAGCTCTGGGAAGTGGGACTATAGGTGATCTTTTGTGTTAGTCACGGTGTCCACACCAAAGAGAAGCTAATTCATCTGATAAAATTTAAAACTGATAAAACACACACCCAAACCATTTCTTAGCTAGCTTCTTCTGCAGAAACCACTCTCCACTCTGAAATCATTTTTATCCTTGGTATTAACATTTTCACAAGGATATGTGTTAATTTTCAGACTCTGTTTCCCCTGCTCAGCACTTAACTGAAATATCAATTTGAAACTGTGAGATTTGGTTTTTCTTTTATTATTGGATTTCTTTTCAATGTTTTTCTATTCTTTTTCTGAAAATATATTTCATATTGATGTTATATATGCTAGATAAGATTTTCCAGATCTCTTAATTTCACTTTCAAATTGTCCTAATTTTTGTCTTTGTCTTTATTTTCCTCTCTTTTAAATTTTCCACAACTACTGTACTAACTTACCTAACATACTTCTTCCTCAAAACTTCCCTTTCAAAACAAACACACACAAGCACATATATGCACACACAGAAAGAGAGAGGGGACAGGGAGGGATTCTTATTCTTTTTTTTTTTTTTTTTTTCCTAACCTGGGCAGTAACATTTTGGGAAGCTTCTATTTTGTTCTTGTTTCAGAATACCTTTTCATTCTAGTAGTTTCTTCTTTTGGGGGGGAATATGCTATCTTCTCTAATCTTTATGAGAAGGCTAATTTGGAATTAAAATGTATTTCTGTTTTCATTTCACAAAATTCTTTGTAGTTTATAGCTCCACGTGTTCTGAAATATGACAGGGCTTTATAATCACTACCCCAATCATGATACAGAACAGTTTCATCATCCCCACAAAAATTCCCTTTTGCAGTCTTTCCATACCCCCAATTCCTGGCAGTCATGGATAAATTCTCCAACCCTATAGTTTGCCTCTTTCACAATATAAGTGGAATAAAAAGTTTTCTCTTTTACCAAAAACATGTTTGCTCTTCCCAAGATCAATTGTTCTGGGTTTTTTTTTTGTTTTGTTTTTTTTTTTGGCTATTAGCTTACATAAATGCCTGATAGTCCTTAACTGCTATTTATATTTATAAATGAAGAGACATTTTATTAATAAAAGTCACTGGCATAAACCTTTCTACCCGAAGTAGGTCCTTTTTTTTTTACTGACCTTCCCCAGAAGAGAGATTAACAGGTCCATGTGAAACAGGAGGGAATACTGACCGCCAAGTTTTTTTGGGGAGTGGAATGGGGGCTCACACATGGGGTATAGAGAGTCGGGTGATCCTTCTACTCATTCAAATGCCAAAATAAAGACTTTTTGGTGGTATCGAAATTTACACTAAAATCTTGGCTTTTCCTGCCAGATTATTTTATTTCTTTATAGAGCAATGTTTTATTTCCTTTTAAGTAGAAGTAAAAGGCACTGCTTTCTCCTCCCTCCCTCCTGATCTGTATGTGTGTGTACGTTGAAAGGGTTAATGCCAAGGAAGATGAAGACATGTTAGGTATACTAGCCCAGTGGTTGTAGAGAATGCCCACCCATTCAAGCTTGAGGTCTCTTCGCAGCTATGCTGGAAAAGGACATCTCCCAGTTTAGCAACAATTTTTTCTCTAGTTTTTTAAACAACATGAACCAACTGGTTTCTGTTCTCAAAAATTATAATTTCTGAAACACTCTTGATCCTGCTTCTGTCCTCAGTGCTATTATGAATACATACTCATCGTCCCTTCATGAGAAGTGAGAAGAGGCAAAATTGTGTGCATTCTCAGCCATCCAGAACCAGTACCCAAAAAGTACTATCATTGTAGGAATGCCTGATCTCATGCAAGAACGTGTGACCCTACACTATGAGTTACAGAATAGTCTTCATTACTTGCCACAGTACTATGGATCTCCTTTACTGTTTGTCACATATGCTCAGAGTCTAGATTCAGCTAATTTTTTTTCTATTTAATAGTAACCTCTTGAAAGCTGAATTATCTTTGGACTCAAAGTGTTTGTCTGTGGGTGGGTGGTATCAAATGAAGAAATGTAAATGCTTTAATAGATAGTTGAGCATGTCTGGTGTAGGGAGCCTTCCATATACCTCTCAAGTACCATGGAAAAAAGTTCTACTCTGCCGTCTGGTTTGTTGTAATAGAGAACAGTAAAGGGGGCAAATATTACTGGGAGGAAAAATGCTAGGTTCTTGACATGCATTTTAGTACTTGTTTTTCCTTATATATCTTCTTCAAAATAACTGACATCCTATAAAGAAACTGAGCCTTAGGAAATATTCATCAAATCACTCAGCTCATAAGGAGCAGAGCTACCAGTCCAACATATTTCCTTTGGTTCCTAAGACCAGACTCAACAAAAGGATCAACTGTAGCCAGCTGAGGAAGGCTTACTTGGAGACAGGACTTTGACCCACATAGCAAAACAAAGGCGATTTAGCAGGGTGCTGTGAAAATTATGTATTTTGATTCCTCATCCCTTCTTTCTCCTTTCTTTCTTACCAAGACTGATGCTTCTTTTTTTTAATAATTTTTTATTATGTTATGTTAATCACCATACAGTATATCCTTAGTTTTTGATGCAATGTTCCATGATTCATTATTTGCGTATAACACCCAGTGCACCATGCAATATGTGCCCTCTTTAATACCCATCACCGGCCTATCCCAGTCCCCTACCCCCTTCTCCCCGGAAGCCCTCAGTTTGTGTCCAAGTCCATAGACTGATGCTTCTTAAGAGCTTAATAGAGGTGTTACTTATTACCATAAAACCCAACCATTGTTAAGTGTACAATTTATAGTAAATTTATAATTGTACAACCATTCTGACAATCCAATTTTAGAGAATTTCCACCACTCCAAAGAATTCCCTCATGCCTATGTGAAATGATGTTTTGTCTCTATAAATTTGCCCTTTTCTGGATTTTTAAAAAATAAATCATATAATACATAGTATTTTGTACGTATTCTTTCACTTATCACAATGTTTTCAAGGTTCATGCCTTCTGTGGCACACGTAAATGGTTCATCCCTTCTTATCACCAAAAAAGTAACCCATTTTATGTGGTTTCACATTTTGTTTATCCATTCACCAGTTCATGATTTATTTGGAGTGTATATTGATTTTATACTCTGCAACTTTACTGAATTCATTTATTAGTTCTGAAAGTTTTTTGGGGAGTATTTAAAAATTTTCTATATATAAAATCATCTCATCCACAGGTAGTAACAGTTTTATTTTTTCCTTTTCAATTTGGATGCCTTTTTTAATAATAATTTTTTATTATGTTATGTTAGTCACCATACAGTACATCCCTAGTTTTTGATGTAAAGTTCCATGATTCATTACTCGTGTATAATACCCAGTGCACCATGCAATACGTGCCCTCCTTAATACCCATCACTGGCCTATCCCGATCTCCCACCCCCCTCCCCTCTAAAGCCCTCAGTTTTTTCCCCAGAGTCCATAGTCTTTCATGGTTCATTCCCCCCTTCTTTTAACCCCCCCTTCCTTCTTCCCTTTCTTCTACCCATCTTCCTACTTCTTATGTCTTTTTCTCATTTAAGTGCTCTGTCTAGGACTTAACAATACTATTTTGAACAAAAGTGGCAACAGCAGACACCAGTGTCTTGTTCTTGATCTTAGAGAAAGAGATTTCAACTTTTTACTGTTGAGTGAGCTTCTCCTTTATGGCCTTTATTATGTGGGGGTACATTCCTTCTATACCCACTTTATTGAGAGTTTTTACCATAAATGGAGTTCGAATTTTGTCAAATGCCTTTTCTGTCTCTATTGAGATGATCATATGATTTTTATCCTTCATTTTGTTAATGTGATATATCCTACTGATAGAGCTGTAGAAGTGAAAACATCCATGCATCCCCAGGAATAAATCCCATTTGATCATGGCATATGATCCTTTAATGAATTGTTGAATTCAATTTGCTAATATTTTGTTGAGGATTTTTTTTTCATCTGTGTTCATCAGGGATAGTGGCTTGTAATTTTCTTTTTTGTGTAGTGTCCTTGTCTGATTTTGGTATGAGGGTACTGCTGGCTGCTTAAAGGAGTTTGGAGCATTAAATTTTTAAATTTTTTTGGAAGAGTTTGAGAAAAATAGTATAAAACCTTCTTTGAATGTGTGGTAGAATTTGCCAGTGAAGTATCTGGTCCTGAACTGCAATTTGTTGAGGGGTTTTTGATTACTAATCCCTAGCACTCAGGTGTAATTATTCCCTAACCGCAATCAATCTATTCAGATTTTCTATTTCTTCATGACTCAATCTTGGAAGATTGTATTTTTCTAAGAATTAATCCATTGCTTCTACATTGTCCCATTTGTTGGCATATAATTGTTCATTACTAGCCTCTAATGATCCTTTTTATTTCTGTGGTATTATTTGTAACTTCTCATCTTTAATTTCTGATTTTATTTATGGTCCTACCCTGTTTTAGTCTTACTGAGTCTAGCTAGGGGTTTTCAGTTTTACCTTTTCAAAGAACCAGCTCTTAATTTCATTGATCTTTCCTATTGTCTTTTTAGTCTCTATTTCATTTATCTCTGCTCTGATTTTTATTATTTCCTTCTAACTTTGGGCTTTGTTTGGTCTCCTTTTACTAGTTCATTTGGGTGTGAAGTGAAATTGGTTATTTGAAATATTTGTTTCTTAAGATAAGCCTGTATTGTCATGAACCTCCTTCTTAAAGTACTTCTCCTGTGCCCCATAGATTTCAGTACTTTCTATTTTCATTTGTCTCAAGGCATTTTTTATTTCTCCTTTGATTTCTTCATTGACCCACCGGCTGTTTAGTATCATGTTGTTTAATCTCCACATATTTGTAAATTTTTGGTCATCTTCTTTTAGTTGATTTCTACTTTCATACCCTTGTGGTCAAAAAGATGCTTGATATGATTTCAAATGATGGACTCCTTTAGCTTTTCCTTATCTGGAAAACTCTATTTCTCCTTCAATTCTGAATAATATTCACAGGTGAACTATTCTTGGTTGGAAATTTCTTTTCTTTTCACAACATTAAATATGGCATGTCATGCCTTTCTGGCCTGCAAAGTTTCTGCTGAAAAATCTGCTGGTAGCCTTATGGGGTTTTCCCTTGTATGTAACACATTGCTTTTCTGTTGCTGCTTTTAAAGTGCTCTCTTTAACCTTCTTTTAAAAAAAATATATTGGGGGGGGGGGAGAGAAACAGACTCCCCACTGAGGAGGGAGCCCAATGTGGGGCTCAATACCAGGACCCTGGGACCATGACCTTGGCCAAAGGCAGACGCTTAACTGACTGAGCTACTCAGGCACCCCAATGTTCTTCCTAACTTTCAACATTTTAATTATAATGTTTTTGGTGTGGATATTTTTGGGTTCATTTTAATTCAAACTCTGGGGGTATTCTAGGCCTGACATCTATTTCCTCCACCAGGTTAGGAAAGTTTTCAGCCATTATTTCTTCAAATAAGTTTCCTGTCCCTTTCTTTCTCTCTTCCTCTGGGACCTGTATGTTATCTACTGGATGCTGTCCTTTAGGTTCTTTAAGCTATCTTCACTTTTTTCCCCACTTCATTTTTCTTTTTGCTGTTGTGTTTGGATGAGTCCCACTGTTCTGAAGTCACCAATCCTTTCTTCTGCTTCATCTGGGCTACTGCTGAATACCTCCAGTGCATTTTTTTGGTTTAGTTATTATAAACTTCAGATATGTGACTTCTGTTTGGTATTTTCTCATCTTTTCCATCTCTTTGTTAAAGTTCTCGGGGTGTCCATCCTTCTTCTCTTGAGTTAGGTGAGCATCTTTATGATCATTACTTTGAACTCTGTATCAGGTGATTATTTATCTTCATTTCATGAAGGTTTACTCCTGGATTTTTATCTTGTTCTTTAGTTTGAAATATGTTCCTCTGTTTCCTCATGCTTACTTGACTCTGAGTTTTTCCCCATGTATTAGGTGAATCAGCTACCTCTCCCAGTTTTGAAAGAGTGGCCTTGTGCAGAAGATGACTCTTATCATTCAAACTAGTTATTGTTTGTCTCTTGAACCTTTGTGGTTGTCTAAGCTGTCTGATTTATTCTTGAAAGGTCCTAGTTGTTTAGGGTGTAACAAGACCTGCCAGTGTTCCAAAGGGAGGGATTTCAGTCAGCACCTAGTTTCACTCTCACTGAAAGCCAGACCCTCAAGCATCAGGTTTTAAAGTGTGCCCACATATACAGTCCTGTGGGACTGCAATCATAAATCCTACTGGCCTCCACACCAGGTAATCTGGAGGTATCTCCTGATGGTTGTTGCAAAATCAGGGCTCCAGACAAGTGCATATGCTCCCTTCTTAGAGATATCAGTGAACTATAGGAAGGCGTAGGGAGAGTGCATCAATGGTAACCCCCAGCCTACATTCCTCAGATCACCTTGGAAGCCTCCAGATGTTAACCTGTAGGCTGTCTCTCAGGCTGAGGCTCCAGGACAAGTAAATAGGACGTTTTCACTGGAAAACTAGGGGTTTGTTTCAGTCTGTTGTCTTTGTCATGCATGGGGGTGGCAGCCTGCCAAGAGCTGTGTCTCCAATTGTTTTAGCCCTGGTTACCAGAGCCAGCCACTCAAGGGACTCATGGACTATGCAGAGCCACAGCAGAGCACAGGGGTAGGGCACCACCACTGGTGTTAGTAAGGTAAAAAGAGGGCAAAATTATGCATGCGTGGTACACAGCACAAAAAGGGTACCTGCCAGTGTCCCCATCCCCAGAGAAAATCCCAACAGATCCCTACTCCTCCTGCAGACACTAAGATTAGCAAATGAATCTCCTTCACATATGGTCTAGGCACTTTCTCAACTGCTGCTTTTATACTGGGTTTCAGAGTGAGTCTAAGTGTGAGCCCTTTCCGGGTGAAATCTCAGTTCCCTAAAGCCCTCTGAGTTTCCTGGACAGAAACCCCACTGTTTTTCAAAGCCAGCCATCTTAGGGGCTTGTCTTCCTAGTTCAGGTCCAAAGGGTTGGCTATCTGATGTGAAGCATGAACCCCCTGCTCCTCAGGGAGAAGTTCTATGTTTGTGAGATCCCTCCTAATTAATGGTTGCCACACTGGGAGTAGGGTTTTTAAACAAGACCACATCTCTGCCTCTCCTATCAGTTCTGATGTGGACCTTCTATCCTCTGTTGTGGAAGAGCTGTTCAGTTAGTTTCCAGGTCTTTTACAAAGGAAACTGTTCCACATGTAGCTGTTGACTTGGTGAGTCTGTGAGAGGAAGTGAGTTCAGGATCTTCCTATGTCATCATCTTGAACCACCTATAAGTCTGTGTCCTATGATACTTTTGCATTTAGTATATACCTCTATTTTAACCCCATCTCATGGTATTGTGTGTATGTATGTGTGTGTGTATGTGTGTGTATATATATGTATATATTTAATTCCTCACTGGAAAGTGAACTCCTAATAACATCTATCTATAAAGTCTATGAATCAATATACTTTTGTGGAAAAAAATAGCTCTTTATGTGGATATCTCATGGTGAAAGAGTTACCTAAACAGCAATAAATATGTAAAAATTTTAGCTATCTGAACTGAACTCTTTTAGTATTTATGAACACCAAGAATGATAAAAAGGAACTGCAGTAGTAGTACACATTCAAATGTTCCTAGAATGAGTATGTTTCCACTTCACAGTTTGTATTTGAACCCCCTCTCTCTTGATTGCTCCACCCTGGTGAGGGTTTGCAGACTACAACTGCTAGCTGTACACTCCTGGGTCAAAGACTGAAGAGTAACTTCTCAGTTGTGCTTCTTTTAAGATTTTTCTCTTAGTCACACACACATTTAAAAAATATGTCCAATTCTGCAGGGGATATTATAAAATTGTAAATGATGTGTGAGTTAAAAAAATCCTTGTCTAAAAACCAATACACATAGAGTGCAGACGTCCTTGAACTGCTCTTTGTAACACTAAGCTCTGAGAACTATTTCCTCTAAATAATGGACCACATTAACTTTTTAAAAAGGAAAGCCGAGAAAGAGAGAGAGAGAAAGAGAGAGAGAGAGAGAAACTCTATAGTTTCCTTAGGAGTTGGTTTTGGTTATCCTCTAGAGAAGAACTATATAACTGTCTCAATGGGAATATCATGTATCAGGTATACTAGTCAATATTTCAAGCCAAATATTGGATGGAGAGATCAATTTCTATTACTTTTAATCTATTCAAATACTAGGGAGTGTATTATTCCATGAAACGTTAAGTTTAGTGGCAGACTGAAACAACACTACACCTGCCCTACATATGGCAGCAACTTTTATATATGAACTCCTCCTCTTTGGTGTGAACGCACAGACACACACACACACATACATAGACACACACACACACACACACACACACTCTTCACCATTATTGCCATAATTTGTAATTACATGCATAATCTATAAATGTATTACTTCAGAGGTAATGTGTCTGCATGTATGTAATCTAAGAAAGCAGTAAATCAGTTTGTAATAAATTCAGTGTGTAAGGGACAGAAGTAATATGCACACTATATTTTGATTTTTAGGACTAATGTTTACAAAGCAGTTTCTTAATATCAAGGTTCTCAATCCCTCCCCCCCCATGAGATTCCCTGTTAAGAAAGAAGTTAACATTCTGGACACATTCCCATGGTATATACAGATTTTTAAATCATTGTGGTACTGATACCAAAGGCAAATATGAGGCAGATAATGTAAATTTCCTACTAACGGTCTAGACACTTTTCCAGTAACTGAGGGCTCATCTATGTGTCATACCACATGGTTTATTTACCAAGTAGTGACCTGAGGCCCAGGATTAGAGAAAATGCCAGCCTAGTCCACTGTAGCAAATGAGAACCTCAGAGGTATTCCAATTCAACTCCTTTAAAGCTCCATTTTACTCCCTAAATCTTGCCCCAGAAAGAATTTGTAACAGGTCTCAGACATTACTGATAAGGACTTGTAAGTGGAAAATTCTTTTCTCCTATTCAGCAAGTTGGAATGAAGAGTTTCTAAGAGTTCTATGAGTTCAGGTTAATGTTTCTTACTACAGCAACTTGGAATTCAAAATTCATCTATCTACAGAAACCTAGTGGGTGATACTTCATGATATAGTATTGACAAAAGTATAATTGAAGTATGATATTGATTAAATAGTAATATTCTGTACTTGAATGTCTATCCATCAATTATTATTTTTTTTCTAAGAGAAATATAAAGGCAAAGTACAATCCAGTAACATGAAAATGGACTTTTGTAATGCAATAAAGTTTTAGAAAGCAGATGTCCTCTAATGGAAGTCCCATAGGAAAATGATTCTCTTACTTTACACTAAATCTTCATATATTTCAGACTACTACTCAAGATTTCTAAAAGGATTTGAATCATATTTTTTAAAAGAAGTTTGAAGCATCTCAGACAAATAAGAGAGGTAAGAAGCTAACAGAATAAAAATCTTAGAATTTTAAGTTAAAAGCATGTGATCTCTGAAGTCAAACAATAATAGTTGCTAAATTGTGCTCTTCCATCTATTAGCTGGGTGAACTCAGATACTTTACTAATTTTTTCTGTTGTTTCATCTAAAATGAATGTAATAATACTGATATGAAAAGTCATAACTAAGGGAGATGCTGGACAGTTCAGCACACTGCCATGCATAGAGTGATCACATTAAACTTTAATTCCCTACGTCTCACTTTCCCCATGGGTTTTTTGAGAATATCTCTTACCTTCTGCTATTTTGAGGGTCAGTTTTATGATGCAGTGACTTTTATTTAGAGAATATTATTGCTGAGTTGTGTTATTTATTAAGCATCCTTTATCTATGAGGAGGAAGACTAATACCTGTTTTTCCCTGCTAAGCCATTTGGCTCACCTACAGAAAGCTGACAAAAAAAGCATCAGAGACTTTGACTGATGGCCCAGAAAAACAGATTATTGGTTGTGATGAATTCATCCATCTGATATTCTGAGTGACTTACTAGTTATTAGCAGCTCATGCAGGCATTGTTTTTAAATAGGTAGTAGTTCAGTTTGTGTCACCACCAGGAATATAAGAGCAGATCATTTATCACAACTCCTCAAATATCTGTAATATCATTACCTAGATATGGCAGATTCTCATTAGTCAGGTAACTATGTTTTATCAAGTCTCCATGAATACTGAATTAGTCAATATTGAACCAGTGCTCTTGGCAGAAATACGGAATTAGGTTCCTATGATACCCTGGTCACAAAATTTTCATGAACTAGCCAATATATAATCTTATTTTATGTGTGCTTGCTTAAAGACACTTTATTTAATACATATTTTTGATTCATTAACGTTGAACTCATAAACAACAGCACTATAATTCATGCCTGAGTATGAATTTCTCTGTATTTTCCCTATAAGGCACATCACAGCTTTCTTGGGCTTAGGAGCCCTAGACAGCACTTTAGCACTATGCTTGAGGACCATCCTATACAGTGACATCACTAACAAAAGGCACAAAAAATAAGGCACTAAAAAGACCACAGGAAGGACACTTGTTTAGTATTAGAGCTGTAATAAGAAGGCAGTGCCACCTAGTTCCTCCTCAGCTGACAACATGTATGTCTGACAACTCAAATTTTTGCCCCACTGCTCATGTCCTTCAATGACTACAAAAGTATTGTATTGACTTAGGGATTACAAGTACATTTTAGCAAGTACATGATTTTGCAAATAAGGAATCTACAAATAATGAGGACTGGCTGTAATTTTAGATGGTATAATTCTTGAAAATCTGTCTTTAGATATATTTTGTCTCCTTTCATGTCATTTTTAATTAAATATAATATTTCTAATCTTAAAATTGGTAATTTATTAAAAAATCACAATTTTTGAGATATACTGGTTGACTTGGGCTTATCCATACTATGAACGCTTCATGTTTAGATCCTCAGAAATTCTTGAAACTGATATCAATATTATATTAACCTAGTTTATTTTACTCCTAGGTAAAGGAAAACCATCAATGAGTCCCAGAAAGAGATTTATGAAGGACTGTGAATACTTGGAAGATCTTGCTACAAAATACTGAAAAGAAAGATGATCATAAGTAGGTAAAATTGCTGGGGAACAATATTGACAAGCCAAGAGTAAACACCTTGAATTTGAAGTGGCTCTGATTCATTTACCATGTGATTTTCTCCAAAAGTGCTTACTAGCTAGAGTGTAAGATTAGCAGTGTTGAATGGCTATATTGATCCAAGGAGAAAGGTTACAGTAAGTATAGTAGAGAATAGAGTACAAAGAATTGAATATGTGACAACAGAATAGTCGAATTGTAGCATGATGTCTGTACTAGTTTAGGAAGTTGATAGGGACAAAGAGTGTTGGGTTGGGGAAACTCAAAGCCTCAGTGATATCAAGAGATTTACTTAGAATATGAATGGAAAGAGGTGAAGATAAATGAAGTTGTGATCAGAGGTTATATGTTAGGGTTCAAATTTACAGAGGTATAATAGTTTGGGCTGCTCACAAAGCCCAGGGCTTCCCAAAGATAAGAAAGAGGATGAGTGGGTTAAACTGATTGATTCCTAGTAAAGAAATTTTCAATGTGGGAGATTGTTCACATTTATTCTGATGATTAAAGTTCTTGGAATAGAGAATAATGTGAGTTAGATGCCAACATCCATTATGAATAAAGGATGGGAACTCTGTAGAAGTAGTTACAAGTAGCGATAGAAGATGGTGTATTCTGAAGTCATGAACCTCAGGAGGGAAGTGCTTTGTATGTGAGGGAAGTAGAAGAACCATCTGAAATTGGAAATAGAGACCTGGGAGGATGCCAATGTCATCTCTGTCTCCTGTGTTCTCAGTAGTGTAGGAGGATGAGAGAATACAGTGTTCCCTTTAGAGAGCTGCAGGGGAGATTAGTATGCTGAGGCTGAGAGCCAAAGTTAAATTATGTCAACTATGTTCAGAGAAAATCATGTGCAGTGGCTTAGATTTAAGGTGTAGGTTTATAATGAAAGATGGATTCTAGAGAACAGGAAGAGTATGGGAGTGACAGTAAAAGGAAGCAGCAGAGGGCAGTAGGAAGAAGGCTGGGCAAGAAAGGAAAGCAGCAGCTAGGTTGGGTTTGTATATGTAGTTGTGTTTAGGGATAATTGGAGTTAAAAGACTTGATGGATTTAAGAAGTATCACGATTCCCAGTAGAAATAGGTGGAAAATTCAGGTAGTAATGGAGACTTGAGTTTAGCAGTCTGAAGTCTTTGTTTACCGGGTATATCTAATCTTCCCCAGCCACAAGGCTGCGATGGGACCAATTGCTGTGCATGTATGTTTAATGAGAAAAAAATATCTGTCCATGTGTGTTCAATGAACTAGGAGTAAACTACTGATGCAAGCTGGGTCAGTGCCCTTTTCCCTGGAGATTTTGGGGCTGTGATAAAGACACATGGCTGTGTATATCTGGTAGACAAGGCTTTAAGATGCCATATTCAGGAGCTGGTAATAGCCATGTGTCCTGTCACACAGACCAGAGGAGGGGGGATTTTTTTTTTTTTTTAAAGATTTTATTTGAGAAAAAGAGAGCCGGGGAGGGGGCATCAGCTCAGGGACCCATCCCAGGACCTCTAGATCACAAACTGAGCTGAAAGCAGACACTCAACTGACTGAACCACCCTGGTTCCCCAGGAGGGGGTATTTTAATTTATTTTAAAAGAGAATCAGCAGTTTTGTCTCTGGAGGAGAGTGATTCTTCTAAGGTTAAGAGAATAACTATCAAGGGGCGCCTGGGTGGCACAGAGGTTAAGCATCTGCCTTCGGCTCAGGGCATGATCCCGGCGTTATGGGATCGAGCCCCACATCAGGCTCCTCCGCTATGAGCCTGCTTCTTCCTCTCCCACTCCCCCTGCTTGTGTTCCCTCTCTTGCTGGCTGTCTCTCTCTCTGTCAAATAAATAAATAAAATCTTAAAAAAAAAAAAGAATAACTATCAAAAACCTTAAGAACTTGTAATTATGTGTTTATGTTAAATGTTAAAGTTTATTTTGAAACAATTCCTTACTCTAAAAGAAAAGGAAACAAACTTCACTAATTTTAACGTGTTTGTATATGCACTATTGTATGCACATACTACTGTGTGTGTACGTGTATATACATATATGAGTATACGTAGTTTGTGTCAATACCTCATGCATACAATCTCATGCTGTTGTTCTTATTTATAAACTTATTTTTAATTCATGGTTTTGTTATGCTTTCTACTGTCAGTATTTTTTAATGTTATGTTTCTCTTTTCTTCCACTTCTTATATCCTGAATAAATAGGAGATAATTTTATCTTTTATTTGGTCTAGTAAAATTCAGTTGATTTCTCCTTGAGTTTTTCTACCTTGTCAGACCAAAAAAAAAAAAAAAGTCTTTCCAATCTGTACTTGAAATCTGTTCTAGCTTCTTGATTTTCTGCAATCTAAGGGGATGGGGCAGGGAGTATAGAGAATGGTAAGCTAAGGCTATATACAGCCTTTTTTTTTTTTTTTTTTTTAACAACATGAACTCATACCGTTTGGGGGATGCTGCTGACCTAAGAGTGTTAACTAGAACAGAAACAAAAGCATATCCTATTTCTAAGGAAAATACCCCTGAACTTGGACCATTCCCAGCTTGGAAGTCCTGGAAATGACAGGGTCCCATACTCTGCCTTGCACCTACTCCTGAAACACTGAGATACCAACATTCTTAGTTATTGATACGACATTCTATTTTTTAGGCAATTTTCCATCTATTATTTCAGTCCATTTCTATTCTAATTGATTACATGTGCTTTGCAGAGAGAAGTCTATTGGTGAATATTGCAAGGATTGTTTCTATTTATCCCTTTTCCCTAGCATGGCCTCTGCAGGTTGGGGCAGAGAGTTGGGATCCAGTCTGATGAGAAAGAGATTTTTCTTAGCTTATCCACAACTTTATGAAAAATAACTGTACTTCAGTGATAAGAAACATTTCGCTAAACTCTATTCCCATGTGTTCAGATCTATCAGATTTTGGTGAGAGAACTTCTATGATCTGGTTTTCTTCTGCTACCTTTACCCAGGACAGTGAACACTCCTCTTAAATAGAAAAAATAAAAATAAAAAAAATAAGGCTAAAAGTGTCACCTAGTTCACCCAGGGTTACTCAGCAAATAAGTATTTTTAGTTTATAGAAACTGTAGAACTGTTAGGAATACATTTCAGTGAAACTTTTTAATGAATACATTTAAGAAAAACATAACTAGGATCATTTTAAAAATACATAAATTTGCTAGTAAATATAATTTGAGAACTTCTTGAGTGGTTTTTTTCTATATAATTTTCCTGATTTTTTTTTAAATTGAGTTGAATATGAATCTAGATATTCAAGATCAAAATACTAAATTCATGTCAGTTGAAATGTAAAAACCCTAAATCTAATTCCCATTCTTATACCACCATTAAACCAAGAACTATAATCTTTATCTGGACTGACCAACAATACAAAATAATTACCAGTATTTTACCCAGGAATTTCTTAAGCTACAGCAATATAACCAAAAAAAGTTAAAGCAAATCAGGCTACAACTTTGGGATGTACTAGCTGTCCACCTAAATATCTGAAGAACATTTTTGGTGGAACATACTAAACTTATTATTATTCTTTTCTCAAATATCCAATGAAGACTCACTAAATCTAACCACAAGATCAGAGTCTTCAATGCTTTGTCTGTCAAATGGTTTAGGTCCATATGCTATACAGAAAACAGCCACAGACCTGCAGGATAAATTTCAGTAGCGATTTAAGAAATAAAAATCAAACTGTCTCTGGTAGATGTTAGATGTTTTCCTTTAAATTGTATTGATATGGAAACATTCTAAAGGTCACTTTTAGTGGGAAAATCTCTTCACCCTGAGGAGTTGTAGTCATGCTTAAGGTCTTAGAATCTCTTTCTTTTTTTCTCTTTAACTTTTTAAAAATTTTGTTTAGACCATCAGACTACTGCTTCTATACTCCCCACTTAGCTCCCAACTGAGGCTTTTATTCTTAACCAGTGGGTTGGCAGGTTCCCAATTCCTTTTGTTTTTGGGAAAAAAGTATCTTTTTTCTCTCACTGCTTTGGCTCAGCTGGTCTGCTGTCTGCCAGCCTTTAGAGATGACTGCCTCCATTATTATTTTATGTGTACTGGATTTGGCAAATATTGTGGCTACAACTGTTGCCTATGCTGAGTTCGTCTTTTTCACTGACAAGAAGCTGTTGCATCATCCACAGCTGAAATATCCAACCATGGCTCACAATATCCATTTTCTGAGTTGTAATTGTTATGGGGAAAAACCCATGATCACAGAGCATGTAATCATGCTCTTCTGTATCTCACATGGCTGTTACTTTATTAAATAAAACACTAACAGCTTTTTTTTCAAACCATTTCCATAAATTCTAAGTCATATTTCACATCCTGCTCTACCCAACAGGGCCTAAACATGCAGGTGAATACAAAGCAGAGAAATAGAAGATATAAAAAGAGAGTGAACATACTAAGAAAGTGCTGGAACAGAATCCAGACAGTTAATGATGTGGCTGTACTCAATGCAGCAAGCACAGCTGTGACCAGGGCTGATGTGGTCTGCACACTGGTCTGTCCAGTCTCATTTGTACACAGACCTCGCCATTGTCGGCAAGTCAGCAGGGTTCCATATGAACAGTAGCAGCATGGCAACCATCCTTGTTTCCTACCGCATGCATGAAAGCACAGCGGTGGACCTGAAGTGGTCTGAGTGGAGGACAAGTCATCTACCAAAATCTCAACTCAACCATAGCTTCCTCAGTAAGGCCTTCTCTAGTCCTCAAAGGCTGTTGATACTGTCTCAGGTTGCAAAGGAGCTGAGGTACATGGCTAATATGATAGTTACAATATGCTATTGTCCTCATCTTCTCACCCACACACAGCACCTCAGTTGGAGATGGCTGGAGAAGGATAATAATCAGAATCTCTGTTGATTTTTCAAACCATAAGCACTTGTGCAACTGCAGCAAGACCTTTCTTCATGGTCTTTCTGAATTTTGCCTGCCAAGACCCCCCATTCACATCAACACAAAATTTTTACTTTTAACTGTCCCTTCCATGTATACTGACATAACAGTTTACCTTTGCTGTCATACTACCTGAATTACAGAACTGAAGTCCTGGGTTATATGTTATAGTGACAGTCTATTTTTTTCAGATATATAAATCTCTCCCCTCAATAGAAATTGGACTATATATCCAATATTGCACAACTAAGCATTCAGTATGGGACAGCAATCCTTTACCATACTCCTGAGATCTAAACTCTGGAAAAAACAAAGTTGTGGGCTTTTTGATTATTACTGGCTGGAGCTGAAGTGGGTAGGGAGATAGGGTGGCTGGGTGATAGACATTGGGGAGGGTATGTGTTGCAGTGAGTGCTGTGTATTGTTTAAGACTGATGAATCATAGACCTGTACCCCTGAAACAAATAATATATGTTAATAAAAAAAATTTTAAAAATTACTTTCTTTTTTAAACTCTCATTTGGCAGCAAAACTGAACCAAAGTTGATATATGACTAATTATAGTCTTCATTCTATGGCATTTGAAAAGTCATATTATATAAATAAATAATCAAGTGTTTAATTATGGGCTGTCCCCGTCCCCACTGAGATGTTAGATATCATAAAGTATATTTCCCATGTTACCTTGATAAAATCTGAAAGATTCTAAATTTTCATGTTTCTTGCCCCAACTGTATAAGAAATTGTGGACCTGTAGATGTTTAATAATTTTTTTGTTAAGTTGATGACTTCTATCCAAATCCACCTTAAAACTTGAAAGTGTTTCATGTACCAAGGACAATATCTACAGTATGCAACCACCAGTCTAACTCCCTTCCCCTGGACTCCCTCAGCTTCTCCCTCCCTCATTTCCTGACTGGACTAATTATTTTGATACCATGCAACACAAAGTAAGTGTCTGCTTTCATGAGTCCTGTGACTTCCAGTTATAATTAATATAGCACCAGGTATCTTTTAATGTACAAACTGACTATTTGTAATTCAATTTCTCCCGGAATCTGAAATAGAAATGGGACAATTTTCATAAGCAGCTCCTAAGTTTCTTCACAGCAGCACTGGCAAGTTGGCCCAATATTGATAGTTTTATGCAAATTATCACAACATGCCACAAATTCTTGAAAAGAAAATCTTCTAAGAATACACAGTATTTAATCTCCCTTTTACAGACTTTCATCAAACAGGATATCTTCTAAAAGCAATTATCTAAATTATGCATGGATAGCTCAATAATTTAATGTCTACATATTTTTACTAAAACAATTTGTCTCAATGTATCTTTTTGAAAGTGCTTTAAGGTTTCTAAATAAAAGTAACTAGATAAAACAATTATTTCTGTAACAAATACACTTAAAATTGACTTTCACGCTTAAAAACTTTTCAGAGAATTTGTGATACATAATATGTACATTTACTATTATGCAGTAGATGAGAAATGATGTTTCAATGACTGAATAATGAATATTTAAAAATGGTAGGTTTATAAGAAAGTACTGAAATGAATACAAGGGAAAAAAGCAACTATAACCAGTAATTAGTCCAATTCCTTTCCGTGACTGTGATATTGTTGTTGTTTAATTTGGGGGTCTTTTAATATGTCTCATTTTGGAATACTTAGTTATAATATACATTGATATTCACTGCTGCTTACTTTTACATATTTTTAAATGATAGCATGGTCCATGAAGTACAAACCTATAACCTCTGAAAGTGTAAGTTTAACGGCTGCTTTAAAGTGATGAATTAGTTTTATCTTTTGACCTTTTGAAGAAAGTTGGCCAGTGAATGATATATTCATTCTTTTATTTATTCATCAAAGTACTTATACATACCAGACCTTTTTCTAGAAACGCAAGATGGGAATGAATCGGACAACATCTCTGTTACTCAAAATTAAAATCAAGTGTAGTAAGACTGAAAAATTATTAAATAAACTGTACTAGGGAGGAAGTGAAAAAGAGGTTAAATAGGAAGAAGCAGTGGGCTTGAGAGGCAAGAAAGAGTAGACAGTACTAAAAAAGCTTTAGGGTGGCAGATTATTAGAATGTTTGATGAAAGACATATTGTAAAATGAGAATGTATGTGTACTTGTTGGGGTTGGCTGGCACTGTAGAGCAGGATGGTGGGCATTTAATACAATAGCATATGTGAGCATTTACATCAAGGGCCGTAAGACACTGAATGTAAGTTGCTTTGTTATGTTGGGGAATAGAATGAGTAAGATTGAAAAGAGTTTCACGCAGCTGACAAGGTTAGAGATGCACCCAATGGGGCCAGACCATGGAAGCATTTGTGGTCTTGATAAGTAGTTTGGGCTTTGCTGCATGGAAATGTGGGGCCATTTAAGGGATTTTAGCCCAAGGAGAATTAAGATCAGATTGAAATTGCAGAAATATCTACGCAGATATATACTGCATAAAGTTGAGTCCTTTAAGACTAGAGTCAAAGACGACTTCCACAAGAGTCCATGTGAGGTATAAGAACAGTCGAAGAAAAGGCAATAGCAGTAGGCTATACCAAATGGAATCTAAAAGTCAATAGAACTGTAAGGGACATATGCTTTTGGTCCCAGGAACATCCATGCTTGAATACTGACTATGTCTGCTACTTACTTACAATATGATGTTTGGAAAACAACTTAATCTATTCTTGGATCTCCATTTGCAAAATAAGAATCATAGTGTATATTCATAAGGTTACTGTGATGACTAAATGAAATAATGCCTGTAAAATACTACGATAAACCTGAAACATCATAAGCCTCAATAAACGTTAATTTGTTTTTGTTAGGAATACACCCCAAATGAACAAAAGGTCAAAGCAGAAAAATGGCAAATAGTAGACATTTGAAAATATTATAACTCCAGAAGTGCTCAGAGATATGCAAAATAAATGAACACCAAGGGATAATTTACACCTGGCAAACATTAAAAGAATGGTTAATACCCAGTGTGGGCAGATAGAGGAGACCATGAGCCCCTAAGCTTCAGGTGAACAGAGTGGCTATTCTGGAAGGTACATGGACCCAAAGCATGAAAAATGTAAATTCTCTGACCCACCAATTTCATATCTGGAATTTTATACTGCAGAACTGAAGAGACAAATATGAAAATACAAGTATGTCATTTGTAGCAGTGTTTACGGTAACAAAATATTGGAAACAACCTAAATATTCAACAACTAGGAAATGTGTAAGTAATTTATGTTGTGATTTATCGAGTAAAATGATGTTCAGCCTTTAAACGGATGAAATAAATGGATATTTATTGCTGTGTAAATATCTAAGTGGTGTTTGGTCTTTTGAAAAGCAGGTATAGTTTAAGCTAATTTTTTATTGAACTCATACAATCACAAATGGTAAATTGGATAGGTCTGACTAAATTTATAGACTTATTAGAAGTTGTTAGAATAAGAGAATGTGAAGGGAAAATTGATTAACGAAATTCCCTTTGGGAACAAGAGCTCTTTTCATGGTATTTGTGTTATAAAAAAGGAAACATTTTTCTCACACATTGAAATAAAGAAGGTGAGGATATATCACGTAATCCAATAATTTCCCGACCCCAGAGAAAACAACTTTAGGGTCTTTGTGTTTTGTTTTTTTAGTCATCGTTGTTTTGCTTTTTCGCTCTCCAGCTTAGAATACTTCTCCATTTATTTCCTCTCCAATACTCTGGCTTTCTCCAGTTTTCCTTCTGCCACACATACTCTGCAGACCCTAAACATACATTTTTTAGTTAAATGTTTGGGCCAAGAGGTAAAGGATGGCTTGTTTTGTTACCTCAGCTGTTTCTGTTAAATTGTTAGTAAGATCCTTTACTGAGAGAGAGGGAGGCAGCAGTTTGGGAATGTTTTCAGAGCACAGTAAAGAGATGCAAAACACACTAAAGAGGACATCAGTCGAACCCTCATCCTCTCTTTGGGGGGCCCTCTCCTTTCCATTCCCTCGTGATATAACTCATCTTTGTTAGCTGCAGTAAGACTGATTCCCTCCAGTTTATTTTCTGGGGTTTTATAAGAGTAATGGGGAAAGACACGCTTTTTTCCTCTAGGTGTATGAGGTAAAAAGGATATTCAATCCTGGAGCTCTTAGTACCTTTTTTTTTTTTTGTCATGGGAAAACACATTGCCTGAAAAATGAAGCAAACACAGAGGAAGAATGAGGAAGAGAGGATATATTCATATTATATCTTTGAGCACCTGTATCCCAATATGTGGTTCTAGACTAGTGGTTCTTGAAGTATGGTTTCCACTCCTGGCAATTTGCTGGAAAATAAAATTATTAGTTCCCATCTTAGACCTACTGAATCACAAACTCCAGAGTGGGCCTGACAATTTTAACAAGACCTACAGAGTTCCCCTTTCTCAATATCCTCTCCAACATTTGTTGGAGAAAGGGGAACCCTCTTACACTGTTGGTGGGAATGCAAGTTGGAACAGCCACTTTGGAAAATAGTGTGGAGGTTCCTTAAAAAATTAAAAATAGAGCTACCCATGACCTAGCAATTACACTACTGGATATTTACCCCAAAGATACAGATGTAGTGAAAAGAAGGGCCATATGCACACCAATGTTCATAGCAGCACTATCCACGATAGCCAAACTGAAAGGAGACGAGATGCCCTTCAACAGACGAATGGATAAAGAAGACGTGGTCCGTATATACAATGGAATATTACTCAGCCATCAGAAAGAATGATTACCCAACATTTGCATCAACATGGATGGGACTGGAGGAGATTACACTAAGTGAAATAAGTCAAGCAGAGAAAGACAATTATCATATGGCTTCATTCATTTGTGGAACATAAGGATAGCAGGGTCATTAGGAGAAGGAAGGGAAAAATGAAGGGGACAGAAACAGAGGGGAATATGAACCACGAGAGACTATGGACTCCAGGAAACAAACTGAGGGTTTTAGAAGGCAGGGGGGTCCGGGGGATGGGCTAGCCCGGTGGAGGGTATTAAGGAGGGCACATATTGCATGGAGCACTGGGTGTTACACGCAAACAATGAATCATGGAACACTACATCAAAAACTAATGATGTACTGTATGGTGACTAACATATCATAATAAAAAACAAAAAAACAAACAAAAAAAACAAAAACAAGACCTACAGGGGATTCTCAGGAATGCTAAAGGTTGAGAGTCACTGCCCAGACTTTTCAAATACATGTGCCATTAGTTACCTTATTTATGTCTCTTTCAATTAAAAAGCCATGATTAACACAGCCACAGAAATAAATTGAGTAGGTGGGGTTGTCATAGCTGATTAGTATTATAGACTCAAAGGAAATTGAAATCAGTTTTTAGTGGCATGAAAATGTATGGTTATGTGATTTCACGGGGCAACTTTCAGCTGTCCAGATGTATGAATAAAGATGGTAAATTTTAAGACAGGGGAGCTGTCTCAGACGAGCAAGATCAAGGAGTGGGACCTTAGCTGAAGGTTCAAGAAGGAAATGAAGCCACAGAAGAGGTGATCGTGGAGATACAAAGGTAACATCAAGGGACAAGATATCAGAGTGACACCAATCAATGTGTGTAGGAGGCTGTGGTTAGACATCTTCATATCTGAATTTGAGTTAGAGCAGTAATAAGAGATAACAGTACTCAAGGTAAGTGTATAAGAACAGATGGCAAGAGCTGTTGCTGTTGAGAGGATCAAACAATTCTGGATTCCTGGGTCAACCATGTAGACATCCACAGAAGTTTAGCCAACTGACGAATTCCACAATGAGCAAGGGAACAGTCAAGACACAGGTAAAGAAAAGCAAAAGGTATTTTGAGGGTCTTAAAGAAGCAGTTTTGTAAAAGTGGGCAGTTTTGGTTAAGAAGTAACAGGGGCAGGCATGAGAACTCTAACAGTGTAACTGCAGGACATGGCACATGGAAAACGAGCTTATAAACCTCCACCAAGGAGACTAAGAGAAGCAATGCTTAGAGGTGGGGGAGAGAGGGGCAGCGTTTCTTGAAGGCTCAGAATCGGAGGCAGCATCTTGAGATGCTCAGTAAGAAGTGACACATCCACTGTCTGGAGACACTGTTGTGATGTAAAAAGATGACAGAGAAGAAGCAGAAATAAGCACGCTCTATTTAGCTGCCATTTTCTCTGCTAAGAATAATATTCGGAATGGAAGCAAGTTAAAGAGGCAATTGAAGATGAAGATCATTTATGCTGTTATTGTACATTAACATTTACCTTAGTCAATCCATGATTGTACTTGATCTATTTCTATAAATAATTTGTAGAAACTCTTCACAGGAGGTTCACTTTTGTGTGTGTGAGTAACGGGGTGCATTCACTTGCCATTTAGACAAATCAGCTTTGGTGTTCAGTGTGTGGTAAATGCAGCCCAGCATTTCTATCAGCTTGCTCTCTGAGGCTTGCAGGGGCTGTAGTCTCGTGGCTCTTTGCTAGCTTAGCACCTGTGACTACCTTTACTATAGAGTGCTAAATTATAAGTAGGGTGCTTGTTTTTGTTTTTGTTTTTTAAGATTTATTTATTTGAGAGACAGCACACGTGCGCAAGTGAGTGGGGGAGGGGGCAGAGAGAAAGACAAGTAGACTCCCCAATGAGTGGGGAGCCCAATATGGGGCTTGATCCCAAATCTCTGAGATCATGACCTGAGCAGGAACCAAGAGTCGGAAGCTAAACTGACTGAGCCACCCAGACACCCCAGGGTGCTTGGTTTTTAAATAGTTCTCGTTATGATTGATATCAGTGTATCACTATTACTGTTGAGAAACTTGTTTCATGTTGTGAATGAAAATACTCATTCAAGCATGGCATAGACAGCAGAAATCCATAAGTTTGTACATGTGTCAAACTATTCTCTGGGTTAATAGTTAGCAGTCATTTTTCTAGTCCTAGACCCAGAAAATATTCTTAAAAATAATCTTGGGTCAATGACACAACAACCTTAGCAAAAAGAAGCATATTATTTTCACCAATTGATCAGACCTTCCTAGATTTTACACTCCTGAGGAAATAATAAAAAATAAAAGTTGAAGAAAACAGAAAACACAAAAATATGGCTTTCAATGTTTTTCCTTTATAATGTTACATGTTCAGGAATATTTGTTTTTTGTTTTTGTTCGTTTGGACAGTCATGGATAGTCACACTATTAGGCTTTATTTAGTTTCATAGACCCAGGCCAACAGAATAAATAAAATAATAAAGTGTATTTTATACTGAAAGTTGTATTTAAGACTGATTCATTTCTGCTACATATTCATGGAAGTCTACTACTCCTTAAGCTACAGTGTTTTTCTTCCCATTTAGGCAAGCACCACATATGTAAATCTAGTCCCACCACATTAAAAAACACATATATTAAGAATGTTAAACATTCTCTATACATCAAAAAATGCTTCTGAGTGGCTCCCAGAAGAGCATGTCTATCTCCAACTAATGAGTTTTAATGTATGATTTTCTTGTACCTCGCTTTTCTTTACACATCAATCTGTTCATGGCATCTGTCATGCAAACAGTAACAGGGAAACCGCTGGGGCTGTCAAGGAAATGACACCTTTCTCCTTTACCAGAGTCTGAAAATGATGCCCAGATTTCTCTGAAATTCTCCAGGCAAACTATGTCTTTCTTTTAAAACCAATACCATCTGCCCAGGCAGACATTTGTGAGCCAATTGTCACATAAAAGATTTTAGCTGATTTCTAATGCTCAAGCTTGTTACAATAGGTTATCAAGCTTTCACTTAACTAGATGACTTACCTTATATATTTCAAATTGAAGATAGGTATTAGAAAATAGAATGCTATGGGTTAATCTTAGTTAGCCAAACTACAGGACACTAACAAAAGCAGCCTTGCTTTATATTTAAAAGCAAGATCACTATTTGTTTCAACTTACATACATACATATATATGATTTCTGAGTGTTTGTTTTCCTTAGAATGAAAGTTGAGGACATTTAAAAATAGGTGTAGTATGTACTGTCAATGGGTATAAATGAGTATTTCACTGTCATGTTTCTTAAGTTTATATTCAGATAGAAATTTAACCAATATAATAAAGTACAATCTCAAAACAAACAAACAAACAAACAAACACCCAGCTGCAGCAAGAAGACCCCCTCTTAATTATTCCAATCACATCAGCAATTGTATTCAGCAGATAATTCATTCACAGGAGCATTCTTTTTTACCTAGTCCAACTACCTAATTTGATTAACATAATTATTTTCCCCGAATCCATAAAGTTCCTCAAGTATGTATCATCTCAGACCAAAAAATAAACATATATGTTTTCTAAATGTATATACATGTACATTATATATCATGTCATAACTTTTTTCACTTAAAAATATTTAGTATCATTCTGGGTAAATACATCTGTAGCACGAATTTTAATGTAGCCCAGGATTCCCCTGTGTGAATGTATCACCTAAGTAACTTCCTTAAGGAGCTGTTATGAAGTTACAGTGTTTTGCTGTTGCAAAAGCATTCAGATGAACGTTTTAATAAACTTTTCCAATTCTGTTCATTTTTATAACTCCTCAAGGGTTATAATTGATCATTAAAGAGGAATGAATATTTTAAGAATTTTTATATATCCTATCATATTCTCAAAATGATAAAATTAAAATCCTTCATCATTGCATAAATGTTTCCATTTCACCATAAACCTGTCAACATTAGATATTTTAATTAGTTACTTCCTGATAATTGAAAAATGTTCTCATTGTTTTGTTTCCTTGATAACTAGCAGGGCTTAATTTTTTCTTAAATTTCTAGAACAATTTCACCACAACCAAGTGGGATTTATTCCTGGGATGCAAGGGTGGTTCAGCGTCCATAAATCAATCAACATGATATACTACATTAATAAAAGAAAGGAAAAGAACCATATGATCCTCTCAATAGATGCAGAAAAAGCAATTGACAAAATACAGCATCCTTTCTTTATTAGAACTCTCCACAGTGTAGGGTTAGAGGGAACATACCTCAATATCATAAAAGCCAAATATGAAAAGCCCATAGCGAATATCATTCTCAACAGGGAAAAACTGAGAGCTTTTCCCCTAAGGTCAGGAACATGACAGGGAAGTCCACTCTCACCACTGTTGTTCAACATAGTACTAAAAGTCCTAGCCTCAGGAATTAAACAAGAAAAAGAAATAAAAGGCACCCTAATCGGCAAAGAAGTCAAACTTTTACTCTTCACAGATGACATTTTACTCTGTCGAAAACCCAAAAGACTCCACCCAAAAACTGCTAGAACTCATACAAGAATTCAGCAAAGTGGCAGAATATAAATGCACAGAAACAAGTTGCATTTCTATACACTAACAATGAGACAGAAGAAAGAAAAATTAAGAAATCAATACTATTTACAATTGCACCAGAAACTATAAGATACATAGGAATAACCCTAACCAAGAGGTAAAATATCTATACTCTGAAAACTATAGAACACTTATGAAAGAAATTGAGGAAAACACAAAGAAATGGAAAAACATTCCATGCTTATGGGTTGGAAGAACAAATACTGTTAAAATGTCTATGCTACCCAAAGCAATCTACACATTCAATGCAATCCCTATCAAAATATCATCAACATTTTTCACAGAGATATAACAAATAATCCTAAATATGTATGGAACAAGGAAAGACCCCAATTAGCCAAATGAATGTTGAAAAAGAAAACCGAAGCTGGTGGCATCACAGTTCTGGATCTCAAGCTATACCAGAAACCTGTAACCATCAAGACAGTATGGTACTGGCACAAAAACAGGCAATGCCCAGAAATGGACCTTCAACTCTATGGTCAACTAATCTTTGACAAAGCAGGAAAGAAATCCAATGGAAACAAGATAGTCTCTTCAACAAATGGCATTGGGAAAATTGGACAGTCACATGCAGAAGAATGAAACTATACCATTTCCTTATACCATACACAAAGATTAACTCAAAGTGGATGAAAGACCTAATTGTGAGACAGGAATCCACCAAAATCCTAGAGGAGAATGTAGGCAGCAACCTCGTCCATCTCAGCCACAGCAACTTCTTGCTAGACAAGTCTTAAAAACCAAGGGAAACAAAAGCAAAAATGAACTATTGGGACTTCGTCAAGATAAAAAGCTTTTGCACAGCAAAGGAAACAGTCAACAAAACAAAAGGTAACCTACAGAATGGGAGAAGATATTTGCAAATGTCTTATCAGAATAACAGCTAGTATCCAAAATCTAGACAGAACTTATCAAACTCAACACCCAAAAAATAAATAATCCAGTCAACAAATGGGGCAGAAGACATGAACAGATATTTCTCCAAAGAAGACATTCAAATGGCCAACAGACACATGAAAAAACGCACAACATCACTCAGCATCAGGGTAATACAAATCAAAACCACAATGAGATATCACCTCATACTGGTCAGAATGGCTAAAATTAACAAGAGAGGAAACAACAGATGTTGTTGAGGATGTGGAGAAAGGGGAACCCTCTTACACTGTTGGTGGGAATGCAGGCTGGTACAGCCACTCTGGAAAACAGTATGGAGGTTCTTCAAAAAGTTAAAAATAGAGCTACCCTATTACCCAGCAATTGCACTACTAGGTATTTACTCCAAGATACAAACATAATGGTCTGAAGGAGGACCTGCACCCCAATGTTTATGGCAGCAATGTCCACAATAGCCAAACTATGGAAAAAGCCCAGATGTCCATCGATAGATAAATGGATAAAGAAGAGGTGGTATGTATACATGCAATGGAATATTACTCAGCCATCAAAAATGAAATCTTACCATTGCAATGATGTGGATGGAAGTGGAGGGTATGATGCTAAGCTAAATAAGTTAATCAGAGAAAAACAATTATATGATTTCACTTATATGTGGAAGTTAAGAAACAAGACAGAGGATCATAGGGGAAGAAAGATGAAATCAGATGAAATCAGAGAGAGAGAGAAACCATAAGAGACTCTTAATTATAGAAAACAAATAGGGTTGCTGGAGGGGAGGGGGGTGGAGCGATGGGGTAACTGGGTGATGGGCATTAAGGAGGGCACTTGATGTAATGAGCACTGGGTGTTACGTGCAACTGATGAATCACTAAACTCTACCTCTGAAACTAACAATTATACTATATGTTAACTTTAAATTAAAAAAAGTTTCTAGAACAATTTATTTGTGTGTGTGTGCATGTGTGTGTGAGACTTAATGTCCTTGGTCATTACTCCATAAAAGTGTTGATCAATAACTGCGCACTCTTTAAAGATATACATCTTTTATATATTATATAAATTAGATTTTCTTGATTTCATTTGCATTTCAGTAAGGTTTATGGTCATATTTTACTTCCAGAGTTGGTCAATCATTTCTATCAATATTGTCCTTTATGGTTTCTATCACTTTTTATGGTTATCACTCTTAGAAAATTTCTCCTTGCTCAATAATTATACAAATTTCAACTACACATTCTCTTAGAACTTTTACACTTTTATATACCAATTTTAATATCTTCTAATAATGAATCCTTCAACTACTTATTTGAAATATCGTCTTTAGTATATGCCATATTTTTATAAATGATGAGATATAAATCTCTGTATTATATCCCTTAGGCTATTTGTCTATTCCTGTTTCAGCAACATATTCTTTCAATTATTTCACAGATTTAAACTATTTTTCAGGAAAATTCTTTCCTGAATATCTTCCCCTAACTCTAGTACTCTTTGTTTTTAGGAATGCTGTAATTACTCTCAAATGTTTATTATCCCAGGTCAATTTTAGAATGATTTGGTTAAGTTCTCAATAAACAAAAAAGTTTGTTAGTTTTTTACCTGGATGTCATGGAAACATCCAACCACCTCCCATTATCTATTCTCCCTTCTTCCTTTTGGAATAGAAGACACAAAATGTTAGCTGCATGCAGGTACCCAGCCTTACAGCTAACTCTCTATGGCTACATGATTAAATTTGTGCTTGTGAGTGGAAGTAGTGAGCGCAATTTTTGAGTCTTTTTTTGAAATCAGTTGCCTTAGATCATTCATCTTATAATTGACATATGAGAGAAAGAAAAAAAAAAACTTCTTTTACTTAAGACAGTATATAATATTTCTTACAGCACATTGTCCCAAAGCCTAACAGACTTGTATTCTTGAATGTGGGAAAATGACAAAAACAGAATATGAAGGATTGCCTTCCCAAATATTTAGTAACTAGAAAGAACACAGATAACACTACAGTCCTTCTAACTAGTCAACCATTTTATGGCAAGGAAAAGCAGTCGGCAGAACATTTGCTTGTGATACCCTAAAAGCTAGTCTCATTTCCCACCAAAGCCATACTAATAATAGGGGAACTGGTTGAGAAAATGTAGAACGATTGTGATGGCTGCTCCTTGTTATTTTTAGTAAAATACAGAGAAAAAGACATGTAGCCCAAAACTGTCCAGTCTGCAAGGAGAGATGGAGAGAAAACAAACTCTGTTTATGGAAGGCTCTGTCTGCCAGTGGCCTGAAATTTAAATTGATTGAATGTCCAGAAATCTGAAGCCTTAATGGGCTGGAAGTTCCAACTGCTTCTGTATGGAAACAGCAGGAAGTAAGTTTAGGACCCAAAAGCAGACTGAAAGCAAACAGCAGATTAAGGATGTTGCCTTCAGACATGAAGTCATGGTTACAAATCCCTCAAGGGAGGCCCCATTACAGGACAGAGAGGGATCACCGACTAAATTCAGAAGCCATCCAACATTAGAAGAGATTGAGCAAGCTTAAGAAACGTTACCAGAAGAGATCTTTGTGAATGGTTACTTTACACAGAACTGACTAGAAGCAAGTAGACCAGAGACTACTACATTTTGGAGGGATTTGTATTGCCAAATAAATTACAAGCCCAACCACAGAAGCCTAGATTGCTCTGGCTCCAAAGCAACTCTCAATCATCAAGACTTTATACTCTCCAATGGCTGCTGAAAGAGTGGCTGCAGGGCATAAGTGAAGAACCTGCAAAGGGAGGGCCAAGTAGGGGTTATGAAGGACTGTGGAGAAATAAGTTCCTTCTATAAAGCATCAGGGTTGGCAAGATAGGATTAACCAAGGAAATCACTCCCTCTGGTGCAAGGAGTCTTCTATCAAGCAGGATTTTATATCAGTGATGGACAAGTAAATGTTCCCATACCTTTTCTTTTCCAAATGGAAGTTATTTAAGTTTTCTTACTCCTCACCTTCCATGAATATTGGTGTGTTTGTCTTTGATATTATTAGTTCCCCAATCTCTAGAACTCATTCTTGGAAATGCTGCAACTAAAAGAGCATTTGATTTTTAGCTATGAGCTAGATGCAGAACGTGTATGGAACCCTGGGTTAACTTTCTAAATAAAGGGTGTGTGTGTGCATATGTGTGTGTATCTATGGGACAGAAGTGCCTGGACACAGACTAAAAAATATTTCTGTGTTTCCATTCTTCCATTCTTCCTTTTAGTAAGTATGACAATTTTAAAATTTGGCCTCAAATTTTTGAAACTTTTCCACTGGTAGGTTTTGTCTGTGTTTACCAATAGAGTATAATGGAGATGACACTAAGTGATTTCTTAAGGCTTCTTAAAGTGCTTTATTAAGGCAACGAATTTTCTGTGACATTCATGAGGGAAAAAACAAAACAAAACAAAACAAAAAAACCCTCCCTAAGGAGCATCAGCTAGCCATGTAAGCCAGCCAACTGCCCAGAGGCTGCCATGTTGACAGAAAGCACCAGCTGGTACATGTGAAGGGACCACATGGAAAAGTTCTGGGATAACAAGACAGGGGAATGTCTGAGCAGCCACCAGCTGCTCCATCACCCCATAGCTCTTCTTCAACTCCCATTATCTTCTCATTCCAACTGTGGGAGAGATGCTGGGCCAAAATCACCCCAAACATCTCACTTCCTGTGCCTTTGGAAGTCTGAGAAATAAAATGATTATTGTTCTTTTAAGCCACTAAGTTTTAGGTTGTTTTGTTACCAAGCATATAGAGATTTTACCCTGTTTTGGAATAACTACAGACTACATTCACTTCCTAGTCTCCTTGGCAGTCAGATGTGGTACCATGACAAGGTTCCTGCCGATGAGATGTGTGCAAATTCTGGGACATCTCCTTAAACATTACTTGCCCTAATGTCTCTATCTTCTCCTCTAGCTTAGGGGAAAATAGGAAATATAAAGCAAATTTGGAAGCCACATGCTAAGGATGACAGAAGAACTCTAACATCCAGGGGCCTCTCACCTCTGGATGGTAAGATTAAGGAGAAATAAATTTTTTTCTTACTCAAATCACTATATTTTGATGGGATAGGCTGGTGATGGGTAGTAAGGAGGGCACGTATTGCATGGTGCATTGGGTGTTATACGCAACCAATGAATCATGGAACTTTACATCAAAAACCAAGGATGTACTGTATGGTGACTAACATAATATAATAAAAAATATTATTATAAATAAAATAAAATAAATAAATAAATAAAATATATCACAGATTAGTTAAGAAGACAGTGGCAGAGTAAGAAGATGCTAGGCTCACCTGGTCCCACAAATAAACTAGAAAACTATGAAATTATCCTAAATACCCCAGAAATTGACCTGAAGACTGGCAGAACAAAGTCCAATACTAAAAGTAGAGAAGAGGCCATGCTGAAGAAGGTAGAAAGTGCAGAGACACGGTTTAGGAGAGACTGTGGCAGCTGTGATGCAGAAGGAGCCACGGACACAGAAAAGGGAGAGAAACAGACTAACACACAGGGGAGCACAAGGAGAAAACAAATTCCCATGGCAATTAGCTTGGAAAGTTATAGGGGTTGAATTTCATGAATTATGGCAAACAGCAGGGCTTAAAACCTGGAGTTTCAAAGGTCAGCGGGCTGGGCTTGGCTGGCATAGAGTCCTGAAGGCATTGCACTGCCCTTGGAGAAAAGACAGGCAAACAACCCTCAGACATAGAACCTGGAAACAGTGATCTGAAGAGTGCCTGGAACACACAGTGAGGAGGTGATTCACTCAACTCAGAGCATATCCCAGAGAGAGAGCATTCAGGGAGAGACCCCTCCCAGAATAAAGGAACTAGCTGAGGCATTTTCCTCCCCCACCCCTCAGCCACCTGCAGGAACCAGTGCAGTGCCCACACTCGCTACTTAACATGCTTACACCAAGCATGTTAACATGTTACACTGCCCCCTCACACCCCAGAAGAACCAACTATCCCAGTCACATGTGCTTCAGTCCCAGAATAGTGGGTGCCCTCCCCCTGGAAGACTGGCCCAAACCCCTGCTCACTCCCCCTCTCCCCACCTGAGAGTTTTATGGAGCATCAGTTCTGGTGGTGACAATAGGTCTCATTTCACAAACAGACCAGGGTACACTTAGTTAAAACATGTCACATTCAGGCCAGGGACCAAACACTACCCACAACAGGCAAACAACCTGTGCAGATGACTGGCCTGAAGGATAAAGTGGCCGGGACAAAACAGCAGAGCACACGTAGCACACACTGGAGACTTTCCTGGAAGCACCAGGCCCTGGAAAAGAGGGGACACCACACAGCAGGGCACTACTGGATGTCATCTTCATAAGGCCATCACTCTCAAGAGCTGGAAATTTAGCTAACTTTCCTAAACCAGAGAAACAGGCACAGACACTTAGACAAAATGAGAAGACAAAGAAATGTATCCCAAATGAAAGAATAGTACAAGGCCACAGTCAAAGAGCTAAGTGAAACAGATGGAACTAACATGAACTGATAATTTAAAGTAATGACTGGGGTACCTGGGTGGCTCAGTCAGTTAAGCATCTGACTCTTGGTTTCAGGTCAGGTCATGATCTCAGGACTGTGAGATCAAGCCCCACATCAGGCTCACTGCTCAGTGGGAAGTCTGCTTCTCCCTCTTGCTCTGCTCCTCCTGCTCTCTATCTCTCTCCCAAAATAAGTGAATTTAAAAATAAATTTAAAAAATCTGTTCTTCTAATTCGGGAATCTAACAATAAGACAGAGTTCCAGAAATTTCAATAATAAACTTTAAAAACATAGAGAAAAGAAGAAAATCATTTTAAAAAGTAATTTACACACTTATTAGAGAGGGGAGCAGTGAGAAATGCCTTTTCTTTCTTCATCATGACCTGGAAAGTAATTTTCTGTACACAGTTTCTTTCCCTTCCTTCTCCTGCCCCCTCTGTTCCTCTCCCTGCTCATGCTCTCTCTTTCTAAAATAAATAATTAAATCTTAAAAAAAGAGAAAAGTAATGGTCATAAGGATGCTCACTGACTTTGAGAAAAGAACACATGGATGAGACCCTTAACACAGAGATGAGGAATAGCAGCAGAGATAATGGGTACAATAAAAGAAATGAGAAACATGCTTGATGGAATGAACAACAGGATGGAAGAAGCAGAGGAACAAATTATTGACCCAGAAGACAGAATAATGAAAAGTAAACAAGCTGAACAAAAGAGAGAAAAAAAGAACTGTCAAAACAAGAATAGATGTAGGGAACTCAGTGACTCCATCAAACATAGTAGCATTCATACTACAGGAAGAAAGAGAGAGAGAGAGAGAGAGAGAGAGAGAGAGAAGGGGACAGAAAACTCATTTGAAGAAATAATAGCTGAAAACTTCCCTCATCTGGAGAAGGAAACAGATATCCAGCCAGATCCAAGAGGCACAGAGAACTCCCATCAAATCAACAAAAAAAGATCCACACCAAGAAATATTGTAATTAAATTGGCAAAATAAGAGTGATAAAGAAAAAAAAATATTTAAAAGAAGACAAAAGAAGATAGTAACTTACAATGGAAAACCCTTTGTAAGGCTATCAGGAGATTTTTCAGCAGAAACTTCCAAAGCCAGAGGGGAGTGGCAGCATATATTCAAAGTGCTAAATGGGAAAAATCTGTAGCCAAGACTATTCTATCCAGCAAGGCTATCATTCAGAATAGAAGGAGAGAGAGAATTTCTCAGACAAACAAAAACTAAAGGAGTTTATGACCACTAAATCAATTCTGCAAGAAAATTAAAGGAGCCTCTGAGCAGAAAGGAGAGACAAAAAGTGACAGTGTCAAAGTAGAAATCACAAAAGCAGTAAAAATGAATATTTCTGTAAAAAATCAGTCAAGGAACTCACAAAATAAAAAGATGTAAAATAGAACAACATATACCTAAACCACGGGGAGAAGAGTAAAGAGTTAAACAACAATCAATATACACTGCTATATGCAGAAGAGGTTATATACAAACACCGTGGAAACCATATACACAAAATGACTAACAAATATGCAAAGAATAAAGAGAAAGAAACCTAACTATATCACTAAAGAAAATCAGCAAACCATGAAAGAGAAAAAGACAAATGATCAGAGAAAATCTTCAGAAATAACCACAAAACAAATAATAAAATCACATGAAATACTTATCAATAATTACTTTGAATGTAAATGGACTTAATGCTCTAATTGAAAGACATAGGGTCACAGAATGGATTATAAAATAAGACCCATCTATATGCTGCCTACAAGACACTCATTTTAGGCCAAAAGACACCTGCAGACTGAAAGTGAGAGGATGCAGAAACACCTATCATGAAAATGAATATCAAAAGAAAGCTGGAGTAGCAATACTGGGGAACCTGGGTGGTAGAGTCAGTTAACCATTCCACTCTTGCTCTTGGTTTCAGCTCTGGTCATGATCTCAGGGCCGTGAGATCTAGCCTGGCTTTGGGCTCCATGCTCAGCATGGAATCTGCTTAAGAGTCTCTCTCGCTCTGCCCCAGCCCTCCATACTCTCTAGATAGATAGATAGATAGATAGATAGATAGATAGATAGATAGATAGATAGAAAGAAAGGAGTAACATTACTTATATTGGACAAAGTGTACTTTAAGATAAAGACTGTACAACGAGACAAAGAAGGACACTATAATAAAGGGGACAATCCAAGAAGAAAATATGCCAATTATAAATATTTATCCAACCAACACGGGGGCACCCAAATACATAGAACAGTTAATAACAAACATAAAGGAACTAATCGATAATAATACAATAATAGTGGAGTACTTTAACACCCCACTTACATCAATAGATCATCTAAAGAGAACATCAACAAGGAAACAATGACTTTGAATGACACATTGGAACAGATGGATTTAACAGATATATTCAGAAAATTTCATCCTAAAACAGAATACATATTATCTTCAAGTGCACATGGAACATTCTCCAGAATAGATCACATATTAGCCAACAAAACAAGCCTTAACAAATTCAAGAAGATCAAAGTCATACCATGCATCTTTTCTGACCTCATCACTATGAAACTAGATGTAAACCACAAGATAAAATCTGGAAAAAGCACAACTATACATGGAGGTTAAATAACACATGCTACTAAACAATGAATGGGTCAACCAGGAAATAAAAGAAATTTAAAAAGTACAAGGCAACAAATGAAAATGAAAACAAAATGGTGCAAAATCTTTGGAATGCTACAAAAGCAGTTTTAAGAGGGAAGTTATACCAATATAGGACCTCAAGAAGCAATAAAAATCTCAAATAAACATCCTAACTTTATACATAAAGGAACTAGAAAAAGAACAACAAACAAAACCTAAAACCAGCAGAAGGAAATACTAAAGATTAGAGAAGAAATAAATGGTATAGAAACTAAAAAATAGAAAAAAAAATCAATGAAATCAGGAGCTTGTTCTTTGAAAAATCAATAAAATTGATCAACCTCTAGCCACACTTCTCAAGAAAAAATGAGAAAGGACTCAAATAAATAAAACCACATATGAAAGAAGAGAAATAACAATCAATATCACAGAAATGCAAAGAATTAAAAGATTATGAAAAATTGTATGCCAACAAATTACACTACTTAAAAGAAATGGATATATTCCTAAAAACATATAAACTACCGAACCTGAAACAGGAAGAAATAGCAAATTTGAACAGACTGAGAACCAGCAAAGAAATTGAATCAGTAATCAATAAATTCTCAATAAGCAAAAGTCCAGGGCCAGATGGCTTCACAGACAAATTCTACCAAACATTAAAGAAGAGTTAATACCAAAAAAAAAAGAAAAAGAAAAAGAAAAGAAAAAGAGCTAATACCTATTCTTCTCAAACTATTCCAAATAATAGAAAAGGAAGGAAAAGTTCCAAATTCCTCCTATAAGGCCAGTATTACCCTGATACCAAAAGCAGATACAGATACCACTAAAAAAGAGAACAGGCCAATATCCCTGATGAATATAGATACAAAAATCTACAACAAGTCCTAGCAAACTGAATTCAATAATACACTTAAAAAATCATTTATAGTGATCAAGTGGTATTTATTCCTGGGTTGCAAGGGTGGTTCAATATTTGCAAATGAGTTAATGTCATACATCACATCAGTAACAGAACAAATAAGAACCATATGATCATTTCAATAGATACAGGGGGAAAAAAAAGCATTTGACAAAGTATAACATCCATTCATATCAAAACCCCCTGCAAAGCAGGTTTAGAAGGAACATACTTCAACATAATAAAGGCCATATATAAAAAACCCACAGCTAACATCAACCTTAATGGAGAAAAACTGAGAGCTTTTCCTCTAAGATCAAGAAAAATACAAGGATGGTCTCTCTCACCACTTTTATTTAACATAGTTGTGGAAGTTCTAACCATAGCAATCAGGCAAGAAAAAGAAATAAAACTAATCCAAGAGGGTAAGAAGAAATAAAACTTTCATTATTTGTAGATGACATGAGATGATATATAACAGACCTAAAGACTCCACCTAAAAACAATTAGAACTGATAAAAGAATTTAATAAAATCCCAAGATACAAAATCAATGTGCAGAAACCTGTTGCATTTTATACGCTAATAATGAAGCAGCAGAAGGAGAAATTAAGAAAATGATCTCTACTGAACCAAAAATAATAAGATGCCTAGGAATAAATCTAGCCAAAGAGGAAAAACACCTGTACTCTGAAAACTATGAAGTACTGATGAAAGAAACTGAAGAAGACATAAACAAATGGAAAGACATTCCATGCTCATGGACTGGAAGAACAAATATTGTTAAAATGTAGATACTATCCAAAGCAATCTATACATTTTATGCAATTCCTATCAAAAAACCAAGAGCATATTTCAATAGAACTAGAACAAACAATCCTAAAATTTATATGGAGCCACAAAAGATCCAAATACCCAAAGCAAATTTGGGAAAAAAAAAAAAGGCAAAGCGGGAGGCATCACAATTCCAGTCTTCAAGTTACATTGCAAAGCTGTAGTAATCAAAACGGTATGGTACCAGCACAAAAAGAGACAGATAGATCAAGAGAACAGAATAGAAAACCCAGAAATAAACCCGCAACCATATGGTCAATTAATCTTTGACAAAGCAGGAAAGAACATCCAACGCAAACAAGACAGTCTCTTCAACAAATGCTGTTGAGAATACTGGACAGCAACATGTGAAAGAAAGAAACTGGACCACTTCCTTACATCGTACACAAATATAAATTCAAAATGGATTAAAGACCTAAATGTGAGACCTGAAATCTTAAAAATCCTAGAAAAGAACACAGGCAGTAACTTCTCTGACATCGGGTAAAGCATCTTTTTTCTAGATGTGTCTCCTGAGGCAAGGGAAACAAAAGCAAAAATAAACTAGTGGGGCTGTATCAAAATAAAAAGGTTCTGCACAGCAAGGGAAACAGTTAACAAAACTAAAAGACAACCAAATAAGTGTGACAAATAAAGAAACAGACTCTTAATTATGGAGAACAATCTGATGGTTACCAGAAAGGAGGGTGGTAGGATGGATGAAATAGGTGATGGGGATTAAGGAGTGCACTTCACTATATTGTATGCTGGAAACTATTAAAACACGGTATGTTAACTAAGCAGAATTTAAAAAAAAACTTGCAAAAATTAAAAATAATAAAGTAAAACAAATTATGAAGTTATAGTAATCAAAATAATACTATGCCAGCATAAAATAGATATATAGATGAATAGAAGGAAATAGACAACACAGAATTAAACCCATGCCTAAATGGTCAAGTGATCTTTGACAAGGATGCCATAACTGAAATCTTGGGAAAAGAGTCTCTTTAACAAATAGTGTTGGGAAAACTGGATATTCACATGCAAAACAATGAAACTGGATCTTTATATTATACCATATGCAAAAATTAATTTGAGATGGATTAAAGACTTTAGAGCTGAAACTATAAAACTCTTGTATATGTCAACCTGACTAGGACAAGCGATGTCAGAGAGTTGGCTAAACATTTCTAGATAGGTCTTTGAGAATGTCTCCCAAAGAGATCAGTATTTGAACCAATAGACTATTCAGTAGAAAAGTTTGATCATTAGAAAAAAGACTGTCCTCACTAATACAAGTAGGCATCATCCAATCTATTGAGAACATGAATAGAATAAAAAGATGAAGTCCCACAGGTTCATTTTATCTTTTGTTTCTCTTGCCTTTGGAGATGTGTCATAAAAAAGGTTTCTGTGGCCGATGTCGTAGAGGTTGCTGCCTATGTTCTCCTCTAGGATTTTGATGGATTCCTGTCTCACATCGAGGTCTTTCAACCATTTGGAGTTTATCTTTGTGTATGGTGTGAGAGAGTGGTCAAGTTTCATTCTTTTGCATGTAGCTGTCCAATTTTCCCAGCACCATTTATTGAAGAGACATCTTTTTTCCACTGGATGTTTTTTCCTGCTTTATCAAAGATTAGTTGCTCAAAGAGCCGAGGGTGACTAACATAATATAATAAAAAAATATGATTATAACAAAAAAAAAAGGAAAAAGAAAAGAACAAAAAGATGGATGAAAGGCAGATTGGTTCTGAGACATCTACCTTCCCCTCCCCTCAGACACTGGCACTCCTGGTTCTCAGGTTTTCAGACTCAGACCGAGATTTACATCATTAGCCCCTGATCGTCAGGTCTTTGGACTCAGACTGGCTTTTCCCGCTCAGCGGTTTGCTGGTGGCTGATCTGGGGACTCTCCAGCCTCCATAACTCTGCGAGCCAATTCCTATAACGAATCTTCACTTTCTATCTACTTATCTACCTACTTGATTGGTTCTAGTTCTCTGGAGAACTAATACTAAAACATAAGGGAAAAGCTTTATAACACTGATCTTGGCAATATACATATTTTTTAATTTGACACTAAAAGCAAAAGCAACAAGAACAAATATAGACAAGTGGGACATCAAACCAAAAAGCTTCTGTGCAGCTAAGGAAACAATCAACAGAGTAGAAAGGCCACCTACAGAATGAGAGAAAATATTTGCAAATCATATACCTGGTAAAAAGTTAATTTCCAAAATATGTGAGAAAGTCCCATCATTCAATAGCAGAAAACTAATGCAATTAAAAGATGGACAGAAGACTTGAATAGGTATTTCTTCAAAGAAGACAGAAAAATGGATAACATGCATATGAAAAGATGCAAATCATCAGGGAAATGTAAATCAAAACCACATGAGACAGAACGTCACACTTGTTAGGATGGCTATCAAAAAGAAAATAAAACAAAACAGGAAAGAGCCAGTGTCATACGTGAAGGATGTGAAAAAAACTGGACCCCTTGTGCACTGTTCCAGGAATATAAAGTGGTATCACTTCTATGAACAAGCCTTTCTTTTGATTGTGATGCTGATACTGTGTCTCAGGTGTGAGCATTTCTGGGATGATGGGGATAGTAGATGGCATATAAAATAGAGCGCATCTTTTAGCAAGTTTGTTTTGAAGATAACTAAGCCAAATAAACTTAGGAAAATAAGGGTTTCAGAGTTTTTATGACTCATGGCCTGATTAGGGGTTTGGAATCCAAGCCTCAGCTAAGGATAAAATATTACATAGTCATTATTCCTTCCCTATATCACAGAGGGAATTTTGTGAAGAGAGGATACAGATGATAATCACATTCAAATATCAACTCTCTTTTCCATGGTTCACCTGGGATTTTCATATATGCTTAGATTTGATGGACTAATATTTTGCTCTGAATTTTTGCATCTTCATTCATGTGATATTTGTCCCTAGAAAGTCCTTATATTTCTAATCTCACATATGTTATGTTTTGTTCAAAGTTAGGGCAATTTGGCAAAGGCAATTTTTTTCAAGTGCCAGAATATTCTGAATGACCCCAAAAATGTCAGATTCTAGAAGGTATGAATGAACACGTATATGCATTTTTCTGTACCAAGTGCAATTCTTTACATATATAGGTCACTATGAGTTTTCTACATCTTCTTAAGTCATTTAAATCATATCTCTTTCTGAAAAAGCCCCCTTTTTTTGCAATTTTTCCATAAAAATTTTTAAAAAGGGAAATTATGGTCAAATTTTTAAATGCCTTTTTTAGAGAAAAAATAAACAGAAATAACAAATCTTATGGAAAATGACATATTAAAGCTTCTAGGAATGGCAAGATCTGTTTAAAAATTATTTAACTTTATATATTTAAAATATAATTTTATAGAGTTATAAATATATATGTAACATAAATTTATATAAATATGTTATATACTTTTATGTGTGTATATATATAAACATATATATAAACATATATATATATATATATAATTTTTGACATTTATACAAGAATACTAACACTTCTAGGAAAAAATAGGGCTTATTTTGTATACGCCAGTATCCATGTACCTTCAACTGACATGTATCCTCAACTGACACGATATCCTGCTGTTGTCAATAGGATCAATTTTGTTATGTCATCCAAACTTGATGTCATAGGGTGTTTTAAAACATAAGTGAGGTAGTCCTCTGTGCTGACCTCTATAATATGCCTGACTGATGAATAGCCAATAGCTTGGCCACATAATTTTAAAAAACTGACCATGAGACTATTCAAGGTGAAAGATTACAGAATGGCCACAACAGTCTCATGTATGTTTGTTTAAAGTCATCTGAGTGCTTTTTATTCTCTTCTCAAATGTGAATTCTTTATGTTCTTTGGGATGTGTTCCATACTTTAAGCTATAAATCATTAATCTTGCCCTTATAACTTTTGTACATCTTTAACCATTGCTAAGGTAATGTTATACAGGGGACTTCTGATGTAATCCTTGGTATTACCCCCTCACAATTTCAAACTGTAAGGGATATTTTTTATAAAATTTAAATTAATGTATATCAGAAGTAAGAAATACCAATGCCATAATTACAAAGACAAAAATTTACCTAATGAGAATTATACTACTTCTCCCCCTTTTCTGTTTTCTGCAAGCAATTCTAATAACAATAAAAATTCACAACCTTGTCAATCCCCTTAGAGCTTGTTTTTTTAGTGAAATATTAAGTAGTATGAGACATTTAATTAATTTTTCTACAATCTACTTCTAAGAATCAGTATCACATTAGCAGAAAACAAACGGAAATTGAGGATTAACTAGGGGGAAAAACACCCTCTGGAGTCTATTCCAGTGATATACACTCAGCCTAAGCATTTTCTACAGATGAAATCTAAGTTACCTTGCTCAAGACCACTGATGCAATTCCATCCCAGCAACTGTCAGACCAGTTCTTTTGAGAAGTGATTTTGTAGAAAATTTTTTAAAACGGCAAGGAGGTAAGAGGCTAAGTAAGCAAAACTGGGGTGTGTGTTTAATCTTTTTGCACAGCGAAATCACTACACTCAATTCACTATTTTGCAGAGAGGGGTTATGTTTCTCACAGCCTCAGCAATTATCTACCTAAAATAGTTTGCTCATTTTAGAGCCTAACGGTTTGAATCGAAAGCAAAAAAAAGCAGTCCCAAATAAATGCACCACTTGTTTTTGTTGATTTTGTCTCTACTTGAAACAATACTGAAGTTTACTTTAGTCCCCTAGATTTTTCATAGGAATGTTTGCTTTACATATGCAAAAGCATCTCCCTATAGCATTAATATGGCTTATTAATCTTCAAAGAAACTACGCTTTTTTATGCACTGTAACAGCCAAGTCTAAAATGAAAGCTTTCAAGTTTGTTGACTCCGGAGCTGTTTTGATTTTTTTTTTTCCATTCTGCCATAAATGCCCTTTTTCCTGATTCGACACTGGGAATTAAAAAAAGCGAATTCTGTCAGCATAAGTCACCTAAGGAACAACATCTGTGCTCGTCTTGCTTCTAATTTTCTAGCACCCTAGATATTCAGAATAACTGAACCTACTGGACCTCTACCAAGTTATCTATCTCTGACGACTGCTGTGCTGTAAATTCATACCGAAAACTATTCTATTCTGAATTGCTGCAGCTCCCCCGATAAAATGGGAACTCTTCCACAGATTTTCCTGTCAAGTTCAACCTGGAGGTAGGATTTAGGAAGGCTGCGTGCCTTGGTCTACTGACAGAGAGTGATTTCCTCACCATCCTCAGAGCACCCTTCCTCAAGGCCGGCATTCAAAACTAGTGCACACATATGCTGGTACTAAGGCGTTGCTGCAATGGGCTCAGAAAGGTTGTCTTTAGGCTCTTTCATTTTTAAAAGTCCTGATAAGGTGGCTCGGGAGGACTCACAGGAGTTTCCTGCTAAGTAGCCTTCTAGCATGCTGCTGAGCAATTGGGCAGTTATCTTCTCTCAGACTCATTAGCTTATGCTCTCAGTCACTCATTTGCAGATTTAAGCTTGAGTTTCTCAGGGTGAAAAAGAGCTTCCACATCATACCCTAGAAAGGCCACCAACTCTTTGAACTGGTACTTTAAAGGGTCTTGGCAAATGGGTATCACAATTCTACTCTCAATCCATGCTGAGTGGAGACCCTCAAAAAAAAAAAAAAAAAACAAAAAAAAACCACCCCCCCCAAAAAACAAACCCAGTTCTATCAAATACTTACTTAGTGATTGATTCAAGAGGAGTTTGCTTTGGTTAGAGTGCTAAGAATTTTATAAAAAGAGGTAAAACCAGGGGCGCCTGGGTGGCTCAGCCCACTGAGTGTCTGCCTTCAGCTCAGGTCATGATCTCAGGGTCCTGGGATTGAGCCCCGCATCCAGCTCCCTGCTCAGTGGGGAGCTCAGTAGAGCCCTGCTCTACTCCTCCCGCCTTGTGCTCACTTATGCTCTCTCCCTCTCAAAAATAAATAAAAAATCTTTTTAAAAAAATGTTAAAAAAAAATTTTTATGAAAGCAGGGCAGACTAAAGACAAGGAGTAGGTGACCAACCTTCCCAGTTTGCCCGGGACTCAGGGGTCCTGGATGTGGAACTCTCAGTGCTAAAACTAGGAAAGTCCTGGGCAGACCAAATGAGCTGGTTACGCTAAGTATTTTATTCCATTTTGTTATTTTATTACTTTCCAGATTTCCTGAGCTACGACTGACAACATTTGTGTATATTTAAGTTGTACAATGTTTTGATATTCATATATATTGTGAAATGATTGCCATAATCAAAGTAATCAATCCAGGCAATATTCATCATGCCACATAACTACTCTAACGCTTAAGTGTCCTCCAAATTAACTCTACCCCCTACTATTTAAAGTCTACTTAAAGGAAAAACTGCCATTTTCCCTTTAGCAAATAAACTTCCTAGAACAGAATAAAATACTTCCTTCTACCCATTCTGCTAGTTAACAAACATGGTTAAACCCTGTTTGCCTTTTTTAATTTAAATGTTATCAAAAAGAAATTGTATAAATAAAATTCTTGCTAAGCACCTAGAGGACATCCCAGTTGACACTGGTTTAAATTCTGTGTTCTGCACGCCAATGCAGATCCACACATCACAATCCAGACTGACTGAGCAACACCGGTCATGCCTGTGTGCTCTATCCAGGTCCTAACTCCACGGCAGAGACACGGAGTTGTGTAAACGTCACTTCAAGAGAGAGAGAGAAAAAGAAAAAAGAAAAAAAAAGAGCCTGGATATTTTATAGGCTATCAGTTTTGACAGTGAAAAGTAAAGACTTAACCCTCCCTGTTGCTATTGCCTGAAGGAACACTTGTAGAAAATAAACCAAGATAGTTTCCACAGGTAAAGCTTAGGCAATAAAAAAAGAAAGCAACATCTGCGTCAAAAGAAACTCTAAGAAAGTTAAGTCTGTAGAGTTTGACCTGAAAACCACCACAGCTTGTCTGAATTACACGGCCACCTGTCACAACTGTGCCTGAGATTCTTCTAAAACAGTAGGGGTTTGTCACATAAATGGAATGTGCAGGATTTAAATTATTGGAGACCATGAGGCCACCCCAATGAACGTGAAAGTTTTCAAAACAGAAATGACAGGGCTTAGTGTCTCCTAAAGCCATGTGACACTCCCTGTTGACAGCTGCCCAGAAGCCCTACAGTGAGATTAAACATTAAAATGACAACATCATCACTGGATTTCTAACAAAGTTAGCACAGACTAATTCACAAAATTAAATCCATAAATATCCCCTTTGCACATACAGAAATCATTTGCCAAGGGTACATAACACTACTGAGGCAGTTTCCAGTACGGGCAGAGCTGCTGCCTCACATAATTCTCTTAAATATATTAGGGGTCTTCACCTTCACCACTGGTGGAGGCCGAAATCTACAACACAGGAAAACATCTCTTGGTTGCCTCCTCCTACATTCCTCAGAAAAGTGACAAAGTCACTCACGTGTTGGTTTAAGAAAAGTGCTTGCTTTTTGTTCTCCATCCCCCTTACTGCCTTCTCAAATGCCTTACAGTTCTGGGAGATGAAAAATGAATACACAAGGAGGATGGCATGAGCCATAGAATCAGATAACTGAGAAATCTTTTTGTGAAATCCCCTATCACATTCTCCATGCCTAATGTGACCGCTTTTTGAAGACACGCTCCAAGTCCCTTATCAGGCCTCTGTGCTACTCTCTCCCATACTGGACATCTCTTACTCTACCATGCTTGCTTCACTGAACTTCTTCATTTGCCTTAATTACCACCTATTTCATGTTTTATCTCAACCCAGGTACCTAGTTCCTAAAATGCTCTTTTATCACCAAATCCATTTTTTTTCCTTTAAAGATCAAATTCAGTATCACTTCCTTTTCAATGTTTTCTTAGTTCTTTCATTATATTTATTGCTTCATTTATGATTGCTAAATGTAATACATTTTCAATTCAGAATATTAATAAAGTCCAAAAAATTATATATAATTTTATTACACACATATTCTGTAGATGCACATATAATCTGAATTCTCCTGTAAGTTCACCACACAAGGAAAGCCGCTGTTTACATTTAGTTTATCTCCTTCTAACATATATGATTTCTTTCATGCTCCTTGACAAGCAGTGCTCAGCCTGATTGCAGACCTGTTGTCAACACCCATGCAGGTGCCTCGAGATGCTTTGTGATTCACATAAGTTGAAGTTGGAAGCAGCCTTGGGAATCAAAGAATTCAACTACTTATTTTACAAGCAAGCACCTCACCATAGATCATCCAGCTTGTAAGCAGTAGAATTAGAACTAAATTCAGATAAGGCCAGCATGTTCAGGAGCATAGGCTGTGCACTAGACAGGAGAGCCTGTATATTGACCAGGCTGCGCACCAAGGCTCAGTCCTGCGTCATATGGAGAGGGGGGCACGGAAGCACCATCCAATTACCGCGCACTTGTAGGGCTTCAAGTGCCAGCCATGGTAGTGGGTGGAGAGGAAAATGTGAGCGAGTGATGTTTCTGATCCACTGACAGCACTGTGTAGGCTAGCAACGAGCCTGAATCTGGGTTTATCATTTTCCAAGTGGAAGCTTTTTCAGGGCTCTAGGTTTCCCAATGCATCATTCTTCCTAACAGGACATATTTTAAAAACTACTCCCCATTAGATAGTTCCCTGTAATTTTATGACATTTGTTTCTCATATATATGTATAAATACATATGTAAATATATATATGAAATCCCCCCAAATCCCACAATTATTAATTACTATAATCCTAGTCTGAAAAAGTTTCAAGCAACACACAACGAATTGGATTGACTGACTGATGATTGGAGTGTGCACTTGGAAAGCAGACCTGACAGCAGGTCAATAATGAGCTTTTAAAGTTACTGGACCTGACAATGATCTTCACTTCTCCTCCTGAACATCCAGCAAATTGCCTTACACTCTGCAAAGATTTGTTTAAATTAATTCCTATACCATATAAAAGGAAATCCTAGTGTTCAAGAAAACATAAAGTCACAGAAAAATTAGCTGTATCTTCTATTAAGAATAATTTTGATCAGCCAAACTAGAATATGAGTAAGGGAAACATTTATATAAATTAGAGAAAATGACCATTGAGGGGTTAAAAGCATAGCGCTTGCAAGTGACAATTTTGTATCTACATCTGGATTCTGTTATTGATATTAACTAATAGTGTGTTCCCAGGAAAACGCATCTGTGAAATGGAAATGATAATAGTACTTCTTGGAGCTTTTCTAAATGTTACAAAAATTAATGCGTACCACGGCAAACACTCAGTACTGTTAGCTATGATTATCACTGCAGTTTTGCATTCATAATGTACATGTAGTTCTTTTATTTGCCTTATCAAACTGGACTCTACCAATAACTGGGAGATGTGTTTAAAGAGACTCGTAAATAACCAAGGAGAAATGGCTCTCCCAAAGCCTTATTCTGAGAGGTTTTTCTGTAGGTTTCCTTTCACACAGGTAATTGACATAGCTGTTGATTTTTTGAAAGTTTTGAACTATAACTTGATTCAGAAAATAAGAGAAACAAATGTTTGTCTTCCAAATTAAAACTGGGATGTCTGATTTGAAATAATTCAATGTGTTAAGATATAAATATCATGAAAATGTTTTAATAACTTTCTGCTTCTCAAAATGGAATCAATTACTCATTTTCCAGAAAAACCATGTAGCCTGTTGAAGCTGCATTACGATCTCTTCTGAAGAAAGCAAAAATATGTAATGATTCATGGGTGATTTCATTTGGGTTTGGGGGACCTTCAACCAATCACCTTGGTGAGCTTACTTTGTGAACAGGTGCAAGGGTTAACCAGAGGATCAGTGTACAGAAGCGAGTTTACTTTCCTGATGTAACCAGTTTGGAGGAGGAAACTCACCATCTTCTCTCCTCTGCAAATTTAGAACCTGGACACTGGATGATTCCAATGTGTGATGGGTATTAGAACCGGCCTTCTTGGGCTGATCACCTGATCAGCTCATCAGCAAATTATTACCCCTTCTAAGGAGATGTGAATTGAATGGTTAGAAAGAAAAACTAGAAGTATTCCGTTTACTAAGTAAATAAAATTACTGTATATTTGTGGAATGGAATATGCTATGGCCTTTAAAAAGGGAGGAAACACTTTATGTAATCATAAGGAAGGATTCTTGCTAAGTGAAAAAAGGAGAACAGCATTATGACATGATACCAACTGTGTAAAAGAGGAGAAATAAAAATAAAAGAAGCATGTTTGCTTACATAAGCATGAAATATCTCCAGAAGAGCATACAAGAAATTGGCAATACTGGTTCTTTCTTTCACAGGGCCATGAGGGCTGGGCGCATGCATGGCAGGGAGATTTTTCACTGAGTATCTTTAAAATTTTGAACAATGTGACAACCCTGCTTACTCAAAAATAAATAAAATTAAAGCAAAAAGTGGAAGATACTTTTATACCTTTTCTCAAACGCCATCTTTTTTTTTTCTTTTTGATGTAGCTGCTACCTCTTGCCTGTTTTGTTTTCTTCTAAATATCTAAGTGAGTCTCATAGGATTTTTATACCATTACCTTACATAACAGGAGCCCCTTCTAATAAAAATGTCACATTTGATACTGAGGCCTCTGGAAGCTATATATGTAATTCAACTGTTAAAGTTGCATCAACATTTCATAGCAGATTTCTGATATTTACCTATACCTTTCAGCCTGATGTTTTATGAAACTTCCTCTTTTTCCGAAGAAACAGAGCCAGGGTCAGGGTCTTCCTAGACCTTGAACTGTGATTTATTCTCTTTGTCCCGGTTTGACCCACTTCTGCATTTTGGAGACTGCTAACTCTACGCCCTTGAGGATGAGAAAAAATAAATCCTTGCAGCTTCCCAGAATATAAATTACAAGGAAGTGAGCAAGATAAGTGTAGTGTAGGAAATCGACTTTCCTTTTCCTGATGTAAACTTTCAGGAGTCTTCCCTTTGTTTATTTCTAATCCATCAATCAAAGAATTAAGGAACTGAAGCAACTTTTCAATTAGTGTGCTATTTGTTCATTTCATAACATTTTAGATAATTATTTTAAACTTTTTGCACCAAGGTTCTGTTCAGAATAGGAGAGAATAAATTCACACCCTAGTAATCTGGGAATGGGGGGAAAATTCCAGTTGTTTGTTATTCGGCCCCTCTTCCCCCAATCAAACCCATACATATATAAACTTGTATGGAAATACATAAATATATATTATATGGAAATTTTACAATTTTCGTCACAAGAATATGCACCAGTGGGGTTGATGGCTCCCCTTGGTCTGTGGTCCACAACACTATATATTTTAGTGACAGGAATTCACACATACCAGTTTTTTTGTTTGTTTTGTTTTGGTTTTGTTTTAAAGATTTTATTTATTTATTTGACAGAGATAGAGACAGCCAGCGAGAGAGGGAACACAAGCAGGGGGAGTGGGAGAGGAAGAAGCAGGCTTCATAGCAGAGGAGCCTGATGTGGGGCTCGATCCCAGAACCCCGGGATCACGCCCTGAGCCGAAGGCAGATGCTTAACCGCTGTGCCACCCAGGCGCCCCCACACATACCAGTTTTAAAAGTATGGTATCATGTCAGAAATACATCGCATCAGAAAATAACAGCTACGAGTATAGTTCTTAGCAATTTGTAAAGTCCTTAGACATAAGTTTCTCATCTGATGAAACCACATGTGAGATAAATATGGTAAGTCAGGGACCATTTCCTAAGTACCTACTCCAGGTTAGTTATTTTCCATTCATTACCTAATCCTCACAATGAAACTTATAAAGCATTACTAGAGTTCCCATTTTACAGACGAAGAAATTATAGCCACAGTAAGTCACAATTCTAATTTGGGGGATGGGGAATTTCATTGGCCCACTGGCCCACCATGGATAAAGAATCTACTTCCAGTCCAATTAACTGGAGGGAGTTTGGGGCAGGACTCTCTACGAAACACGTACCTTCCACAACAGCTCAGCTTGACATAAAAGGTGAGTGGTCCCAGGCTCAGTAAGTCCCACAAAATGTGCAGTATGTTGTGTTGGGCCATCCAGTTGTAAAACCTGGCAACCAAGGCTCCTCCTTCAGCTCTACTTTGAAATCGAACTGCATCATAGATTACTACAGACCGCCTACCCAGAGGCAAAAGAGAGCATGGAGATCTATTCATTAGGCAGGTGACATTTCAACTCAGATTTAAAGAATGAGAGAGAACTTGTCAGACAGACCACGTGCTGCAGAACACAGCATATCAAAGACACAGAGTTAGGAGACTGTGTTCAGTAAGTATGGAGTGAATGACAGCACTGAACATTATGGCACTGGAGAAATGCGAGTGTGGCTGGAGGAAGGCTGGTGTGGGAAGGGAATCACAGGAAGGAGTTACATGATACAGGTTTTATATGGCCATGCCACCATGTTTGGAGTAGAAGCTGAAGGTGATGGGAGCCACTGTTGGACTTCAAGCAGGGAGAATAAATATCTAGCTTTTTCTTTTTGAAAGATTATTCTGAAATCAGCTTGGAAATCAGATTGCACAGGAGTAAAATAGAGACTAAAAGCCATTTGGGAAGTTATTAGAATAATTCAGGCAAGAAGAGCTGAGGATGAGTAATGACAGTGACCATGGTGAGAAAGAAGGGGTGACTTGACCATACAAAAGCAGAGTTGCTAGGGATGGGCAAATTGGATCCTCGGGGAAAAGATCGCCTGCCTAGGAAATAGCTATTTCCATCACTGTGAACAGGGTCAAGGGGCACAATTACCCCTTCACAGAATGTATATCCTTAGTTCTACAAACAAATTGTTACTTACAAAGTAGCATCGTGGCCTTTGAGAAAGCTGTTCGGAATTTTTGTACTTGAAATTTATTTTTACCTGATTAGAATTACTGTATTTATCAATTCCGACCAATTTTAAACATGACAGATTATTCTTACTTTGCTTTCTCCAAAGACTGAATCTAAAATCATATCTATATCCATTTGTATAAAGATTAGATTTTTCTAAGTTTAATGTCGAAAAATACTAAGTAACATGCTCCTTTCGTTCCACAGGATAGATTTAAAAAGGAGGGGAAAGTCTTTCTTAAGGTTGTCTGAGAAAAGAAAAACAACTTTACAGATAAAATCATGCCTTCATTTAGATCTGAGAGAAAAGTTAGGATAATTTGTCTCAATGGAGGCAGAGCACATCTTTGGGACTTGTGCTTTGTTAGCTTGTTTGCTGGACTTTTTTTTTTTTTTTCCCCATCTGCTCATTTGCTTTCCTCATTTTATTTATCAGTCTGTGAATGGATAATTATCCCCCCCACACTTTTTGTCCCCTTTACTGTTGATGTTCTGTTTTTGTCAGATTTGTTTTCCCTTGATGGTTTTCCTACTGCAATCATCATGCAAGAGGGTGATACATTTTTTCACTTAATTATAATTTCTTTATCATGCAAATTTCAAGATTAATAATGGCACAAGCAGATAAGAAAAAGTCTCTTTAGAGCTTCTTAGTTTTACCACATAATGACACATTATTTAGACCAAATCACTCAGTTCTTTTATAGATACATATTGAAATCATCAGAAAGAAATTGAATTATCATTTTATTTAAAAAAAAAAATCAGTAGAGGCAAGCATTAATACCCAAGTGCCAGGAAGCAGGAAAGTTAGGACCAAAATATTCATAGTACTTCAATGAGATATACTTCTCTAATGACTTAAGACCCAAAATTATTCAATTTTTTTTCATTTCCGAAAAATGTTTTTTTTTAATTGGTGAGGTATCAATTACCATCAAATCAGTAATAACCTTAAAACCTACATTTTCTTTTTAAACATTTAAGATATTAAAATTGTAGCTCCCTGAAACTAATAGATCTTTTAGGCTTTTCTGAAAACAAACAAACAACAAAAAAAACCTAGTTTTTGAGTACCCAAAAACTCAAATGGAATAATTTAAGTCTAGCGATAGAATGATCAATGAACATTATTATTTAATTTTGGCAGGAGAATATTTGGAGATCAATTGAAAGAGTTAGGTTTTCAACCATCAAAAATGAGGAAGTTGACATAAAAAATTTATGTATCAAAGGAAACTGTCTATATGCTTTTCTATATGCTATATTATCCACACAGGAAAAGTGTATTATCATTAATGGAGATCTTCATGATATAGACAAATATAAAAATTATAGATACAAGGCATATTATTTTATGAAGCATATTGTATTAATTTTCTAATGCTGATATACCAAATCACTATAAATTTAGTGACTTAAAAAACAAAAATCTACTTTTTCACATTTCCACAGATCTCAAAAGGACAAAATCAAAGTATCAGTAGGGCTGCATTCCTTTCTGGAAGATCTATGGAAGAATACATTTCTTTGCCTTCTCAGTATATTTATATACACTGCCCACATTCCTTGGCTCATAGAGCCCTTCCTCCATCTTTGAAACCAACAATGATAGGTTGACTCTTTCTCAAATAGCATCATGGTGACCACTTCTGCTTCCCTCTCCCACTTTAAAGAATCCTTGTGATTATCATGGGGTCCACCTGGATGATCTGGGATATTCTCCCTACTTAAAGTCAGATTTACAACCTTCATTCCATTTGCCACCTTAATTCCCCTTTGCCGTGCAATTTAACAAATTCAAAGGTTAGCAGGAATTAGGACATGGGCATTTTTGGAGGAGCAGTCATTATTCTGTCTGAAACATACATTTTTATGCATTACTCTCATGGTGAAATTTGGAATTATATTAAAATTAAATTACCTTTTATGTAATTTATATCAAGTTATATAAATTTCCGAATTAAATTTGGTTTTGAGTAAATGTTATACAATTAATGGAAATTACCTGTATTCTTAATAATAATAATGTGTAATGTTTATACTCCTATAACCAATAACTTTATATTTTAATAATTTGTATGGTGGAATAGAATCTTTAAAGCCAACATTCCCAGTGATAAAAAAATTTTACTTTAGCTAAAAATTATTTAGTATAGTTCAGGATCTAGGTAAAATTCCATATTCTACATCTATATATTATTATCTATATTTGATATCTACATCTATATCCTAAATCACCTCACACTCTTGGAGAAAATTATGTCATGCAGATTAGCACCTTGTTAATCATCTTCTGATTTTAAGAAATTTATAAGGATAAGTGTGTGTGTGTGTGTGTGTGTGTGTGTGTGCGTGCGTGTGTGTGAGAGAGAGAGAGCGAGCAAGAGAGAGAGAAGGAGAATTATGATAGGTAATTTGTTTTCTTCAAAATAATATTTGAAATGACATCCTCACTGAATAGTATCTTTGCAAGCATTAAGCAGCATTACTATTTAACTGGGTTATCATGGGCCTAGTCCACATTGCCAGGGCAACGGAACCTAGAAAAATTGTGACATGCTTTAGATCTATAGTTATATGGCCTTCTTTATAGAGATTTTGCGGAGTACATTTTTGAAGGTCTTGACTAGTATCATCTTTATGAAAAGCCTCAGGTTTTGTTCCTTTAATTCTCAGTGCCAAAAAATGCTTTGCCTTTCATGAGTCAGTGGTATATTTTTTGTTTTACTGACACTGAATCTTGTGCCCATCCAAGTTTTCTTCTTTCCTTGGCTGCCAGGGATCAGAGAACCAAATTTGATGTTGACCTCTACCAACTGAATAAAACATTGTGTTATGAATCTTTCTGTCCTAATTTATCCTGGTTACTTAACTTTTATTTTCATTTTTTCTTACTTCTTTATGTTTATGTCATACCATAAAGTATGTTTCTATATAAGTTATATCAAAATTATTTCAACATATAATCTTTAAAAAAGATAGTGTATAGAATTGAATATCTTGACAACTTAGCTGAAAGATTCAGAATAAAAGTGAATTAAGCATCCAGATGTTAAAATAAGGTTTTTGTCTCAATTAGCTACCTAGATCTTCTAAACAGGGGTGGGGGGTGGATTCTATAGGTCTGGGAGTAGAGTAGGGAAAGAATTCTCTTTCCTATACAATCTGAGAATCTGATGGCCATAACAGTCTGATTTAATGTAGAATAATGCACAGAAATATTAATTATCTTAAACCAAAGCTTTGGATAAAATGATTTGGTGAATATTAAAATATTCATCTTTCATTCATTGTGACTCTTTGCCAACCTCACAGCTTTAATATTGGTGGAATATTTCATCCAGTGTGTGAAAAATAGATTTTATATTCTATTCCCAGAACATAACTTTTTATCGACTTCCTAGCAAGTTACATACCCTTTTAAAATAATCAGTAAAAACTCAGAATTTGCTGGAAATCAAAGAAATGGATAATTTAACACATATCTATGGCTTCTCATGTATACACCCTTGTTATATGAATATTCTTCCTAATAATGAAATTTCAAAATCCTGGCAAGTAGAGGATAATGATTAACCACAGAGCACTTAGGATACTCTTTGGTTTAGTAGTTAAGCTTTTCCTTTTGGGAGACCTATATCTTATTCTCAACTCCATTACTGACTGGTAGATCCAACATTAGCAATGCATCCTGAATGGCAGCCTCACCAGGCTTTTGTCGGGCATCCACAGGGAAATTAATTCCCTCACTACATCACGGCTTCTCAAATTTCTTAATATATCCTAGGCAAATACTATGTATAGAATTTCAAGTTTTCAAAGAAAGATGTTTGGTAAGGGCAAAATATGCTATAAAATATATGATTAAACATCAAAAAATATACTGATGCTATGTGGTGAAAATAAATAATTTTTAACTTCTCAGAAGACAAGTTTGTATGATGCCTCAAGGTCAATCAATGTCACATGCACTATCTCTTCATAAACTGAAAGGTGATCAGGTTTCTGCATCACTGAATAGGCTAACACCAGAGTACCTGTTATTTTTTCCTCTATTTTATTCACTTTAATTGTATTTTATCAGAATTTATTTAAAACCTAAATTATTTCATATTTGTTTAATCATATTCAAGGAGATATCTTTGGGAGCTTCACCAATTAAACCTCCTCCAAATATTTCAAAGCCTCGACACAATAAACATGCAACAGAAAATCTTGCTTGGCACATTTTTCTCCTTTAATGTAAATTGAATGGGCCAAATTTTATGGTCTAATTTGATTTTTCCACAGTCTTATAGACACAGTCACAGTCTCAAAGGGGTTTCATCACATTGAATTAGTACAAACCAAAGTGCATTAAATAATAGGCATTGCAGAAGTCCTATGTCAGATAAAAACACAGCATTTTCAATAAAAGGGTATCTATTTTCCTGCCTGTATGCTCACAGAGAGACAAATAGTAGGCTTTTGGCATTACACCTTAAGGTCTTAAAGTCAAAAGCTTTATTCTTGTTCAGTGATAGCTTTTAAAATGAAAGAAGAGGGTTTTGGTTTTCAATGACGATTGTCATAGGATATTAGAGGTCCTTGAAAACCCAAAGATAGGCATCCTTACCTGTCTTACAACGTAACACAACTAGCATCAGATCTGATAACTCAGGCTTTAGCTCAAGGTCTTTCCACTACTGTCACAAAGATTGTTATTCAGATCTTGAAAGCAAGAATACCTACAATGTGGATGGTATACAGAATTTTTTTTTTAATCTACAATACTAAAACAATAAATGAAGTTCTGTTTGAAAAGTGAAGCGAGGTACCAGTGTGACAGATAACCGAGTGGAATCTTGGGCAGGGATGGAATAATCACATGACTCTCATTATTTTTCTTTTTCCATTTTTATATGGAAACTTTTTCATAGTATGAGGTAGGAAATTAACTTTATTTTTTGATACAGATAATTATGAGTTAGTCATTTCCTCCAAACAATGCAGGAATTGTAACAGGTTTTTCTTTACTTCACAACTATCCTTTCTCGCCACCTATTATTTCCAACTTGTTAATAATGTCATAAGACTACACATATATATAAGTTCAGTTTGCCAGTATGACTGTAAGTATAACTGACTACATTATATAAATTTCAGGTGTACAACAGAGTGATCTGATATTTATATACATAAGATGATCACCCGTGTCTAGCTTCTGTCACCTTACATCATTTTGACCCAGTATGACTTATTGTTTCTTGCATCAACTATTTTAGTGTTTTTTTTTTTTCTTAAAGAAGTGCATTCTTTAGTATTTCTTTAGGCAAAAGTCTGTGGTTGGTAAATTTTATGAATTTTTGTGTCCATAAAGGCATATTTATTTCACCTTCGCTTTTGCATAGTAGTTGTGGCTGATGAACCTCAAGTTCTTTTTCCTTAGCACTTTGGAAGTAGTATCTCATGTCTTCTTGCATCTATTGTTTCTGATACCATTCTGTTTCTCGTTTCTTTATGGTAATTTACCTCCCCCTCTGATACCTCTTAGCATTTCATCTTTCTCTTTGCTGCATTAAAGTTTCATCAAGCTGTGGTGAGGGTATGGGTTTTCTTTTATCGATTCTGGCATTGATCTCATGTCTTGCTTATATTCTTAAAATTCTTGATACCTATTTTGTTAAATATAGCATTTCATCCTTATCTCCTGTTTACTCCTTTAGATTTCTTAAATAATTTGGAACATCTGGAACTATTCTCTATTCTTTTCACTTTCGCTTCATATTTCTACCAGACAGGAAGGTGGACTGAGCAGATGGCAAGATCTCCTCTCCCACCCCAAATATATAGCAGTGTTAGATGGAATATTTTAAGATGCAGAACAGAAAGGGAGTTCTTTGCAGTCCAGAAACAAAGAGTAAACATACAGACAAACTGGTAAGCAAGGATTACTGCCACCCATCTCATAGGCCTGAAGAGGCAGCTTACATATACTAGTTCTAGGATTTTATCATGTGCAGTTGCAAAAATAGAACACTGAAAGTGACTCCCTACATTAAAAAACAGTCAGGAAAACACACAAAATAATTAAAACAATGACACAGTAGTAAGCACAGAATAAATGTCCCATGTAATAAAACATAGGTTTTACGTTTAACTTATGCTGTATGTGTAAACCATAGGCAGGAACTGAAAATTTTATTCCCAATAGTCTAAATGGAACACACGTGTTAAAATAGAGAACTTTCCAGCTTCACACTGCACAGTTTAGTCATGAAATCTGATTGTTACCTACATGTTGTAAAACTCATAAATTGAGAAACAAATATAGTAACTAGTGTATAAGCATTGAATAACCATGAAACCATCCATAATCAAGGTTCTTTAAGCTGGGACTTGCCTATGATCCCCTGTGGATGGCTCCCACAAACAACCAAGAGACAAATGACAAAACCTTTCCAAAAGTAAAATGCTCAGAAAGACAGTATACTGATATCAGTTGTAGAATCTGAAACTTCATAGAGTTATGAAAGTAAAGCCTACGTGTCTATCATAAAGAGAATCTAAAACTGCAGGACTGAATTTTAAATCCCAAAAGGAGATCCATCCTAGCCTAAACACATACTCGTTGACATTCCCACATTTCTCCCATCTTGTTACTCATGGCTGACACTGGATCAGAATTAGTTGGGGCTCTGATTTTGAAGAGGCTCTTTCCTTCTCAAGTACCCTGGAGGAAGTGAGGTTGACTCGGGATAAAACACTCTCAGGCTTTGGCCACCCAAGCTTGTGACCTCATTAACAGTACCATGCCCTAAGATGGTCACAATTTACTGTTGCCTTTGCTTGTTTTTTTACTGTTGCTCTTTCTCTCACTGCAGCGACGAATGGCTATCATTCCACTCTGTAAAATAAGCTTGTTTGGAAAGCAATATACCCTGAATCTCATATTTGCATCAGGGTATATCCTTGTATTTGGGCAAAAAGTCTTAATAGCCTTTGAGAAAGGTGCTGAACAAGTCTTAGCACCTAATATTTACAGGAACAGGAGCAATTGGATCTTTTAGTTCTGAGAAACCCCAAAGATTTAGGTCTATATACTCTGAGTTCTACTTATACCCCCCCCCTAAGTTTTGACTGAGCTTATCTTGGTTGTACAATATATGGGGAATTTAATTGTGGGTAAAGGAGAAAAACTGTATTATATGAAGGTAACAAACACCTCTTGCAGGAAAATTATAGTACTGATGCAATTTTCTTCCTTCTCTACTTTTCTGACTCCTCTTCAAACTCCTATTCCTTATAAATGAGTCTTTCCCTAGCATGGAACTTACTCTTCTCTTTCTGTTTTTTCTCTCCCTTGCCAAATCCGACTACATTTAGTATTTCAACTGTCACTTTTATATAAATAATAGCTAAATAAACATCTCTAGTCATAATTTTACTGTTGAGTTCCTGGCGTGATTTTAAACTTTTGTTCAAGATCTCATATATTTCCACAATTAACATAAAATCGAGTATGCTGCAAACCAGCGCACTTCTTTCCTTAAGAAATACATTTAGTTGTACAATTACCTGTTTTTCCATTAAGAGCCATATCACTCTTTATTTCACCAATCTTTCATTCACTCACTTTTTTTTAACCAAATATATATTTAATAACTACTGTAAAATGGGCACTGGTGATAAAATGGAAAGTGAGACAGTTAATGTACCTGTATAAGGAGCTCAACATCTGCATCTGCCAGAACATACATTACAGAATTCTAGACCTTGTGTGGGTGACTCTGTGTGCATGTATATATATGCATGCTATGTAGAAATGAACAGTGTGCTGTGATGGGCATCACCAGGGACACCCACAGGGTCTGTCAGGGAAATCTGTCACTTTAAGGGACCATTTAAACTAGCACCTAAGGCCAGATGATAAAAAGATCCTAGGAAGCATGTGACTTCCCAGAAGACAAAGTCAGTACAGTGGTTCTGACATGGGAGAGAGCATTTTATTCAGTTCTAGGAAGGGAAAGAATAACTAGAAAGAATGGCATGAAACATGTTGGAAAGTTTGACAGAGTCTAGAGCATGGAAATCATAGAGTTTGGATTCAGTTTTAATTATAAAAACAAGTCTGCCCTGGAGATACAAATTTGTGAACTATTATCGTCACCTGGTAATAAGTGAATATCCCTTGGGAGAGTATAGATAGGGAATAGCTTAGGACAGATAACCCTGTTTCCTCCAATAATTTGTGGTCAAAGTGGAGGATCTACCATTGGGAAGGGAGGGAGTGGAAAGAGTGTTCAATAAGACAGAGTAACAGGGAGAATTTTACTCAAAAGAGTGTTTAAAGGAGAATGAGTCCGCCGAATCTGAGGCTATTGAAACTGAGGAGTAGGGTAAGGCTAAAGCACGAAATGAGAGGTCACTGATATCTTGGCAAAGAGAAGATTTCATTTAAAGTATCCAAATTTTATCTTTAGTAACAATTTATATGGAAATCTTTCTAAAATATGTTCTTTACTACTTTCTTAAATTAAGAAATCAGAATATTTTAATCTATCCCTAAAGGCTCAATCATCATTACGTACGTTAACTCTTATTTATATTGCTGCAATTTGATGTGATAGAAGTACACGGGGCTGCTTATTCCACTCTGTCTCTAGATGGGGATGCGTGTGTCTGCGTGTATGATGGTGGCTTGGGTTTTGCAATTTATTGGCTTTTTCAGTCTCCTCTCTTAACGTTAGGCTACACAGCATGACTTCTTGCTTTGTTGGCCTAGTTAAATAAATACATACTTGATTTAAAACAAACAAAAAACCAGGTTCCAAGTTCCAGTTAATATGTATATAGCTTTGTGTAATTTGTTGAAATAAGAGGTTAAGGCAAGTTTCTCAACAGTAAAACTCCTTCCCGCCGCCCCCCCCCCACCAAATGGCTGTGAGAAGCAAATAAAGTCCATGAAAGCATCAGTAAAACTATAAAATGCTGTACAATTATAGACACTGGTGTTATTAGCTACTGAATATTGCTAATTCTAGAAACGCCATATCTTCTTAATTACTCTTTGTACACTTCTCTAAGCTAGAAATTTTGAAGATTTTTATTATGAATAGTCTAAAATAGGAGAAATGACTTTAGGTCAGAGGAGCTCTTGTTTTTTGTTAACGACAAGGGTTATTTTGGTCCACATACTCACTTCCCTTTTATGAAAGTATTGTCAGATTTGTTAAGGTTGCTTCTATGTGATATCTGGAAGTGAGAGCTTACCGTACTCAGGCCTTGCTGAATATTATGTAGCAAGATTCACAAAGTATAAATGGCATTTTTGCCTTTCATTGCACTGTTATGTCTTCCCATTTAATTTCCAAGATGATGGTGCAATAAATAAAGGAATAAGTTTCGGGGCGCCTGGGTGGCTCAGTCATTAAGCGTCTGCCTTTGGCTCAGGGCGTGATCCCGGGGTCCTGGGATTGAGCCCCACATCAGGCTCCTCCGCTGGGAGCCTGCTTCTTCCTCTCCCACTCCCCCTGCTTGTGTTCCCTCTCTCGCTGGCTGTCTCTCTCTCTGTCAAATAAATAAATAAAATCTTTAAAAAAATAAAGGAATAAGTTTTATCAGTGGCAGCTATTGCTGAAGTACTGGTTTTCTCATTCTAAATACCAGTCTCATGAGACCAGGAGCTTTACAGCAGTTAGCTACTCAAGAAAATAATTGTTCAATATGCTAAAAGAGTAAAACTGAATTATCTAAACAACGGTAAGAACCATACATATAATGGCAGATTTTGTTCTGTTTGTTAATTTGCATAAAACTTTGTCAGCGCTCATGTGAAACGGATATTTTAAGGTGTAGAAAGCTTATTTTTTAAAAAGATTTTATTATTTATTTGAGAGGGAGAGAGAGCATGTGAGAGAGCACAAGCAGTGGAGAGGGAAAAGCAGGTTGCCCATCCAGCGGGGAGCCTGATGGGGGACCCGATCCCAGGACCCTGGGATCATGACCTGGGCCAAAGGCAGACGCTTAACCGACTGAGCCACCCGGGCAACCCATGCTATAGAAATCTTATTACAAGCCAGTATTTAAAGATAAATTTCAGTTTTAATTAAGTGGGGAGAATAAATACCTGTTGAATGACCTCCTAAATATGGAAACAAAGCAGACCAGAGTTTAGAGTGTCACCAAGTCAAAGTGCCTTCTTTCTTAGCCTGCATCACTTCTCGCCTTCACAATACAGATCTTCATAGGGTTATGTTCCAAAGAAAAGCAATCGAAAACTTTATTTTCTAAAATTGCGGAAGCCATTTGTTTACTGACAATGGCGTCAGAGCTACAGACAGACAGTAACCTCCAAGACAGAGTAATGATATTTGAATTATTATCATAAGTAGTATTTTCGGAGGGGAAGTGTATACATGACTTTAAGAAGTTTTCCCTCATCTAGGTGAGTAAGAAGGTCAACAGGGAAATATTATGCTATTGTTAGGGAATTACTATGTTCCCCTAAGGGAGGTTTGTGTTTTGGTTTTGTTTTCTCTACACCATCAGAGGATTCACTGGAAATTAAGCTTTATAAATTTCTACCACAAACTGAATTAATGTTTGGATATAAGGTATAACCATATGGCAATCTACACAAACGAACAAAAGTCAAGTTTGTGAAGAAAATTGTAATGGTGGCCATTCTAATTGTAAGATGTTCCTGAAAACCTCACTGAGCAATGACTGTTACAGGTGTGTAGAATTTTATCAAAATCACTGAGGAGAAGAAACTGGATCCCTTATTTATCTGCTTTTGCTTGTTTGATTTGTTAAACAAAAGGAAAAACACACAACCTCTAAAGAATGGGTAGAGATAGTCTTTGGTTTAAGAACACCTTAGGTGCCCTGAAACCAATCTACTTAGAAGTCAGGATATACTTTAGAAATAAATGGAGAGAGACTGTGGAGAAGTGACATTAAATGTTGATTTTATCTTTCTAGTGTTAAACACTATGTTTATCATGTACTATAAATTCACACAACTCTGATATACCCTCTAAGGTTTTAGCATGTTGTCCCTGTTTAAAAAGTGTGACACCAAAGCCATCAGTCTTCAGAAGATCTGGGAAAAACATACACAATGCATACCATTTACCTTTAATTCACTAGGAAAGACATGTGCAAAAGAGTATTGTAAAACATTTTAAAATTTTCTTGTCTTCCTTTCAATCTGGACTTCATTAAATAAATTTGCAGATCTGATTGTTTTCGCATTTAATTGTTCTGCAACCATCAGTTTTATATATAAAGTATACAATGATGTTTAAATAAAAATCAGAATGTGTATTTGTATCCCCCATAAGATTTAACGGGGCTTCACAACTCTTGTGGTTTTATATCAATAATTTTCCTACCAATTCTAAATATTACCAATATGGATAAATTCACTACTTGCTTTCATTATAGGGAGGGGGAAATTAAGTCATGGAGAACAGTTACTTTCCCAAGATCCAGAGTGTGGCAGGTAGAAAAAACTTGAAGAAAATTTCTAATATAATTTATATTCAGCCATAGCTCTTTAGTTGCTATAACACTTGAGTGAAAATTTCCCTTAAGTCCTATTTTTCTTCAAGGGGTGAAATGAAACATCCTACAATACTGCAACAGATTTGTAGTTATTTCCCAGATGGAAAGTAAGGTCAATGTCTAACAAGGCTATTTAGGTTGAAAAAGAATGATAAATAGCAAATAATTCGTAATTTGTAGAATAGAAGAAGAAATAAATCTGATAATAAATTTACTTGTCTTAAAATTCTAAAATCCTATGAAATATGAACAATAATGGAATTAAAATTAATTATTGGATGAATAACTTCAAGGTAAACAACATGCATACGTTATTTTCCACACTGTAATTATTTAAATTATGTCAAAGCCTACATAGCCAAAATTTTGAGATATTTTATAGATAATCAAATAAACTTGAAACATTAGATACTTTTATTCTCTAGTTCATATTTAAATTCCAATAACATCCTAGGTATCTACAATATGGCTATTTACATAAAAGAAAATAGATCCCTTAAATAGATTAAGTCATCCACTCAAGGCTACAAGTTTACTAATAATATTACCAAGGTAAGAATGTTCTGAGTCTTAATCCATTTCTCTTTATAGCACATCAGATAGACTCTTAGCCACAATATTCTTCTCCCTCAAAAACATTTTCATTCAAGATTGAAAGCAATCTACGGTGGAGGGAAAAGACTGGCAAATCTCTTCACTGAAAAAAACAAGTACAAAACTTTACCAAATTGTCAAAAACAACTATTTTAGGACTCTGGAAATTGAACAAAGGCAAATCACAAACTGAGTAATGCTTACAAAGAAAAGGCTGCTTTTCTTCAGGTAAGAAAGGTAAGGGTCTGTTTCCTTTCTCTGTGAAGCTGCTTCTGTCCTTCTAAACCTACCTGGTATGGCACTGAAAACTGTAGAATACTTGGCATAAGACAACTCTATCCAAATGCCTGCACTGAGAAGCTGGACCAAAATCCACCATGACTTCTCGTAGCTTAAGGCCTTGTTCCTAAATTGGCCCCAGTCCTACTTAAAATGCCTGCCTGAGAAAGCTTGCAATCCTTTCTCTGTTTGAGATGTAAATCTTCCACCACCCCAAAGTGTCCCTTCAAAATGCAAATGTCTAGAAAGAGAACTCTCGCTCTCTTCCCCCCCAGTCCCTGCAGGAGGAGAAATGCCTAACTTCTGTGGGTGCCTTGCTCCAACTTGGACAACTGCCTTCTGTCATCAAGATACAAGAAGTTTGTTTCTCCCCTGCATAGTGACAATTAACAAACCCAGATGGCTTAGTCACATGGACCAACACCACGCTAATCCTCAAAGCCCTTTACCCTCTCTCCTTTAACACACTCTGGTGTCTAAAAGGCCTGCTTTTTATTTTGGTGGAATTGAGTTCATTTCTGTACTGAAGTCTCTTTCTCCTACTAGAATAGAATTTGAATAAAATCTGTCTTTACAGACATTAACTAGGATCTGGCTTTGTTTCTTTTTAACAGCCGAGTAGATTTAACCAAGAGGGGCTAACTTTGAAAATCAGCAGCTTTGCTGCCAGAGGAGGGTGAACTGACTTGAAGCAAAGAACAAAATCCACACCCAGCAGCACTGTTATAAGTAGCAAGTGGTGTAGGAAACAAATAGATGTTCCAGTTGAGATGTATGGATAACCCAGAAATTTAAAAGATCTCCAGTTAATGAGAGATCCAAAGAAGGGCTAGATAAGCTCTTACCTATATCCGGATAACTATGAAATAACAAGTATGCCCTGAGAAGAACCAGGAGACCCAGCACAAAGTAAAACCTGAGGCAGTTATTAAAATTGCCTGAACTTTAAATGCACTCCTCAACCCACACACTGATCTATAGTTAGAGAGTGAAAGTCTTGTAAGAGTGAAGTTACTGTTCTGCCCAATCATTGGCTAACCACTAAGCTATGAATACACAGAAGCAATCCCCAGGAATTCATGTTTAAAAATAAATATAAAACTTAAAAAAAAAAAGTACTGGTAAGAGACATCAATGGCTGTATGTTGCAGGAGGAAAGAATTTACAAATTAAATACAGTCACTTTTTTTAAAAAAATTCAGGAAAAAAAATCAGAAAGTAGAGCTTCTATTTTAACATACCTAAGATTCACTTATCAATAAAAAGTTATCAGAGTGCAAAAAATCAGGAAGGTGTGACCCATCCGCAGAACAATAAAAGCAAACTGACCCTGAGTGGGACCAGATTTGGAGTTTAGTAAACAGTGACTTCAAATCAGCATAGCTATGGTCAAAGAATTATAGGAAATCATGTTTCAAGAATTAAAAACATAGGACTAAAATAACAAATATGGAATTTCAACAAAGAAATATAAATCATAAAAAAGAAGGCAAATGGAATTTCTAAAGTTGAAAACTAAAATAACCAAAATGGAAAATATAGATGAGCTGAACAGCAAACTGAACGGACAGAAGAAACCAATCAGTGAACCTGAAGATCTAGTAATACAAACTATACAAGTTGAGGTACACAGAGAAAAAGGGAGAGTAATATAACGATTATAAATAAACATCTAACAAAAATGTATCAAAATACATGATGCAAAAAAATGACAGAACTGAAAAGAGAAATAAGGAATCACCAATAATTATATTTGGAGATTTCAATATTACCTTCTCACTAACGAAAAGAACAACAAGCCAGTAAATCGGCAAGGATAAAGACTTCATCATTATTAAGCAACTTGATCTCACATATATAAAACATTCCACCCACTGACCATAGAATACACATTCATTATAAGTCACATGGACTATTCTAATGGATAGCTTCATAAATTAGAAAAAAGATGTAAATGAAAATACAACGTATCTGAAGGAATGCAAGTAAAACACAACTTAAAATGGAAACTTCGAGCATTAAACTCCTATATATTCTCAAATCAAAAACTAAGCTTTTATCTTAGACTAGACAGACCAAATTAAACTGAAAGCAAGCAGGAGGGAGAAAACATTAAGATTATATCAAGAAAACAGCAGGGCACCTGGATGGCTCAGTTGGTCGAGTGACCAACTCTTGATTTTTGGCTCAGGTCATGATCTCAGGGTCATGAAATCAAACCCTGTGTCAGGTTCAGAGCTCAGCAGGGAATCTGCTTTGGATTCTCTCTCTCCCTTGCCCTCTGCCCCTCCCCCCCACTCACACGCTCTAAAATAAAAAGATAAATCCTTAAAAAATTAAAACAACAACAACAACAACAAAACAAAATAGGGGTGCCTGGGTAGCTCAGTTGTTAAGCGTCTGCCTTCGGCTCAGGGCGTGATCCCGGGGTCCTGGGATTGAGCCCCACATCGGGCTCCCTGCTCCACTGGGAGCCTGCTTCTTCCTCTCCCACTCCCCCTGCTTGTGTTCCCTCTCTCACTGGCTGTCTCTCTGTCAAATAGATAAATAAAATCTTAAAAAAAAAATACAAAATAGAGGAAATCAAATAAAAAGTTGAACCTTTCAGAAAATCAACAAAATTGATTTAAAAAAAAATCTTTGCTTGATAAACATTAAAAAAAAGTTTAAAAAGACAAAAACTTCCAAAGCCAGTAATGAGAGAGGATACTACTAGCAACCCTGAAAAAATTAAGACTTTAAGGGAATATTATATACGATATTGCATCAAAAATTAGAAAACATATATGAACAATGTCCTAGAAAGATACAAACTTCCAAAACTAACTCAAGAAGAAATAGAAAATCTTAACAGACCTATTGTAAGCAAAGAAATAGCACCAGTGATTTTAAAACTTGTTGGAAAGAAAAGCCCAGGTTAGATGACTTTACTGGTGAACTCTATCAAATATTTCAAGAAGATATGATACCAATCTTACACAAACTTTCTTAGAAAATACAGGAGGAGGAATACTTCACAAGTGTGTCCCAAAATTCATACGTTGAAACCTAATCAATCCCCAGTGTGATGGCATGTGGAAGTGGTACTTTTGGGAGGTAATTAGGTCATGAGAGTAAAGCCCTCATGAATGAAGGACTAAGACATGCTGCGTGGTAGGCAGAATTGTAAAGATGGTCCATCTCCCCAAATTCCCTACACTATCATTTCAAACTATAACTTAGGTATTACTATTGAGGTAATTTTTAAAATCTAATATAGGTCCCAAATCAGTTGACCTTAAAATACTGGGAGTATCTAGGTGGGCTGGAACTATTCACATGAACCCTTCCCAAAGCAGATTCTTCCGGCTAAGCAGAAGAATAATTCAAAGAGTTGGCTCCTGTTGACCATAAAGAGGAAAGCAAATAGCTATGTTATAAACTGCAGATGAAAACAGCAGCCCCTAGATGTTGAGACTACCCTCAGCCAACAGCCAGCAAGAAAATAGGAGCTCAGTACTACAATATAGCAAGGGAGCGAATTCTACTAACAATGTAAGAGTTTGGAAGAGGACCCAAGCCTCACATGGGAACCAGAGTACCAACAGACATCTTGATTCCAGCTTGTGAGACCTGAACAGAGGATTCAGCTAACTGGCCCCCAAAGCCATGAACATGGGATAGTACATGTGTGTTATATTAAGCCACTAAATTCGATGTAATGTTGTGGTAGCAACAGAAAACTAAAATACTCTAACAGCAAAGCCAAAGATACCAATAAAAAATCTACAGACCAATATTCCTCATGAACATATACCCTTAGCAAAAGATTATTAAATCAAATGTAACACATAAAAAGGATTATATACCATGACCATGTAGGATTTATTCTGGGAGTACAAAGTCAGTCTGCCATCATCTGTCTCCTGTCAGGCCCCTTACTAGGATGAGGTTTAAAGAGTCAACCAAGATGGCGATACAGGAAGATCCTGGGCTGTCCTCCTCCCACAGACACTATAAACGTACACACAGAGTGATTCCCTCTGACAGAGATCCAGAAACTATCAGAGTGACTCCTAACCATTGGATGAAGGAGAAAATACCCACTCAGGAACAGTCGAAAAGTGATTGTGAGCAACTGAGGGGTGGGGGAGAGGAGAAGAGTTTGGCAAAGGGTACAAACTTTCAGTTATAAGATGACCAAGGTTTGAGATCTAATGTATAACGTGGTGATTATAGTTGACAACACTGTATATTGAAATGTGCTAAGAAGGTAGAACGTAAATTTTTTCACCAAGGGGGGAGAGAAAGGTGAATATGTGAGGCACAGGATGTGTTCATTAACTGATGAATATTACAATGCATATGTATATCGAATTACCCTGTTGTGCACTTTAAATATCTTACAATTTTGACAAAAGATTCTTTTAAAGTTGATAGAACAATCTGCAAATGAAATTTTAGAAAGGCCTATACACTGAACAGTACAAAATATTGAGAAAAAAATTGAGTATCTAAACAAATGGTGCAAAACCTCATGCTCATTAATAGAAAAGCTCAGTATTAACATAGCAATACTTTCCCAAATGAGCTACAGATGCAACATAATCCTTATCAAAAGTGCTAAGCCTAATTTATAGAAATTGGTTAAGTCATTTCTAAAATACGTAGGATCTGGTTCCTGCTATTCTGCCTGCTCCATCTGTGGTTACTTTTTCCCAGACTCCGTACTCCTGCCGTATTAGCCTTTTTAAGTCTCTGTTACACTTTATCCTCAGGCAGGCTTTTTGGCATCTGCTGTTTCCTTCCCTAGTATGTTCACTCCCACCTTCACCTACCTTCTTCTAGTTGTCCTTTAGATTTTGGATGAGATGGCTTTTTCTTAATGAACATTTCCCAAGCCAATCTCCTGTCTCTGCTGTGTGTTCTCTCATTTCTACTAATCTCTCCTCTGGAGTACTTATTGGAATCGTACTTAAGTAATCAACTGAGTAACTTGTTGTTCAATGTCAGTTTCTCCTACTAAAATGTACACCTCAGAAAGCCTTAAAAATAACTTCCAAGTTTCCATTCCCATGTGCTAGGAATTCAGTGGTACTGCTGGCTGGAATGAGAAGTTGATAAGGGATTTTACCTCGAGCTGGATATTAATTATGTACTGTTTGTCCTCAAGACCCACAGTTCAGTGGTACTTTTCCCCATGTGCATATCAGTTTAAGTCCAAGAGTGCTACCTGGAGAATACACATACTTTTTTTATGTGTTTGATTAGAAAAAGAACATGATATAAAAATGATTTCTATTTATAGCTGATTGCTTAATATTCAGGATGATTTTCATTGATACCATATTAAAAATAATGGAGAACACCACGACATATTTTTATATAATAAATGCACATGGAAACCAACAGTTTTATTAGATCAGGAATTTCAAACCTCCTATAACTAACTAAACATGATTAGCTTCTCACAGCGAAGAAAGTACGGATTCAGAAACAAGAAACACGGTACCTACTTTCTATATCCCATCTGTAAAGTATGTCATACCTTTAAAAGTCTTTCCTCACAGGTTTATAGTAAGGATTAAATGGGATAACATATTTCAAAGCTCTTTATAAACTCAAAACCATACAGATGTCAGTCATTGTATATCCATTACAGAAAGAGAGGAGATGAAATAATTCTATTTTATGTCCCCCATGGACACAGACTGGAAACACATTTATAAGACTGTCTCTACCTTTCATGGGAGTTCTGCTAGCATAAGAACTGCTTTAGAAAGCATTATTAGACCCAGAGGAAATGTTGTATTCTAAAGATCATGTGAATGTAGCAACTACAAGTGTGCTTGACTTTCCCAAGCACGAGGTGTGAATACCTCCACCACAAATTTAAGTATTCTAATTATGAAATTTAAATTAAATCTTTATATGACACAATGAAATCACACATACACACGCACATGTCTCTCTCTCTCTCCCTCCCTAACTGAATCAAGACATTTTTTCCCCTGAAAGCCAGAGAGAAAGGGTGCTGATAGGCTTAACTATAAACTTCAAGTTTCAATTGCCCTATGAGATACTTAAACAGCCTGGTTAATGAGGGAGTAACGCCTATTAGTGCAGAACCTAACGCTTCTAACTATTAACACTGACTGCTGCATCAGATTAGAGATTACAGAAACTGCCAAAGTAATCACTTACGCCATATCCTTTGAGAACGAGGAAAGTGTGTTCTCCAGTCTACCCCTAGGAATGTATTCCCATGATGTGAGGAGAGGCATAAATTTAGAAGCATTATGTCCTCCTCCTCATAAAATGCCTGAGCTCCTTCATTCCCACCTGAGCAATGATGCAAGATCAAGAAACTGGCCAGGCCCGTGGCATACAGAATCACTGCGGGAGAAATCTTCAGTTCATAGACCTGCGCCCTGCTTCTGATTCTTTATTTAAGACGCATCCAGCCATTTTGTGTAAATGTTGATGATAAGCTAAGCTTCAGCAGTTATTTTGGGGAAAGAAGATGAAGGTTTGGAATAGTCCAGATGAATTTAATGAATATCTAACTTGTGAACAGGAATATCAGAGCTGACAGCAGCAAAATTACAGAATCAGAGAAGCCAGAAACATTAAAGTGTAACTAGATGACATCCTTAGGACCACGATTTTAAAGGGTGGCATGGAATCTTCTGCATATCAAATTAGTCATCAGGTCAAATTGCAAGTGAATTCACCTTCTATGTAAAACTTTGGAATTCCCACAGAGAGGACTTGGAAGGCAAACATATCCCTAGGTGAGCAGTCAGAGCACCTGATTCCTGTATAATTACATGGAATGAGAATTTGATACATGACAGTAATTACCTAGCTGAAGGTGCAATTAGCCATTTGTGACCTCATTCTGAGTGGCAACTAATTAACCCTTAATGTCAAAAATGTCAACCTTCATCAAGACACCAAAGAGAAGTACTACACGATCAGCTAATACTTGTTCCAACCTATTAATGGGTGAATCTGTCATTAGAAATGTGAATATATCATTTTTACATCAGCATTTATGTTAAGATGTGGAATACGCTTCATTTCTTTTGTGGCTGCATTTCTCTTCTTTATCCTTGTGTGGGTAAAAATCCTTTTCTAAAATAAGCTTTTGTATGCATATAAAATAATCATCTCTCCATAAGAGAAAACACAATCAGGAGGTATACAGAGAACTAGATTTTGTCAGTGGCACGTGATTTCTCATGGTTACAGAAATGGCACAGAATGTGAAAATATTTGAAACTAGTATCATTATTGTCATTCAACAGCCCCAAAATATTGGCCTCATTGGAAACTGATACTGATACTTTTTCCTGCTGTAAGTAGTAAAGACTTAAGAAACTTCATCTGGGGTTATCTGGAGAAGTCTAAAACCATCATCCTTTTTAAACCACCAGACGCTGGCCCACAATTATCAGCAGTCTATTCTTTCTGCATAGTATTCACTACCAATAAAAACATGAGATTGGAAAATCTACATCATGTATGAGTTTGCTTCAAATAAGAGAAAAGTGTTACACGTTTTCCTCACAATCCTAAGGTTCAAAAGAGTAACCTCAAAGACAATCTTTCAACTAATTAGCACGCACCTATATCATTTGTTCTGAAATAAATCCAATTATTAAATAAGATCAATGTGGCAAACATTTGTATTAAAGATTGAAAACAAAATCTAGCACTGATATTTCACTGTTTTGGATCCATCACTGGGAAAGTATGATATGTGCAGCTGAAATCTTGTAGGCTATTTGATTTTTCTTTCTCTTCAAGGTTGTTTCAAGGGTCTAAACTTAATCCAGGTATTTTTTTCTCCCCACCCTCCCTTCTTTTAAATAGGGAACCAAACTATTTTCTCAAGCACCTTACAAACTTGTGCTTTGGAGCAGCAGGTGCAAAACGAAGAGTACATAACAGTCTAACATCGTATTCTCTACCTTATATGTGTGGCAAAGAGTTCGGGTTACTTTAACTAGAAGTTCAGAAAGAGTAACTGATTAAAACTTGTTCCAAACAATACTGACAACCTTTATTATATAAAATCAACCTAAAGACCTATCTTAGACATACATAAACAAAACAGCAAAGACATAGTCCTTTAATTCCCTTTAATAAATTCTAAAATTAAGTATTTCTTTGTATTTGGAAAGGTATTTCATAGTGTTGCAATTTTTCTGAAGGTGCCAGGGGAAATTGTGCACAGATGGATGTTGCTATGTCCAATTCAAGATGAGAAACACCTCTACAGAGTCAATCATCTTTCAAACCAGAGAGAAGGTAAAGCCTCTTGTAGAGATAGTGAAGCAAGGAGTAAAATCAAAGAACAAAGCCAACTACTACTTACTGACAAATCAGATGGAAAACAAAATACTTGCTTGACAATGAGATGCAAAGTCATGTGATTACAGGAGATGCTTTGCTTCCAAGGGTTATTGTTTGTTCTGGTTTTCCATTTGTTCCAATCAGAAACTAAAACTACATAACACAGATGGTAAACTTAGCAACCAAAGTGGCACACTGAATGAGCCATTTCCACTGCGTGATTAAGCTTTCTGTCCACACTTTGAAGGCCTGCACAAACTAGTCCTACTGCTGGACCACTCACTCTTGCTGCTCCTTCTCAATGGTGGAGGGCCCCTCTGGGCTCTCTGAATGACCAATGGCCAAACTCTGCCACTCAGTGGGCGTGGCTCACTTCTTATTCTAAATTACTGTTGTTTACTCAAAACTACGACTTCCACATAACAGTGTGTTGGACAAGGGAGAAATTTACATGCCGAATACGTCTCCAAGTAGCTGATTATGGCTTTTCTGATTGAATCACATGTAAAAAAAACCAAAGAACAAAAAACAAAAAAAAAACTGTGAAGTCTGTCCATAGTCACACATTTTATATGTGTGAAAGAAGTCATTTTTTTCATCAACAAGGTTTTCAATGTTAGTGCATTCTATCTGGATGCTTTTTATAATTGTTAACTGGGTAAATATTTTAAGAACAAAATATTTTTAAACATCTGGCTCAATATTTCAAAACACTAGCTGTGAATTTATTCTATAGCTGAAAATACTTTAATTGGAAAAGAAAAAACTTTGTTACTAGTAAGAAATTATAAAATAATTTAAGGCAACAGATAATTAAAGAGCCTACTAGGGTTACTGGCTACTTCAAGAGCTTACAGCTGAATTTCTGCAGTATTCCAATTTTCAAAATATAGAGCGACATTTTTAAATTGATGGTTTAGCTATCTGTACTTTCTTTTTAAAAATAATGTTCACTCCTATGGGACTGAATTTTCCAATTCTAGAAATATAATTTACACTATTATAACACATATTTTAGTAAACAAGGGGACTGGATTTCAAATACAGGTGGCTGCAGCTATCTCATTTGCAAAAAATAATAGCTACATTTTAAAAGAATGCAAAACATCATGAATAGGAAACAAATCACCCCTATATTGAAATGCAGAATTTGTCATGTTATTCTCCTTATGTGAAATGTCCCACAGAAATCTACTTTTTCTATTACTTGTCAGACAAATCAAAGCACCATAGAGACAATTATATGCAAAACTCCTATAGATATGTACGTGGATATATTATTGTATTGCTATCCAAGACTTTCTCATCTGTTACCATATAATTGTTGATATTCACAAGGGTGAGAATATTTACTGTTGGAAAATATAACCATATTTCAAATGGCCAGAGGGAAAGCTTTAAGGAGGAAGTTGGTTTTGAGGAAAATTTTGATTCTGAAGATCATCCAGATGGGAATAGTATTATTTGCAGTAGAGGAATGCAAAAAAAAAAAAAAAAAAAAATCTTAAAGGAAAAAGAGTGTGCATGTGTGTGGGCGTGCGTGCATGCATGTCTGTGTGTATATTGTCATGGAAAGAGTAGGAGTACAGAGGTGAAGTTCAGAATAGGCAAATCCATTGATGCTTAAATTAGTGGTTGCCAGGAGCAGGTGGCAGGGAAGGACAGAGTTTTTGTTAACAGACAAGGAGTTTCTTTTTGGCATAATGAAATTGTTGTGGAATTAGGTGGTGGTGATGGTTGCATTACCTTGTGAATATACTTAAAACCGCTTAACTGTACACTTTCAAGTATAAATTTTATTGTATGTGAATTGTATATCAAAAAAAAACTCACATACTTATGAGTATGTGCTGATATAAATATGTAATGACTTAATTAATGGAGGAGAAGAGAAAGCTCTTCCCTACAGTGTAATTCCAATTTATGTAGAAGAAATGATGGAAACAGAGTGGTAATTACCACTTGGTACACACCATGGTAGAAACAGTTGCAAGGAATATCATCAAAATATACTAAAATTAATGGGCAAAACTATGATTAGGAACATGATATTTACGTGTCTAAAGTATTTGTCCAACAAAGAAATTCAACAACAAAACAAACTTTTTTGGGGGTGGGGTTGGGAGTAAAGGTCCACCTCCTCTTATATATGTGTTAAAGGATCGTCTTGATCGTATTTAAAACAACAAATTAACATTAAACTTTGGTCTATCATAAAGCATAGCTCAAGAGGTCAAATTTTAAAACTGATCATGTTCCACCAATTATAAAAGTGTTCTTACACTATAATTCTTCCTGTCTTGCTTAATTGTGATAGCGTAATTCAATTTTTCAGTTTCATAAGTCTTAGGGGTTTCTTCGTATTTCCGAATCACCACAGACATGATACTCTTTTGACTGAAGTCTTCCACTACAAGTTGTGTAGACAGGTATTGTGTTCATGATAAAATGAAATCCAGTATCCCATCCTCTCAGTGATTCTGAAACGAAAAGTCCTCACAGTACTAGTTTGAAGATTCTATTACATTCTCTTTACACGGATAATTTTACAATTTCTTTATAATGTAGAAAGACGACACATTCAAAGTACTCTCCACTATGTCATCTGGTGTTTATAAGAGGAAAGTAATGGGGTGCCTGGGTGGCTTGGTCAGTTAAGGATCTGCCTCCAGCTCAGGTCCTGATCTCAGGGTCCTCGGTTTGAGCCCTGAGTTGGGACTCCCTGCTCAGAGGGGAGTATGCTTCACCATCTGCCTCTCCCCCCATCTCAAGTAAATACATAAAATCCTAAAAAAAAAAAAAAGAGGAAAGTAATACGAACAATTTACTTTTTATCCCCAATGATTTTTATGGAAGAAAGAAATCTCACTTATGAAAAGAAATTATTTCTATTGGATATTTTATTTCATTTTTGTGTTCCTTTAATTTTTCACTTGAATTTTTATTCCATTTTATAAATAATCCAGTGTACTAACATCTAAGTGAGATTTTAATTATACAAATTTATAATATAAAAGTAACAGCAAAATTTGGATATGGTGATTAAATCATGTAGCTATGGGAACTTTTGCATTTCAATTTGATTTGATTGAATTTAACTCCATATATTATGAACTTCCAATGTGTTTTACAATCTATTAAATGATAGAGATAAAAGATGAATAGGATATTGTCATGTTTTCAAGGATTTTGTAGTGTAGTCAGGTGCAACATGAAATAACTAACCAAAATGCACAGTTAAGGAGTCAGTATGGTGGACACCATCAGTGATAGGTCAGTTTTAAGCTGACCCATAAGCAACAAAGACAGTCTGGTTACTGTCTTATCACTGAAGACAGGCAACTACTTAGGTTTTGATTTGAAATAGGTTTTGATTATGACTGTCTATGTAGCTGGGTAGATATCTGGATGACATACAATAGATTTAGCACAAGTAAAAAAAAATATACACATTCTGATGAAGTACTCATACTTAATGATGAGTACTCTATAGTTCTCAAACGTCTAAAAATATTTACTGTAGAAGCATACAAGTTTTTCTTGGAGAATACTTACCAAATACTACTCATACTTAACAACACTAAACTTACAATATATAACGATATTATAGCCCAAGGCAGTATAGAGCTCAAGGCAAAATAAAAAACAGAGAAAATTGAAAATAAAAAGCAACCCAATGAAATTTAACATTTTAAAATCTTTAAACAGAAACTTTCAAGAAAAAATTCATAGCACAAGTGCTAGAATTTTATATAAATATAGATACTACATATATATTTACATAAATGTGTATATATACTTATGTAGTATATAAAGAAATATACATTTTATATGAATGTTTACAGGGGTAGGGGGAAACGATGGAAGCATCATATATAAGTTGCTCAGGCTTTTGAAATTACTGTTGCAAATCACTTGGACAAGCATGTCTTCTGCCCCATAACAGGAACCTGCCTTCTAGTCTGCTTATTCACTCATTTTCCACCAAAACCTACTCTCTCCTATTCTTGTGATGCTGTTCAGATTCTTCCATTCATGCCCACAAACCTCCCTGCCTATTTTCTTTATCTCACTGATAGCTTTTGACCATATCTCAAATATATCCCCACTATCTCCAGGAATCATTCTCTAAGGATGTCAACCAAGAGTGGCTTCTTTAATTGCCGATCTCCTATGGAAATAATTCAATGTAGTTTTAATTACTTAGTAAATTATATCTATCTTTTATATTTATTTAATTGGTAAGGTATATGTATCTTGTGTTCAAAAATATATTTTAAATTCTTCAAGAACAGTGAATGTGACTTATTTGGTTTTCCATATCTCATACTAGAGACATACTAAGTAATGCAATGTGCAAAGATTTGCAACATGAGTGAATGATGAATGAATGACTAAAAGTGGCGTTAACTATGGAAGAAATGTCACATGAAAGCTGATTTACTTATTTGACACCACATTCAAAAGCCACTAAGCCATTACCAAACCATGAAGAGAGAAAAACAGCAGAAATCAGACTGAGACTTAACAATGCCCTACATTATCTCACGTGTCCTATCAGTGCACTAGGGAATCCTATAATCTTAGGGCAAAATACACACAGCATCACTGTAAGAAGTGAGTTTTCAGGCCCAATACTCATAAGCTATTCAACAAGCTAAGCTTTATGATAAATTATACTTGGAAAATGCACTCGCCTTGATGTCCAAATATTAATCTTGATTATGTAGCCATAATCTATACGTTAATGCCATAGATATCCGCTGTGATCAATTCAACACTTCTCCAATTGTGCTAAGTCTTGAAAATATATAACGACCCCATCATCAAGCATCATGCAGGCAATCATCGTGGCTACAATTTTTCGTCATACAATGCTTTCTTGGTCATTAACAGTGCAGTATTGGAAGGGAGAGAATGGAAACAGTACTATGTCAAATGATCTTACTGTTGTAAGCTCAGCAGTCTATAAGAAAATGTAAAAGTTCAACAATAAACAAACACATTATAAGGAAGAACTCTAGCCTACTTATCCTCTTGCGTCTAGTATACATTTAATAAATTTCAACTTGCAACCATGCAGTTTCAAAAATAAATGAAATGGGTTGGAAGGCTACCATAATTTAAATAGAAGATTTCTCTTTTCTTTACTATAGAGTAACTTAGGATAAGAAAATCCAAGCTATTACTTAACACACACACACACACACACCCCTTTCCAAGGAATAAAGAAGTATCAATGATTCCCTAAAACTCTTGGAAAAAAATTTTTTCATGATATTAGGGCAACTGGTATCTTTGAGAGAGATTTTTAGAAAAAAAATCCCCTTTGTAATCTATATATTATCTATATATTAAAATCTTTAATGTAGGCAACACTGCATGGTAATTAAGACCACAGTCTCTAAAGCCAGAGACTGCCACTTGAATAAATCCTGGCTCTACCTCTCATAGGTATGGGACTGATGCATCAGTTTTTTCACCTGCAAAATGAAAAAAGACTTTGCCTACTGATGCAAAATCTTCTGTTTCACAATATCCATTTTCCCTTTCTTTCAGTAGCAAAAACCTGTGAGTTTCAAATGGTCATGCAACGTCCTGCAGAGTGAAACTCTTAGGCTCCCTCACAACCAGGTGTGACCATGTGTCTGAATTCTGGTCAACAGTATTTGAGAAATAACAGATGTTATTTCTACATCTCCCCTAAAGGACAAGTAGCGTGCCGAGTTTTTCTGTTTTCCCCCATCACCAGTTAGTAATTGGCAATAACTATAGCAACTGCACTGGACCTAAAGGTGGAAACTGCTTAATGAGGATAAGCGAGCCGTTATGCTAGACTGGATCTTAGGAATAATAACACAAAGAGGCCGTATCCCCACTATGAACAACTGAAAAGGAGAGTGGAAAATAAACTTCTATCTTCTTTAGGTGCTATCATTTTTTGTCCTCCTTCTTCTAGACGCTCAGCCTATCCTTGTACCATAACTAACAGACCGTTTCATAGTATTGTGCTGTGAATTAAATGACCTAGAGTAAATGGAAAGCACCCAGAACAGTACCTGGCAAACACTAAATTCTATAGAATTATTTGCTATTATTATTTCAATTAATGTTATCAATTTTTAAACCACCAAGCAACCAGCAAATACCACTGTACTAGGAACTCAGAACGATTTATAAAATTAAATGGAATCCCAATATTCACAATTAGGTACTTAACCATTATTCATATAACAGTGACACAGATTCCCTTTATACCTTGCTGTGACACAAAGGACAGAGGAAGTAAGGTGGGATACTGGAAAAACAGGATTATATTTATTTTGTTCTTTCTCTTCCCTAATTAATGCAGAAAGTAAGAGAAAATGAAAATGAAGAGTTACTGGATTACTGGTGTAGTCTTTGGAGTCAGTCTAGTTTCAAGTACCAACTCTTAAAATTTACTGCCTCGGCAAATCATTTGAATTTGCTGGCCTTCAGATACTCACCATTAAATGATAATAGTAATAGTACCTTACATAGCTGTCATTTCATTGCTTCCACGCATCCTTCAATTTTCTCCCCAATCTATGGCAGCGATGCAGTGTGGACTGGATGACCCTCTCTTAGTCCCGGTGGGGGTGGGAGGAAGAGGGATGATGAGCTCTTAGCATATTGACTGGTTCATGAAATCTAAGCCAATAAATGTATGGCATCCCAGGCCACTGGGGTGGGTGGGTGTGTGTGTGTGTGTGTGTGTGTGTGCGTGTGTGTGAGATCAACATGAAGCCTGATATTATATGATGGTATGCAAAGAGCCATTGCCTCTCTTACCCTAGGTGGCTAAGGAAATTAGAGCTCTACCTGCTGCTTAAAGCCATCTTTGAAAGCCAGAGCAAAGTTAAAATGCACCCACAAGCAGTCTCAAGAACCTTATGAGAACAAGATCAAGGTTTTTATTGATCCAATCAACCTCTGGATTTTTCAGTGTTATAAATTCCTTTTAAGACATTAACCAGTTTGATCTGAGCTTTTCTGTTAGATGGAATCAGAAGCAGCTTAACTGTCTTATGTTTATTGTGTACAAATGGTTGTATGGAATACAGTGATTTGCATATGTAGAAACCTAATCACTACTAGTTTTATAAGGAAAAGGAAAAGTAGTCATATTTGTATGTAATAAAATATTTTTGGAATACTACTGTTTTTTTAAAGAACGCTCACTCAATATTTATAGAACTGTGGTTCTAGGCTTTTTTTAATGCCTTTTTTATTATATTATGTTAGTCACCATACAGTACATCCCTGGTTTCTGATGTAAAGTTCTATGATTCATTAGTTGCGTATAACACCCAGTGCACCGTGCAATACGTGCCCTCCTTACTACCCATCACCAGTCTATCCCATTCTCCCACCCCCCTCCCCTCTGAAGCCCTCAGTTTGTTTCTCAGAGTCCTTAAAAAACTAGTATATATACTTTCTAAAATACATTATATGACTGCCTAGGACACAAGAAGAGCTCACCTGGATAGTACTTTTCTATTTTATATATCAAACACCAGTGAATCCTAAATCAAGCTAAGTCTAATTTTAGTTCATCCATTTTCAGTTGTTATTTGCGATTATGTGTATCTCAGGAAACCTCCTGCCTGTTCATGGAAAGCTTGAAAATGGCTAGTTATAAACTTTATTTCTAAAATCACTCAAAAAAACTCAAACTGGGTAAGCAAAGCACAGAATGAAATTAAATGCATTTCATATAATGGTGAAATCCAAGATGAAGAACAGAGGAATCCTGGGAAAAAGGAGGTTGGCTTTAATTAAAATGGAGCCTTGGGAGTTAAAATGTAGCTATTTCTGAAAAGACAAATCCAGAGGGTGAAATTTCAATGAGGTATAATCACAAGCTTTGCTGAACAGCACAACAGGAGAGCGCTCGGGTAGGCACAGTCTCACCTCTAACACAGACCCACCACACACAAAGTACATCCGCATCACACATATTGTCTTCATGGTGTCACTTAAATATCCACAGGAGAATAATGCATGTACTGTATTGGCTGTACTTCTGTTACCTTTTCTTCTTGATGAACTAACTCTCAGCCTACTATGTAAAGGTAGCACTGCTTACAGACAGTAAGTTCTACTATTAGGACCGTTTCAAGTGGGGGGGAATCCAAGTATAAAACACAGAAATAGAAATATTACCCTGATTACTGAGTTAAAAATTTTAAATAATCTAAATACTGTGCAATTCAATCATACTGAGAAAGAGTAAGTATGAATAAACAACATATTACAGAGGGAAAAATCGTATGAGAAACTGAGGCTTCTGAAAGAAAATAAAAAAATGAAATTTCCTTCCATTTCAATTGGAAGTCTTGTTTTTTAGAAGCAACCACAGTTATGTTCAGAGCAATACTTAATGAATCACAGACTTTGGATTCCAACAGTTCTAAATTCACTTTCAGGTCTGCCATTTTCTAGATCTGTGATAAAACTTTTCTTGACGTTAGTGTACTCACAGTACATTCAGAGCTCTCTCTTTTGGGCTTGATATGAGGATTAAGTAAGAAAATGCGAGAGCAGCCTTACCCATAAAAGGTAGGATGGAGCTCCATCACTGGAAGGATATTTTATGGGCAGGGCTGCTCTCATTCCATTGTGAAGTGGAATACCTTCCACGTTCACTTGTGAGATCTGAGAGTGATTGTGTGCTCAAAGAAAGAGGAGCACGATGCTGGTAGATGATAATGGTCTTTGCCAAAGGCAGCCCGTCCAGCCATCCAATACCTATGTGCAACCTTCTCTCTATAAAAAGAGCATAGACAGGCCCTTCTCAGGGGAGAAGAACCAATGTCCTTCCAGTACCTACAACCACATGAAAAGTTTAGAGTCTCCAGGTGATTCACAATCTCTTCCCTCAGGATCCAGTCATATTTCCTCATGGTCCAACAATTTATAGGATAAATACAAGCTCTTTGCTTTCTCCCACTAATGTACACATCATAAAGAGTAAAGAAAGGATAAGATAAAAGTTGCAAATACTCCTATTCTGCAAAAGCAAATCAGAAAAAAAATAGCCGTTATCAGGCTTTTAGCACATACGCACTCCTACTGAGTAGGTACCGTGATAAACCCCTTCCCTGGCAATGGGGAGAAGATTCTTTGATTAAATTTAGATTCTACTCCATGATCCATTACTGTTTCCCTCTCTTTCATTCTCTCTCTGTTCTATCATGGTTACCTTGTGGTTGTCTGAGTTTTGACTGTGAAATGAACCCCCTTATGATTACCTATTCTTACGCTTGCTGTAAGACTGACTCTGCCTTTTTTCGTTAACTGAGAGATCTTCAGGGACCTTTGTTTCTCAAAGCATTTTTTCTCTTTAATTTTCTGAACTTGGGGATCCATTAGCCAATGGATTTTCCAGTGATTTAAGGCTCTTAGTCTCAAGAATGTTGTATTCTCTTGAATCTCTGAAAACCAACCAATTACTCCCCAAAACTATCTTTTTTGCAATACCCTGCCAAAAGTTGCAAGTTGTGGATGCACAATAATCTCCTGGGTTTTTCCAATCTCCTTCCATAGAGCTATAGTCTTGAAGGTTAGTTACACCACCTTCCAAGTTGTCATGGGCACACTTTTACCAAATATTTTGCCACAGCATGATATGGGTCGTCAGATTTCCAGCCTGCTATGTATGTTAATCACCTATGACTACCCCTGCATGACCACCGAGCTAATGCAATACAGGTTAGTATTTTTACATTTATTTAATTACAATTGTGCCCTACCTCAAGTTACTGATATCATTACAGTAGTTAGGGTTTGTTTGCTTCTAATCTTCAGTAGACTCTTAAATCTCAGTGTCTAAATACATCATGTTTATTTCTCAGTCATGTTGCTAATTGAGCTCAATAAGGCACCTTCCTTACTGTTGGGGAAAGAGATCAAAATGCAATCTGAACTCAACTCTACTGAAACAAAAGGTATTTTAAGAATTGGGTGAGCGGAGAAATATAGACCATCTGTCTTTGCTAACTGGTTTTACACAAAGGAAAAGAACTCTGTCTTGTCTTCAGAACAGGAGGTAGTCTTACAACTTGGAGGAATGTACTTGACCAAATTAGGGTCCTAACCTCCCTGGAAACCAGGAAATGGCAGCACTATGTTCATCTATGATCACATTTCAGAAGGAAGGTCCTTGAGAAAGACATCTGTGGGTTGTAAAACTGGCAAGAAATGTTTTGAAAGATTTACATCTCAAAGCGGCAAAGAATTAATAAGTTTTCTAAAGTAAATGTTCTAAGAAAAGGGCACTCACAAGCCTAGAGTCTGGAAGAAGCTTGTCGAAAGTTTAGTCAAGTTGAAGAAAACTTTAAAACTACTTGGGACAATTGTCACTCAGGTCACAAGGCTGATGGCCATTCTACCATCTTTAATATTTGGCTTCCAAGGTCATGCTAGAAGGTCAACAGAAAAAAACGTCATAAAGGAGCTCAGTGAAGAATTTTTCACATCTTCATGCACATGTCACTGAACACTTCTTACATACATATTTCATTAGAGGGAATTTAGAAACTTCTTATACCTACCTGCAAAGGGAGCTGCGGAATGGAGCTGTGTGCACAAATTGTAAATGGGACTTTGACAGCTCACATTCTCTGCCACCATAAAGAAAAGAACAAAGCAGTTAAAATATAGACATATTTAAAAATCTTTCCTCCCTCACATGATGCAGCAGCCAAGCTTAGGGGGTAATGAGAACTCAAACTAGTAAGGACTACTGCGTGAGAGTAATTTAAACCACCATCAATAGGGCATACTAAGCATGGAAGCCTTTACAGACATTAAATTTTAGGAGGACACTGCTTTAAGATTAAGCATCTTCATTTTCAAGAAAAGAAATCAAGTTTAGGTAATCTAAACAGAAAGGGGAACTGCATTTTAAATATTAGGTAGTTCATAGTTCATATTAGGTAGTTCATTCAATCTGTAAAAATTCTTGGCAAATACCCAATTAAGAACAATTCACTAACTCCAAACAAAAGTGATCCTAGGAAGAAAGCTCTGCCAAAATCAGTGGACAAAGGCCATGGTTTTCCCACTGATTCTGTCAACACTGGTCATAGGAGGCTATCACCAGAGCTATCATTGCTACTGAATATGGGGACTGGATATTGTTGTTACCAACTCACCCAATTCTTTGGTGCCTGCTTCTCTGTGTCACTAGTGGCACGTTCAAAATCTGAAGTGGATGTATCTTATTGAGGGAGAGTAGGTCACAATTCATATTCTAGTTGCAAGGTTAGTCTGGAAAATTGAGTATCTGCCATTTTTGAATTTCAGAAAAGAAGATGGGTTCTGCCTGATAATATAAGGTATTTCACAAATATAACAAATGTGTTCAGGTGCTGGTTGTCAAAAATAAATAAAAGAGAGAAAATGGCAGTCTCAGCAGCAGCCCATTATCCTGGTTATATTATCAGTTCAAGATGGACAGACAACCTACACTTACAGGAAATAGTTTATGGGGTGTCTTTTTTATTTTTAAATTTTTAAGGAAACAGATAAGAATTCACTTTTATATAAAAATGCAATTATTTTATTTAAAGAGCCAAACTTTCACTGATAAAAAAAAAGAAACAAAAAATTATTTTAGTGGGATTTATAGTCAACAAAAGACCCAATCTTTCTTCAAGGTGAATCCATTACAAGGACCCCTGAATAAAAATTCAGGTGAAAAGTATCATGTATTATCATTCAAAATAAAGATATTTGTATCTTAATATTTACTTCATTATCTTCACGCAATAAAATTTCAACCATCAAATTGACAAATGCCAATATTAGTCTCAGACTGTTGAAAAAACCTGACACAAACATCATTTGGACAAATTTAACAAGATTTAATTATCTGTTAGATGCAGAAGAAAGCCCGATCAGAACATCAACTTTTTTTTGAGATAGGAAGGTATCAGCTTTAGGACACCAGAAGCCTCAGCAGAGGGCACACAGGTCAGGTAATGACATCGGAGTCGATGAAAATCACCTTACACTTACTAACAGCACAAATGCTAATCCTTAAGCCCAATCTCCTATCCAAAAAGGTAGGTCAATCCTGGTCACAATCTTGCCTGGATTATGACTGAAGATTTCAGTCACGGGCAGGTGCATCAGCAGCCTCAGGATTATGCAATGTTTCATATAATTACTAGAAAAATGGGCCCTGAACAAACTTCCCTTGTGTCACTTTCAGGTTAAAACAACTTGGGCTAAGAAAGTTCACAAATTCCCTCATTAGAGTGAGAACCAGAACAAGAGTGACTTACACTGAAGTCTCAGAGTTATAGTAGTGGGCACTTCCACCAACAACTTGGGGGGGGGCAGCAAGTTGGTAGGGAACTGAGCAGCTTCAATAAACCAAGCACTTAAAATACCAAGAAAAAGCAAGGTAAAATTATATACAAACTGATTATAAACATTTAAACGCTAAAAAAAGGAGTATGATATAGCACTTTTGTATAGTAATTTACATTTTTCAAAGTACCTTTGCACGGCAAATTCCTGCTAAGGAATTTAAACTATAGTGCAAACTGAGATCTACAGAGATAAAATGATTTGTGCAAGGGAAAAAAAGATAGTGTTCGAGTACCCGAGATCGGGTTTTTTATTCCTGACCTGGTGCACAATGCACTATAATGTATGTCACTCAACATAGATTCCAGGCTGGCAATCCAGGGATTCTTAGACACTTCTGAAAAACATCAGGATCATAAATTTCAGAAGAATCATTAAAATCACATTTAATTAATTTACTTTACAGCATAACAAGTAGAAATCTCATGTCCTCCATCTGTGAATTAGGACAGCATTAGAACTATATCATCCCAGAATAAATTTGTTTGTTATTAAGTAGATGGCACATCCAGATTCAAAAAATGTCATCCACTTGGAGTGTATAGGAATGTATGCTGGGCTGATTTTTTTTTAATATAAATTTGGATAGCTTTTAGTATAGATAGGAAATCCTGAGTATAATTCTTTCCTGGTTGAATCACTCTCTGGAAATTGATTAAAAAATAAACTTCCACAAACCAGCTACTAAATACTTGCCAAGCCAGTTTTCAAGTGAACGCCCAATGCAGGGATACTACAAGAAAATTAGTTATTCTTCCATAGTTCAAGATAATTGAGTTTATCCTTGGGGCCCTCCCAGTTTCCCATTAGCACCCTTTCCCTTGCCTCCTAAATTGTACCCAGATCAATATTCTCAAGTGGCTCTGAACTAATAAATAGTCAAGTGGTAACCCATAAAAGTCTAAAACGTAACCACTCTAATATTATTTGCATTTTAGTAATTGCAGGCTATATAGTAACTAAACAAAGAGCTCCTAAATTTTCTCTTCGAGACCTGGCTAAGTGTCTCGGAAAATACTTTTGTTTAAAAGGTTTTATCTAGCTAGCATTCTTCAAATTGAACAACCCAATAGCCTACTTCCAACTCATAAAACTGTTTCAAATTTGGAAAACCAAAGAGTGGGCAAAGTACAGAAACAGATTGATAAGACTTTAAACAATAAAACACACAGGCTAAATAAATAAAATACGTAGGCTACATCTTAACATGATCCATTTAGATAGGTTTTATACCTTTCTTAAATATTTTTTATGAAAAGTATACTATTTCATCCTCATATACACTCTGTAAAGACAGTAAGGAAAGAAAAGAAAAAAACAGACAATTGCTAAGAACGGACAGATGGAAGCTCCAGGAAATGATTACTACTCCCACTTTATAGCTGATGAAACCGAGACTCAGGTCCATGTTGAATAAGCTCCAACTGGGTATTTATTACATATCTCATATGGAGTATTTTACATGTGTTGTCAGTGTAAACCTTCACAAGAATCTTTAAATTAGGCATTATTGTCTCGACTTTATGGACACAACGATTGGGGCAGAGAGATAAAGGACTTCTTTAAGAACATACCTGGAATATTGACTCTTATTTCCATTGACCAAATCCACTTTCCAAAATCCATTAGATACCCCCAGAAACCATTTCTGGGCCCACAGTCATGTAGTTTTGCAGTTAGCAAATGAGTTATAGAGGATTTTTAAATCTTCCAGCCCTACAGATAATGTTCTTTTAACAACACTTTGTCGAAACAATGATAAAACATCCCAGTGAAAAAGAGAAATTTAATTAGGCTGCTTGTCTGCAAGAGGCCAAACATCTGGACATTTGAAACCAACTGAATGTCTGAATGTATTTTTTATATTTTACCAAAATGTGAAAAGTGAGTTTACATCTATTATATATAGAATTGTAACACAAAGCAAAATATAATCAGACTGAAGACCAGAGTCAAGAGCCATTTTTACGTTATTCCAGCTAAGAGATGAAAAATATCATGTACCTAAGATCTAACATATAATACTTTTAGCCAGTATGTCTAATATGTAAATAAACTAAAGGCCAAGTAAGCATCTTTTTACACAAAATCAGAATTGGTAAATAATATTGTGAACTCCAACCCTACATCCTCTGGCCACAATATCATTCCTATCAAACGCAAAAGGGGAGACTCACTGAGGACTGAGCCACAAGGACAAAGACGAATGAACCAGGGAAATAACCAGCCTTCACCACATAATCCTGCCTGGTTCTCTCAAGGATTGTTTTCTCATTTTATTTTAATGACTACTTAATCAAGATGTATTAATTTTTCCCTGGAATGGTCCAAAAAGTCAGGATTGAAATTAAAGCAATTGGAGATCAACTGGAGAATATTTCCTGGGTAGGAAATCATAATAAGTATGATTGATGAACTGACAAATCCCGCAGCAGTTGAGGTAAAGCAAAATACGACAACAATTTAAACAAAATATGCATTTAGGCTTTTAAACGACAAATCATCCACATGTGCTAAACTGCGTATTAGACAATCCTCGGGTTTATGAGGCCTGCGCACTGTGACTCCAGGGAGCTCTAGGTTTTCCCAAAGAATGTAAGGAAACTCTCAAAAGATTCTGAAGATAAATGAATGTTAATACATATATGTGTTGGGATATGAAATCACCAAAAAACCAAAGAAACCATTAGTTATAGAATAAAAATTCTATGACTTGGCACAGTACTATTATATAGCAGTTTTCAGTTTAAATAATTATCGATGAAGAAGATACTGAAATTCCAAAAACTCTTGGGTACATCTAGCCAATATCAGAAATACAATCTTCCATTTCATTTAGTATTTATATGACAACCTCATTGACTATTCAAAAATAATTTTTACAACAATCTGTTTGCAATGTATTATCACGTCGAAGAAAGCTGCTCCTTTTCCAGGAATCACACAGACTAAAAGAGCTAAGGTGCTGGGAATTAAACGCCCTATACAACATCACAGTTAACCAGAGTAAACTGGCAGGAAATACAGAAGTCTCAGGCTCACACAACAGACAGGCCTTACTGCAAATCCTAGATCTAGCGCATGTCCATGAGAACCCCCTCCAAAAAAAATCTGAAAAACAATCCTTTTCCTTTTCCAAAATACATGTGGCAACAAAACCTAATCTGAACTGATGTGAGGCCTTCATGTATGCCATTGACTGTGAGAATTCATCCATGTGTTTAATTACAGGGTTTCTCCAGACTATCATAGGCTGTTCCATATTATAAACTACATATAGTGTAGTAGCTTTTTGAGAGCTGGACAGTTTTGATTTCCTAAACCTACTGATCCACAAGGGTTTATAGGAAGGGTAGGGCCTTTCTCTGGGTACTTGTGCTTATGAACACCCTGACCTTGGATAAGCAGCCCTACTTGCCTCCAGAATAATGATACCTTACAGGATGTGGGCAGAGTAACCAAGGTTATGTTGAAAAGTGCCAGGGACACAGTGTGCTCATTATATGGCAGCTATTACCACTAACGGGACGCTCGAACGTATGGAGGCCAAGTACTACCTTTCCTCCAAGGACAGAAATTCTTTCATCTACACAAACTGTATTTCTTGAACTCCTAAGTTATACTTCGAGGGACAATACGGACCTTGCAATCAAGGTTACAGTCCATGCCTTGAGAGTACATGGAAAACACATTTTATACCAAATGATTTAGGAGCTCAGACACAAATTCCTGGACGTTTCAAAAAAAGGAGTGGGAAAGAAGGAATATGCTAGAAGAAGAAAAGTCACCACATTTTTCAAGCACTGACCAAGTATCAGCAGTCACATGGAGAGAGAAGATACGGTGGAAAGAGCGTGATCAATATTCCTGCTTTTCAAGGGACTGCCCTAAGAAACACATATTCCCATGCCAACTCAGATGGTTGGTCATCTTAGGCAGAAACAGAACATGGTGCTTGACAGTGACAGATAAAGCTGGAGAAGTAGCAAGAAGTGGACAAGTGCTTAGATTGTGAGCTTGTTGTAATAAAGGTATATGGTCAGAGAAGCACGTCCCCCTAGGACCTAAAACAAGAGAGCTTAAGCACCATAATTAGAGAACCACTGTTACTCTCTCAGAGCACCCTAGCTGGTAATGAGAAACCAAGCTGCATATACCTGTGATGGGGGTCTAAAGAATAGAAGGGAAGCAGTCCAGTAGCGAGGGACTCAGAGGGAAGGGGTAAGAGAAAATTTTTGCCTTAAGCAAAAGTAAACATTTGAAAGGTAACTAAGAAAACATGTTGCTAGTCAGAGCTTGGCTATCTCCTGGGTTTTGCATCTAAAATGAGGGTTTTAAGGTAACACCATAGTGTTCTTTTTTAAGTTGACTTGGTCTATGAATATCAGTTCAGAAGTTACTGTATGTTGAATACTTGTGCTATATATTATCTTCAGTTAGGCTATGTAAAAATTTGATTGCTGACACAATTAGGAAATAAGAAGCATACTTACTCAGACATATCAAGAGACATTAGGGGTCAGGAATAGGAAATAAGAGTTCCATGTTAGGAGGTCTAAGAGGACTATGGCATTCCTCAGAAATAGGACCCAAATTTTCAGCTAATGGAAGAGCTTCAGTATCCAAGCACAAGGTCGCAGATGTATTTGGCAGATTTCTGGAAATATACTTGCTAGATTTAATCCATTCTACTGTTGGAAATACCTCTGGGATAACATGGACTCAATTATTAGAATTTATGACGGAAATGGTTATTGTCTTGGTCTAGGTTCAACCCAGGATGAGTTGCTGATGTGGAAGTGATGAAGTGCTGGAGGCCCTGGACATAGAACTGCTTTTCTCTATCTCCTCCTCCTAAGAGAAAATCCTACCCTTCCTCTATAAATTCAAGTAACTCTTAGATCACACCTTCTCCCACTGTCCTTGGGAATGTCTCTTTATGCTACTGCCCATGCAGAACTGAGACCAAAAAACTAAGAGAAAAACACAGCCAAGAAGAGCAGCAGCTTAGTGTGGCATGTTGGGGCGACACGAATACTCGAAGACAGAGCTAATGAGAAACACTGGGCCCAAACTACTAAGGACCCCTTCTTGGCAAAGCTCAAGTATATGGATTTTCTTATTTGCAATGGGAAATCGCCAAAGAGTTCAAAGCAGAACTATAATGATCACCCAAGTTAGGGCAGTAGTAGCAGAAAACAGAAGGGAATGGACTGATTTGGAAGACATTAGGACAATAGAATCAATAGGAACAAGGGGCTGCCCACATGTGAAGGGGGAAAACAAAGGCTTATTCTAAATTCTAAGGCTGGGCACCTGGAGAAATGTCTATACTCTTTTGAAACTAAATGTAAAAATGATGAGCTGGATTAACTTAAAAGTGTATTGGGAGTTTTTCTGGTTTTTTTGTTGTTGTTGTTGTTGTTGTTGTTGGATTTTAAATTGCTAGTAACTATGGGACTCCATTCATTGAATTTTTTTTTTTTAATAATAAAGTGTAATAATTTTCAAGTGACAGTGAATCAGAAATCCCTGGGGACCTTATGAAAAAAATACAGATTCCTGTTTCCTGATGTCAGAGATTCTAATTTAGAAATTAAGAGAGGGCTCTGGAAACCTGTACTGTGGAAATCTTTAGATGATTCTGATATGCAGCAAGGTGTGGGAAATACAATAAGAGTACCTCTGTCTTTGGCTGGTTAAACATCTCAAAACTGTTGGGAAATTTTAAGGAATAAGGATGCTGAATGATGTGAAATAAGAAATAACACCAAAGTGGGATAATTCCAGGATTAAAACATAATTATGAAAGAAAAATAAATAGATTGTTTTGACATACATGGAGGTTTAATTTAATTTAGTTTTCATTACTTTTTATTTTTAATTCAGAGGTAAAATCTATTTTTCCTTAATTTCCTTTGTAGTCTTAAGTGCTTGTTCTGTAAATATATACATAGGCTTTTTACCCAAAATTAAGTGAAATAGCTGGAGGCAATTTTTCTTCTTTTTCTGTTGCATAAAGGTATTAGTTCATTAAATTGTCATTTTTGTAATGTTATTATTTAATATTTATTGAGTACAAACAATATCTTAGGTGCTAACAAACTACAGCCATTTCATAGCAGGTATAACATAGTTCTTTCATTTCTTATTCATGCTCCAGTTTAAATGTCCTCCTCCCTTCTCTGATAAGCCACAAAATTCTGTTTATGTTTATTATAAATTTTTCAGGTCTTGTTTCCTATTAATATTGGCCATGAAAAACTTTACACTTAAAAATAAGATGATGTGAAAATGGAATAAAACCACCTTTTAATTTCCTGAATCATGGGATAAAATATTAGGGAAACCAGGGCAATTAGAAAAGGCATTAAGAACAAATTATATTCATTAAATCCCTTGGCATTATTCCAAATGGAAGTTCTTTTGAGAAGAGAAATCAATGTGATTCTAACCCAAGAATAAAGAACAGCAGGATGAATCCAGGGGAAATATTAAGTTACAGAATGCTGAGACAAGCATAAATGGGTTGGTTTAAGAAGAAGAATTACTTTGTATATCCACTGACCACATCCACTTAAGATATCCAAATTTACCAATGTCCTTTGCTCTGGAAAGTAACCAAGATACTACCAGGCACTGTCCTGTTCAGCTAACATGTATGAGGCAATGGAGCAGGGAACCTGAAAAGGCTCTCAGCAAAAAAACTGACAGGAATGTGACAAGAGCAGTTAAATGCATGAAAGTAGAAAATGACCCATACTCACCTCAGAGCTATTTCAAGCTTTCCAAGTATACATCCAAAATTACATCTATTGATCTTTATTTTCAGGGATAGAAGACACTAGTGTTCCGGAACTCCTTAGAATGTGTAGAGTTACAGTAAACATCTTCTAGACAGAATTTCTTTTTGAATAGAGTTCCTGAAGTGGACCAGGAGGTCTTTTGCCCTCTGACAATATGGACAGGCAGACAGGCGCCGTACTACATGGTTGCCACTGGTCATTAGTTTTCCAGTCAGGATGACCAAGTGGACAGAGTCCAGTCTGAAGGCTAGGACACAGTCAAGGCTAAATTGAGCATGCCCTTTGACTTGCCTATTAACCTTAGATCTGGAAGATAACCTATAGCACAGTGGTCTAGCTGAGCATATGAAGCAGGGCCCCTGCCCATTTCCAGACATGTTGAAGGCTTAGAGCTTATTATTTTTTGGCTAAAGGAAGGTCAAGAGTATCCCGAATTAAATCAGGAGGATGGAATGGTATAAGTTTACTAGTTAGACCACAGGACCAGTTTTGACACTCTATGGAGAAGAAAGGGCAAAGGGTGAAGCTGACGGGACCATTTTTTATGGCAGGGTGACAAAAAACAAGAAGTGAGTGAGAGAAGCATTCTCTTAATGCCTGCAGAGTTCAGCAGCACTGATCCGTGGGCCCTCAGAGAACCGGCCTTCTCACAGAAGTTGCATCAGTGGCAGAGACAGGGGACTCCTTCCAAAAGGTTGATGGCAACAGCTTGTAAGCGGCCAGATTGGACAACATGAAGCAAGACTGTGTGTGATCACTTCTACATCACCCTTGAGTATTTCTATACACAGCGAGATAGATTAGCGGGAAAAGAGTGGTTTTGAATAGGAGATGAGATAAGAAATTTGCAACATTTTTCATTAATACCTAGAGTAGGTGAGGTGTAGGACCATTCAGATTATGGAATTTTGTGGATGTCATCTGACCATGTAGTAGTAGTAGTAGTAGTAGTAGTAGTAGTAGTAGTAGTTCTGGTATACTCGTCATGCAGCTTTCCACAATGTTAACATCTTACATAACTTGTGTTTGTCAAAATTAAGGAAATAACATTGGCACATTACTATTAACAGACTTTATTCAGACATCAGTTTTCAGTTTTTCCACTAATGCCCTTTTACTGTTAAAGGACCGAATCCACAGCAGCATGTGTCACTTAGCATAATTTTTTCAAAATTACGGTCATTACTTCAAAAATGCATATTGTATATTTAAATGGTGTGCAAGACAATCATTGCCTTCAAGGATATTACAGTATAACAGAAAAAGCAAAAACCAAGAGGCAATCATAGCATCTCATGAAAAATGCTATGACAGGAGGAGGAAGAGTGGACTCTGGAAGCACAGAAAGAAGGCTAAGATAATTTGGAGAAGGTGACATTCTCTCCGAGATCCCCAAAGGGAGCTAAGATTTAGAAGACGGTTGGCTGAAGGTGGGCAGAAGGAGCAGTTCCAGGCAGAGGAAACATATTTTAGGTGAATAAGTGTTTTTAAAATTCACTAAACTTTCAAAACCTGCTTTTGTTCAATTTTCAATAAACCATTATCTGTTCCATCCTCTTATAATTCTGAAAACACTTAAAAAAATCAATCACGAAATGTGGCATAGGTGGTTATTGGTAAATTCACAGGCACTGACATTCTCTAGCCTAATTTATCTTAGTCATTCTTAGTGTTGGATGCATAATGAGTGGCACGGACACTCAACTCTTTATTTTAATATATGTTTGTATGTTATTTTAATGCTAATGATTTATCACAACTGTTTTAAGTTGTAAAACCCTAGGAAACAATAAGATATTATTTCCAAATGACTGATTTAATTCCATATACCAAGAGTCTTTCAATAAATACTATTTAAGTGACTATTTTTCCTTTGGTAGATCTGGGAAACAGGAAATCTCAATGTGTGTATGTGTGTATAAGTTTTGGAGAGAGATTAGCTACTTTCTTTTTTGTTTTGCGAAAGTGCTGTGCTGATAATGATAGAATGGAAGACAGAAGCTGAGCTACTGAAACTATAATTGAATATTAAATAGAACCATGACATTTTTAGTTTAAGAAGGTACCCAGCTAACAATACCTGAATTTCTTCAACTCCCCATTAAAATGCCAATGAAGACACCCATGTAATGCTTATAAGGCTATGAACTAAATCATTCCTGAGGTGTTCTTCTAGTTGAAAGAAAACACACAAACATAGACCTACACATATATTTCATGTTGCCAAAGGTAGCCTCAAAGGAACTAAAAGCCTTTCCATATATTTCCTGATGACTACGAAGTAAATGCAGACCTCAATATTTCTCATTTCTCCCTTTTGCCTTCACACACCACAACTGTTCCTTCAGAAATTCATCTCCTCAACCACAAGAATTTTATTTAACTGTCTACAACTGTAAAGCATCTCAGATTTTAGCCTACTGTTAAACTAAAAAGTCAGCCTCCACAGTTTCATGGATGCTGACAGAAGATGGGAGACTCTTGGGTGAGAGATAAAGAATACTTTATCACTCACAGCTAAAGTAATAGCCAAAGTTTCCACATTATTGTACAAGTTTCCCAAATCCCAATTCCAAATAAGTGATGCAAAAAATGCCAGATAACAAGCCAGTGGATTTCATCATAGGAGAGGAACACTGGACTTAGGGAACTAACCTAGTTTAAAACACATACCTGTCCTTTGCTCCAGAGAGAGACTTTATCTTTATTTTACTAGACATTAAATACATCTTCCCTTTCCTCTAGAGGGAGACACTATATCTGCCAAGGTGATACACTATCTAAATATTATTTCAAACATAGTATGAGATGTAAAAAATTTGAGATCAATGGAGAATTGTCTTTCTACAGTAATCTTTGCCAAAAGTGGCTCTTACTGTTCTCACCTTTCCCTTCCACACTAATTCTCAAGCACAGAAGTTCAGTGATCTATCTGGCAAGGCCAGACTCTATGAAGAGTCAAGGAAGAAAAGAAATGGAAATGGGTCAAACATGTCTCCATGCATGCATGTGTATGTGTGTGTCAGGATAAGGATAAGATGGGGGTAGTCTAAGAACACCTACAAACTATAGTTTTGTATGTATCATAAAGAAAGAAGACATACCACAATTAAAAAGTGGGTATGAGTCTATACAACATCATCTAAGGAGAATTTTTATTAACTATAATTTTGAAGACAGTATGTTTAGAAAACTTTTTTTTTTTTTTTTTTTTTGGTCAAAGGACACACATCTGATAAAACAGAAAAATAAGGGAGTGGATATGTAACCATATCTTCATCCTTAACTCTGAGACCAAAACAGTGTATCACAAGTTGCACTGAGCAACAAATCCAGACTGCATCTGCCCAGTGCTGCGATCCAGGAGAGGCAGGACCAAATCATGCTTAAGAATAAAAAAATGGGGGGGGGGAGCTAAGATGGCAGCACAGTAGGAAGACCCTAGGCTTGTCTCATACCTTGAACACAGCTAGATAACTATCAAGTCATTCTGAATACCCAAGAAATTGACCTGAGGGCTGATAAAACAAACTACACAACTAGAAGGAGAGATGTTACATCAAGGAAGATAGGACACGCAGAGAAATGGTTTGGAGGAGAAATGAATCACTGGTTCTGTGGAGAGGAGGAAGCCCTGGTTAGAGAAAGAGATGAGAGAGAGAGATTGTAGAAAGAGGAGAGAGAGAAAGGAGAGAGAGAATAGAAAGATCTGAGTATTGTCTAAGGCAGACGGAGAGAGACTGATCTCTCAGAGTACATCTGTGAGAGCTAGCATTGCCTCCCCAGGTACAAAAGAGCAGGCAGGTACCATTTCCCTCCCCTGCCCAAAAACATAGGTGCCGAGACACCTGCTGAGGGTGGCTAACCCAGACACTGGCTCTTTAGCCAGCTTTGCTCCAAATCCATGCCCTTGTGCGTGGCACGACTGCCCTTCTAGGTCAAACCTGCATCAGTCCCAGCACAGTGAGACCCTCCCCCAGAAGACTAGTGTATGTCCCAGCCACAACACCTCCCTGAAGTTCAGAGTTTTAAAGTTAGATGGCTGGCTGGGATAGAGCCCAAGGTGTGCTGTGCTGCTCCAAGAAGGCAAGCAATCTGGAGGCAGACAGTGTGAAAATAGTGATCTGAAAAATGTCTAGGATGCATGAGGGGAAATTATTCACTTTTCTGGGAGGGCTTCCCTGACGGCAGCAAGTACGAACTCCCCTCTCCTGGGACTAAAGAGCTGGCTGGCACCATTTCCCTCTCCCACCCCTCAGCATAAACTAACTGCAGTAAACAGTACAGAACCAACACTGGCTGCTTAACCTGCTGGCTCCAAGTTCTGCACCCCCTGTGGTCTCCTGGGACTCCTTTCCAAGGCAAGTGTGCCTAAGTACAGCCCAGCGGGCCCCTTGCCCAGAAGACCAGGACAAACCACTGCACACATCTACTGACCATAGTGTTCTGCAAGCTTCAGTTCTAGTGGAAGTAGCAACAGGTCTCATTTAGCAAACAACCAGAGCACACCTAATTAAAACTTGCCATAATCCACCCAAGGTCCAAACACTACCCACTGCAGGAAAGGAGAACCTCTGCAGACGACTGATCTGAGGGATAGGGAAGCCAAAACACAGCAGCAAAGTGCAAGCAGCACATAGCAGAGACACTTCCTGAAGTTCCAGGCCCTGAACACTATATGGTCTCTTCTTCAGAAAGCCTTTACTCTCAAGAGCAGGAAACAAAACATAATAGGATTTCCCAACACAGAGAAGACAGAGACCTGCACAAAATGCCAAGACAGAGGAATTCATCCCAAAAGAAAGAACAAGGAAAGATCAGAGCCAGGGATCTAATTGAGATAGATACAAGTAATAAGTCTGATGCAGAATTTAAAGCAACAATCATAAGGACAGTCACTGGGCTTGACAAGAGCATGGAAGGCATCAGGGAGACCTTACCACAGAGAAAAAAGAGCTAAAGAACAACCAAATCAAAATGAAAAATGCAGTAACTGAGATCTGAAACCAACTGAATGTAATGACCATAAGGACTGAAGAAGCAGAGGAATGACTTAATGATACAGAAGATAAAATTATGGAAAATAATGAGGCTGAATAAAAGAGAGAAAGAAGAATGATGGATTACAAGAGTAAACTTAGGGACTTCAGTGACTCCATTAAACGTAATAACATTCCTGTCATAAGAGCTCTCAAAGAAGAGAGAGAAAAGGGGGCAAAAGTTTTATTTCAGGCAATAATAGCTGAAAACTTCCCTAATATAGGAAAGAAAACAGACATCCAAATCCAGGAAGCATAGAAAACTCTCATTAAAATCAACAAAAGTAGGCCAACACCAAGACATATTATGGTTAAATTCAAAAAATATAGTGATAAAGAAAAAGTCTTAAAAGCAGCAAGACCAAAAAAGTTACCAACTTACAGGGGAAGACAAATAAGGTTAGCAGCAGATCTCTCCAGAGAAACTTGGCAAGCCAGAAGAGAGTGGCATGATATATTCAATGTGCTGAATGGGAAAAATCCTCATCCAAGAATTTTCTATCCAGAAAAGCTATCATTCAGAAGAGGAGAGATAAAGAGCTTCCAAGAAAAACAAAAACTAATGGAATTAACAGCCCTGCAAGAAATATAAAATGGGATTCCTTGAGCGGGAAGGAAGGACCAAAAGTGACAAAGACTAGAAAGAAACAGAAAATCTAAAGAAACAATGACAAAGCAAGTAGTAAAATGTCACTAAATATATCTTTACTCTAAATATAAATGGACTAAATGTTCCACTTTAAAGACACAGTGTGTCAGAATGGATAAAAAAAGCAAGACCCATCTACAGGATGCCTACAAGAGACTCATTTTAGGACTAAAACACCTGCACATTGAAAGTATGGGGATGGAGAACAATTTATCATGCAAATGGACATCAAAAGAAAGCCAGAGTAGTAATACTTACATCAGACAAACTAGATTTTAAACCAAAGACTGCAACAAGAGATGAAGAAAACAGGAATAAATAGAAAACTTGAACAGACCAATAACCAGCCAAAAAATTGAATCAGTAATCAAAATTCTCCCAGCAAACTAAAGTCCAGGGCCAGATAGAGTCCCACGGGAATTCTATCAAACATTTAGAAGAAGAGTTAATACCTATTCTTCCCAAACTATTCCAAAAAATAGAAATGGAAGGAAAACTTCCAAACTCATCCTATGAGGCCAGCATTACCCTGATTCCAAAAACCAAACACTCCATTTAAAAAGAGAACTACAGGCCAATATCTCTGATGAGTATGGATGCAAAAATTCTCAACAAGATACTAACTAATCAAATCCAGCAGTATATTAAATGAATCATTCACCACGATCAAGTGGGATTTATTTCTGGGCTGCAGGAATGGTTCAATATTCACAAATCAATGTGATACACCACATTAAAAAAAGAAAGGGTAAGGAACCATACGATCCTCTCAATAAATGCAGAAAAGTCATTTGGCAAAGTACAACATAGATGCATAATAAAAACCCTCAACAAAGCAGAGATAGAGGGAACATACCTCGACATCATAAGATCCCACAGCTAATATCATCTTCAATGGGGAAAAAAATGAGACCTTTTCCTCTACAGTCAGTATAAAGATAGGGATGCCCACTCTCACCATCATTATGTCCTAACCACAGCAATCAAACAACAACAAAAAATAAAAGGCATCCAAATCAGCAAGGAAGAAGTCAAACATCCACTACTCACAGACAATATGATACTCTATGTAGAAAACCCAACTGACACCACTAAAAATTTGCTAGAACTGATAAACGAATTCAGTGAAGTCACAGGATACAAAATAAATGTACAGAAATCTGTTGCATTCCTATACACCAATAATGAAGTAGCAGAAAGACAAATCATGGAATCAATCCCATTTACAATTGCACCAACAATGATAAGATACCTAGGGAAAAAATTAACTGAAAGGTAAAATATCTGTACTCTGAAAACTATAAAACACTGTTGAAAGAAGTTGAAGATGACACAAATGGAAAGACATTCCATGCTCAAGGACTGGTAGAACAAATACTGTTAAAATGTCTATTCTACCCAAAGCAATCTACGCATTTAATGCAATCCCTATCAAAATAAGAACAGCATTTTTCAGAGCTAGATCAAAAATCCTAAAATGTGTAGGGAAACCACAAAAGACCCCAGATAGCCAAAGCAATCCTGATAAAGAAAAGCAAAGCTGGAGGCATCACAATTCTGGACTTAAGCACTATTACAAAGCTGTAGTGATCAATACAGTATGGTACTGGCACAAAAACAGACACACAGATCGATGGAACAAAATAGAAAACCCAGAAATGAGCCCACAACTATATGGTCAATTAACTGTTAGTAAAGCAGGAAAGAATATTCAATGGGAAAAAAAAACCTTCTTCAACGAATGGTGTTGGGAAAATTGTACAGCAACATGCAAAAGGATGAAACTGGACCATTTTCCTACACCACACACAAAAATAAATTCAAAATGGATGAAAGACTTAAATGTAAGACAGGAAACCATCAAAATCCTAGAGGAGAACACAGGCAGCAACCTCTTTGACCTCAGCCATAGCACCTTCTTACTAAACATGTCTCCTGAGGCAAGGGAAACAGAAGTAAAAATAAACTATTGGGACTTCATCAAGATAAAAACCTTCTGCACAGCAAATGAAACAATCAACAAAACTAAAAGACAACCTTTGGAATGGGAGAGGATATTTGGCATATCTGATAAAGGGCTAGTATCCAAAATCTATAAAAAAAACTTATCAAACTCAACACCCAAACAACAAATAATCCTGTTAAGAAATGGGGAGAAGACCTGAATAGACAATTTTTTCAAAGAGGCCACATAATATGTACAGGTGGCTACTGTTAGAAAGATGAAAAGATGCTTAGAAACACTCATTATCAGGGAAATACAAGTTAAACTACAATGAGATATTACTTCATACTAGTCAGAATGACTAAAATTAACAAAACAAGAAACAACAGGTGTTGGCAAGAATGCGGAGAAAGGGGAACCCTCTTGCACTGTTGGTGGGAATGCAAACTGGTGCAGCCACTCTGGATAATAGTATGGAGGTTACTCAAAAAATTAAAAATAAAACTACCCTACAGTCCAGCAATTGCACTACCAGGTATTTATCAAAGGATACAAAAATACTAATTCAAAGGGATACATGCACCCCGATGTTTATAGCAGCATTATCAACAACAGCCAAATTATGGAAACAGCCCAAATTTCCATCAACTGATGAATGGATAAAGAAGATGCAGGGTATAATGAACCATGGAACATTGCATCAAAAACTGGGGATGTACTATATGGTGACTAATATAACAAAATAAAAATTATTAAAAAAAAGATGCGGGAGATATATATATATATATATATATATATACACACACACACATATATATACACACACACATATATATATACACACACATATATATATACACATATATATACACACATACACATATATATATACACACATATACACACATATATATACACATATACACATATATACATACACACATATACACATATATATATACACACATATACACATATATATACACACATATACACATATATATACACACACATACACATATATATATACACACACATATACACACATATATATACACATATACACATATATATACACATATACATATATATATACACATATACACATATATATACACACATATACACATATATATATACACACATACACACACACACATATATATATATATAAAATGGAATATGACTCAGTCATCAGATGGAGGAAATCTTGCCATTTGCAATGACATGGATGGAGCTAGAGTGTAGTATGCTAAGTGAAATACATCAGAGAAAGACAAATACCATATGATTTCACTCATGTGGAATTTAAGAAACACTACATGAACATATGAAAAAAAAATAAAAACAAAATAAAAACAAACCAAGAAACAGACTCTTAGCTAGAGAGAACAAACTGAGGGTTGCTGGAGGGGAAGTGAGCAGGGGTATGAGTTAAATGGGTGATGGTTATTAAGGAGGGCAGTTGTTATGATGAACACTGAATATTATATATAAGTGATAAAACACTATATTTTGCACCTGAAACTAATATTAAAGTGTATGTTTACCAACCGGAATTTAAATAAAAACTTGGGGGAAAAAAGAATAAAAAAATGAATCTAGCTCTTACTTTAGTCTAGAATTTGCCAGTCATTGACTCATGTTGTCTTCATATCCTCACATATGAAAGTGGAATCTTGGGAAGATAAAATGGACTGATAAATATAATGTGTTTAAAAGACACCTGCAGGGGCACCTAGGTGGCCAGTCAGTTAAAGGGTCTGCCTTTGGCTTGGGTCATGATCTTGGAGTCCTGGGATGGGGCCCCATGTCTGACTCCCTGCTCAGCAGGGAGTCTGCTTCTCCCTCTCCTTTTGCCCCTCCCCCTGCCCATGCTCACACTCTCTCCCCCCCCAATAAATAAAATCTAAAAAAAAATTAAAAATTAAAATAAAAACACACCTGCAGAATGCATGCTCAAGCCATATGAGCTGATTCTCTTTTGAGCTAGAAAGTATGATCAGAGCACATCTTCTCCATTATCTCTACATTAACTCTACCCCTGCCTTTCCATGGCATCTTTATTATTTATTATTCTATTGTTTATCATCTATAGTCTGAAATGACAAATTCTCAGATTTATGCCTTGTGACTCAATAATCCTGGGAGCTTTGTATTTGGAGACAGATATATTTTAAAAACATTAAAATAATATCTGTGATGTATGGTGGATTTTAAAGCAATATAGCCATACTGAACTAAAAAAAAAATGTGATTTGTTTTTATTTAAAAACTCAAGCTCTTTTTCTCAGTAACCTGAGTTATATTTCTTAATTTATATTTTAAGTTTTTAAAAAAAATTTTTAAAGATTTTATTTATTTCCCAGAGAAAGAGAAAGCACAAACAGGGGGAGCAGCAGGCAAAGGGAGAAGCAGTCTCCCCGCTGAGCAAGAAGCCCGATGCAGAACTCAATCCCAGGACCCTGAGATCTTGACCTGAGCCAAAGCAGACACTTAACCAACTGAACCACTGAGGCATCCCTATTTTAAGCTTTTTAAGGTAGAAAGTTTTAGTCGTATATAAAAGTACAGTGGATGATATCATGAACCCTCACCTAGCTTGAATGACTATTAATAGGGCAAATTCCTTTCCCAAAGTATTATCCCAGCTACTCCCAATCTCAGATATCTCACCTGTATCCCAACTACTTCCCACACTGAATTATTTTGAAAGAAATCTCAAACTTCCTAATTATTTCTCTACATATATTTAAGCATGACAATCACATCTAACCTGATTTTCTTTTATGGACTGATGCATGCTATTCTAGGTCTCTAGAAAACTTCTCGAGAACTTAAATTTTACTTCAAAAATAGTTTATTTGTATTATTTTCTTCATTCCATGCGTCTCTTTATATTTTCCATTCTAATTTCATTGTATGTTTTCAAACAGCTTTACTGAGGTATACCTCATAGTCAAAAATGACACTTATTTAATATATTTTAATTTGATGAGTTTGGACATATGGATACACTCATGACCCTGCACAGGAATCAAGGTCATAATCATATCCATCACCTCCAAAAAGTTTCCTTGTGCCTCCCTCCCCAGGCCTTTTTTTAGGGTAAGAACACATGAGATTTTAACCTCTTAAATTTTTTAAGTGCACAATATATTATTGTTAACAGACACTATGTTGTACAACAGATTTCTAGAATTTATTCATCAACTACAACTATAGCTTTATATCCAATGAACAACAAATTCCTTTTTTTTTTTTTTAAGATTTTATTTATTTATTCGACAGAGATAGAGACAGCCAGCGAGAGAGGGAACACAAGCAGGGGGAGTGGGAGAGGAAGAAGCAGGCTCATAGGGAGGAGCCTGATGTGGGGCTCGATCCCATAACACCAGGATCACGCCCTGAGCCGAAGGCAGATGCTTAACCGCTGTGCCACCCAGGCGCCCCTGAACAACAAATTCCTATATCCCCCTGGCAACTATCATTCTACTCACTATTTCCATGAGTTTGGTTATTTTAGATATGTCATACAAGTGGAATCTTGCAGTATTTGTCTTTCTGTAACTGGCTTATTTCCCTTAGTATAATGCCCTCCAGGTTCATCCATATGGTCATCTATGGAAGGATTTATTTTTTAAGGCTGAATAATATTCCATTCATGTATATACCACAAATTTCTTTATCCATTCATCCACTGATGGCATTAAAGTTGTTTCTGTATCTTTTCTATTGTGAATAGTGCAACGATGAACATGGGAATGCAGATATCTGCTCAAGATCCTGATTTCAATTCCTTCCAATATATAACCAGAAGTGGAATTGCTGCAACATATTGATAGTTCTATTTTTGATTTCTTGAGGACCCCCCACTGTTATTTCAGATGGCTACACCATTTTATGTCCCAACAACAGTGCACAAGGGTTCCACTATTCATTTCCAAGAACAGATTTCAGAAAAACAGTGAGCACACAGGTAAGATGTAACAATGACATTGATTTTAACATGTGGTGCAATAAACACATCTTAGGGAAAAGGAAAAGAGGGAATTATGAGTCAGCTCTACACTTTCTCTACTGATGAAACACATTCTAGGAAAGCTAAAGCCATAGATGACATATGAAAACTATCAAAGCAAAAATATCTTAATGGTAGTGAAGAGTATAATGGTAAGAAGGAAATAAAGATATTTATCCCAGTTTTGAGAATAGCTTTCTATAGAAAAACACCTTTTATATAAGGGTAGAAATACGAAGAATATTCTGAATAGCGGATGCTGAGAGTTAGAGTCTTTCCCATTCTCTGCTATGAACAAAGAAGTATTGGTTTCTGGTTATGTTACTATAGCAAAAGTAAAGAACTTCACATCCAAAGAGCCTCAACCCGAGGGAACAGAAAAAAATAACTGAGAAGGAATTAGGAATCAGTTTATGAACAAAGCCTATCTATTCTGGAAAAGGTAATCTGTCAGGATCCAGGTGCACAGTCAAGAGGAGGGAAGTGCAAATGGAATTTTTTAAAAAAATCTATTGGCAAATGTCAACCAGAACACATGGCTTAATTTTGAGTAATTAAAATGTACCCTGGTCTTTTTGAACTATCCCACAAAAGAAACAACAATTACCTAGAATAGAGGAATATATGTGTGTGTATACATATATGTATATACATGTAATCTGTGTATATATATCTACATATATGCACATGTATATAGGGGGATTATACATAAAATAGGATATTTTAGTACATTTATTTCTTGGCATCAGATATATCAATTAAGTATGGCCTTTAGAAATGAGAGCAGGGAGGGACACTGAGTGAATTCACTACCAAAAGGCAAAACAGAGACAGAAATGTATTAAATGAGAGAAGAAGGGAATACAAACAACAATGAAATAATTCACATTAGTGCCAGCTAAGAGGTCAGATGTTGCCAAGCACAACTTCCGTTACAGGTAGTACACAATTAAACACCTCATCCAGAACATAGTAGAAAAGACAAAAGGAATAAGAACCTTGAGAAAAAGAGAAAGTGACCATTCTGGTGGACTTAGAATGGTGCTTCAAACTATAAAATATGTGTGTTCCCAAAGGAAAGTTAAGAGATAATAGAAGCCATAATCAATTATGCAACAGGAAAAAAAGGAATCTCAAGAAGTTCAAGTTTACGAGATAAAAAAATTTAATATGATTAAAGCACCATTTAAAAATAATCAGGTAGGGGCACCTGGGTGGCACAGCGGTTAAGCGTCTGCCTTTGGCTCAGGGCGTGATCCCGGCGTTGTGGGATCGAGCCCCACATCAGGCTCCTCCGCTATGAGCCTGCTTCTTCCTCTCCCACTCCCCCTGCTTGTGTTCCCTCTCTCGCTGGCTGTCTCTCTGTCAAATAAATAAATAAAATCTTTAAAAAAAAAATAATCAGGTAGAACATGTCCTTATTAAAATTTCCAAATTAAGAAAAAATATATTGAGGTAAACAAGCAAAAAAATCAAATTAATACAAGGGTACAAAATAGTTTTACTAGAATATTAAGTTCTTAAAAGTTTGCTTGATATTTCTTTTATGTTTCTATTTAAAGATATTTTAAATGTAAGTAACATGTGCAAAGTTAAAAATTCACAATGTACATTATGGAATAAAATGAAAACTGAATTCCTCCCTTCACTCTCTGCTTCCCTAGTCCTTGAGCTAAAGGCACTCAGTGTTAGCGGTTACTTGTATATCCCCCACTAAAAATAGTAAGATAGATAAATTTGATACTTTAAAACCTGCTTATATAGCATAGGTACTTCTAAGGACTGTGAAGTTAGCATCTCAAATTATTCTGTATGCACATTCATCATTTTTAAAATATAAATTCATAAACATATGTTAGCAGTTTGCTTTACTATATTAGAACATACAAATTTGTATCATTCTAACGGTTGCATAGTAGGTCATACCTACAGCCCCAAATGTTGTACCTCGCCAGCTTATTTTCATTTACTTCTGAAGTCAACAGAAGACCTTCTTAAATATGAAACTCAAATAATGTGATAATTGTGTAGATGCTTGAGAAAATTATTCACATCTACAGACAAAAATAGACATTTGAAAATCAAGAATCCAATGAGGAGGCCATGTTAACAAGGACTGAAGTGAATACTCATACCAATTAAATTAATGGGACCGATAATTTTACAAAACGATTACATATAACTTATCATTGTTCATCTTGCCATTCACACTAATCACCTAATATCAGTCTCCTTTAGAAGGACCATGCCATGACCACAGCACTGCCTTCTGGAAACTGATCACTCTGTTCACATCCTCTTTAATCCTGAACAATCTGGAACCAAGATGTCCCCATACAGTCAGTCACCAGGAGGGGATTCCGTAAGATAGGTGAAAGCACTTCTCACTAAATAGGGATATTGTGCAGGAAATTTAAGAATTAAACAGAGTAGAACCAGATAACCTTTAAGGCCCATTTCAACTCTCTGATTATATGATAAGCTGTCTTGTAAAACAATAAAAATTTTACTCTCGGGCATGCTTGAAAATATATCTACATATATCACTGCCATAATTTTAAAGGAAATAGCAACTGCATAAGCTGTGACCAACTCTACATGCCAAGGGACTTAATGTGATATGTGACCAGACTCATTGGACGAGACCACTTTATTGCATTGCCCAATATCAGTGGGCTGCTTGTCAAGAGCCAAAAGTATGTTAAAGCTATTTTAAGCACAAAGCATTAAAGAAGAAGTATGTTAAACACCTTTGCGTAACCACTTTCCCTACTTTTTCTGCTACTTGCCCTCTGCATATGCCAACATTCCCCAGTGCATCCCACCATTTACAAGCCTTATTTATTTTACCTTAATTTGGGTACCTATTAACACCGCTTTTAGATTTACTTTGTTGTAAGAATTTCAACTCCTACTACGCAAGAGTATTGTTTTTTTCCTTTTAATGTAATTTTTATATCTATCAAAGATATAGACACATACAGTTTTAGATAAATCAAATAGTTCTCCAAGACTTGAAATAAAATATAGCTGTTCTCTTACTGTCCCCAAGCTGATTTGCATTCCCCAGAGGTAACTACTCTCAGCTCCTTTGACTGTTTCTTCTGGTATCTACTTTTATGTTTCTAAATAGCATGCTTGTTGGGCTGTTTCTCATTTTTTCCCCCATTTTAGGTGATATCTATTGACTTCCTACTATGGAAATTGAGGACTTCACCTTCTTTCCCTCCTCGTTCCCACACACAAAATTCTTAATGCTTATCCTTCAATATAGTTATGGCTTTGTTTATAGTATCAGTATTAATATTCACAACTACCTTTCTTTTACAATCTTTTTGCTTTTCTTGAAGGGATTAATTTTATTATTGCATGTAATGATTCTATATCAGGCATAGAAACAAATTCTGTCTAAACATATTAAAATATATAGTAGAGATTGACTTTCACATAACTGTTTATTGTGAAATAATTGGTGGTTCTGATTCTTGTACTTTCCGACATTCTGCAGTGGAACCAGCTTGCTTCTGAATCTCCCCTATCTCCTCCCCCACCCCCCACATGCCCATGCCAACTGTCTTTGTTTCTAGTTTCCAAAATGTTGTTGCTGTCATCTCTCTTTTCCTTGCCCTTCTTGATTTAAGCCTTTTAAAAATCCTTTCTAAATGGAATATCAAAGTTTATTCTTTATCTTTTGGAGGGTTTTTTTTTTTTTTTTTTTTTTTTTTGGTGGTGGTGGTGGTGGTGGTGGTGGTGGTGATTTTTTTCCAAACTGCAAATCTTCTACCAGGTACAGGCATGCTTCTCTCATTCAAGAATTGTCCGTTTTTTTATGGCAAGTCTTTGGGCATCTTAGAGCCCCGTTTTCTTATAGCAAAATTTCATTTACTGTTTCTTGGTTGTTCATGAGCATAGGGTGTTAGAGTAGGCAAAAAAAAAAAAAAAAAAACCACACGCACAAAAAAAAAAATTTCTCTAGTGCCCATTACAACTAAAGTTCCTGTTTAGGACAAAAAGATGGATGGAATTCAGCACCAAAAAAGGGAACAACAACAGTTGTTATTACTGAGCGCTTGCTTTATTGCAGGTACTGTTCTAAGCACTTTACCGGTATTAACTCATCGATCCTCATGGCGACCCCAAGATCTCAGGGCTTCCATTCCCTTGTCTTTTCTGTTTAATAAAAATTATTGCTTATAGTTACTAATTAAAGAACTCTGGTATATTCTCACATTTGTGTATCTGATTTCCAACAATCACAATTCTCCTTTCTCTGGGAAGTTTGGGACCTGATTCTTGCACCTTTATGGTCAGCCTTGGCCCCTCCCTTGGACCCTTAAAAACAGCAGCCTCAGGCTCTGACCTCACCCAACCACTCAAGGATTTGGTAGTTAATGCTATTTGCTAACTTGCCACAAGAAATAAATGGTATGGCAAAAAATCTTACCAGCCAATAACAGGTTGTTTAAAATAGGTAATCATTAACAAAAATGCACAAATTGAATTTATGGACACTGGATATCTTGGATAAGAAACAATATACTGTTATTATTCTATGACGTGCCAGACGCAGTACAGTCGGTGGTTCCCGTCGTAGCTCTGCTATTTACTAGCTGTATAATCTGGAACAATTTATCTAGCCTCTCTGGGTTTCAGTTCACTTACCTGTGATATGGATTAATAACTCCTACCCCATAGTGTTGTAGTCAGGATAAAAGAAATCAATCTTACATGAATAGCACCTGGAAGAGTATTCGCCATACTAAGTGTTGGCCATTACCTAAACTGCTGGCAAACCGCATAGAAACTCTGAAAGGAAGGCGTGATTTCACATTTCTCACAGATAAGGTAACTGAGCCTCAAAGAAAGTACAAAGAGAGTTAGTGTCTCCTAAGTCCATAGTTTCCAGAGTAATAGTCTGCAGAGCTCCTAAAATATCTGTTAGATGAACTGAGTAAGATAACATCTGAGAAAGAAAAGCGTCTTCTCATAATATTCGAAATCAAAGGAGGAATATGAAAATGCTGGATTTCGAGGGTTTAGGAGATCCCAAACCCTTCTGCTTTGAACAAAGATTCTGAAAAACACCAGAGAGTAAGAATAAGAATAGTTTATGTGACAATTTTTATTTTTCCGATTTATTTTCACATACAAAGCTGAAGGATATTTCCTAAAGTTGAAATACTATTTTTTTCATCATTCCAAGCCATGCTTAAACATGCATTTTGTCACTGCAAGGTCCTGTGTGATCTCATTCCTCCAGTCTCTCTTAGCCTCCTACCTTGCTCCTCATTCGTGCACGGCGTGTTCCAGCCACGTAGGATTTGTCTGTTTCTCCAGCATGTGTTGCTGGCTTCAACCTCAGAGCATTAACACATGCTGTCCCCCCAAACTAGAATGTCTTCCCTTTTATTCCTTCTGGCAAACATCTATAGAGCTTGCAGATCCTTCAAGTCTGAAATTTTATCTAACCTGCTAAGAAAAATTGAGTCCCCAGGTTTAGGTAAGCCCGCCACAACACACTTGCATAATGCCTGTATTTCTGCCTCAGAGGACTCTGCATGTTTTCCATTTAACTGATTATGTAACAACATTTGTCTCCTCTGCCAACCTATAACCTCTCTGAGTTCAGCAAACTTATCTGCTTCCTTTCTCCTCTTTCCCTCCACTCCTATTCCCCTTAATACTGTACCTTTCAACTAAGCAGGCTCCAGTAAATAAAGACCAACTGCTTTGTAATATCAGCTACTTTCGGTGCTAAGCCATTGTCCAAAGATGGAAGATCTATGTTTTAAGAAAATATGCATGGTAAAGTGAGAGTAATTTAGCAAAAGAAAATTCTTCTTTCCTCTTCAATATATTTTCATATTAAGTCTCCTGGAAATTTTGCCTGTTACAAATCTAGGTTTAAGTTTTTCCCTCCACTTATTGTCTTGATTTTACAGGAAGAAAAAAAAATTGTTTTGCCATTTAAGAAGTCAAGGTGTTCTTCTATCTGAAATTATTTTGATCTGTTCTCTGAGATTCTTGAAGTAAAGATAGAGTGAGGAGAAAAAAAATAGTATTTTACAGAAATATGACTGAGAAGAGCTTTGTACTCTGCAAAAGTTATTCAAAGTTCCAAGTAGCTCTTCCATAACAAAAACCCACCAGGCAAATGACCCCTTTTCCTGTTTGCCAATCTGACTGTATAAGAACAAAATTTCCTCCTTACTAATGCTTAAGGGAAAAAGTCATCCTCGCTCAGCTTTCGTGGTTAACCAATTGTCACTGTTCTATAGTCTTGTAAACAAGCAGATGAGACAACTGGGATTCATTTTCGAGATCATTAGGAAAGAGCTGAGATGGACTTGGTGAAATTTTAAGTCAATACTTAATCAAGAGAACACATGCCAGAAGAGAGAGACCAGTATTTTCATCTGACAAACTAAATATCAGCTTCAGGACCATTATGGAAAAACAGAGTTGATTCTATAACTCCCAGCACACTCAGACAAAAATTTACCACTAAAGTCTAATTTGATTTCCTTATCAGGCAATTAGTATATTATTAAAAATTCACGGCAGGGTCACTCTCCTGTTGATTTACATAATTAAGTTACCTTCTCTCATATAAATTAAGAGTTTTTATTCATTTCTTGGGCAGAGTTTTGAGGATGGAAAATATATTTTTTCCACCTCATAAACCAAGGTTTCCAAATGGCTGACACATACATATACACAAAACTTTTAATCTTTCATAAAGTTCAAGCTGTCAGATTCTGGCAAGAGATGCCCAATTCTTTCTATTCCCCTTTTTGCTCACTCACTCTCTCTGAAATACCTGTAAATAACTAGTTATTTCTTAATACATGTTGAAAGCATACTTAGGGCTTCCTGAGAGGTACTTGTTGCCTGTCACCAAGGAAAAGGAATAAACATTAGTGAAAGCCAAACCTCATGAGGTTTATAGGGTTGGTTTAGATAAGAAAGCAAAAAAGTGTTTTCCAGATTGTATTTAAATCTCTTGAGCCCAGAAAGTTTGTCTGAAGGCTTCCTCTTTCGGTTTTCTGTTAATACTTTTGCAAGTAAAGAACAAGTTTCCTGTGGGAGTCTGGCACTCCTGATTTGGATCTTAGATCCAGAAAATTTAGAAGTCTAAATCAATTTTTTAAAAGGTTAAATTTAGTGATTATAGAAGAGAACAGGGGAGATAAAACAAAGTTTTCTTTGACCCTCCTAGGGTCTCTGGCTAGGTCTGAAAATGAAATAGACAAGGAGATTAATAGGAGAAAAGCATAGACATTTTATTGAATTGTTACATGTACATGAGAGCCTTCGCAAGAGAATAAAGACCTGAAGTGACCAGAGTAAGAAGCTTTTATACCTTTTAGACAAAGAAACAATACATTTGTGAAGTCTTGACAAGGCAAGGAGGTCTGGGCTAGGGAGTAGTAAATGGTGAAGAAGTAACTTAGAAGATAAGAGTTTCACAAGGTTTGTTTAAATAGCATTTGGGGCTCTAAATTCCCTTTCTCTGGTGATAAGGAGCTCTTTTATCCTCCTGGTACAGGGAGGGTATCTTTCACTTGAGAGTTTATTTCCTGCTTTCAGGAAAGAAGGGCAAGGGTAGGCAGGTCAGAGTGACCTTCCTGTTTCCGTCTTTTTCTCAAACTCAAACACCGTCGCGTTAAGATAATCTACCAAGGTACCATATTTGGGGTAGCATGTCCTGAACATCATCAATAGGTCATTTCAGTTCATTCTTCTTGCCTGTTATCCAGTATTTACTGAGAACCAGGTGATATTAAAAAAAACAAAAACAAAAAACCAAAAACCGAGGCCAAAAACTTTATTGCCTAGTGAGCCAACTAAATGAAATAGGTTATATATTTAATAAAGAGTACCCAGGAGCCCACATGTGCACTGCCTGAGGACAAGATGAGATGGTACCTTTGCAAAAAAAAAAAAAAAAAGATTGTTAGTTCTGTGTTACTAGGTAGAGCACTTAGTTTCTTTATGTTTGAATTGTCCAAACCACCCTCAACTCACCTCCAGGAAAGAAAAAGATATAAGAAAAGCTACTAACAATGGTGTTCAGTGCTTAACATCATTTCTGTTTAAATCTGTATCTCTGCTAAGACGTATGGCAGAAGTCCCTGCATTTCTAGTACTGAGCACACAGTAGGCATTGAATCTGTTTGTGGAAGGAAGAAAGGAAGTCATTATGTCACTGATTTCAAAAGTATTTATTTTTAGGATTCAGAAAATTAATACAGAAGTTATTCATTATTTGACATGAAAAATGTTTACCTATGTTAGCTAATTAATGGAAAGAGCGAAATTATGTTTTGAAAAAGTATAGTATCCTCCCTTTAAGTAACCTTCTCTAGAAATAGTTTTCTAAAATTAATACCTACTTTCCCAAAGTCCAGATTTGTATTCAGACTCCAGTAACCATCACCACCATGCCATGTAGTATTAACTATAAATAATTATGGCTACTGATCATCTGATTTGTTTCAGAATCCTGGTGAAGCAAATAATTTTTCAGGGTTTCTAAGTAAGAAGCACTTACATCTTCTATTTATTTCCATTCTTTAAATATGTGCTTCCATTTTTAAATTTAAGGGTGAAACCTTCTCAGTCTGATATAGGTTTTCAATGTAAACAAGTATCCAAATTTTATAGAATATTTAGAAAGTAGTACACATCGAAGGGGACAGTGAGGGAAAGACGAGATAGCAAGCAACCATGCTCAGAATTTAGAACAAAGAATACTGAACATTATTGTTAAAAATGCTTCATTATTACTCAAAATTGGTCATTTTTGTCCTTCCACATTTCCATTATAGGAGAGATTTTCCACAAGATAAAATAAGGACAGAAAGAATTTTTGATGAAAAGTCAGGGCACATGCTCCTTCCAGGTGCTCTTGGAAGAATGCTCATTTGAACAGGCAGAGAGTAAATGATTGACACTCTGCATAAGGGCTTTGAAAGTCAAGGCTTTGACGTGTCATTTGTTAGAAACCCTATTATAATAACTGACAGCCATACCCAGCAGATGCACCATAGAGATGTTGTGCCAATTTCTTCCCTAAGAAACATTAAATATTGTGAATTTTAATATGAAATATTCAACAGCAGAAACCAGTACTGCTATTTCTTGTTGACAAGGTAAGGACTAAGCATCATGCACAAAATTCTAAAAGGTATAAAGGTTATGAGTGGTGAAAATCATATCAAAGAGTTACAAGAGCTCCACTAAGCCAGATGAGTTGAAAAGTGGACAGAATGAAAGATTTAAAAGCACAGAGATTCCTTTGATGCATAAGAACTTCTGTTTGAGGGACAAACCTTGAAATCAGCATTTAGAATTTACATGAGACTACAAGCTAACACAAAGTATTTCATGACACAAGATTAGGGGTTCTGAGGAATGGGCACATGTTAAATATTCCCAGTTCCCTGCTTAAAATGAGATAATGACCATGGAGAAGAAATGAGACTAAATGTTTATAAAGGAGACCTGGGAAGCCACCCCAATGGCCCTTTATCACCTCTCCCATGTCCAAAACGTATGCGTTCTACTTAAGGAGTTCGTGAATCTTCGAAAGGGAAGGGAAGGGTGTGAGAAAATAGTTTATAAAATGCTGCTGACCACTAATCTTATTGCTGAAAGGGGAAATGTGGGCATGCAGGCAGGAGCAGAAGATGAGGCAGAAGAGGGCTATGATTTTCCACATGTACTGGGCACAAATGTAAAGGTAAGCTTATTAGAACACACCTGCCATCCTCTTTCTTGCTCTATTTGTTCTAACTAGGGTGTCAAGAACAGCATTTGGCTGAAGTGAATGTAGTACTTTGCTACAAAATGGCATTACTTCCTTCCACGGTGTATTTCAGGGATATTTCCGCATTGTCAATTTGCAAATTGAATCACATGATACTTAGGTGAGTGCTGGGACACACTGGGATAACATATCCTGCTAGGCCTTCCCCCCCCCGACTGTCTCTTTTTCTTTATCTAGTAGACTTCCTTACCCCACCACTTGGTTTATATTTGGGAACATAAACAGTTCATTTACCATTAATTTCCTTTTGTTAACATCAATGCACTGAATGACTATATGGGAGGTCAGCCACTTGCATTCTGTAAGACCACAAGAATGCTAAAAGGTAGAAATAATTCTTGCCCATCTGATAGCAGCAATTTAAATTGATACCTCAGATATTGGGAGGAGGGAATTTCCTAAGGATGACAGCTAGCCTCTGATCTAATTTCAAAACCTTTTTAAATGCTTCACTCTGGTTTCCACCTAATGGCTTCCTGAAGCCATTATGTTTGCAGAAGAATCCTTAGACACTGGCACCCAGAATGCAAGTCTAAAAGGCATGTCTCCTATTGATTAACTAATGAATTAATTAATCCAAAGAGCCTGTGTTCCTTACCAAAGATCTGTATGTCTCAGGCTCAGGTGGCGTGGGGAGGGGGAAACAGACTCTGAATGTCTGAAAACATATGATCACTACAAAGATTCAACTTTTTTTCTTTTTTTGCAAAGCCTAACCTATGAAGATGGGAACACAACCTCTTTGCTTTGAAAGTGTTAGAGGTGATTTTGAGAACTTTATTAGTAGTCCTTGCGCTCCTCCCATCTGCATGTAACTTCTCCATTAGGGAATTACCTTATAATACCCCTAATTAATGCTAATTTATGCCCATTTAGTGACCATAAAAATGTGTCACCAAATTTTAATTGCATGGGGAGGGTAGATAGATGAAAGTACTAAAGAATTAGTGTGTCATTTACTAAAGAGACCTTTAGGAACAATAAAGACCATCTGCCCTGTCAATCTTCATACTCTGGAGACAACACTACACCTTACAATCCAATGATAAATAAAATTGCCTGCCGTAGCAATGAGGGTAAATGTTGCCCTTCTTCATTATTTGTGTCAAACCAGGATAGGTGGAACTTTGAGAGAGACAGCTTGTTGCAAATGCTGACTGTTCATTTTAAAATTAAGTTTTACGGGTAGCAAAGCATTTTTATAGAACAAAGGTGACATCTATTATCCACTTAGGTCTCAAGAGTATATTTTTCATAGGTTGTTAATTAAATAGTTCAGAAGGCAGTTTTTGAAATGTATCAGGTGAATTCTTTATTTATGTATGCCCCAGATTCCCAATATTCATGTACTTAAATGAGAATTTCATGTCAGTAGGTTTTGCAGACTGCAGCAATGCTATTTCTAGATATATCCTAAACTTTCCTTTATATTTAACACTCTTGGCTTCACTAGCAACTGACTTCAATATGTAACAAAGCACACTGCTGTTCCAAGTTTCAAGGGGATTCATCAGGCGATACAATGTATCTTTGATTCCTTGTGCCTAGTGAAGAGTCGGCCACATGGTATAGGCTCACTAAATATTTGCTGAGTGGGTGAATGAATGGATGGATGGATGATTTCAATCATCTGCCCATGTGGCCTCTATCCTCCATAATAGTTCCTGACAATGTGACAATTCTTTCTGCCAGATTCTTCTAAATGGAGGAAGAAAAAAAATCAATGAATATGTTCAAAGTAATGATAAGTACTCCTAAGACTCTGGCACGGACTCCTATTAGGTGATGCCAGGCTAATAATATAATTGCTAAAACCTCTGGTCCTCCCACACCCAAGCCTTTCTAATTGGAAGGATTCCAGATGACTCAGAAGCTCTTCTGGCTTTAGCTATTCACAGAGAACTCTCCAGTCATTGCCACACAGGCTACTCTCCCATGTACGACTGCTCCCAGAGCACTCTTTTCCGTGTCTCCCTGACAGAGCCACTGCCTGCAGAGCCTGGACTCCGAGAGCCCTGGGCTAGGACAATGCTCCCTTCCCTGGTCATACTAAGAGCTAACATTTCTGTCCCATCCAGGATGACCAGAGGTAAGCCTGTGAGTCCCTAGATCTCAGGATATAGCTCCGAAAGGCAGAACTGTCTTTTTGATGAGTGGGGAAGAACTGTTCTAAGCTAATGCTCATTTGTATTGAGGTCTGGTCACAGTATCAAAGCAGCTGGTAAGTGGAGAGACGCACAGAGCATGACCAGGCAGGGAGTCCCAGAGAAACAGAACAGGGCCCAGGGCGGCAAGGGCACTGTATTTTTCTGACGGGAAGATCTGCAAATAGTGACTCAGAAAGATATAATATATATATTTTTAAATCAGCTGAAACAGTATGCTTAATATGAGCACAGTTTTGTCAAAAATAATATGCATGGGTACAAATGTAAATATTTTCCTATTTTATCTACCCATCTACCTACCTATGGCATTTATAAGTATATGCAACCAAATTACAAAATAGTTACTTCTGGGTCCTAGAAATACAGACAAATTTTATTGTATTTACTGAACTTACTGTATTTACTGAAATTTTATTTTTACAAATAGCAACTGTAACATTATTCCTCCAAAGAAGTTACTACCACTTTGAATAGTAATAATAAAAAAGAAAACATACTCGGTGACAAAGAGGGTGAGAGATCCCTGACAATGACTGCTCTAAATTTCTGATTCAGAAAATAAAAGACTTTAATTTGGAGGATAAGTATAATAAAACATTTCTCCTCTGATCATCTTAACATTCAGAAAATACAAATATTTTAAATGATGCAAGTAGGAAAAAAGGTACCAAATTTCACGACATAGTTTCTTTGTATCACTTTATATCAACACTTTATTGAATCAGTCGCCAAATATGCATTTACATTCGGGTTATGTCTGAGACTGTTCTAGTATGGAAACCATGAAAAGCTTCAACCAGCGCCTGTGTTAACCCAGAAGAGAGAATGCCAGCTCTCCCCACCCGCAGCACTTAAACAGGAACGCTGGGAACTACTGAGGGCGAGTTTGGCCATTTCCCCCAAGTTTCCAAAACCAGTGTGTCTTCCCTGAGTTCATTCATAAAATGTGCTCTCTCTCCCCAGCATTAAGTTCTTGAAACAAACTGGCACCATCAACTCTGTACAGGAGTGAGAATAGAACAATTTTCTCTTGATTTTAAAGGAGAGTCTTTTTTTTTTGCAAGTTGAAGTTACAAAATGGCACAACTTGCCATCAGGAATTTTAAGGCCATTTATTTAGTCCATTGTATTGATTCCCATGCGACTCTAGGGCTGGATCAAAGACATGACAGAAAATGAAAAAGGTGAAACAACGCATGAGCAAGGTAATCTCAAAAATAGAAAAGGAGAAGAAAACAAAAGGGAGATTTTCTTCCTCCTTTTAACCCAATTCTCTTGGGGACGGTCTTTAATGCTCTAGAAGGTCTGAGGAAGGAAGAAAGGTTATCTTATTGGCATCAGGAATGCTATCCTGGGGATTTTATTACCGGGGAAGTGAAAAGGAAGACCCGCTTCTCTATCTGGCTCAGGGTCACCTCTGTCTGTGATGTGCCTCATGACTGGGTGGGAAGATAAACAGATGGCACCTCAAACCATTTTTATTCGATAAGGACACAAATAAAACCAGGACTTTAAAAAAAATAAAAGTTATACTTAATTAAAAGGACTGTTTAGAGGACATTTCACTGATTGGTCTCTTGCCTAAAAAATATTTTCTTCTTGCCTATAAAAATTGTTGATCTGTATTCTCTATGCTTATTTTCATTCTTTCTTTTCCAGCACAAGGTCAGGTTTATACAGACAATATATTGTTTCTCATAAAAATGAAACAGCCCTTCTTCATGTATGCAGGCTATAATTAAAATATATCCAGATCTGTAGCAGCGAACTTTAAGACACTCAAACGCTGCCAGTAACAACTTCCATCAACCCGTGAAGAGACTGCCGAGCAGAATCCCGCGGTGGCTGGCGTACAGCGATCGTGCTGAGATATGTGTGAGGATGTATGTCATAATGGAGTGATACGGAATCTGAGCTGTGCGGCGGAGATATCCAGCTACCTTTCAGTTCTGTGGGCAGGAACCACATTCGCTAAAATTGTTTATGGCTCTTAAAGGATTATTTGGGCGTTTGGTGCCTAACGATAACATTGGTTATCACACAGAGTCATTAAGGATAGATTGATGAAATAATATCACAAAATGGCCTGATAAGCAGAGGAGATATTTATGATCGTGAATATGCTGAAATTTGCTTTTTGGCTTGGTTGGAATTGAAGGAAACACCACAAAGTATATGATGCTGGGGATATTCAGCCTCAGATAAGGAAACTTGAAAAAGGAAATGAAATCGCATGTTTCGAGTATAAGGAAGAAAACAAGGGTATACATATGTAAACCACGGACTTTTACCTGGTCATGTATTTCACTCTTGACGGAGTGAAGACGGTTGAAGGAAAATTAGGGAACAGTTCAGTAGAAACCCTTAGTTGATTAGAATGCCAATGGCAGAAACAGACAACTGGAAGAATCAAGTAGGATGAGATACGTGCTACTGCAAAAAATACATAATTTTAAATGATGCAGCACAGGCATCAATAAATGGTAACAGCTAAGAGCCTGTTGTTAAGTGTATATGGTTAGCTATTCTATGTTTTCTCTCTTTCTCTCTCTCGCACACAGACGCACATGCACACACACATCAAAATTAATTACCACTTTGTCCTTCCAAGCTACTGTTGTTGCCAATAGTGAATGTTAGCCCTAGCCAATAAAAGAGAGACAGCAATAAAGTCCTAAAGATGTATTAATGCCCCTATCATAGACACTTCTCTAACTAAAACTTTTGAAAGAGTTATAAAGTTTATTTTTAGTTACCATAATAATTTCAACTCCTGTCCATGCACACGGTGGAATTATGGGATAGTCCAAAATATTAATTTTATTTTTTCTATTAGAGTTTAGCATGCACGCTGTATTTAGGTCTGAAAAACCAGAAAAGAATCCTGATAATAAACACACTTCAGTAACATCACACTAGACTTAGAAGGAAATGGAAAGTGTTTACTTTTACTGCCAGACCTTTCTACAACTTAATCCATATAAGAAAACAAAAGATCACCTCTTGGATTTCTGTCCACATCAGCTTAAGAAGACCTGCCTTTTCTCTTTCTCCAGCTTTTTCTGGGAAAGGCATTAAATGTTTACATTTCAAGAATTTTTTTCCTAATAGGAGATAGGCAAGTAAAGAGTAAAGGTGAGAGAGGTGAGCAATGACTGAGGCAGAACACATGATAATGCTGTCAACCCAAAAAGCATTTTTAAACATCTACTAAGTACCAGCAGCAGAAGAGCCACAACAAGCACAAACATGGTCTGGGTTCTTAAAAAAAAAAAAAAAACCTAGTAAAGGGTAAGAAACGTATATATATCATATGGAGAAAGGAAAATAAGCATATAAGTTAAGTTCAGGTAGCAGATGTGGGATCTGTCTTACAAGATAAAGTTGATTTCCAGAGGTCAAACCTGAAAGAGGAGAGTTACAAACACAAAGAAAGCACTGGTTGCGGGAAGCATGGAAATGCCTGGGTGATAGAAGAGCCCTGGCTTAAATATAGGAAATATAAAGAGGGAAAAGAAGACAGGAAAAAAAGCAGGCTGAAAACTACGGAAGGCTTGGTCATACCAAGGATGTGCGAGGTAAAAATCATTTTTGCTTTTTCCACAGTTCTCTGATGATTTTCAGTCTCCATACTGGGCTGTTATCTTTCTGATATTCCCCAGGGTTATATCCTTGGCCCAAGATTCACGATGCTCTTTATGGTTGCAGGGACTAGCCTCCTTTACATACAACGCCAACCATCACTGACCTGCTGATGACTCTCCAATGTGTTTCTCCACTTGCAATGCCTGAACCCCTCTTCTATGCCTCCAATCCACATTTCCAGCTAATTTATGGGTTATTCATTTCAGCCTTAAAGCACCTCAAAATCAAAATGTTGCCACTTGGTCCTTCTCTAGATTTTGTAAAGGACACTATCATTTTCCTTTGACGAAAAGCAGTTTCCCTATTAAGTATACCATTAGAAAGAAAGGCAGGGAGGCAGGGAGGCAAAGAAAAGGAGAGGAGAGGAGAGGAGAGGAGAGGGGAGGGGAGGGGAGAAGAAAGAAAGAAAGAAAGAAAGAAAGAAAGAAAGAAAGAAAGAAAGAAAGAAAGAAAGAAAGAAAGACGAAAGGACGGATGGAAGGACGGGCAAACCTGCTAAAGGAGCAGCCTGGGACAATTTATTCAGTACAGAGGCCTAGCGAGTGAACCCGGCAAACCCCTCCCAATTTAACAAGGGATTAAATGAAAGGCCATCTGCCAGAGGACAGCTCTTCTGTATGCTGGGCAGTGGCCTAAAAAGGAGGCTCGTACAAAGCAAGTAAAGAAGTACTGACCAGATCATTTAGATAATCTCTAACGGAAATGGGATTTGAAATGTGACAATGTTAGCAAAAGTGTAAAAGGCACTAAAAGGCAATGAAAATGGGGTGGCTGAGTTAAATTAATGGTGATGCACTGGAGCAAAGACAAAGCAACTCTTACTTATCTAAGTCCGGCACGGTGCCTGACATTCAGCAGGTATTCAATAAATTATGTGTTGACTTTTTCATTTTGCTTGTGATTATATAGCCACTAAAACCCTCTGACTCTCCAGATCTATTCATCTGAGAGAGAGGAGGAAAACTAAAAAGAAACTGACACAAGATAGGAGATAAGAGGTAATTAGGATCTGGAATGGTGGAAGAATCAAAAAAGGAGAATACATAAGAGACAAACGGGGGAACAGACTCCCAAGATTTACACGATATAGTTAAAAGAAAATGAAAAGTTGGCTCCAACTGATTAGCTTGAATATCCTGAGAAAATGCAAAACTGCTACTAACATTATGAAAATTTAGAGTACGAACTGGTTTGGAGATGATGTGGATGAATTTGGTTTTGGAAGTCAAGGGTAAGACCAGGCTTAGGGGAGCATTCTTCAGGAAGGAAAGAAGTATTAGTTGAATGACAGTATTCTTTATACTTACTTCTTAAGTATCATATCCAGGATATGATAAATACTAGTATTAGTATGTAATTTTTACTTAACAAGGTATTAAAAAAAAATATTTATTGCCTTTCATATCATTTCCTATATGTTCCCAAGCAGAGAATCTAGGTTTACTATTTGTGAAATAAAATATTGTTATAAATTTCACAATGCAGATTTTCTCCAGTAAATTCAGTTTCCTGACTGAATCCTACATGGCAATGCCCTACCACTCAGCAGTTTCCTTATCTAGATAACATTATCAATTACTGTCTCAGCTTAGTTGATCACCACAGGTAATAGTATTTATTTCCTAAAATAAATGATTTTATGGTTTGCTGAAATAATTCGTATTTGCTTTTTATTAATTTGCTACCATATTTTCAACAATCACGATTATGAATCATCTCGTCAAATATTCTCCCCTCCTGCCCACACCCCAGAGCTTCCTATTTTTACTGCTAATTTGATTAGAGTGCTATTTATAAGTACTTTTTTAATCATCTATATAAAATATGATTATATACTTTTAATTTCTCTCATTAGAATAGGCTTCTCTTAGGCCACTGGTTCTTTGCTATGAAGTACATTTCTGAAATTAGCCTGTTTCCTTCATATTTGCAATTATTACTTGTTTAAAAATTATTTCATAATTTTCCCTTGGGTTCCAGGTTCCTAACCTATGAAATGAAGCAGTGGGGCTAGGTGGTCTTAAGGTCCCTTCGGGTCTAATGTAAGTGAATTCTCTGACTCTTATCGAAGACATTTGTCGATGTCTAATAACAACGTTACATAATTACATGATTCTCCTGGCTCATTATATCACATTTGTAATATCATTAATATTAAATACTGAGGCAGCTTGTGTAAATAGCATAGCGCTATGACCTACAGCACATGCATGAAAAGCATTTGTTATGGATATTTCTATTTCTTCTTTTTTAATATGTGTTATGTTTGTGTATATTGAAGAAAATGCAGGTTAGAGAGAGAGTAGATAGAAAAGACTAGGGATAGGAGCATTGCTTTGAAGTAATAACGAAGTCCCTTATGAAGATGTAATAAATATACCATAATTTTATTTTTATTGCATTTTCATCTATTTTAAATCATAGAGCAAATCATGTAACTTTGCTGGCAACTCCTGCCCTCTGGAATGATTTATATTGCAGGAAGAATGGCGTGCTCTCCATGGATATCTGTTATGTTTTTCTTTATGCACCATTCTTTAGCAGCTGAATGATGCTGCAGCCGTATAGTTATTAGGGGGTTATAGCTAGAATCCAGCTGAAGAGAAAACTAACTCAAATCTTCATTTTCAGTCAATATTATAGAAGACTTTTAGATTCATCTGGAAGCTTAGTGTACTGCCAACCTTTGCCATTTCTATTCCCCTTCCATTTCCCAAAATAATGTATTTTTCATTTGTAGATTTATAAATTTGATCCTAGCTTCAGGCAATGAAATGACATGTTTTTGATTTCTATTTTATAATGCCCATTCTGCAGGATTAGGAGATGGGAATAGGATGAGAGAGAATGAGAGGTTAGAGGTGACAGAAGATACTGACCTGAATGAGGGAAATTAAAGTAGGGTAAAAAGATTTAAATGGCTTTAAAAATTATTTAGATGATATGTCAACAGAATGGAGGGAAGAACAAATTAAAGGTAATTCCATGTTTCTCGCTTTAGTAACTGTGTGGATGGTGGTGTGGTTCACTCGGATTGAAACTATCAGAGGAGTACATGAAGTAGTTCTGATGGAATATAAAGAGGTTGAGTGAGAATAATACGTTTGTTTATACCTACTGAGTCTGAGGTGCCTACTACATATTTAACTAAACACACACAGGAAATTTGGACCTTGTGGGAGCCAGCCTCTAGGCTGTGCACAATGATTCCTGCCCCCACACCCTGGTGCAATCTCTTCTCACACTGTATCAACACTGGTCTGTGTGACTAATAGAACACGGCAGATGACATGCCACTTCAGAAGCCAGATCATAAAAAAGCATCATAGCCTCTCTCCTTACTCTGTTTTGGGTTACTCACTCCAAAAGAAAATAGCAGCCATGTTTTAAGAAAACAGCCAGCACTGAGGACAGCTCCACAGACAAGGAACTGACACCTTCTGATAACAGTCCTATGAGCCATCTAGGAAGATCCTCCAGCCCCAGTCAAGTCTTCCAATAACAGAAGCCCCATCAACAAATTTCCTGTAATATTTTAAGACATTTTGAGTCTTAACATCCAGCTAAGCTGCTCCCAGATTCCTGATCCTCAGAAACAGTGTGAGACTATACAACTTGCTGTTTGAAGCTTCCAAGTTTTGGGGTAATTATCATGCAGTGATAGATAACTAATACGGGTCTCAATAAAGAGACCTAAACCAGAAATAAAGAGGAGAATTATCGGCATCAATTCCATAGTTTTGGATGACATTCACTTTGATATCGTGTATAGGAAGAATAAAGGAGAGAACTTCAAATACAGCAATATTTAAGGGCTAGGAATCATAAGGAAAAGATCCGAATGAGACTAGGAAGTGGCTAGGAAGGCATAAGGAAAATAAAAAAGGGCAATGTCATAGAAGTCATAGGAAGAGAGTATTTTGAGATGGAGGTGGAGGAGGGGTTATAGAAGTAACAAATTCTGCTAAGAGGTTAAGTCAAAGAAAGACAAAGTGACAGTCAGGAGGTCATCTGTACTGAAAGCAGTTTCAGAGAAGTGTTAAAAATGGAAACAAACAAAACAAAACAAAAAAAGTGAGCTGAAACTAGACCTTGTATTTTTCTGAGGACAAATGCCTATTATGATCACTACCACAGCTCACTGCTAAATTTTGGTACAGCAGCAAGTTTTAATTTTGGAAGGGAACTAAAAGTGGTCTCTCACATGCAATGTATTCTTCACTTACAACAGAAGAAAAATCTCGATCCTCCGATTTCCAATGGTGACCTAGCTATGAGCTCAAATGAAAGAATCAACAAATACACAAGGATTAATCACCATGAGTGGGCATCAAGGGAAGAAAACTGATTAAGACTCTCCAGAAATTCAGATACTAATATTTTTAGAAAGAATATAAAATGACATCTAAAAACATAGGGACACCTGGATGGCTCAGTCAGTTAAGCATCCAACTCTTGATTTTGGCTCAGGTCATGATCTTAGGGTCTTAAGATCAAGCCCCACATCAGGCTCTGTGCTCAGTGGGAAGTCTGCTTGAGATTCTCTCTCTCCTTCTCCCTCTGCCCCTTCTCCCTCACTCTCTCTAAAATCTTTTTAAAAAATAATAAAAGCATAAAAATATGAATTTACAAAATGATAATGACCAGCATCAACAATTTCAGAAATGAATGGGCACAATTGGAACAGAATAAAACAGAACTTTAAAAACAATTAAAATTAAAATATGCAATGAATGGGCGCCTGGGTGGCGCAGTCGTTAAGCGTCTGCCTTCGGCTCAGGGCGTGATCCCGGCGTTCTGGGATCGAGCCCCACATCAGGCTCCTCCGCTATGAGCCTGCTTCTTCCTCTCCCACTCCCCCTGCTTGTGTTCCCTCTCTCGCTGGCTGTCTCTATCTCTGTCAAATAAATAAAATAAAATCTTTAAAAAAATATGCAATGAAAAAGTTAAAAGCAGACTGGATATGGGTAATAAAAGAATAAGTTAACTGCAGTAGGCTGTTTCAGTAAAATACTGAAAATTATGACCAAAAGGCCAGGGGTGGTAGAATCTGAAATGAATGCAGGTTTAAAAAAAAATTGAAAAAGATCTTTAGAAATGTTTCAGGTTCAGCACAGAGTTCAGCATCTCTCTCACAGAGAGATACAAATATGGAAAATATATCTTTTTTCAAAAAAAAAAAAAAAGATAAGAGACACAGAGAATAGAATGAGACCAGTGAAAAAGAATGAAAAGGAGACCAACCTATATATGAAGGGTGACTTTGCAGATCACTCAGGACAATTCCATAAACGATACTGGGACAAATTATGTTCGCATGGGAAAAAATAAAATTATATTGCTACCTCAAACTATACAAGATACAGTCAACAAATTCTTATTGAGCAATTACTTGCCAGGCACTGCATTTATTATTAGGCACTCAACAATGATAGGTACAGTATTTCCATCATCAATACATTATACCTATGCCTTTTTCCCTCTCTCTCCCTCCCTCCCTCCCTCCCTCCCTCCTCTACACTTCTTCAGAACAATCTTCGTGTAATGTAAATCCAATTATGTGTTTCTTGCTTTAATGACCTCTACTCTCTTTGGAATAAAATAAACATTCCATAGCATGGCACGCCAAGAGCGTTTCATCTCTATCTCCCCAGCTTCCCAATGTATCATTAAAATGTGTACACAAGGGCTTGAGTATTCTACTATTTTTAAGCTCCCTGAACACAACGTTCTCATCTTCTCTCATCCCTCTACATACCCGTCTATGCCACTTCCCTGTCAAGAGTTGTATCACTACATAGAGCTTTGTTCCCAAGCAGAAGTTTTTCGCATCTTTATTAGGCACCGTCTCTTCTATGAGGTAAGCAGAAACTACTTCTCCTCACTTTCTGTAATAACACTTAAAACGTTAATTCACAGAATCTGCTTACTTTTCTAAGTCCCCACTAAGATATAAGTTCACTGAGGATAGGAAATTGTATACATCCCTAAGATTTAGAACAATGATTACATATTTTTAGATGGAACTTAAAGGCAGCAAAAATCACCAGAGCCAAACACAAGCTTATTAAATGATTCTTTTTGAAATTATTCTAAATCATAGACATCCTGGACTTGTTAAATAGTACTGTATCAGAGAAAACTACAGAAACATAAAGGACCAGAATGCCAGAAGAGTAATATGTACGAAATGATTATAATGAGAGCCTCCGACTTAGGTTTTGGTCATGTGGTTTGCTTTGTTAACAGGATGTTAGCAGAGGAGCTTCACGCAAGGACCTAAAATGTGCTGGAATGATGGGTGTGCCCTTTTTGTGCTAAGTCTGTGACCACTAGAAGAAAATGTCCTGTCTAGTTCACTGGTGGTGTTTTTATTTTCTCGTTCTTGTCCTTGGAAAATGCAAGTGCATATGTAATAATTCCTTGCAGGTAATAGGATTCTGATTAAAAGGCTCTACTGAACTGTGACTTATCTCTCTACTTGGAATTTGCAAATGCTAATGAACTTACATATTTTTCTTATATGCCATACAGACAGCCAGTTCACTTTGCTCCCACCTGATTTCCCGAAAAAGTAACAGTCTAGATCCATAATTGTCCCAATGTAGGGCTTACTTAGCCAAAAATGTTCACCTCTGACAGTCACATATAAATCCCAAACTGAAGCCATGCCAATCAGGAGTCTAACTCAGAGGTAGACTATGCCTCCACGACTAGCACCAGATTTGCTTTTTCATTGAGCAGAATTCTATAGACAGGCAGAACTCCCACTGAAGCCATTTAAATCAGCCTGTAAAAAAAATTGGAAAAGTTGTCTGACTCACCAGGGCAACATAAAGAAAAAGACAGCCCTGAGTGAAACAGAAAAAAAAAAAAAAATGAGGTCACAGCAAGAAAGGAGTATTCGGGTTACTCAAAAATATCAAATACCATAAAAAGTAAATCAAAGAGCCATAACAGGATTTCTGGAGACACCAGAGCCTCAGCAACTTGGCAGCTCAGTTTATTAGAGCGGAGTGATAAGGAGGCCATGCTTTAGGATCCTGAGCAGAGCACTTACTCTGGTTGTGCTCCAAGACCACGAATTCACCCCTAACCCAAATCAGAATCCGTGAAACATTTGCTGTCAGTTACACGGGATTTGGGTGAAAGAGTTTTGATGGAACAGTGCAAATCTATCACCACCCACTGAAAAGGCAGGTCAAAGTACAGGTCCTATTGATGGAGCAGGTGTTAGGTTGAATAGACTCATCTCAGGACAGAAATACAATGTTATAGAGCTGAAGATTTATCAATTGTCCATTTTCCTCATTTCTCTGTTCCTGTTGTCGTCTTTCAGAATTCATTTAGCTAAAAGTGGGCAAAGGGTCACTCGTGGTGGCAGGTTACCTGGTGTCCTTAATCCAGTTCCAATGATGCCTGAGGTCTGACTAGCCCCCAGGAAGAAAATGAGCCTTTCTAACATAAAATATGTATACATTCTTGGAAACAATTCTAGCAAAACTGCCATAACTATATTTGAGGCTATCAGCTAAATAAAAAGACGTTACATGGAAGAAGCATAGGAAAATAGTTTTAAATTTAATTTATTTTTAAAAGTTAGGTCTTATTGACATATCACTGTGGCTGTAATAACAGTTTCCTAAGAAAGGTGGTCATACTCCATATGAAAGGTCTCAAAAATGGCTGTTCAATAGAAAATACTACATCGGTGAGGATGTTATAATGAGAAATGTTACTAACAAAGAGACAGATATCATTTCATATATCAATTAAATATTTACACACCAGTTATTTTTTTTTTTTAAGATTTTATCCATTCATCTGCGAGAGAGCGAGAGAGCGAGTGAACATGAGTGGGAATGGGGGGGGCAGGGGGGAGAGGGAGAAGCAGAGTCCCCACTGAACAGGGACCCCAACACAGGGCTCAATCCCAGGACCCTGAGATCATGATCTGAGCTGAAGGCAGACGCTTAACCGACTGAGCCACCCAGGCGCCCCCACACACCAATTCTAAGTATTCTTCTACTTTGCTAATTCTATGCATAACCCCATAAATAGGTTATTACCTGTGGTAAAATACAGCCCTTCATTTTAACAAATGGGGTATCACTAAATGTGAAGTAAAACACGCTATAACTAGGTAATACCACTTGGTAACTTTTGGAAATGTTGGTTGTCCCTTATAAAACTAGCAGTTCTATGACTGAGACTTCAGTGAAAAAATGAATTTACACTAGGAATTCATGATTTCATATTTAAAAAAATTAAGGGTATTAAATAAAACAGTACTACAAAAAATAAGGGGGCTGGGGAGAGAAAGAGAGAAATTTTAAGAATTTTAATAGCAGTGAGGATAAAGAACATAAATTGCTTTCACAAATAGTCTTTCTCCAAAGCGGTACTGGCCTGACAATCATGAAGCCCTACACCCAGGAAATATATACATGTATTCAAGCAGACCACACACATTTTGAAGCATTCAGTGAGTAAAATGCCCCAAGGAAAGTGAGCCAGTAAGAAGGAAAATGAAATTGACACAAATTAGCATTATCAAGCTTCATAATTATGAGCAGTTATGAAATCAAAAATTGTTAAATCATGATTATAAATAAGGAAATTAAGACAAATTCTAGAATAATATAGAGACAAATAATGGTTATTTGCGAATGAATGAAAGTTATCATGAGCATCTGAAAGGTTAAAATCCTAATGGACATATTTACATCAAAGAGGCCTGTACCAGGACAATATATAATAGGTAAACATTAGAAACACATTCATGTATCATAGATTTATCTCATTCTTTACCATCCTATTTTGCTTTCAGGTAGAGCAAAGCGATAACAAGAGAACAAATAAGGCAGGAAACGTTCTCATCATTAGAAACTTAGAAAACTTCCAAACTACAGTAAAAAATGAAAAAAAATTTTAAAAACATAAAAATAACAACTTCAGGTACCAGTGTAGACATTTAACAAGAACTGGTAGGGGATATAGAACATATATGCCTGAAAAAGAAAGGATTTTTTTAAATCCCATAAACATAAAAAGTCATGAAATTTTTATTTAATATAAAAATTAGAAATGATCAAGTAGATTGAATAATTGCCCAGGTAATTAATCTCCATAGACTTAGATGAAAATAAGTTAATGAAATTATACCAACAAATTAAAAACACATTCAAAACAATTAGAGAAAATAAAAGCTATGACAAGAAAAGTGGCTTCTCAGTCATAAAACAATAGTGGGAGACTTTACACGGTAAGGCACAGAGTACTTCTTTTTTTTATAATAATATTTTATTATATTATGTTAGTCACCATACAGTACATCCCTGGTTTCTGATGTAAAGTTCGATGATTCATTAGTTGCTTATAACACCCAGTGCACCATGCAATACGTGCCCTCCTTACGACCCATCACCAGCCTATCCCATTCCCCCACCCCCCCCCCCCCCGCACCCCTCACAGCAGAGAAAGACAATTATCATATGGTTTCTCTCATCTATGGAACATAAGAACTAGGAAGATTGGTAGGAGAAGAAAGGGATAAGGGGGAATGAAGCATGAGAGACTATGGACTCTGAGGCACAGAGTACTTCTAACTTAAAAAACATTTGAGGATTCTAGGAAAGTGTATTTGAAATGAGAGACATAGGAGAAATATAGGATAATTGTGATAAATATGATAAATGGAGGGGTAGAACTGCAGTGTCAATTTCTATGAATATTTGAATGGAAATATTTTACTCACATTTTCAGACTATTTTTTCATAAGAATATAAAACCAGTTCATTAAAAATTCCATGAAAGACTTGTAAAGGTATAACTTTCTATTTTAAAAAGAGTTCAGCATCTAGTTAATAGAAAAGAACAAGAAAAAGAATAAAAAGGAATAATTTTGAGGACTGTTCTCTTCTCTCATTGATCCATGAAGCCAAGAAATGACTTGGGCAGACTTTTTTCTTCTTTACATGATTATTCTCATTTCTATAGAAAGATGTATAGTGTCTTGACCTTCTTCATAGGAGTTTTGTGTAGACAAAGTTAGGAGCATCTTTTATTGTGGTTGTTCTCTAAGGTTTTGAGGTCACAGTCAGGGCTGTGCTATCTCCCTGCCAGGCTGTTGACTCCCAGGACTGTGCTCCGCCTCCCCACCCAGAAATATCCGCCATATGCTGCTCTTATAAAGAGGGACTCAGAACCTCCAAGAGTGTTGTGAATCTAGCCATATGCTGACTCCAATTTGACTGATCCCCTTACAAACAGAGCTGAATGTTATTATGGGAGGACAGGAGTCTAAGTCAAGGCCAGAGACTGTGTGCTTTGAAGAGCCTTTAATAAGTCTGGAGAGAAGGAGTCAAACCACATGGGTGCTGCTGAAAACAGGTGTGCAAGAAGAGGTGCCCATTCAGCAGTTTTAGGATAAAAGAATAATCTGCCTAGGGCCGTCACTGCAGCATTTTTAGAATAACGTATCTACACAAATTCAGAATATTGTATTGTTTGGCTTCATTAGATAGGATTTCTCTGCACATCAAGTGAAAGCAACCACTCTGCTTTATCCAATACTTTCTAATTCTTCTCCTCACTCTGTCCTTTTGGAGAATATTAAAACACAATTCACTCTCCTTCAATTTGTGTGGAGATGAGCTGGATAGAAGTGCCACAGAGCTGACAGGTCATACTTTAAATTAAGTTTCCCAAATAAGAATTTAATCTAGTTTCAATAGAAGAGTTATTAACCACTTTTAATTAGGAAAAGCAGGACTGAATCTGGGGTACTTTCTGCAGCTCCCAATGCAAGGACTGATCATTACTCACTGATGGTATCAGGGCTTGTCTTCAAAGGGCTGCGGTACAGAGACCCACCAAACCAACATCAGGAGAAAGGACAGGGTTGAAAATGCACAGTTCTGGGGATATTCCACAGTTGGACTTGATTTGCAAAGGCTTTCTCTTGGTGTCATTACAGAGTCTCTTTCTAAATTGACTAAAACTTCTGGCAATCGCTAAAGACAACCAACCCGAGCAAATCACAGCTAATGAAATAAATGAGTTCATCCTCACCACTGGAAAGCAAGCTGTATTTCCTGAGTACATCCACAAACATTAGCAGGCTAGACATTTTGTGACTGCTTCATCCTATCTTTTATCACACCTGCTTGATATCCAGTAACAAGGAGTTTTGCTCTTGTCAGGTTACAAATCAATGGCAGATTCAGGCATAAATGGGATCATGTGACCACAGGCAAGCGACCTTTTCGTACCCACCACATGTGTCTCTTAAACCCTATAGGTGTGAGCAGCAAAGTACAAAAATGGGAGCAGGCATGTATCAGTGCTGAAAAGTTAGAAGGATATCCACCATTCCCATTTCATACACCTTAAGGCACTTCTGCCAGATTAGGTACAGACCGAATTGAAGTCAGGATAAAAGAGTGAACTTGTTTCATTAAAGAGCTTAGAGAGTAAGCAGAAGGAATCTTGATAAAGCCTCATAGCTTCTTAACTTGAAAGGGAGATGGCAGACCATGAATGAATGCCAGTGTGATGTTAAGACTTTCCATTATGGAGGTTGTGTAAAATGAACAGAAAGTCACCAATCAAAACTTCTTCTTAAAGTGACAGAATAGCAGTTCAGTAGGGTATCCTTCACATCAGATGAGTAGCAGAAAGTCTACACTGTCAAAATTCATCTTGTCTGGGCCTACAAGCCTGCAGAGTCCTAATGCCTTTCTGGCATGGGTGATTGCAACACAAAGAAATGAGCAAACAGTAAAAATCATCAGACCCGTGAAAAGATACAAGGTGGAAGGGGCCGCTCTGTATAATCAGAAGAATCAAGAGAAATGTCACTCTCTGAAACAGATGTACCGCAGAATGTTCCAGGAAATGCTGCTTTGGGTCTGCAAAATATTTGCATCGTCACAGTGAAGGACTGATCCAAAATCAGGAAAGAATATTAAAGAAGGAAATCACAGTTATGACTTAAACTATGTTACAATGAAATACACAGGGAACACTGAAGGACGGAAACAGTGAACTACATCACGTGCTCAAGGAATTCACCCCAAACTCAGGAGGTATAGGAACATTCCAAAAAGAAGATGGGCAGACACAATACACCCAGGATTTCTGATGTATTAATAATTGGAATTCTAGAGTCTAAAAGCTAACAACAAAGGAAAATATAATTAAAGAAAATATAGGAGAAAACACACACATACATACATACACACACACGCACACACACACACACACACACACACAATGCTTTCCAGAGTTGAAATCACTGAATCTACAAATTGGATGGGTTTACTAAGTATTGGGAGAAACTGATCAAGAGACCAATATGTATCAAGATTTAAAAAAAAAAAATCTTAAACTATAATAGAAAAAACATACAGATTCAAGGAGAAGAGAGATTTAATAATAAAAATTTTAAAATGACTTGTTTACGTAAAATGTCTCAAGATGTATGAAGATATAATTTTAGGAAAGAAGAAAATTTTTTATCAAGAGTTGTCTAGGAAGTTGTCTTTATGTGTGATAACTAGATCAAGGCAGCCACAGATAAAAAGGGATAAAAAAGAATACCACCCGTATATATGCTTAAAATATACTTAGAAATTGAAGAATTAATTAAAACAAGGACTGCAAGAACAGAAAGGTACAGATACAAGACCATTATGATGGACACCAGAGAAACCCTGGAAATATTAGAGTTGTATTTTTAATGTACGACTATTTTGGTTATAACTTAATGCAAATTAGAAAGAAAACTTTGCCTTAGAATATGTAAAAGTAATAAAATTTTATAACAACAGTCTGGGTTTAAGTGTAAATTATATCAGTAAAAACTATAAATTGAGGGAAAGTTGGAAGAAATTAAACATTAAAATCTTAAACAAAAGAATATATGCTGTTGTTTATAATTAGAAAAAGGCGTTTTTCTAAACATTTGAAGGCAACCACTAGTAGGAAAAAACAGAGATTTACCTGCCAAGTCAATATATTAAAAGGAGGAAAATAGGAAATGAGAGAAAGCACAAAGCAAGGTTAATGGACAAACATACCCATTTCCCTGATAACCCTAAATTAATTCTAAAAACTATAATAAAAACACAGACTCTTAGAATGAGGGAAACAATCCAAATTCCATGATACACTCTTGACAAAATATATGTCTAAAATAAAAGGCAAAGAAGGGCTAATCTGCTGAATGAATTATGTATTTAAATGATGATCACCATGTAATTGACAGCAGCAAAATCCTCAATACTAGTTTAATCGGTCTATAGGACCCTCTTGAATAACTTAACGCATTTCCATCTGAAAGGATATTATTTGCAGCATGCTACTGAGATGTAAAAAAGTGTGAAAAAATAGTGTCAGAAAAGCAGATTACAAACCGTCACTCAGAGTGCTCTTAGCTTTACACAAGTTTCTACATCTCCATAGTTTTATCAGGATGATGGGAATACGGGCCATTTTATTGGATCTTATATTCTAAATTTTCTGAAATATATTTAGAATACATCTTATTTTAGTGAGGAAAAAAAAAAAAAAAAAGAGTAAAGATGAATCAGTGAGCTTTGCCCATCCCAGGAAGTGTGGAAGCTTCTCATGAAAGTTTCTGCGATGAGCTGTGCACCTCTTAACGATTGAGTGCGGCTTCAAACAAAACAAATATTAAGGTTTTATTTAGAGGTTTCTAAGTTCCAGTCTCATTTTCTCTCTTTCATTAATGTTATATTCAGCCACTAAAAGGGAAGGAAATTGAATAAAGGCAAATTTGAAATATGCAGTAGCGCACACAAAATAGTTTAAGAAGCACCACAGAAATTGCTTTACATAAATATAACACCTAACACTTAATTGTCTTCTGCCTCTTAATGTGCAGCTTGCCCTATTAAAGCCAATTGCTTCCTATACCCCTTATAAAACAGAGATGTCACTTTCTCCTCTCCGGAGACCAACATCATAAAAAACTTTCTAACTTCAAAATCTGTTTATGCCTTTCTCTTAAAATCTGTTTATGCCTTTCTCTTAAAAAACAAACAAAAAAAACCTCTTCTTGAACAGTAGACAGCACTTACCACATAGTAAAACAGTAAGAATCAAAACACTAAATCTAAACAAGCTCCATACCTACTGTCTCTCTTTATATTATTTAAAATGCATAGGCGGTAATAAGAAAAGATAATGCAGATAAACCATACACAGCGAGGTAACTGAAAAACCTTTCCTTTTGCCTAAAGAATTCTGGGAATTAATACGATAATTTCTGTGAATGTTCAGAATAACATATTTAATAAGATAATAACATAAGAATTTCCTAGAAAAGTTAACGTTTATGTGAAATATTTTGTGAAATTCAGAATTATCAACATTTGTATTGTGATTTTTTTCAAATTCTATATCCATATATACACAGATAACTGTATTCTTTTTTTTTTTTTAAGATTTATTTATTTGACAGAGAGAGACACAGCGAGAGAGGGAACACAAGCAGGGGGAGTGGGAGAGGGAGAAGCAGGCTTCCTGCTGAGCAGGGAGCCTGACATGGTGCTCGATCATGTCACGGTGCTGGGATCACGACCTGAGCCGAAGGCAGACGCTTAAGGACTGAGCCATCAGGCGCCCAGATAACTGTATTCTAAGTTCACAGCAAACACTGGCACCTGTTGTTGCTGCCATGGCTCATTTTTCTTTTGCTATTTTCCAGTTTCATCCCATTTTCTCCTTGATGAAGACCAGCCTCATTACTCTAAATACGTAGACATTTTTGTAGAGCGTGTAGTGGTCGTGTTCTTATTCGTTTTCATATAGTATTCTTTTCCAATTCATTTCTTTCTTACATTTCTTTTTCTCTTTCTTTTAGTGGATTCATTGAATATTATTTCTAAGCTCTTTCCAAACTGCTGTAACTTAAGTTTTTGCTTTTAACTGCCACGTATTATTCCACATTTTAGTAGTATATAACTTGGTGGTAGTCATCGCTCATTCTTAACTCATAGCAGTCAGAGACAATATAAAGATGAATATAATCCTATCTTTTTAGAGACTTGTGGGGTAATTATAAATGTATAATGAATTCTAAGAATTATAAAAACTATTCTAATTATGTGTGTATATACACAGCCATATGCACACATCCAGGGAAGGAACTGCTATGCTGTAAGGAATAGACATTCATTTCAGTAAATACTGCCATATCACTTTGAAGCATGTGGGTAGTATTTGCATTTACAATGAGAGCGACCGAGTTTCTCTGCACTTCCTTGAAAATTCTGAGAACTCTCCAATTTTTATGACTCATGGATATAAGTGACTGCTTAATTTGCATTTCTCTGATTATTATTAGTCAGTTTGGGCATATCTTCGTACAGTTCCTAGCCTTGAGCACCCCTTCTGTGGATTTACATCCATGTTCAATGCACTTTCCATGCTTTACTGGTACTCTAGTTATTGTATTTTTTATTTGCCAGAGTTCCCTATATATTCCAGATATCGATCTGTTTTAGACATAGAAATATCTTATCATAGTATATTATATATCTGCAAATTTAATGAAGTGATGAATTTTTAATTTATGGAGTAAAATACATTATCTTAAAATCTAGTTTGTGCTTTCTGAGTCTTGTTAAAGGGGTCTTTCAAGCCTAGGTCATTAAGATATTCTTCACCATTTTCTTCAATTAGCTTTATTATCTTAATCCATTTGATAGTCACCTTTAATATGTGGTAAAATAGGGATTCAGCATTATTCTCCATGGAAAACAATTTTCCACATGTCATATAAATAAGCTGCCTTTCCTCCACTGCTTTGTAGTGTCACAGTATTTCAACTTCTTGGGTATATGTAGTTCTATTTTTGGCTCTATATTCTGTAATACTGGTTAATTTGTTACGATGCTAATACTAATTTTTTTGTACTATGTCTTAAGGTATGGTAAGGTAAGTCCTATGCTCTTTGTTCTTCTAACATGCCCTAGCTCATTGCGTACCTTCATTAAGCCCAACATTGTAGAATGATTTTGTTGGGTACCTCTAAAAACCCAGCTGAAATACTTATACCATGTTCACTGTGAACCTCTTCCTTTAATTTTAAAATCGGTACCAACTTTTTTTTTTTTACGAATATTTTGGAATTCTTTGTTAATTCTTAGAAAACTTTTGTTATGGTTACGATCAGGAATAGTCCTTTATTTCATTTTGGTGTTATTAGTGCTATCATTCCTGTTTTCATATTCAATAAGCTTATTAAAATATATTATTTTAATAGTTCGTTGAGTCCGCTGGATTTTCTATGTAGTTGATTACAGCACCTGAAAAATGACAAATTTATCACCTCAAAACATTACAATTATTTTTGCTGGCCTTACAGTATTCACCATATTTGCAATTCCATCTTAGAAAGCAGTAATGATGACAGACATCATTGTCTTATTTCCAATTTAAAATGCACTGGGTGATGGGCATTAAGGAGGGCACGTGATCTGATGAGCACTGGATGTTACACAACTAAAGAATCACTGATACATCAAAAATATATTTGGCTAATTGAACTTAATAAAAAACAGAAAAATTTCAGCTCAAAGTTAAAAAAAAATAAAATAAATAAAATGAGGATGTGCTAAAGTCTCTTGATTTGGGCTATAAATTTTGGGTATATAGCCTTTAATATATTAAGAAACTACCTTCTTTATTTCTATATTATGGAGTGTATCTTCAGGTTATGATGTCAGGGTAGGGAGATCGAGTCTCACATCAGGCTCTGCGGTCAGTGGGGAGTCTGCCTGAAATTCTCTCCTTCTCCTTTTCCCTTTGCCCCACCCCCTGCTCGTGCATGTTCTCCCGCACTCTCAAAAAAAACCCAAAAAAACAAAAAAACAAAAAAAATCCTGTTCATACAAGAAAGGAATTAACTTTAACTTTTTTAAAAAAACTGTTCAACCATATGCTTTCACTCCTATGTGTAATCTAATAAAACAGAAGAATAAACAAACAAGAATCAATCAGATCTACAAATACAGAGAACAAACCAATGGTTGACAGAAGGGAGGGGAGTGGGGGCTGGGCAAAATGGATGAGGGGAGTGGGCAATACAGGCTTCTAGTTATGGAATGAGTAAGTCACAGGAACAGAAGGTACAGCATAAGGAATACAGTCAATGATACAGTAATAGTTTTGTATGGCAACAATGGTAGCTACACTTGTGAGCATAAAAGAACATACAGAGAAGCTGAATCACTATGTTGTACATCTGAAATTAACGTACCATTGTGTGCCAACTACACTCAAAAATTGTTAAAACTTATGTATAAAACTGCCTGAGTCTGAGATTTTTGAAGGTGGAGGATAGGGCTGGAAGTGAGGTAAGGTGAAATTCCCTTTTTTGATCATTGGAATATTTATTCTCCCTCCAATTCTAGTATTATTTTTCAGAAATGAACCCATATTTTCTAGACAGTAGCCTAGCAAATTCTTACTTTATTATATATTAACTATCTATGGTATCTATAGTTGTTTTCCACGATTAGTAGATTCTATTCAATGTCATAGTGAACTCATAGGGAAAAAATCATTAATTCTCAATCTCTTCAATAGAAATATTAGAAATTAGATGTTCTGTTTTTATTTCTGTCATAAGATCTAATTATTAGAAGCATATTTTCCAAGCTAATAATTGTGTAGGTATCTAAAATGTTCAGGCATGACACAATATAAACAAACAGGTATATTATTTAATAAAAGCAAAATGACATAATTTATTGGTTAAATAATATTTATGTGCCACTCAATTCATACTAAAAGCTCATCTATTCAGGGGTGCCTGGGTGGCTCAGTTAAGCATCTGCCTTCAGCTCAGGTCATGATCCCAGGGTCCTGGGATTGAGCCTGCTTCTCCCTCTCCCTCTTCCTGCTGCTCCCCCTGCTTGTGCTGTCAAATAAATAAAATCTTAAAAAAAAAAAAAAAGAAAGAAAGAAAGCAATCAAGCAAGCAAGCAAGCACACACGCTCATCTATTCCTCCTAAAAATCTTAGGAAAAGCATTTTTAAAAATTACAATAATGGAGGATCAAAAAAAAAGCAAAAACATTTCTAATATCATACTGCCTCTATTTCCTGGAATTAGGACTGTAACACATTCCTAACTGGTTCTAAACCATCTCCTTTAAGGACACAAATATATCCCAGACTGTATGCTATTAGATATTAACAGGTGTGACATGAAAGGGCACAGGTTTCTCTACCCATTCTTCTTGAGCATGGTCCATTATATGGCTTCCCTCTTCTTGGCTTCAACTCTTCTTTATCTCTCAGCTCAAGTTCATACAATAGGGTAATAAATTCTATTTTTCACTTCAATTTTAAACAGAATGATTCACTTTAACCAAACTTATGGCTAAGTTACCCTTAGGTCAGATTTCTACGATTTCCATTTAGTTTCCATCTCAGATTTAATATCAGTAAATTTAGGCCTGGAGAGTAGAGCCAGAAGGGTGAGTTAGCCAGTGAAGTCCAACTGATCCAAAACAATGTGATACATTATATCTAGTTGCCTGTGACGCACCACTGATACATATATTACATGTATGTATATTTTTCTAACGCATACATATTTTTTCACATACATATGTGCATGTGTGTGCACATGAGTGTGTAACAAACATCCCCAGCCTTTTCCAAAACAGGGATAAATGTTTGAATCAGTTCTTATATTCAGAGTGATGGCATGGGGCCAATTAAAAAGCTATTTGTCAGTCCATCTTATATATATTATATATATATACTATATAGTATAGTATAATATATAATATTATATATAATATATAGTATATATAATATATATAGTATATAGCATAGTATATATAGTATAGTATATATAATATATATAGTATATACTATATATAGTATAGTATATATAGTATATACTATATATTATAGTATATATATACAGTGTGTGTGTATATATACATATATTTAGATATATATAGTATGTTGAAGAAATGGCATTGCAATTGAAATTTTTTAACAATCTATCCTCACCTTTAAAAGAGGTAAAGACAAGTCTATAATAGAAAGATACAGATGAGAGAGTGGGAGAATTTATGGTATTATGTCAATCCATTTAATCGATGCCTATACTGATACTAGGTCTAAGAAATACCCTAGACTTGGAATGTGAACTTTTTGTCATGTAGGAAAAAATAAGTCACTTGTGGATAATAAGATATAAAAACAGAATCAGTGCCTTTATTCCCTAAATTAGCAATGAAGTTTGTTCTCTGGTGAGATCTGACTGCCATAATTCCACCCACTAGGAAAAAAAATATGTATGTATGTATGTATGTATGTATGTATGTATGTATGATAGATAGATAGATAGATAGATAGATAGAAAGAAAGATAGATGATAGAGCTCAACTTTTCTTTCAGAGCCATCCCTGGAAAAAAATCTCAAATTTCTAGGAGGGAGAAAAATGGAAATGGCCTTCACACTTAATGAAGGTAACAATAGCTGGATTTTTTTTTTTTTTTTTTTTTTTTTTTTTACTTCTAAGGATACTATCAAAAAGTGAAAAGTCAGCCCACAGAATGGGAGAAAATATTTGTCAATAATTCATACAATAAAGATCCAATATTCAGAATATATGAAGAACTAGCACAACTCAAAACCAAAAAAAAATAATAAAATAAAAATTAAAAATAGACAAAGGATTTAAACAGACATTTCTCCCAGAAGAAATCCCAATGGTAGATAAGCACTTGAAGAGCTCAGTATCATCTGACATCAGTCATATGCAAATCTAAACCACAGTGAGATACTTCATACCCACAAGTGGCAATAACAATAACAACAAGAAATGGTGAGGACAGAATAAATGGGACCCTCATAAATCACTAGAATGAATATAAAATAGTGCTGACACTTTGGAAAATAGGTTGGCAGTTACTATATGACCCAACATTTCCCATTCCTAGATATATACCCAATATACTTGAAAACATATGCCCATACTGAACTTATACACTAATGTCCATAGCAGCATTATTCAGAATGGCTAAAAGTGGAAACCCGAATGCCTATGAGTAGATGAATGGATAAACAAACTGTGGTATATATATAAAACATGTTATCCATCCATAAAAAGGAATAAAAGTGCTAATACATGCTATAAGCATGTACATACCTCAAAAACATCACACTAAGTGAAAGAAGTCAGATATAAAAGGTCACATATTGTATGATTCTATTTATATGAACTGTCCAGAACAAGCACATTTTTAAGGATAAGAAGTAGATTAGCTGTTGCTGGATAGGTCAGGTGGGAGCAACGGGCAGCTTTGTGTGTGGGACGGGGGGGGGGGGATGAAAATATTTTAGATTTACATGCTTCCGATTTTGCACAACATTGTGAATATAATAAAACCACTGAATTGTACACTTTAAGATGGTGAATTTTAGGACAGTGAATTAAATCGCAGAAGAAGGAAAAAACATTCGACCATTTAAGATGTACAATTTAAAAAAAAATAAAAAGATGTACAATTTGACATTCCTTCTATTGCTGGGTAGTATTCCGCTGTATGAATATTTTATTATTCGTTTGTGCATTTACTATTTGATGAGCATTTAAATTCTTTTTAGTTCTTGGCAATTATCAATGCTGCTGCTATAAATACACATGCAAGTCTATGCGATGTGTGTTTTCAATTTCCCTTGAGTAGATATCTAGAAATACAATTTTGGGATCATATAAGAAGTGTATATGATACTCATAGGAAACTATCAAATGATTTCAAAAGTGGTTGAACTATTCTGCTTTCTTACCAGCAATACATGGCATTTCCAGGTGCTCCAATTCTGTGCCAACAGTTGGAATTGTCAGACTTTTAAGTTTTAGCCATTCTAGTGAGTGTGCAATACCATCTTACTGTGATTTTAATGTGCAACCATGACAGCAGTCTTCCTGTGGGCTACCATAACAACCACTGTAGACTAGGTAGCTTCAACAAGCATTTATTTCTCACAGTTCTGGAAAAGTCTTAGGTGAAGGTACCAGTAGATTTGATGCCTGGTTTACAAACAGCTGCCTTCTAGCTATATCCCCAAATGGCAAAGAAAGAGATGGCCTCTCTGTCCGTCTCTTCCTACAAGAGCACTAATCCTACCCAGGAGGGCTCCACCCCTTTATAACCTAATTGCCTTTCCACTCCCAAATACCATCACATTGGGAATTAGGACTTCAGCACATAGATTTTGGGAAGATACATTCAGTCCACAGAAAACACTAATAATATTGAACGTCTTGAAATAATAATTGCTACTCATATATTTTGATAAACTGTCAATCATCTGCCATTTTCTTTTTAATTAGATTGTTTGTATTCCTTTTAATAAGCTGAAAGAGTAGTTTATGTATCCTCTGGATATGTCTCTTTCTGACATGTTTTGCAAAATATTCTTTCAGTCTGTGGCTTGAATCGTCTTTTTATTAACTTTTTTTTAAATATAAAAAGTATTTAATTCAAATAAAATCCAATTAATCCATTTTCTCTTTCATGGTTTGTCCTCTTTCTAGAGAAAGTTTTGCCTAAAAGTTACATAATTTTATCTCTCACATTTAAGTCTATGACCCAGTTTGAATTAATGTTTTTATATGCATTAGTAATAATCAAGCTTCACTGACACATTGCTAACTCTCAGCTGAAGTACATATGGGTCTATTTCTTGATTATCTGTTTCTCTGAACAATATATCAAACCTTACACCAAAACGACATGGTCTTACTGTAGATTATATAGTCATTACTGTAGACTATATAAAGTTTTGAAACCAGATAATATGTGTTCTCCAAGATTTTCTTCTTTTCCAGTATTGCTTTTGATATTTTAAGCTCTTTGCATTTTGAAATTTATAATTACTTTGTCAATTTTTTAAAAAATGCCTGTTGAGATTTTGAGATTAAATTGACTCTACAGATCAATTGGGACAGTCACGACAACTTATCCATACTGAGTCATCCAATATTGTATTTTCTCTCAGCAGTTCCTTGTAACATTCAGTACATATACCACATTTTTTGTAAAATTTATCCTTCTGTATATTTTATGCTATTATAAATGATGTTTTTAATTTTGTTTGTTGACAAGAATAAAAATTCTGAATGTTGACCTGAATCTTAAAACCTTGCTAAACACATTTATAATTTCTATTGCTTTTTGTTATATTTTCTTATCTATTTTTTCTTTCTTTTTTTTTTTTTTTTGAAACTTGAGAGAGCGAGCGCACATGCACATGACATGGGGTGGAGGGCAAAGGGAGAGAGAGAATTCCAACAGACTCCCCACTGGGCCAAGAGCCCAACGTGGGGCTCAATCCCATGACCCAGATATCATGACCTGAGCCAAAATCAAGAGCCGGACGCTTAACCAACTAGGCCACCCAGGCACCTCTATTCTATAGTTTTGTAAAGAGATGGCTCTATCATTTGTCAATAGAGATTTTTCTTCTTCCTTTTCCATCTAAATATCTTTTTTTTTTCTTTCCTTATTGAACAGACTAGAACTTCCAGCAGAATATTAAGTAGAAATACAGAGATCAGCTATCCTCATCTCATTCCTGAATTTAGGTGGGAGCATTTAGTCTTCCACTAATATTTAAGTGTGACATTAGGCATGGGATTTTCATAGATACACTTCATTAGCCTCAGGAAGCTCCCTTCTCAGCTAAGTTTGCTGGAGGGATTTTCATCATGAAGTGCTGTTGAATTTTGTTTCTCTGCATCTACTGAGTTGACTTTATTATTCTGTTTGTATTGGGAATTACAATGATTGACTATGGAATACTAAACTGCTTTTGTATTTCTGGAATGAAATTCATTAGGTCATGGTGTATTCCCCATTTGGTTAATCACTAGATTCAATTTGCTAAGATTTAAATGAATTTTTGTCTATGCTTATGTGGTATATTTGTATTTTCTTTCCTTGTAACAGATTTATCTTAACTGTGATCTTGTGTGCTGACCTTATCAAATGTGTGAGTACACATGCCTTTCTAATTTCTGGATGAATTCATGTATAAATGGTATTATTTCTTCTTTAAACACATGCTAGAAATGACCAGTAAAGGCAGTTTGTGTATGGTTATTAAAAATGACTTAAATTTATTTTACAGCAGCACGGCTATCCATGCTATCTATTTTTGAGTGAGCACTTAAAGTTTGTCCATTTAAGATTTTTTGGTTACTGGCAAGAAGTTTTTCATAATATTCCCATATATTTTTAATGGATGTAGGTTCTATACTGGTTCTGTTTCTTTCCTAACATTCTGGCATTATTAATCTGCGCTCTCATTCTCTCTCCCTCCTTGCCTCCCTCGTATTTTTTGCTTTTAAGTCTGTTTGCAGGGTTTTAGATTTTATTGATCTTTTCAAAGAACTAGATGCTATTTTTTTTCTGTTTTCTTATTTTTTTCTGTAGTATTTCCTTTCTTTTGTTTAATTTGGATTTAATTTGCTTTTCTATTCCTAGTTTGTTTTAAGGTGTAAGACTAAATCATTGATTTGAGATCTTCCAAGTTTTCTTATGTGTATTTGATTGTATAAATTTCTCATTAAATAAGCTTTAAGTGTATGCCATCAATTTTATACTGCGGTTTCATTTGCTATATCTTCAAAATATTTTTATTTCTGTTTTTCCCCCCCAAAGGCTATTTACAGTGTAACTTTCCAATTACTTAGGAGTTTTCTAGTGTGTCTGTGTGTGTGTGTGTGTGTGAGAGAGAGAGAGAGAGAGAGAGAAAGGGAGGGAGGGAGGGAGGGGAGGGGAGGGGAGGGGAGGAGTGTGAGAGAGAGTACACACCCAAGAGGTATTTCTAGATTAATACCGTTGTGGTAAGAACATATTCTGTAAGGTTTCAATCTTCTGAGGTCCACCCTGATTTGTTTTAAGGCATGATAATATTATCTATCTTGGTTCCATGTGTTTCCAAAAACAATGTGCAAAAAATTCTGTGTATTCTGCAGTTGTAGGTTGAGTGTAGTGGTTAGGAAGGTCATTCAGATTTTCTGCATGATTATATTTTTATTTGGTCAATTACTGTTAAAGTTTGCCTCTTTCTCCCTTACTTTCCCATCAGTTTTTGTTTTCTATATTTTGAAGATGTTAATTATGTGGATATTTATAATTGTTTTATATTATTGATGTATCGACCCTTTCATCAGCAGGATGTGTCCTTCTTTGTCTTAACACTCATTACCCTGAAGTCTACTGTATCTGATATTAATATAACCTGACTTCAACTATCTTATGCTTTGTATTTTCATAGTATATTCTTTTCCAACCATCTATTTTCAATCTATCTCTGCATTTAAAACGTGTCTTCTGTAACAACAGGTAGTTGATTCTTGCCTTTTTAAACCAGTTTAAAAACTTCTGCAATTGGATTTAGAAAACTTTCTAATTTATGTACTTATTGCCATAGTTGTTTTTATGTCTGTCAAAATACTATTTATTCATATCCTTCAACTCTGATTTTGAATTTAATATTCTTCATTCTTTATTGATTTTAGTTGTTCATTGTCCATTTCTTACAACCCTTGACTGAATATTAAACATTTTAATATTTTTAGCAACTCTATATTCTATTGTATTATTCTGATAATTAAAAAATAATTCTAGTAGGTAGTGGACTTGCCTGTTTCAAACTGCAAATGGAGTTTTTTTTTACTGCATGTAGCTGCTGATAATTCCATTATTGTGGCTTCCTACTGCTACTGTCTTAGCTTGAATTCCTCCCAGTCTCAAAATATGGTAGTCAACCAAGGATTCGGGCAGAGATGTAATATACATTTTCTATGATTTCCTTGCTTCTAGCACTCTCTACAACTCCAAACTGTGATCTACTCTTTGTACTCTGACACTTCCAGTTATCAGGATTCACCATTCTCCCACTCAGGCTATACACTGTTGGGGAATATAATTATTTAGAAAAACATTAACACAGAGATACGGCTCTGTGCAGGGATATTTTTCAATAATCAAATGTTTTCTGACCCTTTGATTTTTCAGTGGGTCTCCTACATGTAAATAGTGAAGCCCCTGGTATTCCCATGTAGTTTAGATGTCAGCCACAGATTTTGGACAGTTTATGCACTGAATTTAGATCCCATTTCTTCCTCAGGTCTCATGCTACCACGATTTCACTTCAGTTTCCAGAAGTTACCGCTGCCTTGTTCTCTGACCTTTGTAAATTCAGCTGGTAAGACTGTAGCTTTTCTCAATGCTATGTTTGGTAATGTGTACCCAGTATACCCATGGGCTTAGCCAGCACTCCCACTTTCTGATGAGAAGGTCATAATCCTACTCTTCTTTTGTTGCAGTTATTTTGGAATTAAACTCCTCTGCCTCTACCTCCTTTTTGACATTTTTCATTCTTCAAATAGCTCTTTTTATTATTCTAGTGTTTTTAATAAGTAGTGTCTACATTGGGTTCCTGTAACAGGAACTGTTGTTTTATTATAACAGGAACTGTTTCACTGTTGTTTTATTAAAGTAAATTCTCCCCCAAAGTTTGGGGGAATCGTATGTCCCCATAATATCTTTCTAGGGCTGGAAAAGGGCTAGGATAATTGCAAGGGTGTGTGTTGGGGCAGGGAGGGAGGGGGCAGGCTGCTGCAAAGGGTTACAGAATAACTGATAATCATCCTTGGAACCATGCAATATTACAATGTTGCAATAAAGTATCTTCTTTCCCAAACACTACTTGGGAAAATGAACCTGAACTGAATAGCAACTGTACTCCTGCCTTGTCTGAGAAGGGAATCACCGGATTTCTTCACTAATGGTTGTTGATTAGGGTTGGCAGTATATTGGAGAGTGCCATGCAATTCTTCAAATCGTCCTGTTCCTCTAAATACTGACATTCTAATTATCAGAGTGCCTAGTTTTGCCAAAAAGCAAAAATATTAATTAAAAACACCTGGTATGTCAGCAAATTTGGATTAGGTACGGAAACTGACCATGAGTACAAAAGGGCTTCCCTGAGGAGTTTATATATAAATTTTGTCCTTGTCTGTGTTCACTTCCAAGTATGCCTGGCAACATGGAACTGGAATCCCCCAATCAGGTATGTGGTATGAGTTCTAAGAGCCACAGGATATAACGAGCTATCTCACGTCTGTACATCACAGACTCACAGATTTAGATTCTAAGCAGAAGAGTTCTCACTGGCCCCCACTACTATTTCCTATCTAATCTTGATTTTTTGTTTGGTTGGTTGGGTTTTGTTTGTTTGTTCGGTCTACATGCTACTTGCTATCTCACACTTCTATCTATTTCAGTTTGAATTACAGTCTATACTTGCAAGATGAAAAAAAAAAAAATCCACTCATGGAACTCAGCTGAAAAGGGAAGGACCATCCTACCTTCTAGGTAGTAGAGCAATAAATAAGAAAGTTAGAAACCGAAGTTCTTGTAGATATCTAATCTCTGACTTTTTCACTCATCAAGATATTCCATTTATTTTCTCCATTACCTCTCTTTCCAAGTAAGATCTGTATGCATTCTATTATGCGTTATTATGCATTATATCTGTATGCATTATTCTAATAAATAAGGCTATCGTAGGCCAAATTCTCTATGGCATAGATTTCTTTGGAGAATCTCTTAAGAATCTACTCTAAATGGGACTGAATAATAAGGAAGGTAGAGGAGCCTCTTCTAATAGTCTGGGCAGAGAAGATGTTTGTCTTACCAGGTAAGTGAACTAATAGTCTGTCTATTCACATCAAAAATAATAAATGGCAGGGGCGCCTGGGTGGCACAGCGGTTAAGCGTCTGCCTTCGGCTCAGGGCGTGATCCCGGCGTTATGGGATCGAGCCCCACATCAGGCTCTTCCGCTAGGAGCCTGCTTCTTCCTCTCCCACTCCCCCTGCTTGTGTTCCCTCTCTCGCTGGCTGTCTCTATCTCTGTCGAATAAATAAATAAAATCTTAAAAAAATAATAATAATAAATGGCAAAAAAAGAGAAATGGTAATAGCCCCAGGAACAGGAAATGTGTTTTCACATAAAACACTGATTAGATATTTTCTTTCTGAGAACACTATTACAAATATCTTTTCAATAATACAACTGGTAAAATTGTCCCAAATAAATAATTCCATTTCACTGTCTTCAATATACTTTTCTACTTCTCTATAGTTGTATATACCATGCTCTATCTATTGTGAGTACTTTGTAAAACAAAGGCCCATTATATAAATGTGAGAAGTCATTATCATGTACTTACTATGCAAGACTGTACAATGCCCAGAGCAGTGAAGGGAAGGGAATTCTCTGAACAGAGCAATTTTTTGCATGTTACTGATACATTTCTCAAATCACAATCATTTCCATGGAAACAGTCTGTGATATTGAAAAGACAGCCACTGTCTTCTAAGATCCAGCAGAAAAATAATTTTGTCTCTGAATGTAAAAGCTTCTTAGTCAATCACAAATATTGTCAATAATTAGCAATAACAGCAAGGGGAATTCAATTACAGGCAAAGCAAATTGCTTTTTATTTAAATGTTCTCTTTTTAATGCATCCCAGTGTGAAAGTCCCTCTTTAAATTAGTGAAAGCATGTGTAATTTCAATACCTCCATTGGGGGTTATAGGAATATATGTAGTCTCGCTCTTTTGTTGAGTGTTTAGAGGCTTAGGACAAAATTATACTGCTGTTGGTACTTTGTAATGATAGATATCGATAGTAATTTAGATAATTAAGTGTATTCCAGCTTTATTTCAATTTTCTCCAGTTGTAAAATTCTTGTCTGCTAGCTTAATATATTCATGTTTATGTTAATTTAAATGCAATCATAACCATTCTGTAGTCATTATCAAAACAGGTTGGGCCATCTTCATTTCATTCTCTGATGCTTTTTAACCTTATAGAAAGGTCCAACAAATGTTCTACTAGAAACCAACAAAGAGGACTCATCTAATCTTGGTTCTTGTCAGTTGGGTTTAATTTTTGCAGTAGGTATCATTTTAGCCAATAGTAGAAATGTAAAAAATTTATGAACAGGAACCATGGCATCTGGAGGAAGAACCTGAGATGTCTACCCTTCGGTAACTTCATTAAGGAGACAAAAATAAAATAATTCAATTTTGGCATCCTGGGGAAATTTGCCTTGAGGTCAAAGTTTATCAACTGGTTAGAACTCTTGATTATAGATCCCTTTGCTTTTCCTCTCTAAAAAGGTGTCCTATTCCTAAAAATGACTATCCTGCCCACTGAAGTGTAGCATGGCACAGAAGCATCAGATATAGAAATAAGAGCACTAGTAGGACTGAGGAATTTAAAGTACGGGAAAATAGAAGCTATTAGTAATTTTCTCTTCAGAGGTGTAAATGCCAGTATTTTCATCTGCTCTATTTCAGGGTGACATGTTTCTAGTTGACTAATCTATATGACTATTAGAAATCAGTTTGTGGTCACAATGCAATTTTAATGATGTTAACTGTAAGCCCTTAGGTGATTTTGTATATTTACCCATTTGGGGTTTTGTCTTATTATATGTTGTGTCCCTCTGAACAATTATGATTCTACCAAGGTTAGAAACTTGCTGAAAATGAACCCATTACCTAGTTTAGAGTACACTGCACACAGCAAATGATGAGTGTAATAGATTAAAGATGGTTAAAAATACTTTGACACTCCTCCCATTGAGCTAATCCCTCATGCCTCAAATATGGGCTTAAATTTGTGATTTGTTTGATTAATAAAACACAATGGAAGTAATGTTCTGGGATTTATGAAGCTAAATTAAAAGAAGTCTTGCAGTCTCTGCCCCAGTCCTTTGCAACACATGGGAATCCTGAGCTTCCGAGGAAGAAGTTACTTGCCCTGAGACCACAGTACTAGAAAGACCATTTGTGAGACCTTCCGCTGCCTGTCCCAGCTGAGCCTCGCTTCAGTGCACTGCTGCCAAGATGTCATATTTGTGAGTGATGCCATCCTGAGATCTCCAAACCAGGTCATCCACCAGATGAAGACAATCAAGTTACCCTGGCTGGTGCCGTGTGGAGTAGAAACATCTGCCAGCAGACTCCTGAACGAATTCTCGACCCACAAAATCTGGAGACATAATAAAACGGTTGATGTTCCAAAGGCTCTAAGTTTTGGGATGGCTGGTTATGCAGCAATATATGAACCAAAATAAGGAAGCAAGGTGTCCATGTTGTGTTTTTTGTTTTGGCTTGGGGTTTTTGTGTGTGTTTTTTTATTGAGACTTCAAAATGTTTATTCTACTGTTCAGCTACAAACCTGTTTTTGTCAGTTTATCTCTACTACTAAATATAAATGTCAATTTCATCCATGTAATGATTATCCACTATTTTTTCCCTCGTCAGCACCGTCCTTACCACTGGCATTCTGTATTTAATTCTTTCTTTTCATTCTAAAACTCGTAAAGTAAGTAATGATCTTTTCTCAGGCAAATGGAAAAGTTTTGAAATCACAGAAACATCCTGTACTATAGATCTTTGAAAGTCATAAAATAGGACATTTACATACTATAATGTTATAAATGTATTTGTTAAGAGTAGATAACTCATAATAATAAGCTTTTTGTATTTTTTATTGAGGTATAACTGAGATATGATATTAAACTACTTTCAGGTATATGACAATGATTTGATCTTTGTAGACACTGAGAAATGATCACCACAATAAGTCTAGCTACCATCTGCCACCATACAAAAGTACTTTTTTTTTTCTTAAGAGAACATTCAGGGTTTACTCTCTTAGCAACTTCTAAGTATACACTAAAATATTACTGATTGTAGTCACCATGCTGTACCTTACATCCCATGACTTATTTGTTTTATATTTGGGTCTTTGGACCTCTTGGCCCACTTCACTCATCTTACCCACCACCTAACACACCTCCCCTCTAGCAACCAGCATTCAGTTTTCCGTATCCATGAGTCTTGCTTTGTTTGTTCATTTTTGTTTTTCAGATTCCACATGTTAGTAAATAATATGGTATTTGTCTTTTCTGTATGACTATTTCACTCAGCATAATACCCTCTAGGCCCACTTGTAGTGTTGCAAATGGAAAGATTTCTGTTTTATGGCTGAACAGTATTCCTGTGTGTGTGTGTGTGTGTGTGTGTGTGTGTGTGTGTCACATCTTTATCCATTCATCTATCAATGGGCACTTAGGTTGTTTCCAAGCTGCAAGAAACACAGGGCTACATATATCTTTTCAAACTAGTGTTTTACCCAGTAGTGGTATTTTGCTGGATCATACAACAGGTTTAATTTTAATTTTTTGAGAAACCTCCATACTGTCTTCCAAGGTGGCTGCACTAATTTACCTTCCTACCAACAGTGCACAAAAGGGTGCCCCTTTCTCCATCTTCATAATAATAACCATTCTAACAGGTAATATCTCATTGTGGTTTTGATTTGCATTTGATTTTGATTAGTAATGTTGAACATCTTTTCATGTGCCTGTTGGTCATGCATATGTCCTTTTTGGAAAAATGTCTATTCAGATCCTCTGCCCATTTTTAATCTGATTATTTATTTTGCTATTGAGTTATAGGAGTTCTTTATATATTTTGGACATTAACCCCTTATTGAATATATGATTTATAAATACTTTCGCCCATTCAGTAGGTTGGCTTTTCATTTTCTTGATGCCTTCCTGTGCTGTTCAGAAGCTTTTTGGTTTGATGGAGTCCCACCTATTTTTGCTTTTGTTGTGTTTGCTTTTGGAGTCAGATCCAAAAAAGCATCGTCAAGACTGATGTCAAGGAGCCTCCTGCCCATGTTTTCTTCTAGGAAGTTTTATGGTTTCAGGTCTAACATGCAAGTCTTCAATCTATTTTGAGTTAATTTTTCTGTGTGGTAGAAGATAAAAAATTCTGAGAGGCACAGGGGATTCAGAACTGATATCAAGAGGGTTAGGAAATAAGAGAACATACACAAAAAAGCCAACATAGAAGAAATTCAGTATAATGTATGCCTTACTAAGAGATGAGAAGTTTCTCCCATGGAAGATCTATGCATCCTAGCTAAAGACACAGCATCCAACGTTCCATGTAAAAAAAAAAAAAAAAAAAAAAAAACATTACGATGAACATAGGTATAAAATATAAGAAATACTTTTAGAGTTCCTGATAGGATAAAATTATAGCTGTGCATATGGATAGGTCTCTGAGGCAGCCACGATGAACACAGTAAAAACACAGAACGTGAAGTCAATCAGATCCATGTTCGGATCCCAGTTTCTCCTCTTTCTCAATTTTCAGCAAGTTACTTCGCTTTTCGGAGATTCAACTTCATTAACTCCAAATGAAGAGAATGTGTCTTTCATTAGTTAATTACCCAGTATCTGCCTGAGATATAACAGGTGGGCACCCAAGAAATGTTACCCTCTCCTTCCTTTAAGGGATATGGGAACTACCTCTAACCATAAATCATTCTAATGTAGAGGTAAGCTATTTTTTCTTTCCTGGAGAAGTTAAATTGAAAACTGTCTCTAACTATTCAAGCCACATTCAATTCTCTTTTTCTGCTTATTCATGTGTAAAAGAAGGAAAATTAAAAACAACAGCACATACCTGCTATGCATTTCTACCTTTCAGTCTTAGGAGTATGGTTAATGTTATCCCTCTTTTTGTTAATTGAAGATTATAACTTTGGAAAATAGAAAATATGCTAAGTAATTCTATCTATCCATCTACCTAAAAAATAAATCAAAGATTCCAGAAAAGAGTCTGCATTAAATAACAGGAATTAGGAAGACAATTTTGAGTCAGTATAATACCCAGAAATAGTGTAAAATAAGGTATTACAGAGTTCAATAGATATCATTTAGAAATAAGCATCATGGAAGTAATTCCAAATAATTCTTAAACACAATGAAATGGCAATGAGATTTCTGGCACTGGATATCTGAATACTGCCGAGTAATAATCAGAGCTAATGTTGATGAGCTATTTATAAACACACAGTTACTCCTTAGACTCATTACTCATTTTTTTAAATTAATTCTCAAAGCAACTTTAGGAAGTAGGTAATATCTCCATTTTTCAAATGAGGAAACTATGTCACTCAGAGATTCAGTGACCTCTCCAAGTCTTGTAATGAATAAAAGGTGGAGATACAAATGAACTTAAAAATCTCACATGAGGAAGTAAAAATGCCCTCCAGATATTAGCTCTTTTTGTAGAAATGGAATATTATATAAGATGCAGTAGATGCTTGAAAAGAATCAGATCCCGAGGAACCTGCGGGAAAGCCGCTCCGTCAAGCGTACACTTCCAGTTTACTGTGGATTTACGTGATGCTCCCGTCCCATTTCTACAGTTACACCTGTGAGTTCTGTTGGAGTGACACACAAATTCTAGCCTGCCAGATGCTGTCTAGAGTTAATACTGATGCAATCCAGCAACACAGTACTGTTAATTGTCTATTTAGGATCAGTCTCCCCACAATCCCACCAGTGTATCCAGGACTTTCTTTGTAAAATGACCCACCTCTTATTCTCAGCTATGTCACACCACTTAGGTGAAAGTGACCAAGTTCTTAGTCACAGACTGATTCAGAAATGTGATACCTGTGATACAATTCTGGCTAATTGGAATCAAGAAGCTATTTGCTGGCAGGTTCTGAGGGAAAAAAGCTGCTGGAAAAATAATTCTTCACTAGATGTCTTACTGCATGGACGTAACCAAGTGGGAGAGTAACAACCTCAGTGCTGTCATGGGGAAGACAACTGGAGAAGCTAGAGGAGGAAGAGCCAAGACAACTAGCAGGAAGTACAGGCAGAGTACGTAAGAATTTGCGAAGACTTCTGGATCAGTTCTTGCCTGTGGCCAGATCTAACTCTGCACTGTTCAGTTATGCACATCATCAAAAGTTAGTTTTTAAATTAAACTAGAGCCCATATGATACAATCTCATAAAACAGGATTTCTTAACCTTAGCATTGTTGACAATGGCCCAGATAAATTTTTGTTGACCATCCTGGGCACTGCAGGACGGTTAGCAGAATTCTTGGCCTCTACCCACTAAATGACAGTAGAATGCCTCCAGTCATGACAATTAACAATGTCTTCAAGTCATTGCCAAGTGTTCCCTGCAGGGCAAAATCACTTATTGTTGAGAACTACTAATATAGAGCATTAATAGACATTTTGGCCATTTTCCTACCAACCATTCCCCCTCTCTTTATCCATTCTGATTTTCATTCACGCATCCACGCATTCCTTGTTTGGTGACTAAACTAAGCCATGAAATCCTATTCTTTGGCCACCAATTTGTTTGAAGGCTGGAAAGTAATGAAATTTGGGCTGATGAATTTCAGGAAAGGTTTGTGTTTACATCTAGAGGGAAACTCTTCCTCTGTTTCCTGAAGATAGGGTAATTGTATTAGATTTGTAGAACTATCCAGATGTAGGAATCATGGGAAGACACCTTGTGATCTTGTTGAGAAGATAGCCCTTAGACTAAAACAGAGACAAATCAGAGTAAGACAAAAAAATCCCAAGTCTATTATGACAAGTCTATTATGCAATTGAATCAGACCAATGTGGAAGCCTTCCTGCTTCATGAGTGAATGTTCCTTTTATTCATAAACTTGTTTGAATTATGTGATCTGTTACTTACAGTCTATGTGCCCTGATTCAAAGAACTTGCATTGCCTTGGCATGTAAAAAGTTTCAGACAAATGAACAGTTTAGTCGGTGCTGTCTGATAGAAGTTTCTATAATGATGGGAATGTTCTATATCTGCACTGTCCAATACGATAGTGAGCCCTTGAAAGTTGGCTAGTGTGACTGAGGAACTGAATTTTTTATTATTAAGGGAAGCACACGTAGTAAGAGATCTATCATCTTGACAAAATTTTAAATGTACAATACAGTATTGTTAACTACAGGACAAAGATGTACAGAAGAACTCTAGAATTGTTTTACATAAATGAAACTTAATGCTTGAGTAGCAACTGCTTCCCCCTCCCCCACCCCATAACCACAATTCTACTACTTGTATGTGTTTGACTATTTTAGATATTTCATGAAAGCTGGATTTTTAATATGATTTAACTTAAGTCACCATATGTAGACAGTGACTACTACTACTGGACAGCACAGGTCTAGAATAAGTTTGTTTTTTTTTTTTAATGCTCATGCAATCAGAGCTTTAGTTAGCAAGAAGTCACAGCCTAGAGAGATGGTTAGTGTCCCCTTAACAAAACCAACAAATCAACAAATATTTTTTTTATTTTATTATTGTTAAGGTAGGCACACACAAGAGATCTACCCTCCTAACAAATTGTGGGGTGGAAAAAATGAAGAAACAGGACAATTTGGCAACTATCAGGATTCCAGAGGGCACCGAAGCTGGCATTGCTCTGAAGCCTAACTAAAGCACATGCAGAATTTTAACCTGCACAAAGCTAAAGGGCAATCTACTTGGTCTTCTATTTAGCAAAGGGGCGAACATCTGGATTGGAAGACCTTGAGTTAGGTGCCCACCAAGGCCCAGTCATCCGGGGTGGGTGGATCACATAACTGTGATCATGACAACATCTGTCTATAATTTCCTCAGCGGGCATTACAGGCATTAATAACAACACATATTCTTGTCTTTTAATTTGGATTTCCTCAGCCATGTAAGATGAATGTTGTTATCCTCTCTTTACCCGTAAACAGAGAACAAAGCTGGTAAGCAAGTGCTATTTCTCCTGAGTCAAGATGTCCTTTAGAAACTTCAGTAAGTTACCATGAATCCCTCCTCATAGATCCTTAAAACTCCTCTACTTTCTCTTGTAGCCCCCATTCCATCTCCCTAGGAAACAATTCTAGAAATACTTAGATCAATTTCAAGACGTCGTACTTGTTACTGCATTTAAATTGTTGGTCTCTATGGGGCATGCACCCACCGAGGGAGACACGGCTTGTACCTGTGCAGGTACCAAATCGCTCTGTCTTCATTCCCAAATCTGAAGTACATGCTTGAAATTAAATCACTGACTGCTCCAGCAGTTCACAAGCAACAGGTTGCCTGTGTGTCTTTAGAGTGGAAGTGTGGTGATGTACTTGGATTGCAAAATAGTTAACAACTGTGGAGTCGAGCCTTTCCAGTACAGAGCTCTCCAAGTCAGAGCTGTTTCAAAAACTTAGAAACCAAAGGAATCAGTGGGTGAGTCCTGATCTGTGTGTTTTCTGAGATGTGAAGGAGCCTCAGTACCATGGGGGTTTGCCAGCACGTCTGAAGAGCAAACCCAGCGGGAAAGAAACTAGCTGAGGGGGAGGGGGGGAGTGCCGACAGGTGGGGCATGCTAGCAACTGCAAAACTCACTACTGACACAAAAAGGGAGTCGCAAAACCAAAGAGGCATCAGCAGCCTGCAAGCTCCACATACCAGGCCCTGGGCTGCTTTTCCCTGGTACTTTTCTGCACATGGCATAACATATAAAATTTGAAAACTCAAAAATTTGCAGTTTGAACAAACCGAGTGGCACCGTTTCTGGGTTCATATTAAACATTGCTCCCTCTTTGGGGAAAGAGGAAGAAATAAAGTCTGTTACAGACTGAATTTATAAGCTACCATGTCTCTGGTGCCTTACCAAGTGGGTGCTACAATAATCTTTAACAAAATGGCCAAAAGAAATATTAACATCTCTGCTGAGAAAAAGCATTGTACTTCGCCCAGCATTGTTGGAACATTTGGCAAGATCATAAGCAAATATTTAGGTTAGGGAGACATCTGCCAAGGTAAAGGTCTTTCAGTGAAAAGGGCACTGGAAACTTCTGTCTGGAATATAATACTTTGCCAAATCAAAGTATCAAAAGTGAGAATAAAATACATCAAAAGATTGATGGCTGGTTCTGGGAGGATGAGGGGAAAGATTAAAGAAGAGGAAAATAGTGTCTATTTGAGCATCCAAATATTTAAAAAAATTTAAAAACTGAACCTACTTAAAATTATCCATTTTACTAAATATAAGTATATAAAATGAATGAATAATAGGGAAAGACGAGAAANGATGTGAGCTTCCTGAAGAGGTAAATTCCAAGCTTGCGCTAAGTGTTCTTTCCAGACTATTCTCTTTGGAAGTATTTCCTGCCAAAAGTATGCTCCCAGGCTCACCTCAGGTGATGCATTAACATTCTGAAAGCTTTTACCTAAACCAATAAATGAAACTCCCTGATTAGCTATAAGCCCTGTAGACTTGATAACTTTACCCATTAATTAACAAAGGGACAAGTGAAAGAAGGAGAGAAGTACAGGGCAAGAAATCTTGCCATTTCTCTTAAGTCTTAGGAGAACAACAAAAATGAAAATGAATGATTTATAGCCACTCTTCTCTGGGCAATATGTTGAAATAGCCAGATCCTGGATTTAAATAACGTCAACTAGCTGATCGCTGATCTATGTATAGGCTTGCATGTGTATGTGAGTATATAGTTTTTCACACATATAGATTCAGAATGCTTACTGATAAGTATAAATATTTATGACACATTTGTAAATTCTGTCTAAGGAAATGTTGCTATGGGTAGTTTCATTTCAAAACTTGTGATGCTGGGACTCTTAGAAGATTACAAATACATTTCCTAATAGAAACCAACTACACATCCCCTAATAAGACGAAAGGCCACCATAATGATTTCCCTTTCCACTCAGAAATTAAAGTGATGCCTGGATTTTTAAAGATACAGAGGATATATGGCAATGAAATATTTATTGACTTAACCGGAAATATCACACACAGGTAAGTTTTCCTTTATAAATAACTGATCCATTTGAATAGGAAAATGTTACATTTTTGAAACACAAAAGCACCTGGAGTGGGGATAAAGCAAGGGCTGGCTGCAGAAATTTTAGATGAGTTTCGAAGTCACAAATCAGCCCTTGACAAGAGCAGCACTGAAGAGTTTCATAGTATAAATATGCAGAGGTTATACTTCAGTCTGGAGAAGATGTGGAAAGCAACACTAAACCTAATATGAGTTTAATATAAGCCATATGTTTGCTCTCTGTATATCTCTATAGAATCACCAAATTTAAAAGAGCAAATTCCATCTACACTAACCTGATCATTGTTCTCTCTAGAAAGTGACAAGCGGTGTCTCTTAAGAATTGTTAAGCTGACTTCCCTAGTGATCAGAAATTAAAAATAAATATGATGACTTCTGATTTTAATATAAAACTACGTAGTTATCAAAATTTACATAGTAGGAATGTCTGAGTGAATATTCAGTGACTATTATAGCCAAATATAAGAATAAACAAATATATTAAAGCAGTAAATTTTCACTTAAAAATGTGACTAAAAATCAAGACATTATGTATGGTAGTATTATCAAAAATAACTTTTGAAAATAGAGACTTTTCAATCAGTTAATGAGCAATCTCCAAGATGGTTTATTTACTCTACAAACTCATGCTGATGATGCTAAGTGATTTAGGAGCCATCACAGAATGAAAAGAGCTCTGTATTTATGGGTTTCCTATTGGAAGACTAAATTATATGATAAATACATGAAATTAACCTGAAAAGACAAAGTTGTTAAGAAAAGGAGTAAACATGAAGAAGCTGGGATATGATAAGACATTTTGTGGAAAAAAAAAAAAAAAAACAGAACCGGAGCGTGACTGGAAAGATGGGGCTTTTTATAACTATGTAAGTGTTTTGATGGTAGGATATCCAAGATTTGGAATAAAGGGAACGGAATTAACTGCTGAACATTAATCTTAAAGATAGAAATCTAGAAATTACAATGAGACCGAATGATTTTTGCTAGACCAAACTGTGTTTGAATTTATCAGTGTATTTAAAGAAAGGATGCATTTTCTTCAGCAAGGGTATGGGTTGCTAAGGGATCCTAAAAAAGAGAGTATCAGAGGAAAATGACAGTGCCCTGGCTTCCCAAGAATAGCAGCTAAGATATTCATTGGCTATGAAATATAAGATAAATTCAACCTCCCTTTGTCTGAAAACTGATCTCTACACAAGCTTTTAGCCTAATGTCTCTTTCCTTCCAAAAGAATGTGATGAAGACTAAAACTAAGAATGGTACAGAACTATTGCCTCTGAAGACAGGCACCCTGATTCATAATCTGACTCCACCACTTACTATCTGTACAACTTGTATAAGTCACTTGAACTCTTCGTGACTCGATTTCCGTATCTATAGAATGGGCCTAATAATGGCTAGTTCACAGAGTTCTAGGGAGGATTAAATGGATGTAACACAGTTAGTGGAATGGAAAGGCATGTAGTAAGCACTCAAAAATATAATTCACTGCAATGATAATTTATATAGCCCCAGGCAGTGGTTCCCATGATAAATTAATAAGCTGCCATGAAGTGCCACATTTCTAGTCTGCGTGCAAGAGCTCCTACTGCCAAGAAGTTGGCTTTCTGTTGCTATTTCTGTTCCACAGGTTTTTTTTTTAAAGATTTTATTTATTTATTTAAGAGAGAGCACGAACATGCAGTGCACCCACAGATTGGGGGGGTGGGCACAGAGGGAGGGAGTGGGACAAGCAGACTCTTTGCTGAGTGTGGAGCCTGACACAGGGCTCAATCCCACAACCCTGAGATCACAACCTGAGCCAAAACCAAGAGTTGGACGCTTAACCAAGTGAGCCATCCAGGTGTTCCACATATGTATTTTGTTAATAAGATTTCATTTCCTGGAGACTGCTTCTCCTTGGGCGTGATTAAGAGTTGAGTAACAAAGCCATTATATGAGAGGTTATATCCTGTCAGATTTCTTCAAAATTAACATTTTTCGAAGTTTAGTTCTGTAAAAAGTCTCATGGCATGCTACAAAAATAGAGTAAATTTGTCTAAAAAGGTGGAAAATGCTGCATACGATAGCCTTCTCTGAGTTTCACAGAAATCCCATTCCCTACTCTTACTACTAGATCAATACCAGCTCTTTATTGGTTTTTTTCTGTAAGGATATTACTTCAGAAACTGGGCTTATCACTTACTGGTTTATTTCCTCAGTAGTCAGTGGTGAAGTACAAGCTGGATCAAACTCCATCTTCACTTTCCTCTCTCACTCACAGCTGATGACCTTGCTACGTATATATCATCCTGCTACTATATTCATCTTTCCTCTGGTCACGGTTGTGACAAAATCATTTTTCCCAAAAAAGGCCAGTGCTTCCACAGGAACACCAAAACTATGCTAGTTACGTCAACGTAAAAAATTTAATACAGCAAATCAGTTAAACACATGCGGGAGGACTAGAAAAGCCAAAAGAGAACGCTTAGGTCAATATTACAGAAGCAGCTTCTCTACAGTTAAAGAACACAGGACAAAGCCTGGGGTTGTCAGAACCTCAGAGAAAAGCCCTGTGGAACTGGAACCTGGCTCACTGAGGATGGGACACTTCTCAGCTCTGAGCGCCACATGCATTTCCAGCTTGGGCAGGTTCAGAAAGACTGTTTGTGAAGGTATTAACAGGAAGCTAAACACTGGAACCAGCTAATGCTGGGAGTGCACTGATAGGAACAACAAATAAACACAAAGGAAGTCCCTTCCTCCATTAGTCCTACTTCCAAGCTCTTTCTAGTGCCTCCAATTGGTGGAACCTAACAGGAAACTAGAAAGTAAATGAAAATGAGTCTGCAGCATCACTGGTCAAACTTCAAGTAGAACAAAGAAGAATGGGTATGGAGTTAAGAGACAACAGATTTATAAACAGAATATTCTGTTATTTTCTCTTACGACTTAAGTTCTTTCTATCATATAATTTCATCAGCATTCCAACATACTCTCAAATTGTCCATAAAACCCTCCTAGGACCTCACAAGCCTCTCTACAGCTATTATCCCACATTGCTAGTCCACTTCATAACAAAAATTCTCAAAAGAGCTCTCCAGAAGTCTACTTGCACTCAATTTACTACCATTCAAATAAAGGAAGCCACTTCGATTGGCCTTCACTCCCATCCTTTGGCACAATTCCATAAATTCGGATTCTCACCAGTGTTACCAAATCCAAGGATCCTGCTTTGTGCTGACAACTTTGTGCTCTTGCCCCAAGTGGCTACTCTCTCATCTGGGAAACATGTTCCTTTGTGGACTCCCATGAATTCCTGTTCTCTTCATTGGCTTCTTTCTCAGACCTTTGTACTTACATCTGTTATTTTACTTCACTTCTAAATGTTAGTATGTCATAGATTTTGGTCCTGGTATACATTTCTGTAACTTCACTCATTCCATAAAAATCTGATGTAGGCTTAAGTTTTGTTTTGTTTTGTTAACTGTCTATATGCTGATAAACTCCAAATTCAAATTATCAAAATATGTGATACTTCTGAATTCCAGATATCCAATAAATTAATATTTCTCCTTCATTGTTGTAAAAGCAACACAAACATGAGATGTCTCAAATGATATTATCTTTTTTTTTAACCTGATACCCTTTTGTTTTTAGTTTTTTTTTTTTTTTTTTTTTGGTAATCTCTACACCTAATGTGGGGTTTGAACTTATGACCCTGACATTGAGTCACATGCTCTTTCTACTGAGCCAGCAAAGCACCCCTTATTTATTATCTTTTAAAACATTTTCCTTCATTAGCTTTCTCTAAGAGAGGAACTGGAATCAATTCTTACCAGTTGCTCAAGTTAAAAACTAAGAAATTATCCTTAATGATCCCATTTGTTTCCAGATCCAACATAGGGATGTCCTTGCTTTTACTTCCAAATAGATCTAAAATCTATTCACTTCTTGCCATTTCCATTTTTAGCACTAAGAATCCAAGCCACCATTACCATGTAGAACATTCTCATATCTCTACTGGTTATCCTGCTCCTATGTTCTCCCATTTTAATTCATTCTCCCCAGAGCAGCCAATGATCTTAAAACAAACAAACAAACAAACAAACAAACAAACAAAAAAACAGATCTGGCTATTTCCCTTTCAAACAATTTAATGGCTTCCTATATAGCACGTAGGATAAATTTCAAATGATATTCCATGGCTCACAGGATCTTGCCTAACTATCTACATTTACTGTGTATAAGTCTACCAACAACTCACTATATTCCAACAACACAGACTTTTTTTCAGTTACTTAAATTTTTTAGCACTTACTACATGTTACCATTATGCTAAGCAAAGTTACTATCCTTATGAATACAGAATATAATAGAAAGCGACGCAGATAAAGACACATACACACAATTAGAGATTTCAATACTGCTGTGTAGGAAATAAACACAAGGCTCTAGGACAGAAAATAGATTATGGTTAGTAACTTAAGCTGAAACAAACAAGAAAATGAATAATCAACCACTCAAAAGATAACAAGAAAAAAAAAATTCCAAGCAGAAGAACACCGTGTGGATAGGTCCTAAAAGCTTACCATAGACAAGCATCTGGTAGAAGTTCAAGACAGCCTGAGTGTAGTAAAGGAAAGGGAAATAGGCCAGAAATATGGTTGGAGGAATACAGCAGCCTGACCAATAAGGCCATTATGGGGTTCTTGACCATCGTACTATTGACAGATTGCTTGTCTTTGCTGTGGGCACCTGGCCCGTGTACTGAAGGATGTTTAGCAACATTGCTGGCCACTACATGCAAGTAGCACATGCCCCCTGTTGTGAAATTAAAACTGTCTCCCAATATTGACAAATGTTACATGGGGAATAAAATCACCTTTAGTTAAGAACCACTGGAATATATATATTAAGAAGTCAGAATGACATTCCAAACATAAGTCATTCACTTAATATTTTATTCATTTATTTAGTATATATTTATTGAAAACCTAATATGTGTTAGCCACTATGACCAAGTGATCAAGACAAATCCCTGTCTTCAGTGATCATATAATTTGGTACAGAATGAAGTTTCTAAACAAATAATAGCAATTGTCTAATTACATTTGTGAATAGTGCTCTGGAGAAAAAGGATATTTTTCTGTTGCACAATCACAGTTAAATTTTAGTCACTTAGTATCCCTTCACAGACAAAATATCCTTTGTCTAACAACCTACTGATGTTTAATTCCATCTTCAATTGTGTTGATATATTTTATAGAAACATAAATTTTTATAAGTTTTAAGATCATAGAGGATAGCATTTTGGTACTTTATATTAAATGATCCACACCGACTATGAAAATTTTATGAAAAAAGAATGCAAGGCCTGAATACCCAATTTGATAGTAAGAGCCCAATGGGATGAAAATTCAAAAATTTTCCTAAATTAAAGAGGATGTGTTGACAAAATGATGAAACAAAGCAATGAAATTAAAGATAATTTGAAAAAACTATAAACGGAAAACAATAAAAATATGTGACTGTAAACAAATGATATATCCAAATGAGTGGAGGGGACAAACTTCTCTTAGCCATATGGAGTTAATGTTGAGTCACAAAGACTATTTAAAGGCAGACTCATAGGTCAATAGTACTATATAATAGTGAGAGATCATCACCATCACCATCATCCTGGCCATTCCTCATACACCTAACTGCACAAAGTACTAGACTAAATGTAGTGCAAAGTGAGTGAAAAACTCTTCCTAACCTCCACCCAAGGCAGGATATAATAAGAATATTGTTAGTGCTTTAATATCTCCAGTCTAACTGGTATTTGAATTTTAAGACTTAAGAGATAGGGTCCACACGACTTTCATATGAGATCATCTAAGAGGTCTCTAGCAGTGTATGATGATTAAAAAAAAAAAAAAAAAAAAAAAAGCCTTCCAAGTATATTGCGCATAACAGCTGATCTCTGGGCAGAGTCTCCCAGCACCAGGATTTCTCTTAATAATCAAACACGTGTTTGGCCTTGGTGATAAAAGCAAGCATTTCCATTTTCAAATGTTGAACAAAGCAGCAATGGTTTGCTTTAGAAAGCAAACTTTTGGTTACCAGAGATGTCTAAACAAATGTCTGTTTACTGAATACTGACATAGACTCATCTCATTAGGAACACTGCCAATATGAAGGTGACTGCCCCAAGCAAGCATTAGCAGATAATGTATGTGGTTTTAGTTATTACCATCCATCTCAATACACATAATGCTTCATATTTTTGAAATTGTAAGGTGCCTGTTTTATAAATAATTGCATTGGATTGACAATATCAAAACAATCTAGCTACATTTTTTTAAAAAGCAAAAATGTTAACTTTATAATATACAAAAAAATACAATCTATTAAACTCTTTGTTATGAACTAAATTATGTTCCTTCAAAATTCATTTTTTGAAGGTCTAACCCCCAATATATAATTTAGGGATCTTAAAAAGACTAGAAGGGGGGCACCTCGGTGGCTCAGCCACTTGAGTATCTGACTCTCTATCTCAGCTCAGGTCTTGATCTCAGAGTCATGAGTACAGGCTCCATGCTGGGTTTCACATTAGGCATGGAATCTACTTAAAAAAAAAAAAAAAAGAAAGAAAAAAAGGCTAGAAGGGAGTGGGTTAACATAGTCAAAGTGCTAAAAGGAAAAATGTCAACCAAAAATATTGTATCCAGCAAAACTATTTCTCAAAACTGAAGGAGAAATTAAGACTTTCTCAGAAAAACAAAAGGTGAGGAAGTTCATTGTCACTAGACCTCTTCTACAACAAATGCTAAAGGGATTTCTTCAATTAAAATGAACCAATGATAGACAGCAACATGAAGCCCTACTAAAATAAAAGTTCTTCAGTAAAGGTAAACACATGAGCTAATATTCTAGCCTGTGCTACTGTAATTTTAGTACATAAAATTTAAATGACAAAAACATAATTTAAAAAACTACAAATCTATGTTAAGGGGTATACAATATATAAAGATGTCATCTGTGACATCAATAATATAAAGTGTCTGGGGGACTGTAAAGTGTTATCATATTAAAAATAGACTCCTATAACTTTAAGATGTTTTATATAATTGTGATGGTAACCATAAAGAAAACATCTATAGAATATATACAAAAGTAACTAAGAAGGTATTCGAAGTATATCACTATGGAAATCAATGAAATGCTAAGAAAGGCAGAATGAGGGGAAAGGAGCAACAAAAATAAATTAATTAAAAAACAAAAAAACAACTATTAAACATCCAGAAAACAATTAACAAACTAGTAAGTATTTCTCTACAGGATTACTTAAAATATAAAGGGATTAAACTCCCAATTAAAAAATATAGATTGGCTCAATAAACTTAAAAAAACAACAACACAGTATTCAACTATACGCAGTCTAAGAGATTGACTTTACATCTAAGGACTTACACAGGCAGAGAATGAAAGGACAGAAAAAGATATTCCATGCAAATGATAAACAAAAGACAGATTTACTTAAATCAACTAGACTTTAAATAAAAAATGATTACAAGAAGAACATTATATAATGATAAAAAAGGCCTATTCACCAAGAAGACATAACAATTATATTCATGCATCAAACTTCCCAGTTCCTAAATAGGTGACACAGTATTGACAGAATGGAAGGGGGGAACAGTAACACAATAATAGGATACTCCCATACCTCATATTCAATACTGGATAAAGCAATTGGACAGAATATCAGTAATGAAATAGAGAACTTGAAAAATACAATAAACCTACGGGACCTAACAGATATATAAAGAACACTCCACCCAACAGCAAAATGTCCATTCTTCTCAAGTGTATGTGAAACATTCTTCAGGATAGACCTACGTTAGGACACAAAACAAGTCTTAAGGAATTAAAGATTTAGTTTCATTCCATTGTGATCAGAAACGGTATTTTGTATGATTTCAAACAACAGCACAAACAGAAAAAAATCCACAAATACATATAAATTAAACAACACTTTTTTAAACAACCAGTGAGTCAAAGAAGAATCATAGGGAAATTAAAAAATACCTTAATACAAATGAAAATGAAAATATAACATACCAAAACTTATGGGATTCATCCAAGGCAGTGAACTAAGAGGGAAGTTTATAGCTATGAATGTGTATATTGAGAAAGAAAAAGGGCGCCTGAGTGACTCACTCATTAAGCATCTGCCTTCGGCTCAGGTCATGATCCTGGGGTCCTGGGATCAAGCCGTATCAGGCTTCCGGCTCGTCAGGAAGCCTGCTTCTCCCTCTCACACTCCCCCTGCTGGTGTTCCCTCTCTCACTGTGTCTCTCTCTGTCCAACAAATAAATAAAATCTTAAAAAAAAAAAAAAAAAAAAAACAAAACCCTTCCAATAGGGGTGCCTGTGTGTCTGTCAGTTAAGTGTCTGCCTTCCGCTCAGGTCACGATCCCAGGGTCCTGGGGTTGAGTCCCACATCTGGCTCCTTGCTCAGGGAGCAGCCTGCTTCTCCCTCACCCTCTGCGTGCCACTCCCCCTGCTGATGTGTGCGTGCTCTCTGTCAAATAAATAAAATCTTAACAACAAAAACAACCTTCCAAAAAAAAAAAAAAAAAAAAAAAAAAAAAAAACAAAAAAAAAAAAAAAAAAAAAAAAAAAAAAAGCAGCTCTGGACCAGCTATCTTTATGAGGCCACTCTCCCAAACATTCAAAGAATTAAGACCAAATTTCCTGAAACCTTTCAAAATATTTGAAAAGGAACACTTCCAAACTCATTCACCATGGTACCAAAGCCAGACCAAAAAAAAATAGAAAACTATAGACCAATACTGCTGATTTATTGAAAAATCCTGGCAAATAAAATTCAACAGCACATTAAAAGGATTATCCACCATGACTAAGTAAAATTTACTCCTGGAATGCAAGGATGGTTCCATATAGGACATGCAATCAATGTAATGAACTATGCTAACAAATGAAGGACAAAAACCCTAAATATCGTCTCAATTGACAGAGAAAAACCATTTTTACAAGATTCAACACTCACATATGATATAAAACTACAAAGTAGGAATAACATAACAAATATTATGTAATAAAGGCCATTTATGATAAGCCCATAGCTAACAAACTCAATGGTGACAAACCAAAAGCATTCCCTCTAAGGTCAGAGACAAAGTGAGGATGAAACCCCTCACCACTTTTATTCAATGTAGAATGAGAAGTTCTGGCCAGAGAAATTAGTTAAGATACAAAGGCATCAAAACGGGAAAGAAAGAAGTAAAATTATCTTTGTTCATAGATTACATCATCTTATAATGTAGAAAACCCTAAAGATGCCACAAAAGAAATATGAGAACTAATAAATTTATCAAAGCTACATGATACAAAATCAACACACACAAATCAGTGTGTTTCTATATACTAAATATTGATCATTCAAAAAGGAAATTAAGAAATAATTCCATATATAATAGCAAAAAAGAGAATAAAATACTTAGGAATAAACCTAACCAAGGAGGTGAAAGATTTGTACACTGAAAATTATAAAGGTGAAAGAAAATAAACAAATAAATGGAAAGATATCCAGTGTTCATAAGTTAGAAAACATAATAATATTAAGATGTTATTACCCAAAGTGATATATAAATTCGATGCAATTGCTGTCAAAATCCCAATGACATTATTTGCAGAAATCGACAAATTCATCCTTAAATTCATATGGAATCCCAAGGGACCCAAAGTTGTCAAACAATTTTGAAGAACAACAACAAAGTTGGAAGAGTCACACTTTCTAATTTTAAAAACATAACACAAAACTAAAGTAATAAAAATAGTGTGGTACTGACACAAACACATACAAATAGACCAGTGGAACAGAGGACCCAAAAATGAGAACCCTTGCATATCTGGTCAAATGATCTTCCACAAAGGTACCAAGGCTGCTCAGTGGGGTAAGGACTATTTCTAGCAAATAGTATTTGGAAAACTGGATATTCACATACAAAAGAATGAAGTCATTTCTTTCTCTTACACCATGTACAAAAATTAAAAATGGATTAAAGACCTTAATGTATGATCTAAACTATAAAACTACTAGAAGAAAATGGGGGAAATAAGCTTCAGGACAATGGACTTGACAATGATTTCTTTAATAGGACACCAAAAGTATAGGCAATGAATGTAAAAATGGACAAATGGAACTATATTAAACTTAACTTTTGTGTGTCAAAGGACACAACAGAGTGAAAGGCAACCTACGAAATGAAACATTGCAAATCATATCTAAATTGTCAATTTACAGAATATAGGAAAAATTCTTATAATGCAACAAAAATCAAGTAACCCAATTAAAAAATAGGCAAAGGACTTGAATAGACTTTTCTCCAAAGATGGTATATAAATGACCAACAGGCATGTCAAAAGATGCTAACATCACTAGTCATAAGAGAAATGCAAATCAAAACCACAATGAGATTATCACCTAATTCTCATTAGGATGGTTACTATATTAAAAAAAAAAAAAGTATTGGCAAGGATGTGGAGACACTGGAACCTTTAGGTACTGTTGGTAGAATCGTGAGGTGGTGCAACTCCTACGAAAATAGTATGAAGTTTCTTTAAATATCAAAAATAGAACTACCATATGACCAGCAATCACATTTCTGGATATATACCCAGAATTGAAAACAGGGTCTCAAAGAGATATTTTTATATCCATGTTCACAGCAGTACTATTCCCAATATCCAAGACATGGAAGCAAGCCAAATATCCATTGACAGATAGAAGAATAAACAAAATCTGGTATATACAAACAACAGAATACTATTCAGCCATGAGAAAGAAGGACAATCTGCCATTGGCAACAACATGGATGAATCTTGAGGCTGTTATGCTTAGTGAAAAAAGCCAGTCACAGAAAGACTTTGATTCCACTTATATGAATTATCTATACTAGTCAAATTCATAGAATGTAGAATGGCAGTTACAGAATCTGGCAAGAGGCAGAAAAAGGGAGTCGTTTAATGGGTATAGAGTTTCAGATTTTCAAGTTGAAAAGTTCTCGTAATCTGTTTCATGCAACATAAATATACTTAACACTACCTAACTGTATACTTGAAAAGGGTTAAAGTGGTAAATTTTTTAACACAAAAAATTAACATTCTACATAGTATCTAGAACTATAATCTCCAAAATGCTTTGCTCTTTCCCCTCCATCCTTCTCCCCATACACACACACACACACACCCATCTATAATACACATATATTTATAATTACATTCCTATACTATGTTTAGTTAATGTCTCAAGGTACAAAATGCACATAGAATGGTCATATGTAATGACTGCATATAAATCTATATTTTCAAAAGTATTCTTGATAATTTTAATTTTCAAAATTTTGGCCATGTATCAGATCTAACTAGACCATCATTTTATTTATTTTGTAATGTGACTTACAAAGAATTCATACTAAAATAAAAAGTGTCAGCCATTCCCTTGCTGGTTCCCTATGCTTGCATGATAAATATTATTTCAATTTGAAAAAAATTTTGCTAGAGTATTTTAATCTACTTTCTCATCTTCTACGGAGAACTTATCAAAGCTAAGTATCATCTATAAATCCACTGAAATGATCACATGTAAACTGCAATACAAAGCAACACAATGAAAGCAAATGGACAGGTATAAAGGTGTCCATCATTCCACATTGCAAAACTCCCCCACTTCCCACAAGATCTCTCAGGGACTGTATGTGACAGATGACTGACTGACTTAATAACCTTTGAGGGCACTAGGGTTAATCAATGTACTAAACTTAATTTCATTTTTAGGTGGAAAATGAATATAAATATTCTGATATTTCCTTCCTGTGCAAGTTTCAAGGTCTACCTTTTTTGTTAATCTCAAACACATTTTTAATCCAGGATCATCATTTCTTTAGCAATATTGTACCTAAAAACAATGATTAGGCTTCTTACCTGTTTGATTCCTATCAGTTTCATTGCTATCAGTAACCACCCAAAGTTCTTCCCTAGTTATCAAATCTGCATTTTTTGTTCTCAAACTACCCCTTCCCATTATGCCCTCTGCTTTCAAAACGTAATGTCTGAGACCTTGAAATCATATGAACCATCTGGCATGGAAGGGATGGAAGCAACTTAATCTGATCTTTGCTGCAAAGTCAAATCTTTTTCAACAGAGAACTCTTAGTGGGTATTTGTGTCTTGAAATCATTTTTAATTTTATCTCTCACTCTTTTAAGTCCAAAAACAATAGCTTTCCCTACCCCCGATATCTGAGCCCCCTTTTATCACCTCATCTCTGCCTGACACCACCCAATTCTTACCTCAGCTTATCTCTTATAACATATTGGCAAAAAGCGGCCAATGAGCAACATGGATGGGACTGGAGGAGATTATGCTAAGTGAAATAAGTCAAGCAGAGAAAGACAATCATCATATGGCCTCATTCATTTATGGAACATAAGAAGTAGGAAGATCGGTAGGAGAAGAAAGGGAAGAAGGAAGGGGGGGGTACACAGAAGGGGGAATGAACCATGAGAGACTATGGACTCTGGGAAACAAACTGAGGGCTTCAGAGGGGAGGGGGTGGGGGATTGGGATAGACCAGTGATGGGTATTAAGGAAGGCACGTATTGCATGGTGCACTGGGTGTTATACGCAAGTAATGAATCATGGAACTTTACATCAAAAACTAGGGATGTACTGTATGGTGACTAATATAACATAATAAAAAATTGTTATAAAAAAAAAGCGGCCAATGATGGCCAAAATATCCCAAAACTTTGGTTTTTTTCTAATTGCTTCCTAGAAATATATGCTTAGACGTAGGTGGTATACCTTCCACATTTCTCATGGGACAGTTTTACCAAATGTTTTCCCATTACATAACATGAACCATGAGCTTCTCAGTCTCTGATTTAAGTCTCTTTTCCATGCCACCTGTCTCCTAATTACTCCAATGCCATAGATTAAGCAAAACTCTACTTCCATGTACCATTTCTGTAATAGGTAATGTAATCCCTAACACCCATAACTAATGAACCCCAAATCTCCATAGTTAAATTCAGTAGAAGTTTATACCTGACACTAATTACTTTTTGTGGCAAGTTTGGGGAAAGAATACTATCAACTCTATGCAATCACTAAGAAATTTAGGCTTCTTGTATCTAGTAAGTCCTGCTCTTGGCAACTTCCCCACGCAGCTGGCCGGTGGGGAAGGAAGTGGTTAGTTACACGTATTTTGTTATGGACCAGACCTAATACAGGTATATGTTACTTTAACTCCCAAGCCATAGCCATATTAACTGCAAAAGACACAGAGAAATGTAGTCTAGCTGAGTATACAGAATAAAAGGGAGTTTGGAAAACTATGAGCAATCTCTTCAACACATGGATGTCTAAAACAGCCCCTAAGCTGGTTCCCTGCCTTTACTTTAGCTCTCCTAGAATTCCATTTTCAATACAACAGCCTCCTTTAAATGTAAGTCAAATCTTTTCACACAGTTCTTCAAAACCCCCCAATAATGTCTCATTTTATTTGAAGTAAAGGTGAAGTCATTACAATGGCCTATAGTGCCTAACATGTTCTGGCCTCAGCACATCACTGGCCTCATCTCCAATTCTCACTCAATCTGCTCCTGCCACATTGGACTCCTAAATATTCTTATGTGTCCTCAAACAGGGCAGGTCCAGCCTGGCCTTAGGATCTCTTTGCACTGGCCTTAAGGACTCTTCTTCCAAAAATCTGCATGGCTAAGTTCAAAATTTCCCTTAATTTTTCTCGGATGTCACCATCTCAATGAGATCTGTGCCCTCCAACTTCCCACAGACAATAATAACTGAATCCCAGCATCCAATATACCTGCCATGGCAATTATTAGCACACTATACCGAACAGCTCCTGTTCTCCCTGCTACAAAGCAATTGGCAAGACTGTGCTTTTTGGTTGGCTCTCTAATGGTTGGATGGGACCACAAGGACAAGTTCTTGTCGATGACCTTTGAATGGAAGGGAGGTGTGGTCCTTCCTGGCCAGAGTAATTAACCACCTAGTTGGGACTATGGGCTCTCTTTTCCTCTGGCAAGGCAATGGCGTGATTTAAACCACAGCACTTCTAGCCTTTCTAACCTATAGACTGCTTATTTGTTAAATTTACTGCTCCTTGTCTGTCTTCCACAGCAAGATCGTGAGTTTAAGGGGCAGGGACCTTTATCGGTTTTATTTGTTACAATATCCCAAGTTCTCAAAATAATGTTTGTTACATAATAGGTGTGTACTAAATACTTATCAAATTAATAAATAAATAAGAGTCCTAAAATTATATTCTACTTGATGGAAGAAATCAAGAAAAAGAAAGGACACAGAATGGGCAAGAAAAGGCTCCAAAGGATAACCACAGACAATGAAAAAGCACAGCACAAAAAGTCAGTCTACATACTGAATTATCTCACACACAGACTATAGAAGTATATACAAATATATTTTATAAAGAACACTGGAAATACATCCATACGTTTAACCATGTCTATTCTTATGTGTGCAGTAATTTAACTTTTTTACTTCTCTAATTTTACCAAATTCTAAATGATTAACACATAACATCTGTATAAATCTAAGGAGTTGAGACTTCAGAGTATCTAGGTATAGATACTATATCTTCTTCTTCCTTTCAGTAAAGGGATTCCTCTAGTTTTAGTTGGACACACCTACATAAAATATTTCTCAGTTCGTGCTATAGTTTGATTTAACCACGTGCTTAAATTTGGGCCAGTACGATAGAAGCAATGGGTGGGAACTCCAGATCATCCCCTTAAACAAGCTTGTCCAGGACTCTCTGAATCCCTCCTAACCACTGGGCGAGAAATGTCAAACACTGGAGTGGCTGCTTGAAGTTGGCAGAGCTATCCTGCCATCCCGGCTCCGTTATCCTTTGGATCATGTGATGTAAGACAGACATCAACTTCTAACTTATTTTACTCACTATATTCTATAGTCTATGATAGCAACTTAGCTGTTTTCCAAATATCACTAAATTCAAGAAGGAGGTGACTACGAAATGGTTTATACTATTTGTTTGTTAAATATAAAGGCAAAAAGATAGTTTCCCATTTCTTACTCATCATATGTATTTATAAAAATTACCATAAAGTGACTCTCTCTTTTCTGAAGAATAATATTGGTTAAAAATAAAATCATTGCAAAATTTTTAAAAATCTTGCCTTATTAGGCAGATGCAATATTTTAATATGCTTAAAAATTTACATAAACTTATATGCATCTTTATTGCAACAAATCTTCAACAGTTGACACGAAAATGCCTAGACTAAATTTTATATGTAGGGGGCGCCTGGGTGGCACGGAGGTTAAGCGTCTGCCTTTGGCTCAGGGCGTGATCCCGGCGTTATGGGATCGAGTCCCACATCAGGCTCCTCTGCTATGAGCCTGCTTCTTCTTCTCCCACTCCCCCTGCTTGTGTTCCCTCTCTCGCTGGCTGTCTCTATCTCTGTCAAATAAATAAATAAAATCTTTAAAAAAAAATTTATATGTAGGAAAATATGATACAAAGAAACCTTATTCATACTAGTTCTCTTCATCAACAGCCAATACAAAACTAATGAACATCTGCATGGATAAAAATATGACACTTCCTTCATCACAGCAGAGTAACTTTTTAGTCAACAGTGTTAGTTTTACTTAAAATATATCCTTTGTTATACTTTAGCAGAACTAAAGTATACTTTGTATGATTATATTTGTAAATCTTTATTTTAGATCAATTTGGTGCAAGTCATTTCACTTGAGTTGGACAGGATATGATTAAATTGGTTTTGTTCTAAAAATGTACAGCTTGGTTTATTTCCTGAACTCTGTCTATGATTTGCATTCTACTATCCCTGCTATTCACTGACACCTACCATAATATAATCATATCCCTCTAGTTTTGTTCTATTTCTTTTCTTACCTCCTCTTAATTACCCCTTTTGTACCCCTTGTCTATGGTCTCTGTGTCTCTAATACATGGAGGTACTAATTTCACAACCCCCAAGGCTTGTCAGGTTAAAGATTAATGAGCAGACTATACTCAGAGGCTTTGGAAAGGTTAAGCATAATTACAAATGGGTATTTTATGCAATGCTGGAGATGTGCAAGCTGTTTTTTTAAAAAGGGCAAGAAAAAAGGTAATGAAACTTATGGGATTCATGTCAACTATTGTATCTCAAAAAAAAAAAAGCCTTGTTAAAATGAGAAATTAACATGCTAAAAGGGATTGTTAAATTCTACCCTTTGTTTTATTCACAATTAAAACACACGTGCGTGCGCGCACACACACACACACATATACATATGCACACACACACCCATGTAGTACAAATTAGGTACAATTACAGGTCTGTACTATCACTTTTACTATTCTTTTCTTCTTTATTATGAAAAATCACTTTTTCATATTTAGGGTAAAAAAAGTTACGGTTTGAAATAAATACAGTAGCTGAGCATTGCTGCTAGAAAAATTAAATAGCATTTAGAGAGGGAATACGTAGTTTCCACTTGAAATTTTATAGCTCGCCATGAAAAGAGCTACTTTCAACGGGAAAAAATAACTTAAACCTTCTTTAGAGGTTCAGTTACACAATTATTGTAAAATATAAGCTGAACATCTGGCCATCCCAGCACCATGGGGATGGTAGTAGGATTACAGTAATTAAAAGAAATCCAGTCAGTGTTTTACTAATTATAAAGTGTTACCAGGGTTAAAACATTCGTGTTTAAGTCAGAAAGCTGTTGACCTAATTGGAGGTGCTTTTTCCCAAAATGTTTCAGAATAAGGGAGTATGTTGGAATTAACTTCGCTCAAAAGGAAAAAAGAGCGAGAGAGAGAGAGAGAGAGAATATTGAACTCTAAATGTTGAGAAGTGAGAATGTTTGGGTTTTTGCGCTTTTGTTTTTTGCGTTTTTTTTTTAAACAAAGAGATGAGACATTACTAGTGTTAATTTATTTCTTTTCGTTAGTCAAGTACCTACTAAGGGCAGCCTCCACTTGTCGCCCACCTCTCTCCACTTACCAAACTCAGGTACTCTGCAACTGCAGTCTCTCATACTTGCAACAACGTTTTTCTCTATCAAAAAATTTCTGTTAACATGTGAGGTTTTTGATCTCATTTAAAAAGGGGGGAAACCCACTCTTTTGACTCCATTACCTCTCTATCTACCACCCCATTTTATTCATTTTCTTTATAGCAAAATTGCTCAAAATAACTTGGGTATTTTTCCAGTCTGATTCCTTGCTTTTCAGTCTATTTTGAATTCACTCCAATCAGGCTTTCAAAAGTACTGAAATGCCTAATGTCGAGGCTATCAATGATCTCCCTAAATCCAACATCCAACGTCTGTCCTCCTCTTCCATGGCCTATAAGCATATGGCATATACTCCCTTCCTTCTTGATACATTTCCTACACTTGGCATGCAGAGCATTTGCAAATCACCGGTTTGACACTTAACTCTTTGGTTGCTCCACCCCATTCTCTTTTCTAGCTCCTCATCTTCTAAATTCTTACCGTTGTTTAGGAACGGCCCAACACGGCCCTTGAACATTTCTCTCTGGTATCAAAACTCTCTCCCCTTCAGTGAGCTACTCCAGTCTCATGGCTGGACTGATGACTGTTGGGCAAGAATTTTTACTGTTGACCAGTTATCCAAGTTCTCCCTCAAATCACCCAGACCCCTTGCAGTTAGGGGGGGTCTACTGGGATTGGCCATCACCAATAGGTAATGTCTATCTCTTCTGGGCAAAGCTCCTAAGAGCTGGTGTGAGACCTTTCCACACACGATGGTGATGGTGATACCTGGTGATAGTGGCCTCATATTGAAATAGTGGAGTCCTGAGGTGGGATCAACTTCAATGTCTGAATCTGGCACTTGGAGATGAGCTGCTATGGGAAGAGTGTTTGGATAACAGGCCTTGCTTGAAAAAGAAATAAGGCGTTTTTGCTTTAAGCTTGAGGTCAGCAAACCTTTTGTGCAAAATGACAGATGATAAATATTTTAAGCTTACAGGCCATACTGTCTCTGCTGCAACTACTCAATTCTGCCATTAGAGTGAGAAAGCAGCTATAGACAAACTGTAAATGAATGTGTATGGCTGTGTCCCAATAAAATTGCATTTACTGAAATGGTGGGGTGGGCTACATTTGGACTACCGGCCATTATTTGCTGACCCCTGATTTAAGCCAATGTGATACGGGGGTTTGTTATCACAGCATATAGCCTTGTCTATACTGATTAACACAAATTTCAGATTTATGTGTTCATTCCAGATGTCCAGGCACATATGATTGCCATAGGCTCCTAAATGCCCCTCCCCTCTTTTTTAAATCCTTTTTTCTCCCTCAAGGTATCATATTATCAGAACATAAGCTAGATCATGTCACTCTTTTGCTCAAAATTCTCCAATGGCTATCTATTTAGCAAGTGTCTAGAATTCTTATAATAGCCTGGTAATAGGGTAACCATTCGTTCCAGTTTGCTAGGACAGTATCCAGATATAATCACTAGGTTCGTCTTTCACTTTCAAAAGTGTGATGAGTTAAACATAAAACTTATGAGGATTTAGCCCCTCATCACCTCAATGACCTCATCTACCACTATTTTCCCATCTTTCATAGTGTGCCAGCCACACTGAACACACAAGACACCATTCAATTTTAGGAGTTTTTATATATCCTATTCCCATTTTTTTGTATGTTCTTCCCCAGAAATACACTTAGGTTCCTCATTACCTTGACATCTTTCCATAAACGGCACATTCTAAATGTGGTCTTCTCAACCTTTGTTTTAAATTGTACACCATCCACTTTCTATCCACCTCCCTGATTTACTGTTCACCCTAACACTTATTATACCGATCTTATATATTGTAGATGGTCATGTCTTTACTTATTTCGCTTGAGAATCTTTTCACACCTCAATGAAGACAGAGGTCCCCCCACAAACCTACAGCAATGCCTTTACGTAGCAGACACCCTGTAAATACTTTTTCAAGCAGTAACATCTATAATGGTAAGTAACTGTCTAAGTCTTAAAAAGGAATTGCTTCTCTTCAACTTCAGTTGCATTTAACGGACTTAGGGATGATCTGTGTCTTACCCTGGATCTCCTAGAACAGAATCTTAGGAAAGCATTAAGTGACCACACTTTGTTAGGAAGGTCTACCTTCATTAAGAATGAGGAAAGTGTCAAGTGAATGACAGCATTATAAGAAGCAGTGTAAGGGGAAATGTGACAGTGCTCTCCACTGTTTCACGAAGAGATACTAAAAGACCCAGAAGACTGTTTCACAGGTGTTTTCGCTCAGGCACATGGAACATCTCTCGAAAGGCCAAATGGGGAAATCTTACTTCGGCTCAGTCTATTAGAGGGAGAGAGGAAAGCAAACTCAACTACTCTGCTCACTCCTACCTCATGTGTCCCAATGGTCAACGTTAGCGCTGGGGGATCTAATGCCACTGAACTTCCTGGTTTGCATCATTTGGTTCTTCTGCAACTGCTAGAAAGGTCAGATCTTAAATCCTGTGCGTGGTGTTTTATTTACGTTTGTTAGTATTACAAGGAGCCAAATACATGAGTCTGGTTGGCCTCAGGCAGAGAAACCGCGTACACGGAGAGGGTTAGGAGGTCAGGGCAGCTCCTGAGGACGAGCAAGAGTTTGAGCGTCCAGGAGTCAGGGAAGTCAGAGGAAATTTGAAAGGGTACCTACGATGTGATTTTTTATAACCCACTTTGTAAAAAATGATCACACCCATATTTCAGGCCACAATTACTACATACATTTCTCTTTTTCGGGAAAACACACATGTTGATTTTGTTTCCTTGTTTTTAATTAGTAATGTAATGCTAACTTCTGAAGAGATTAGGTAGCTGTCCTAGAATGAATGTTCAGCTTTGAACAACAGATGATCAAAGACCTGCTAAAAGTACAGGAGAAAATGCTATGTGCTTAGAATCCAACCCGTTCAGAAATCCCACGACACTTAAAAACCAACTTGCCCAAGCTGTTCTACCAAAGGCTAAATTGTGAATTGTGAGGGTGTGGTCAGGTGGATAGTAAATAACTGATGTCTATTACCAGCTACTCAGAGGATAGATAATCGCCAATGACAACCATCTGCCCTCCCAGCAAGGTTGAGGTTCTGTCTTCATAACCATAGTGGTGGAACTGAAGATGGGCAAAAAGTGATATGGACTTCGTCAGAGGTAAATGTAGCTTAGAACAAAAGGGAACAAATTACTTGCTTACTCTTTGGAAGGCACGCCATCTAAGCTGTTTTCAGAGGCACGTGTGCTACATTTCTTCCCGTAAAGTAAAACAGAACCTGTTTTTTGCATTCCAAATTACTCTGCAGGGCTACCATTACTTCCTCGATTCACATACAACTCTGGACACAGAGCTGGCCTAAGAAGAAATAACCAGGTAGCTAGATGGTTGAATATGCAAGTTCCCCTCAAACACGTTAAGTATAAACAGTAATGCTCTAACTTTCAAAATCTATGCCTATTCAGGGGCGCCTGGGTGGCTCCAGTAAGTGTCTGATTCTTGGCTTTGGTTCAGGTCATGATCTCAATGTCCTGAGAACCAGCCCCACATCAGGCTCCACGCTCAGGGGTAGTCTTCTTCCCAACCCCCTCTGCCCCTCCCCCGGCTCCTGTACTCTCTCTCTAGTAAATAAGTAAATCTTTGGGGGAAAAAAAAAAAAAAACTATGCCTATTCAGTAAACAAAATATTCCCTAACACCCCTATATCTGAATTAAAAACATACTATTTGAGGGACCTATGAAGGATCAGTCTCCACATTTGTTAAGTCCTGCCTCAGTACTGATCACTCCACTGTTGACACAGAAACAGGCCTAAAGTTAAGCCTGCAAATCTATTTTATGAGATCACTACCCAGGCTAGTTTTTCAGTATCTTCGGGCATCAAAAGGAGGGCTTTATGCAGCTGAGCTCTAATTTGGATAGTCTGGTAAATGCGCGTGTTCATGAAACATTCTCATGATTTCAAAGTTAGATATCAAAATAGGAAATATCTCAATTTTATTTTTAAAGGTGAAACTATTTAGAAACAAAAATTAGAACTTCTCCCTTAACCTGCAATTAACAGTTTCCTTTCATGTCCTTAAAAAGTGATGTTATGACTATGATTTGTCATTTATTAGTAATTTAGTACTCCTATTCATTTATTAGTTATTGCATTTGTTTTATGGCTATTTAAATAATACTTTGATAAAGAGTAATAAATAAACCTTTACCAACCTGATGTCCAGATCAGAATGTATTTACCGAGACTTTCTTACCAAGGAGACTTCAACACAAATGATATCAAAGCTAATACTGGATCAGAGATTCACACACACACACACACACACACACACACCCCTCATACACACACCTCAAAAGATCACATTCAAGCTATAGGGTGGCAGAAAAGAGCACATGTCACCTTCTACTACCCATTTACATTATGTGATCTTACGTGGCCTCCGCGACAACCTGATCAGTATTATTTTCTCCAATATGACACAAAGGAACTAAGATTCAGGTTGGAAACTTGCCCCAAATCACACACATCAATAGTTCTCAAACTTCTGAGTGCAGCAGAATCACTTGTGGGGGTGGTTAAAATCCAAGTACCATAGTTCCAGCACCCAAGCTTCCAGTTAAGTGTTTCAGTCTGCAGTTTTCATAACCTCTCCCTTATTTACCCTGAGTGCAAGAAACACTGATCTGACGATGAGGAGCAAAGCCAGGATTCCAAACGTGTTTTCTTATGTCCACAAAGGAGCTAAATCTCAACCAAAACCAGCACTGGAGAGGAAATAAAATTGGTATAGTTTATAATAATCCATGTCCCTGCTCATTTGAATATTAACACTGGAATGACATTAATTAACTTTGTCCCCAGGAACTTCCCTTCTTTTCAAATGAAAGAGGAAGTCTTCTCTGAGGTTCACTCCTTGTTTTAGGGTTCTATTCTGCAGATAATGCTACCTCTACTGATTACCTTGGTTACTGCTTTGCTCTACATTTAAATTTAGGTAGCTCCAAAGTTTTGTCTGGTAGCAATACTAGAGAGAAATAGAAAATGAGGCCAGTGTTTTGTGCAGAGAAGTAGGAACCACCAACGATGTGACTGCCTACACCCAGGAGGCTTAACGGGAACTGAAGCCTTGCAGTTTTATGGTGTTACCTATTCCCTCACTGCACATACTGAATTCGGGATCACATAGATCCAGAAGCATGGCTGATCTTCAACACTAATGAGTGGCTGCATGCTGCTCAAGTAAACTCTGCTATCGGAGCTCCGTATTTCCTCAGTAATTAAATTATGAGCATCCCTTCCCTTTTTCAAATGAGAAAGGAGACATGAGTTTTTCAAAAACATTAAAGCACTTAACCTCAAGATCCCGACACTGTTCAAGCTGATTTTGCAGATTTAGGTATGTCTGGTTTGGCCAAGATAAATCAACAAATAAGAATAGATTCATATCACATTTCTATATTTTTTGTACTAAGCGAGAAGAGAACTATGCTACCTTCTCTTTATTAAGAGGCATTAGTTCGCTTTAGTTTTCCCTTGAGTCAAAGATCTCATGATTGGAAGATCTGGCCTTGCACTTATTTCCTGTTTCAACGAGCACTGACTGGGCACATCTGCAAGATTTTCTATTAGGTGTTTTGGGTCTTTCAAAGACGAACAAGAAATTACCCCTTTTGGCAGAAAGTTTACAATTCACCACTTTAGGTCAATTTAGTGGAAAAGCTGTAGCCAAACAATTAACTGAAAAACAAATTGCAAACACTAACTCACAGTACCTATAACACAGATCTAAGACAACTGATACATCCAACTCACCACCGGAGATCAGAGCTGGGGCTAGTCAAAACGTCGGGCAAGGAAAGATCAGAGACAATGAAGGAACAGGGACAGATCTACGGAGGGGCAGGACCTGAATAACAGGAGGCAAGAATAGCTGGGGACAGAAGAAAGGGTAGGAACAAAGGAAAATGGTGGGCAAAGAATTAGTATGCAAATACAAAAATTAGAAAAGACTAATATGCATAAAGAAAAACAGATCTATTTACTCTAAAATGTTAATGCATGAGAAACTGATGTTCAAAAAAGCTGTACTGAGGAACCTCCACACAACAGAAAGCTGAAAAATACCCCAGCTGTCTCAGGAGTTGCTCATCTGATGAGGGAATTGTTTGCTGTTTATTGTTGGGAACTGGTCTGCGTTCACAATTTAGTAAGACCACTGGGAAGAGCAGTGTCAGGAGACCAGGATTCTAGTTCCATCTGGTCAACAGCTATCAGATGTACACATGTCACTACCCTTTTGTTAGTTTTCTCCTCTATAAATCGGTGCCAGGCAAAGGACAAGCTAGGGCAGAGTCGGGTGAGCAGAGATTTCAGTTCCAAAAATTCTGTGACACGGTAACATAAACATATGGCGAAGACAGAATAGGGAAATAAAGTACAGAACACCAGAAGGGCATTGTATACATTCCATAGAGCAGGGAAGCAGAGAAAAAGTTTATTGTGTGACACTTCATGGAGGAAGCAAGATTTAAACCAGTGTACAACAGTTTGTAGTGTAGGGTGTGCGGGGGCCTTGAAGGGAAAGGCATGAGGAAAAACAAAGACAAAATGTGTTTGGGTAATGGCAGTGCTTCAATCTGGCTCAAGAAGAGAAAAGTTACAGGGAGGCGGAAGAGAAAATGATCGTCAAGAACCACAGAGTGGGCATGAGATGCGTGTCTTCTGGCTGAGGGCTTCTTAACATAATCACACCTGCAATTTCGGGTGGAATCCCATGTTGGTGGCCCCAATGTCACCTCTTTGATTCCAGACTCTGAGGCTCCCACAGCCAATCAGTCAAGGCTCATTCTCACTGGCCCCTCTAAATCCATCTCAACACAGGCAGTTGGTCCCAATACAACAATTGGAGCAGAACACTTGAACTCTACTTTCTACTCTTACATCTGAGACATGAAGCTGGTAGCAGAGATCACATGGAACCAGAGGTGTATCATTGGACTGGGAACCTGGGGAGCAGAAGGAAGTAAGAGAGGAGACCCACCACAGAGGCTCTGCCATCTGTAAGGGGCGACAGGTAAGGGAAGGGGAGGCCACCAAGGGAACCTTGCAATACTGGTAGTGTCCTTGAGGGAAAGCAGAAAGCTGGTATAGGAAGGAGGTGTGAGGAGCAATGTGATGAGGCTTGCTGAATTTAGGGGTGGGCAGGGCGTGGCTGATGAGACTGGGCCTTGTGGTATGCGGTCCAATGGACTAGAAAAGGAGCGAAGTGTTTTAGATAAAAGCAAAAACACAATCAAAGACGGAAATCAGCTATCATGGGTAGGGAAGTGAAGCCAGTAAACTCTGAGAACACTCCTCCTAATGGGGAAGAGAAGGAGGCAAGGCTGTTTACTATGGTGGAGCTGATGAAGGATGTCTCAGTCTCTTCCTATTCTCCCAGGGCTTGACTGCACTCCCTTCTAATCATCATATTGAGAGTGGTCAGAGAAGAAGGAGGCCTTGTTTAAACAGCATGAAAAATCAAAGACACACAAAAGAGCTGGCATAAATCAGGACAAGACGAATGCACACACGGGGAAGGCTCGCGCACAATTCTTTAGCCTTCGTTACAGGATCTGTACTTGATAATGGCAACGCCTGCTCAGTTATGCTTCTGGAAGGTCTCCACACACTGTGCCAATCAAGCAGGCGTCATGCGGGAGACAAGGCCATGTCTCCGAGTGGTAGTGTTTTGGTCCTGGTTTTATATTTAATCCTTACAATGCACACCAAAACCGTGGCCCTCTCTAACCACTGCAATCAGAGTGTGCCATCCCCGCCACTGGAGACCAATTCATTTTGTTTATTTTTATCGTAAGTCTTCTGTTTGGGAAATGTGGCCAGGAGAAAAAGCACTCATGCTGTTGATCTCTCTGGTTGTATCTGGTGCTTCAAACATGGGTGATCTGGCTTCAAAAGGTTTATAATGACAGATGTGAGGTGAGCTGCCCTGATACTGATCACCCCTATGGGAACCAGGCTGTAACTGGTCTCGGGGTAGAAAATGAATAAATGGGTTTGAATACTATTTTGCTGAAGCAAGGTCACCACAGCTGAAGAGTGATTTAGGATGCAGAACAGTCAAACAGAGACATTTGGTCCTTGGTTGTCTGTAAATTAAGGTATTAAATTTGTAAGATACTGTTTTTAATTCACGGTTTTAATATAATTGTGTTTACTCAATCGGAGTTGTTGGACATTGTAATTTCTGAGTTCTAATCTTTTTTAAAAAGGCAGAGCAAGCATTGATTGTCCTCATTAAAGTTTGAACAGCAGCTATAAAAGCAGCATGATGGAGCAGAGTATCAGCTTAAGAAGAAAAAAAAAGAGAGATGATGGAAGCAGACAATGAACAGGAAAAATGCTTAAATTTTCACACCTGTTCCAACCACCCTCCTGGGCTATTCACTGTGGGGTAAAAGGGCTCTGCAAAATGGGTGCAGGACAAGGTCAGGCATGGAAACTCACCATGGAGGATTTATCCTAAATATTCCAAGGGCAGCAGAGGTTGGTCAGGGTCCACAAGAAGGACAGGTGTTAGCGTAAACACACAGAAGTGTCACAGAAGTTTAGAGACCTAGACAAAAAGCGAGAATGGAAAGCAAGCGCTGGCATCGGGAAAGACCTGGGGAACAGAGCAACACATTTTCAACTGAATGCTTTATTTCTTCATCTTTCTCTTGAAACATTCTTTACAATTCTTATTTTACTACCACATAGTGATTTGGAGATTTTTTTCACCTAAAAGAGAATCCCTGAATTAGCAAGTGAAATCATAACTGTTGTGGTCCATTGTGCTACTTGTGCAATTAGACACAGGATAAGTCAACAGCCCAGGATGAATGGAATATTTCAGCTCATAATAACTTTGGGGTCTCATGGACAGTTAATGGTCTTTGGAAAGAAATACTACTCAAGCTTCAAATTCCAGCTGAACTCTGCATGCCATAAGGGCAGGAGAACTCAGACCAGATGAGTCCCTTTCACAAGCACGGGCCATGCTGTGTGGATCCGGCTGTGGGAGCAGTTTGCCAATCTTATCTTCAGAAACACATAGTCGGTGTTCAGCCAATAATGAATGTCAAAATAATACTTAGCTTCCCTTTGGGTGATTCAAAGGGCTCTGGACAGAAAATAGGCATAATAACCTTTCTGGTATGTTTCTCATTAATTGTCCTTCAAACTGAGAGACGTATTTGCAGAAGATTGTTTGCTTGTGCTGAAAGATCAGGGAGCAGTGAACAGTGTGAAAAGTAAGGAATTGGACAAAATTATTATGAGTGATATATTGCACAAATAAAAATGAAAGTCCAATCTTGGCACCCAGTCTGCACAGGGATCTATGGAAAGCTCCTGCACTTATCTATCACTGTGTTAGAGTAAATAACAGCTATGGCATTTCTGATCCCCATGGCAAAATGAAGATTTACATATCATGAGCTGTCTCTGTTTCCCCTTTGTCCTTCTACCCAAACTTCCAACCCTAACTTGAGACCAAGAAGAAATAAAAGCATGAGAGTCCAAGATCAGAGAATTGAGAACAGGAAGTGGATGACCCCTGTAAGGACGTATGGGATGAGTACAAAACGAAGGGTCACATACGGAAAGGGAGGAGACGGCAAATATAGCCCCCATCCCAGTTTTGCCTGCAAATCCTGCCGCTCTTCTAGACAAAAGAAAATGCTGGTAGAGAGACTATTGTAACAAAAATATCCTGTCAAGGAGAGTAGATCCCTGCTCTAGAAAGGAAAGGCCACATTGTATCTGGAAAAAGAGTAAACACGGATAGGCAATGTCTAGTGAGAGAAGCATGGGGGAGGCCCCTTTGGAGAGCAGTGACATCTGGGCAGGTCAGGGAGAAAACAAAGACTAGCCCCCCGAGAGCTGGGCGGAACTGGAGGCCACAAGATCATGACTTAGCAAAATCTTTTAAAAAGTGTTTTTCCCAAACTCCCCCTGCAAGGGTAATTTAAAACAAGCTGTTAGTGATGATAAAACAAGGCTTTCCAGAGAATACATTTCACTGAACCCTCTGGATTCTTTGTTCCAAGAAAATGTTTAAAGAGTGTTTTTCTATAGATCCCAATATCCCCCTTTCTCCTTTATTACTGGGCTCTTGTTGTTTTATACTGATTTTAATGGGTTTGAGTTTTATGGTAACGATGTTTTTCTTTATCGCAAATGACCTGAAATCCTTTTTTGGAAATAGCATGGTGTAAATTAATAATGTTTTTTGAAAATATTGTCCAATCTTGGTGCTCCCTAGGTTTTTCAAACTAGAGAAAATTAAGATTAAAAGAAATAAGATATTACACAAAATATATGAGTGCGTTTTCTATTTAATGTAAATACAAATATATATGCATATATTATATATGTGCGTGTGTATGTGTATATACTCTGACAGGAAGACAGGAGCTGTGTGACTCCCTTTGAAAAGAAAGATTAGCCACCGCCTTCATGTGAAGCGAACTTTAAGAGAATACTTACCATGTACCTAGTAGAAATAAAAATTGGAAACTATTTTCAATGATTCAGATTCTTAGAATGAAAATGAAATACCATAAAGTAAAAGTTTTAGAATCAGAACAAAAAATTTAGATACTGAGAGAAAAGCTGTCTTCATGTCAGGGAAATAAAGCCCATGTAGGCTAAAAATTTCACTGACTACACACATTCTTCAGAAGCTTGTGGGATGCAACAGTTTCTTTACTACAGATATCCTATAGAAGAGCCTGCACTTTGCCGAAGCAAACACATCAATAAGGAAAAGAATAATGTGCCCGAAACTGCTGGAAGGAAACAGAATAACCCGGCTCCATAGCACTAATTCTACAAACTCACTCACGGCTGCACACTGTCATTAAATCCCCGAGCTGCTTTATGAGGAAGGCCCCGAGAGGATATGTTGTTTGTCCCAGGCTGTGCACCTTATCAGTAGCGGAGCCAGGATACAACCTCTGGTTACCTGACTCTAGAGCTCACCTTCACCATGAAGCACCTACAGAAATGAGCAGAAAGGGGAAAATGACAAAACGGAGAGGAAGAACGGTCCTCCTTTTCAAACACAGTTCATGAATGGGAAAGCTTATGAAGGAAACCAGCTTGAGAAGATTACGAGTGAAATATGCAGTTACACTTCTTGGAGTATCCAATTCAGTAATTCGTGGAATACCTAATATTTTCAAGACACACTGCCAACTGTTGGGGAAGATACAAGAAATTCATCTGTTTGACTTCATCTCTTTCCATGGGATCCTTTGGTGGTTCCCTGATGCTTCAGGAAAAAATGTGAGTCCTTGGTCTGACATCAAGGCTTTTTGAGATCCAGTCTCATTTATTGTCAGTACTCCTGTAGCTTGTTCTCAAGCCTTTCTGAACTGGCCACATGCCATCTCTGTGTCTTGGTGAATTTCCATAAGCTGTTCCCTCTGACAGTAACTCTCTCCCTCATACCACTCCTATCCCCTTTTGGCCTGCCTACAAGAAATCCTTCAATTTCAACTCAAACAGATTCTGTGAAGACCTGTCTGACTAAACGCAAGTCTGAGTAAGGTATCCCTCTTTTCTGATCTCATAGCCTCTCACATTATCCTTTGTTAGTTTATTTTCCTTGACCATTGAAATTTATGGGTTTTTTTTTTTTCAAGCAGAAATTCTACCTTTCATCTCTTTTTCCCACACTGAACTTGGCATAGGAGCCATGTAAAAATATTGGAACTATTTAATGAAAGAGTGACAGGTTTTAAATGGCGAATATATGCAACATATATAACCGGTAATTACCAACTTTTAAAAAGAAACAGAAAAGCAAGAGAAGGCAAAAAAAGCAAAATTTGACTTTTGAAACCCCCTTTCTCACCTCAGAAAGGACTTGAAGTATCTCACAAAAATGTTTCAGTACAAAGGATGAAATATATAGTTGAGAGAATCACTACAAAGGGGAAATAATCACACCTTGGGTTGGATAAGCACACTGAGAAAGCATTCCATACTTTATTACAACAGGGGGGGTGAGGGTCCACGAATACCGTTCCTAGTGACTAAAGCATGATCTGTTACCAGATTCACAGGGGCCATAATATGAAATCAAATAAGTTTTTCAGTAGAAGCAGAGCTGTTCTGATTGATAAACCTGAGGAAAATTTCTTCTTTGTTTTCATATAAAGGGGACTCTCTGTGATAAAGAACTCAATGTTCCCTATGCTTCCTCACACTTCCTATAATAATACATTTCACACAGCTATTTCAAATAAAGTCTTTTAATGTAGGTCAGTGGCCTAGCACTAAAGCATAATTTAGTAAGAGTAACCCTAAGAGGAGTCAAAATAATACTGTCCAACACAGTAAAATCGACCACTGTTGGTTGGACTTTTTCCAAAGGTAACATTCAGGACAGCCAGAAGAGCATATGTTGCATGGCCTTCAGGAAATTTTCCATAAATATTATATCTCACAATGGGCATTTAATAACATCCCGACAGCAGGAATTTCAAGATTATATTATTTGGCAAGAATCTAGAGAAGAGAACTTCTGTTCTTCTGATCAAAGCACATTCACATGCACTGCCAACCAACTAAGAAGAGTAAATATAAAATAAGGAGTCTAATGAAGATTTATGCCTGAATGGATGCCCACCCAACCATTTTAGAGGAGTACACCTGGTAAAGTTTTTACATTTTTCCTTAGAAATTAGTCCTGGGTCTACAACAGGAAATACATAATCGGGCAACTGATTAGGACAAAGCATCATCAATGTTACTAAGAAAGCTTCTTAAGGTTAGTATCATCAATAAACAACCACAGTCTTAAAGAAAAAAAAAATGTATGTGTGTCCATGTTTCAAGAGAGTCCACACTGTGTTTCTAATGAACACCACCTATCTTCTTGGTGTATCCTCCAAGATGAATGAGTTGCACATTAAAATTCTATCTATTTGGGAATTATGTTTAAAAAGAATCTGCAAAATGAAATTATTCTTATTTTAAAGCATCTGAATTCATGTCCATTATCCACTTGGATATAGAAAGTGATGAAAGATTCTCTCTTCACACTAAGAACACTGGGGATGTACAGCTCCTCTCCGGCCTTGTGGGGAAAACAGTAGTGCAAAGTCAGTGTAACGATGAGAGCGATAGCTACAGCTTTTAGAAGCAAACACATAACCAGGGGAATGTCCACGTGAGGATGGGAAGAGAGACGTGAGGGGAGTTTATCAGAGCACTTACAACATCTGCTACGTCTGATTAGCGTCACTATTTCACAGACAAGAAAACAATCAGAACTTTCTTCCCAGGGGTGCCTGGGTGGCACAGCGGTTAAGCGTCTGCCTTCGGCTCAGGGCGTGATCCCGGCGTTACGGGATCGAGCCCCACATGAGGCTCCTCTGCTATGAGCCTGCTTCTTCCTCTCCCACTCCCCCTGCTTGTGTTCCCTCTCTCGCTGGCTGTCTCTATCTCTGTCAAATAAATAAATAAAATCTTTAAAAAAAAAAAAAAAGAACTTTCTTCCCAAAGTCACATGGTTGATAAGTGCCAGTGCCAGGACCAGAATTCCAGTGCAGTCAACCTTTATCGGTTGTATTCTCAGTGTCCCCAGCTTAACAGGACTCTCATTTTCCCAAACATATGGAGATGGGCTATAACTGGTCAAAGAAAATCACTATACGCCATTTTTCTGGCAACAATGATTGCTTCAGTATTAAACACACTGAGCTACAAAAGAAGTAACTTCTCTGTACTAGGCATAACTATGAGATGGCCCCACAATCTCTAACCTCCAGTGTTACTGCCAGGATTCCGTGACATGACATGGCAGTATGCAGCGATGTAATTAACATTACTAATCAGATATACTTTAAGGTAGGGAGATGATCCAGGTGGACGTAGCTTAACCATGTAAGTCTTTTAAAAGCAAATAGTTTTCTCAGGTTATTAGGAGCAAAGGAAATCAGAGAAGCAGGAGAAGGATTTGCCATGTTGTTGCTGGGCTGAAGATGCAGGGGGTTATGTAGTAGGAAATGTGGGGAGACTCTAAAAGGATGAGACTAGTTGACATCTAGCAAGGAAAAGATAACCTCAAGCCATACTACCACATGGAACTGAATTCTTTCAACAAAAAGTCTGGACACCGATTTTCCCCTGGAGTTTCCGGATGAGAACTCAGTCTGGCTAAAATCTCAATTTCAACCTTGTAAATCCCAGAGCAGAGAACCCAGACATACCACACTGGACATCTGGCCTATAGAAATTGTGAGATAGTAAATTCACGTTATTTAACCTATTAAGTCTGTGGAATTTGTTACAGAGCAATTGAAAACTAATTAAATTCCTACATGTAAATGAGAAAGCTACAAATGTTCTGGCAGCCATCTGTCAAACATGAGGGGACAGTCTGCCAAAAAATACACCAACACCACAGAAGGAGAGCAAAAAAATAGAAAAAGAGAAGGTAGAACTTTAGTGTTTGCACAAACTGATCAAACCTACCTTGATATTTGCATATTTTGGGACTTCTTTTTTAAAAAGGTCGATACATTTCACATGCTACGTACAGTCTGACTTAGATTTTCTGTGGCTCATACTCAAAAATACTCCAATGGATTCATCAAATTGCTTGACTTCTACTTTACAATAACTCTGTCCACAATGATGCTAGCTAGAAAATGGTGGTACTTTTCCTTGGGTTTCACAGTTACCATAAACCTCTAATTTAATGAAATAACTATTAGAAATATATGAAAAATAAAGTGGAGGAAAAGATAGAAATATGGTAATATATGGAGTATTTCAGAAAAGAAATGTAAACTAAAAATACGAATTGAAATTCTCACTTTGATAAAGAAGAATATATTGGATGACTGAACAGCATACAGGATGAAACAAAAGAATCTATTTACTCAGATCAACAGAGGTTATTCAAATTGAAGAATAAAGAGAAAAAAACTAATGCACCATATATATAGAATACAACATCAGAGTGACATCACAAATGATCTAGCCCATGATAATTGCAGTCCCAGGAGGAGAAGAGAGTGAAACCTACTTAGAAGAAATATTTAAAGAGATTAGGACCGAGAAAATTCCTAATTTAATAAATGAAATCAATCTACACATTCAAGAAGTTCAGCAAATATCAAACAGGTTAAAATTTTCAAGAAGATTACATCCACCTACATCAGAGTAAAACAATAAATAACAAAATAAACAGAAAAGCTTATAAGTAGCCAAAGAAAATTAATACATATTATATGCAGGAAAACAAAAAACAGCTGATTTGACATAACAAAAATGGAAGATAGAAAATAATGGAACAACTTTTTCGTGCTGAAAGGGAAAAAATCCTAACACTGAATTCTAAATCCATTAAAACATCCTTCAAAATTAAGGCAAAATAACATAGAAAAAACAACAATCTTGATATACCATTGGTATAAAGATGCATTTTCATTTTGAAAATAGTTCAGAGGTTCTTAAAATTTTAAACATAAAAATATTTTGTGACCTACCAGTTCCACTTTTATATATCTAACTAGATAAGTGAAAGCTTATGTCCATCCAAAAATTTTCATACTAATTTTCATAGTAGCACTTACAACAGCCAAAAAGTAGAAATAACCCAAATGTTAATCAACTGGTAAATGGATTTAAAAAAATGAGTGGTATATCCATACGATGCAATAATATTGAGTAATAAAAATAATTCTTTTTTTTTTTTTTAAGATTTTATTTATTTACCTGACAGAGAGAGAGCACATAAGCAGGAGGAGCAGCAGTCAGAAGGAGAGGGAGAGGGAGGCTCCCTGCAGAGGAGAGAGCCCAACACAGGGATATACTATCTGGATATACCATTTATGGATCTATAGGGAATGTGCATATAAACACAACATAAATGTAATACACAACACATATATACAAACATATCTATAACATACATGACACATTCACAGTCATATATGTATACATACACACACAGGCAGGACAGAAACATAATACATACACACATAAATGTATGCCACATACACACATGCTTGGCAAAGAACTCCTCCCTAGAATATATTTAGGAAAAAATTTTTAAATTCTGCAAATCAGTAATGAAAAGGCAAACAATCCAATATATTGGGCAAAAGACGTGAAGAAACATTTCACAGAAGAAGATACCCATGTGGTAGCATGCATATGAAAAGAATATTAGTTCTCAGAGAAATGCAAAATTTAAACCATGATAAAATAAATGTAAGATACATACACCAAAATACCTAAAATTAAAAAAAAAATAATATCAAATGCTGGTGAAAGGAGAAACAACTAAAACTTCCATATACTGCTATATGGGTGTAAAATGGTATAGCCACCTTGGTTAGATTTTTTTTCCGGTCTTATTGAAAGTAGTTGACATACAACTTTGTATTACTTGAAGGTGTACAGGATAATGATCTGCTATACGTACTGCAAAATGATTACCACAGTAAGTTCAGTTGACATCCATCATGTCACACAGTTACAAATCTCTAATAAAGTCTGACCCACTCCTAGGAATATACATTCAATAGAAATAAGCGTGTATGTCCACACAAAAGCCTTTACAGGAATATTCCCAGGTTTGTTCATAATATTGCCAAACTGTAAACAGTGCAAATGTCCAGCAATAGATTAAATATACATGTAAAATTTACTACTTATAAATAAAATGGAATAGATATGATACAGACAGTGCAACAATGTGTTGAGTAAAAGAAGCCAAACACACAAGGACACCTTCTGAACGGTTCTGTGTACATCAAGTTCAAGAACAGGAAGAATTAAAGTTATTGTGGCAGCTGTCAGAATAGCGGTCACCTCTGGAAGAGGGTGTTGAAAAGATAGGGAGATACAGCAGTTTTGATACAGGTGTGAACATAATTCAAAATCCATCTTGTTGTATATTTAAGATTTCAGCATTTAACAACATATGCATCCTAATTTAATTACACCTTAACAAAGTATACTTAATGTGAAAGAAAAAAACCAAGTAGCTAAGAGGCCCAATTATTTGTTGAAACAGATCAACAAACAATTTTTACTATTGTAGAAAAGATTACTTGACTTAATACTCTCAGTATAACCACTAGCTCATTTAAAAACAACTTCAAATAATTAAGATGATGGGGAAAGAAAAGGCAGTAAGAATTTTTAAAGAAACAGTGGTCAAAACATGTCCCTGTTCTGTAGGTGACCCATTCTAAAACTCACAACGCTTAAGTTTCTCTGGATTCAGTTTTCCATAAAACTTAGTACTCAAGAATCAGTAATGACTTTTGACAAAGTGGCACATAACTAGATCTTCTCCACTATGTCAAAGTTTAACAAGCTATAAATACAAGTTGGAAATTAAGTTAAGCTGAAAGTACAGAAATAAATTAGCTATAAATGCCAATATTTTAACAGGAAACTAAAAAAAAAAAAAAAAAACTATTACCAACAAAGCATATGAGAATAATCTGCATATCTCTAATTTTCCAAAGAAAAAAAAAATAAACATTTGAGATTGTCAGCAGCAACGTGCATTTTAGCAACTAACTCAAGAATCTTCTCAGGTGGAATTTTATGTCAGAGTGCAGTGTGATATCATAAAGTAAACAATGGCCTCAATAATATTTCTGCGACAAATGTACTAACAATGTATTTTCCTGTAGTGTTCCCAGATAAAAGCTGGAAAAATGACATTACCAAACACACTGCCAATAGCAATTCTACAAGGGCCTAAGATAAATATCATCCAAGAATACAGACTTTCTGATCTGAAGGTAGAATTTAGATTATCTAGAGGAGTGGAGGCTGACATCTTGATTTTACCTTCATGTAGAAATAGCAAAACAGAAAGGAATGATACTCTATTTTTTGGGATGTCACTTTAAGATAGTACAAAATAAATTATATGACAGTTATTATTTATACATGAAGAGCATTTATGTGCAAATAACCCAGTTCTGGAACTGAAAAATACTTCAACATAGTTACTAAAATAAATGGGATACACTGTGCTCTCGTATCATTAGCAAAAGTACATATTGTCTGTTTCTGGATTTCTGGTATTCCTTGAACAGTCTTCAAACCAGCAAGTAGCTGTGGCTGTCTAAAAAAATGTAACAATTGCAAACTGCCTGGGCTTCTGAAGTACAAAATGAATTTTAGTCTCAGTCTTTTGACCAGAGAGTCTGCCTTTACAATAGTCAACCACATTTGGTTGATATAGTAAAATAGAATCTGTGTTTTCTGGATCCATAGGTTATATGTTATCTCTCTAACAGATTGCCTATAATTTCAGATGACATTTTCTTATGTTCCTTTTCAAAATATGGAAGTGGAAGCTGCTACACTTACTGGCAGAAAATCTTGAAAATCTAGTTACGTCTTCTGGCACAAGTGGGGATGAAACTTGCAAGCTCTGTGACTCTCGGTGTCTATGTCTTTGTGTGAGTAAGTACGTGTGGTTTCTTGCTCTGGTAGCTATGATCATAGAACCACTACAGAATGTTAGCTGATATCTATAGCTCACACACACCTTAACTATTCAATGACATGTATATGAATAAAACGAGGTTTATTTATGAGTAAAACAAGGTTTTATGCTAAGAATGTAATCCTAACTTTTTGTTGTTGAGTATTTTCCTTGTACTCTAAGTATTCAAGTTGTCTCTTCCATATAGTTTTATTCAGATGATAAATGTAATTTTGACTATTACTGCTCTCTCTCTCAAGAAAGGTCAAAAGGATTACAGAATGCTCTATAAAATAGGACAGCATTGTTCTCTACCTAACAAAAAGCATATCTAAGTTTGGTGATCATTATAAAACTTCACATTTGTTCGTTTTTGAAGGAAGACTCAACATCTCACACATACGCACACACACTGAAATACCTTTTTGTTTGCTTATTCATTCTTTTTTAGATTCCACATATAAGTGAAATCACATGGTATTTGTTTTTCTCTGTCTGACCTATTCCAAAAGCAGAATCAGACCTATAAATAGAACTAAGTGATGGTTGCCAGGGGGAAGGGTTGGGGGATGGGAAAAATGGGTGAAGGAAAATAGGAGATAGAGGCTTCCACATATGGAATGCGTAAGTCACAAAGATAAAAGGTTCAGCATAGGGACTATAGTCAATGATATTGTAATAATGTATAGTGACAGATGGTAGCTACACTTGTGGTGAGCACAGGTAACAGAGCTGTTGAATTGCTATGTTGTACACCTGAAACTAATGTAACGTTGTGTGCCAACCATACTCAAGAGAGAAGAGAAGACAAGAGTTACGTGGCATGAGATGAGAGTAGGTACCCAGGCAGATGCCAGAATAGTCCTGACGCAGACGTCATACCATGGAACTCTGCGTTGATCTTAAGAGCATGAATAGGTTTTACGTAAGCACTGACATGATCAGATTGCAAAATATTACACTAGCTTCACTAAGGCATAAATTCTGGAATGAGGCCAGAGCTGACACTGACCAGTTAGATTATTAACGCAGCTAAAGACAATGGTGGAAGAATGTGAGAGGGAGCTGGGGGTGCACAAGCACTGCAAATCATGGAAGACTTTTAAGCAAGGAATCAAGACCGTAAGGTTGTTATTTTAGAAACATGTATGATACATTAAAGATGGCAAGCCCAAAGTAAGATTAGTTAAATGATGATGGCAAAGTTATAGGAAGAAAATATAAAGGTCTGCAATGAGACTGAGAGGTTAGAGAAGGGACAATGGATTTAAGCAATACTCAGAAATTCAAACCCATTCTTTAAACCAAGTTTTGGTGGTCTCCCAGGATTCAGTGACATCAATAGGAGAAGGACAGAGAAAAGGAGAAAGATTTTGAAAGGCTAGGTAAGAGGCTTATGACTTGGAACAACATGACTTAGTTGATACATTTAAACACACATTACAATTCAACAGCCTAATTTACGTCTTCCCTCAATCCTTCTGAGCTTGCTAATGAGATTTCAGAAGGACAACAGTTCTCAGAACCCAAGAAGTCCAAGTATCATTCAAGACTAATCTCCCAAATATTTTCATAAAAGGAGTTGTGTTCTGACCAACAGCCTGATATCCAATGTTTTAAAAGCCAGATCTCAAATAGGGAGGGGAGGGGAGCGGAGGAGAGGCAGACTGCTGAATTTGCTTGCAATATTGGTCAAATCACAAAAGATACCTCTATTGCCCCTCCTCCCCAAAGCACGGTCAGTGTGTCAGCTAGCACTGTCCTCTTCTCTGATCTCTATCAGAAGACAGTATAGTGGCTATTCCATGCAGTGGCCTCACAAATACAAATATTGGGATCATGGCAGCTGGAATTCCCAAGTTCTAATCAATTTTAAGAATAGCCACAGAGAGGGATGCCTGGGTGGCTCAGTCGTTAAGCGTCTGCCTTCGGCTCAGGGCCTGATCCCAGAATCCTGGGATCCAGAGCCCCACATCAGGCTCCTCTGCTGGAAGCCTGCTTCTCCCTCTCCCACTCCCCCTGCCTGTGCTCCCTCTCTCACTGGCTGTCTCTCTCTCTCTGTCAAATAAATAAATAAAATCTTTAAAAAAAAAAAAAAAAGAAAAGAAAAAGAATCACCAGAGAGAAATCTAGAATGCCAACTAGAAAACTCTCAAAAATAGAGTATTGTCCCTCTAATTTCCTTTGCTCTAAAGAGTATGTTAAGGTGATGTTAGACATGAGGAAAAACCGAAACCAGTCATCTTTATGAATGTGCTACCACAAAAAAGTAAGAACACACATACTGTGGATATAATAGGTTATAAAAATTTAATCAAAGATCATTTTAACCAAAAGAAAAGTCAAAACGTAAACTATGAGATGATGGTTTATTATAGGCAAAGAAGAAAAATCAAGTATATCATTAAACATTCATAACAATACATCACGGATAAAACAAACCACACTAATTAATTAGATATATATCTCTTCAAAAACTATAATTCTGGTAACATGGGATTTTTAAAAACTATATATTCCAAAGTGCTTTATGAAGCATCTAATTAAAATATGGTGGTAATGGAATATTTGTATGCAGGCAAACTGCTACCCATAGTCACGCGTTAGCTGCAAGCATGCCAATTAACAGGTGGTAAGAGAAGAAATAAAGACCAAACAAAAGCTATTCAAGAACTGTGATAAGAAAAAAACTGATTAATAAAAAAAGAAAAACATTGAAATCAATGTATAAAATGTTGTATTTTATTAGTGAATTAAAATTTTTCATTCTTAAACCTATAACTGCTTATTTCACTGTAATAAAGACTAAGTTTGTGAAGTGCCCCAGGTCTTGGAGAGACTGACCTGTACCAAATTCAAGTAAGAAAAATAATATCCATATCCTACCTTATAAATTTGGAAATTGTAGAAGTGCAAACACTTGATGTCTCTAGAAATTGGAGCCGTACTGGGTTTTTAGCAACTTTTTAAAAAGTGATATAAACAAAGCACAAACATTTCAAGTTTATAATTTGCTAAGATTTGACATGTGGCTATCCTATACAATCAAGATATGAATACATGTACTACCCACAAAAGTTTCTTAGCGTCCCTATGTAATAACCCTCACACCACTATCCAGGCAATCACTCACCTGTCACCATAGATTAGTTTGCAAGTTCTAGAAATCCATTTAAATGGGGAAAAAATGGAATCCTACAGCATGTACTATTTGTTGTCTAACTTCATTCCACAAAAACTATTTTGAGATTCATTTACGTTATTGCTTGTATAGACAGGTTGCTTTTGCTTTGCGTTTTGCTATGTAATACTGCATCATATGGGGATACCAGAACTAGTTCACCTCTCCACCTGTTATGGAGCTTTGGGTAGTTTGGGCTTCTGCATATAAAGCCACTATTAATTTGTTTTCAAATCTTTGCATGGACATGGGGTTTCATTTTTCTTTGGTAGGTACTTTGAAGAAAAATAGCTGGGTTATACAGAAAGTTATGTTTAATATTTTAAGAAACTGCCAAACTCTTTTCTAAAGTAACTGTGCCATTTTCCCTTCTCACCAGCAGTATATACGAGAGTTCCAATTGCTTTACATTGTTGCAAACAAACCTACCACCATGTTTAAAATTAAGAAGCCTGGCATAACAAGTGTCAGCAAGTATGTGGAACAACGTGAGCTCTGCTAGTTGTGCCATTTCATGTAAGCAGACACATTTTGGCATAAATTTGTTCAAGATATTCCTTTGTTTACCCTTTAATCTTTATAGAATCTGTAATATTATCACCTTTTATTTTTTGCATTAGTAACGTGTCCTTTTTTGTCCTTAGCCTCATAATTTGCTAGAATTTTATTGACCTTCTCAAAGAATGAACTTTCAGTTTCATTGATATTTCTCTATTGTTTGCCTGTTTCTATTTAAATATCTTTATCCCTGGCAATACTGTCTAATTAATCTACTTTATTTGATATTAATATAGTTCTTCTAGCTTTCTTCTGACTAGCGTTTAAATGGTATTATCTTCTTAATCTATTTTTATCCTATTTGTGTCTACATAGAGTGTTTTCTGTAGGCAGTTATTTTATCCAATTGGTAATTTCAGATATTTGTTACCCTTTTCTCTTTAACCTTCCTTTAAATTAAGTAGGTTTTAAATTCCATATTATTTCCTTTTTTAGTTTATTATATATAACTTTGTTTTGTGTTTTAGTGGTAGTTTTAGTATTTATAGTTTACAGTTTTAACTTAGCACAATCTGTCTTCAAGTTATACCACTCCGCATATAATACAAGAACTTTATAATGGTATACTTCCATCTCTCTAGCCTAGATCTCTGTACTTCTACTGTCGTATGCTTTATATTTGCATATATTATAAACATAATACATGGTCATATTTTGTTCACGCTTACACAGTTGTAAAGATATTTAAAGGTAAGAAGTAATGTTATATGTAATGTTATATATTTACCTACAAAGTAACCAGTGTCAGAACCCTTAACTTTGTGTATAACCAGATTACAATCCAGTATCATTTTCCTTCTGCTTAAATGGTTTCCTTTAACATTTCCTGCAGTGTATGTCTGCTAGACATGAATTATTTCAGTTTTTCCTGTGTATGAAACATCTTTATTTTTGTCCTTGTTTTTGAAATATATTTGTTCTAGGTATAAAAATTTGTGTCAACAAATTCTTTCTCTCAGTACTTTAAATTGTTGTCCCACTTTCTTCTCCCTTGCATTGTTTCAACAAGAAATCATTCTTCTATTTGTTCCTCTCTACTTATCATGCATATCTTCAAATACATATAATATATATCAACTATATATAATATTTTCTATATATTTAATATTTTCTACTTTAAATATATTTATACATACTTTATACAATATGTACATTTGTATAAAATATATTTTATATAGAAATATAACTATAAATTACATTTATATATTATATAAACAGTATATACATTTCACACACACACTGTCTCCTATACTCCAATTCCAGGGACATTGGCTTGCTTTGTGCTAACCCACAGCTCATGGATATTATGGGGGGTTTTGTTTATTTTTATTTTTTGTTTTGATTTTTTCTCTAAGTATTTTATTTTGGACAGCTTTTCTGACTAGGTCTTTAATTTCACTAATCAATTTGTTTTCTGCAGGGTATACTTTGCCCTAAATTCTTTGCAGTATATTTCCACCTCTAGCAGCTTAATCAGGGTCTTCATGTTTTTTAATCTGTCTCTGAATTTCTAAACATATGGACTTCAGTTATAATGACTTTTAATGTCCTTGTTTGTAAATTCTAACATCTGGATTAATTTTGCATTCTTTTATTTTTTTTTTAATTTTATTTATTTGAGAGCGAGATAGTGGGGGGAGGAACAGAGAGAGAGAGGGACAAGTAGACTCCAGGCTAAGCGCAGAGCCCAATGCAGGGCTCAACCTCACAACTCTGAGCTTATAACCTGAGCCAAAATCAACAGTCAGACACTTAGCTGACTGAGCCATCCAGGCACCCCAATTTTGCATTAGTTATAAATGATCTTTCTCCTCATTATGAGTCATATTTTCTACTTCCCTTTGCATACCTGGTAATTTTGATTGCCAGACATTGTGTTGTTGTTGTTTTTTAATATGAGGGATATGTTTATATTCTTGTAAATATTCTTGAGCTTTGTTCAGGAACATGATTAGATTACTTGGAAACAGCTGATCCTTTCAGAAATTTCTTCAAGGTTGGTTAGGAAAGACTAGAGATTTAACTCAGTCTAAGGAGTCTATCCAATTCCCCATAAATAATGAGGTTTCCAGTCTGGCTGGCGGAAATAGGGGGTAATCCCAGTCCTGTGTGAGCATAGGGTACTATTTCCTCTTAATTCTTTCTGGTGTGCTTCCCCACCTAACTTTGTGTAAATTCCTCACAAGCATGTGCTACTCAGTATTCTGTTGACTATCAGGGGCAACTCCGCAGTTCTCTCAAGCACACACGTAGCTTTCTACTCTCCGTGTTGTGTTTCGTAAACTCTAGCTTCCTCTTTCTCCTCAGACTCTCCTAAACTCTCAACTTCTGGATTCTCCCAGGTTCCACTTGGATTACCTCTTTGTGTGCCACACCCTGAAAATGCTCTCAAATCGGTAAACTGGGGTACCCATTTTTTTTTCTATTTCTCAATTACAGCTGTCTTTCAGTGCCTGACATCCAGTGTTTTAAAAACCATAGTTTCATACATTGTGTCCACTTTTAAATTGGTTTAGAAGAGAAAATAAATCTGGAAACATCACTCCAATTTAGTTGGAACTGGAACACTCATCATGTTTTATGGATTTTAACAGTATTACGGAGAAGATTAAGACCTACCTTTCACACATACATATAGAGGAGAGATCAGAAATTTTCTCATCAGATGTTAAAGAAAATGAAGCCATTACTGGTTCACATATGCTTCATCAAATAGAGGATAATTTTCTACCAAAAACTTTAGTATGGATTTTGAACCTCCTAGTTCTACTTCATTCATAATTTCTCTGCTATAAGATTGATCATTTAGATTCAAAGGATCTTATGTTACTCACAAAAAATTCCTCCAGTATTCCTTTGAAGGTTTTTAAAATTTTATCTTCATTTTATTTTGTTTTTTTATAGTTTCACTTTTCAGACTGTGCAAACTAAAACCAAATAATTGCTAGGAGGCCTCCTCTGCCAGCTGTCATAGTACTCTGAGGTGTATCTAGTTTCTAAAATCATTTTTACCCCATCTTAAGGTAAGTGTACTTTTAATAACATTTTCCCAACATTTGTTCCTATTTAGTACTCATTTATGGAATTTAAGTGCTCTGGTACATTGTGTTATTTTTGTTAATTGTGTGTCTTCACCTTTAATTTGATCAATGTAAAATTTGAAATTGGAAAAAAATACTGCATTTGTTTCACTTGCGTTTTAACAAATTGAATTTTACGTTTTGTTCGTCCTATGGGATTCTGTTATAGTTATGAAAATATGACTCCTTTGAAGATGAATTTATGTTTTTGCTCTAATTTTGGAAATATTAATACTGTGATAATCATATGATGTATTTCCTAATATCTAATTGCACAATACCCTTGAAAAAATATTCAAATAATATTAATTATAGTCCAGTTGTGAAATTATATGACCTAGGTAATGAAATATACCAATTAAATTGGAAATAACCTAGGAAAATACTGTTTAACATTTCTTTTAAAATCCCAATTATTTTAATATATTGACTGTTATAATCAGAAAAAAAACACTAAGTGTACAACGTCCTCATTTCTAACACTTCATGACTAGAATTTCTCTGCATGCAAACAAAAAGAAATTAAACTCTCTCCAATGTCTCCAAATTACACACAGACAAAAAAAAAAAAAAAGATGTCCCATAAATCTTTCAAGTCATTAAGCAATTTATTCTGTTTTTAGGATGCATGCTATCTTGAAATATTTGTTTAAACTGTAGTTGCAACAATTCTAGCCATATTCTAAGTATTTATTTGACAAATATTAACTCAATAAAAGTAGAAAATTAATGTTTCCTTGGCCTTTAGAAAATATTTTGTGCAATTTCTTAAAGAAATCAGTAGTCATTCCCATATTTATTTTCCGAAAATAAACAGTGAAAATTATTTGATGACATATGGCAAAAAAGCAAGAGTTGAGGGGGGTGCGGTAGACAGAAAACATTCCCCAAAAGAGAGTGATCTGTTTTAACAGCAAATCCTGTGAGTTAGGAATCAAGTCTATTTTGCTAGAAGCATAAAAAGTAACTTTCCATTTGTAATTCAACAAGACCATTAAGAGGTGGAGCTAAGGTTTCATTCTCATATGCCTGAATTTGCCTGTAAACACTGTATGATCTTGAACTCATGACTCATCCCTACCACATGATGCCAAATTCTGGTGACTTTAGAAAAGATCACATAATGCACAACATCATAAGAAAGTGCCAGATACCTTATAACAATAATAACAACAACAATATCATACTGGTTCAACAAGGAAGCAAATAGAATACATAGATTATTTTTTTTAATACCTGAGAATTTATCCTTATCCAAGCTACTGGAAATGTTACTATGCTCTATGTTTTAAAGGTTAAACAAAAATGGATTACTAGTGTTATTTTCAAGTTTTCTTCATTGCTCCAATAAGTCAGTGAACCAGGAGAATTTGATGGGTGTTATTCATTTGTTTTACTAAGAAAGTATTAACATTATAAAAATTCAAACAGTATGGAAGGCTGCAAAGTGGAAATGTCAAAGTCCCCTTCCCACACTTCTCCCAATTAACCCCCGCTAACATTTTCTAGTTCTTCTAGAAACTGGCAAACTTGAAAATAGCTAAAATGAAACAGCTTTGGATATATTTATTGATATAGTTATCTCCTTCCTAGAACTACATCAGATTCTTTGTTAAGAAAAGGTACAGGCAAGGAAGGAATGATTGAAATGTTCCTTACATTTCCTTTTCAAATTTGTGGTAGTAGATAGGAAATGATGAAAATATTTCCTGTGTTCCAAGTCCACCATTTTATTGTTTTTTGTTTTGTTTTACATCCCCCAGGATCAGTTCCTCTCAGACCACACTGTCTGGGCAAGAAAGACCTCATCCTTAGTTTCTGGTCCAGTATAGTCTATCCCACCCACTGTGGGGATTAGTTCATTACAAACACATGACTTGCCTCTGACCAGTGGGGGCAGGTCTAGGGCTTCTGTTTTCCTGACCATATCTACAATAAGGATTCCTTTAACTGGGCAGAATGTATTCATAGTCTGCCACTCTGCCTGATATTGATTTAAAATTATTCCCAACATGTTGCCTCTTAGCTAGTTTGCCTTTTGCCCTACAACTTTTCACTAAGGCTTCTGCACTCAAATACTCAACTACCTGGGCAGTATTTTGCCTAAGATATGTTAATAACACTTTATCTCTAAGTTAATGCTTTTTACATCCACCAAACTTGTACTTTACAACTTTCTTCCACAGTCCCATATTGAGACCTATCCGAAAAATTGTACGCCTCTGGGGAAAACACAAAATTGATTAGAGTAGCTGATATAGTAACTTAATAGTGGAGAAAGACCTACACTGTATAATGAACACACACCAAAAATCTAAAGTGAAATTGGAATATAGGTAACTGTGAACTTGTGACAAATAAATACACTAGAATTTTATTTAAATTCAGAATAACAGGTGAATGTTTGTTCCATTTCATAGACAAATTAAAGAACAAAAATTTACTGACCAAACTAGATAGCAGTAGAGATATAAGCCAAACTCAAACATGCAGCTATGTGCAGGACAAAGACAAGATATTATCATTTCCATATAATCTTTTAATCATCAAATATCTATATTTTATAGGAGAGATTTCTAAATCTTATGTGAGTCATTTTCAAATTTTAAAACCATGGTGTTTCCCATCAAATGACAGAGCCATTAACATTCATGGCAGCTGGGAGATTTTATTTCCCCCACACACATGGCCTTATGCCTGAGCTTCTATTATTTCTGTTCCAGAAGAATGCAATAAATATGTCTAGAGACAAGGGACAAAGTTAATAAAAGGCTGTCCTTTCCTTTGCCTAAGACCCTGGTTTAAAATGAGCTATTTTCCCTGAACACCATATTTTAATTGGATGGCTTCAGCTTCAGCCACAGACAAAAGCAATCCAGATCATGATTATTTGCAACATAATTCTTCTTGATATGATGAGCAGTCACAGAGAATAGATATTAAAAAGTAAAATTCTTCCACGATAAGATCCTAGCACGCAACTTGGTGGGTCAGTTAAAGGACCACCACCAATATCATTTCTTATACTGTGTACATCCCTCTCAAAGATTCATAAAGATTTTATAATTATAGATGCTTCACAACTATTTGACTTCTAGCTGGCTCATTTTTTTTCCAAGTGAGTTGCTTCAATAAAGTATTTTGTTTTTAATATGTATTTGGGATTCTCCTTATGATTTCTACACCTTGTAGAGGGTGGACAATGTTCAGTAGATAGCAGACTCTCCAAAAAATTATTTTAAGTAAAATGGGAAAATATTTCCAATCTTTTCATGTAATTTGTAAAATATAAAGTACCCATCTATGTTTTCATATCATAGGAAGGTGGTATTCTCGGGCCTATTGCTCAAAATACTAAAAATAGATTCTGAATTCAAATTATACTACGTTTCAAGTGTTTGATCCTAGGGAGTTTCTGAAATCCAAATTTTATAGACTGATCTAAAGAAGGACTGAGAATGGCTAAGCTTGCATAGTGCCATACCCACCCTGCTTTTTAGGGGTCATTTTAATCTCTTAAATGAGAGATTGATAGCTAGGTCATCAGTGTGAATAATCCCACTGGTATAGCAATATAATTCCTCCTCCCATTACTTTTAAATTTTTGGGGTACTAAACAGATAAAGCTGTGGTTCTCAGCTTGGGTTGAGTGTGCTCCCCAAGAAGTATTTGGCAATGTCTGGAGACATTTAAAATTATCACCACTTGGGGGAGGGGTCACGTGCTACTGGGTAGGGGCCAGAGAAGTTGCTAAACATTGTACAATGCTCAGAACAGCTCCCGACAACAGAGAATTATTTGGACCACGACGTTAGTAGTATTAAGGTTGAGAAATCCTGACACAGGCGAACAAAAGTAAGGGAAACAGTACAGAGTTATACTATTTTTTAAAAGATTTATTTATTTGAGGGGCGCCTGAGTGGCTCAGTTGTTGAGCGTCTGCCTTCGGCTCAGGGTGTGATCCCAGCATTCTGGCATCGGGCCCCACATCAGGCTCCTCCCCTGGGAGCCTGCTTCTTCCTCTCCCACTCCCCCTGCTTGTGTTACCTCTCTCGCTGGCTCTATCTCTGTCAAATAAATAAAAAATCTTTAAAAAAAAAAAAAAGATTTATTTATTTGAGAGAGTGTGAGGGGGAGGGAAGAGTACATGAGCAGGGGGAGGGGCAGAGGGAGAGACTCTAAAGCACACTGAGCTGAGCACAGAGCCAGACGTAGACTCAATCTCAGGACCCTCAAATCATGACCTGGGCTGAAATCAGGAGTCAGACGCTTAACTGACTGAGCCGCCCAGGCACCCCTGGAGTTACACTATTTTATCTTATTGCTAAATTCTATCCTCCAAGCCTAAAATACTTATTCAGCTTTCTACTTGTCTAAGTTCACATAGCTTTAATTACAAATTTCACTCGTGCATTCAGACATAAATTCATTCGTTGCCTCATTCAAAAATAAAAGGGGAGGATTTCCTAAATTTCCAACTGAAATAAGTACAAGAAGTATTTCAGTTATTAAGAACAAACAAATCAGGGTAGAAATATAAAGCCAGATTAAAACATATACATGCCTTGGACTTTATGCTAAGGGCAAAGGGAAATCACTGAAATAATTTAAGCTTGATAACAGACATGCTATTTGTGTTTAGGAAGACTACCCATGTTGTCCTGGAAGTATATATAAAGTAATGCAGAGTCAGAATCCAAATTATAATGCTCTAGACAAATGGCTTGGTGTAAAATATTGTCCATGAAATGGAGAAATGGGCCAATTATAGAAGATGTTTAGGAGGTAGAATTGGATCCAGCTAGACCACAAGGAGTTTTTATCTTGAACATGAGGACCAGACAAGGATTATGCTTGGATTTCTTCTGGCTTAAACAAGGATTCCTCCTTTTATCAATGGAGAGAGAAAATAGGGTGTTGGGGGAGGAAGAGATAATAATCTCTGCTTTTTAAAACCGTAAAACAAAAACATCTTTGTAACATCTTTGAAAATGTCCTTAGACAGTTGGTTATGTGGTATTTAAAATTCTGGGCAAAAATCTAAATTGAAAGCAGAGGAATCTTGAAGAAGTCATCAAGGTGGCAGAAATTTGGTTTGGCCAGAATTCATGGGTACCCAGAAATCACAGAGGAGGAAGTTCTGGATGTCAAAGGAAATTTGTTTAATCAGAGTCAATGAACTCATCAGGGACAAAGAGGGTATATAGTGCAATCCCTCAGTCAAAAAAATATAATTAAGAAAACAGTGTTGGGAAAAGACATGAGGTCTGACTCCTGAATTCTTTCAAATAAAATTTGGTCAACATTAAACTGACATTTGTGTAGTATTTTAAAATTTACAAAGCACTTTCATGAAAATTATGCTTTTTTAATTCATACAACCTAGGGGAGTGCAGGACAGATGTTATTATTATTACCATTCTGTAGATAGGATTACTGAGACAATAAAAGGTAAAGTGTATTTCTCAGTATCAGGTAGGATAAAAGTGCCATCACTGAATTTCAAGCCAAATGTTCTCACCCTAAGTTCCATGAATTTTTCAACAACAACAACAACACACACACTGCCTGAATATGGATAAATAAAAATTAAGAATGAATGTTGTTTAGAAAATAGTTCCCCCCCAAAAGAAATCTACATATGCATTAAAAGTAAGTCAGGGCCATTTCAAAAGACTGCAGCATAGTACTAAAGTATATTTCTACATCATTTATCTGACCTGAGAAGTTAAATATTTTTAATATTTTAATGTTATTAAAATAAATCACTGCTCTCAATAGTAATTGGTCACACATAGCCTCCTAGCCTAAATAAAATTTTAACATGTTTCCGTAATAGATAATTTTATAGTTTATTGCTAAATGTATATTTCAAATGACCTTGGATGTCAAATTTGAATGGCCAAGGTTTCCCAGAGTAGGAAATTCAGAGGTAGAGGAACTTTAACACGTGCTCTGGTTTCAGTGGTGCACTATCTCGAATAAAAATTGATAATGACTCCAGGACTGGAAATGCTTTATCAGTCCCAGAGGCTTAGTCGCCTCACACCAGATGCGGGAAGTCGACTGTATTCATTAATATCCTTCAGTGAGGTCACAGGTAGAGAGAGAAGGAGCTCCAGGGGAGATAGCTAGGGAAATAAAAGCAAAGAATACTGAGTTTTGAGCAGTAAAGGCAGGATGCAGGTTTATAAAGTTCTCATTGTCTGAAGTATGTAAGTAAATTGAAAGTCAAGTCTACTGAAAGAAACACTTTATGTTACTTGAGCCTTCCCATTCCGACTCCATCAAGGATAGATAGCACCTGTTCAGAGTAACTACCGCTTTGTACTTCTCTCTTCTCCCTCGCCTACCCTTTAAAATTACAGAAAAGGAAGTAATTGTTCTGGCTTTGTGACTTAGCTATTTTGTTGTTTGGTATTGGTGAAAATTAGAATTAAAGCGTCTGGTCTCCTTTTATGACACTTTCTCTGTCAGCCTGTTTCTCAGAATTGAGCTTCACTGATTCAAGTGAATCTGTGCGCTGAAGTGACTCCTGAGGGAAAACACAAATCCTTCGAAAGGATTGCTACACAGCTTCAGCAACAAGCACCGAGACCTCCTTATCCAGCCTAACCCTGCTTACCTATTTCAGAACTGAACCCCAATCTTCATGCCCGCACAGGATTTCCCTGGTGATTTGAGCAAGCCTTGTTAACAGTTTCATCTAACAGGCTCAGCAGGTTCAACATTTGATTATCTTTCCCTCAGGTTCACGATCAAGTCTTTTTCCTTCGTTATGCACTGACAGGAACACTCTGCTCAGGTTCTGTGGGTGGGTAGCTTCACATGCGGAACGTGCAGAAAATGCAAAATCGACAATCTGGGTAAATCTCACATTCAAGGAATTTAATTGTATTATTGAAATTCAGGGCTGCGCCCCTGAGACATTGATCCGGTATTGTCAGTTTCAAATCCTGGGTGCACCGGCAGCATGATGATGTGTTCATGGAATTTGCAATTGAGATAATGAGGAATCAAAGCTTAGGACAGGATCGCTAACCGACAGAAAACAGGGGAACCAACGCGAATCAATACAGACCGGCCCGATGGAACCCGCCTGGCAGCGTGCGATCTTGGCAAAGCTCCTCAGGTTCCAATTTAAGAACGGGCTCAGGACTTTGGAGAGGGGCACAGTTGGATGTGCAGACTGGGGTGATGCTTCTGCTTTCCAAGGCACAGAGAATGTTTACTCATAAGCTTTGATTGCCAAAGGCAAGGCGCTCTGGCCTCAGCAGCCAAATAAAACAAAGGGGGATTAAAACAAAACAGCGGAATACAAAATATGAAAAAAAAATAGAAGGAGGAGGAGGAAAAAGACTTATGACAAATAGTTGGGGTTTTTTGTTTGTTTTTGTTTTTGTTTGTTCTGCTCTGCAAGAAATTGATGTGATCTGCTCCGTTGGGGCATTCTCAAACAATTTAAAAGGAGGTGAAGGCCCAACTGGTAGAAGGAGGATACACTTTAATCATGAAGTTGGATTTTTCTGAACTTTTGTTTACTTCAGAGCTGAGTAAAAGAAGCCAATTTTCCTGTCAGAGTGGTGAAAGCAAGTTTAAGGTGTTTCCTTTTTTTTTTTTTTGTAATAATATTTTTTTATTATGCTAGGCACCATACAGTACATCCCTGGTTTTTGATGTAAAGTTCCATGATTCATTAGTTGCGTATAACACCCAGTGCACCTTAGGCTAAACCAACACAGTCTATTGTCTTACGTTTACCCTTTGACTCAGCAACCATTTTCCCTCTCAGAGTACAGATGTCCTTTAAACTGAGCTAGAACAGCAAAAATGGAGGAAAGGAATCAACCAGGATGGACAGACAGACAGATAGGTAGATAGATACCTCAAGCCGAATTTTGTATTTCCTTCTTGGGCATTTATTCTAGTGGGTTAATGATTAAATTACATGTGAGATTCTCACTCCAACAAAGCACAGGGTGGGGGGCACATCTCTAATTGCAGAAAGATCTTCATTTAGGTTTGCTGTGCTGACCTAATTATGAAAAGCACTCTTTTATTCTCAGAATCTCTTGGTCTGGATAATAAAAATAGAGTAATATATGGTCACCCTGAAAGCCTAAAAGAGTTATTGATTCAAAAAGAAAGGGATTTTCTTTTTACCACATAGTGTCTGCTGTACCATGTAACCCTTAAATGCTGTAGCTCCATGACTCGTTTGGAAGAAATGTAAATCTTACTGCCTCAGTTGCCTCTGAAGTAGAAGAATGAATGCTATCTGCAAAGACTTTTAGGGGGAAAAATCCTCTCTGTTTAGCTGGATTTTACCTGTACCTAAATTACTCCTTATGTGGTTTAGAAGGTGCAAGGATACACTTGCAAAAGACCAGGATATTTCCGCACCACCGAGGAACTGCCGGACTGCTCTGTGGCTCTGAGTCAACCTTCCCTAACTATACTCCCACCATTGTAAAAATACTGTATTTCGTGATTCAGAACCAAGAAAGTAAAGATGTCAACTTAGATTACTCAGAACTAGCCTTTTAGATAAATAAGTGAAGTATATTTACTAACCTTTTGGATTAAAAACAAAAAATGAAGCGGGGGAAATCAGAGGGGGAGATGAACCATGAGAGACTCTAGACTCCAGGAAACAAACTGAGGGTTTCAGAGGGGAGGGGGTGGGGGGATGGGTATTCAAGAGGGCACATGTTGTGATGAGGACCGGGTGTTATACACAAACAATGAATCATGGAACACTACAGCAGAAACTAATAAAGTACTGTATGGTGACTAACATAACAAAATAAATTTAAAAAATTTTTTTAAAATAAATTTAAAAAAATCTCTAATATATATGGAAACTTCCTAGATCTGATCACCAGAAAACCTCTGAATAAAGTTCTCTAAATTATTGGAAAGAAACTGTACTGATACCAGGAAATACGTTGGCACTGCCATCCTGAAAGTGATCTCCTATCAGTCTGACATTGTCAATTACCTTTTTTTTTTGGAGGTATTAAAATGAATGAAAACTAAGAGATCGATTCCAATGGCACATGACAACAGTGTTGCTGTATAAAGCTGTCCATTCAATGAAAGTTAAAGCAGGTTTATCTGAAATGTTATGCACAGTTTTAACAGATGACCTTGGGATTATTTTGTGAGCAATATTCTCTCATTCTAGAATCTTTTAACTCCCATCCGTCTTCTAGAAGCATGTTCAATGCTCTCTCACAATCGCTTCCGCTGACCTTGATGGAGGGACATCACATTTCGTGAAACTTTCAAACATTGCTACCAGAGAACTTAGCACCCATTTTTCCTTTAAAACCTACCAAATAAAGATTCATTGTATCTTCCCTTCCATTTTAAACCAGTCATATTTCATTCTCCTGGAGCAGAAGAATGAAGTATTTTGAAATTTGGTAACTTTTTTAACATGCTTATTAATCTCATAATTGAACCCAAAGAAACTTAATTGTCCTTTGAATTGAGAGGAAAAAAAAACACATTAAGTTTTAATCCAATGTAGCAATTAACTGACTCACTTATTCAATCATAAATAATTGCTCATTGCCTACTATCTGCTAGACTCAGGAACACATCAGGGAACATGGCAGGGATAATCTAGAGATCGCCCCTGCCTGTAGTCGGGAGGAAAAAAAAAAATGCAGGCAAGAGAAAGGCAAAATGACTCCCCATGCCCTGCTATCCTACACTTACATCATTAGAACGTAAAGATCTCATTTATACACACACACACACACACACACAGCTACTGAATATCATTCCAAAACACAGCACAGATGCAATGCTAACTTTTCAGGCAGTTGCTAAAACAAACAAACAAACAAACAAAACTCCTTCCCTTGTTTTGCTTTTAAGTCTAGTGAGTTTTTTTTTAAACCCCTACCAATCATTGTTCAATATTCATTCTACTATGAAGAAATTATTATCCCATTGCACAAATTACTCTCACTCCAAAATGACACAATTAGAAATTTTCAGCTAATCAGTAAGTGGTCTGTAGTCTGATTCCCATTCATCAGTGATGCAAAAGGGGAAGATGTCAAGGAAGGGGGAAGCAGCGCTCTATTAAGCATTCCCTATTAAGAAATGAATACTGAAATTGATTAATAATTGAGAAAAGAATTAAAATTCTTTTCTTTCAGCCATATTATAGAGAAGAAATTGCTATAGTTAATGGCAATTATGTGAAATATTCTGGGTAATGAAGCAACTTAAATAAACTTTGCAGTCCTCACTCATATCACAAATAGAAAAAAAAAACAGCAATTTAAATGTAATATCCACTATTTGCATTTAAGATTATGAGGAAACTCAGTACTTGAACTAACTCAGCCTATTAGGTAATAACATTCCAGTAATTCTAAGTGTTATTATTATTAATAATCATGAACACTCTCTGCCTAATTTCCTTTAGTTTGACTAGCATAGTTTACAAATATTTCCAATAGGCCTAAAGCATAACCTATAGCCCATTGAGATTCTGAAGGGGTTACAGACACCATGGAGGTGGGAGTTAGGTCATTAAAGCTTCAGAATGTACCCATTTAATTATATCCTCTCATTTCTTGTTTAATTTGTTTCTTATGTCATTTATATATAGTAATTAATTCAGTGGATGTCTACTAAATGAGAGTAGGGTCTCTCATGCTTCTTATGCACTATAGATCTTATGATCGTGGCACATTTAATCCCCCCCCAATCCCTGTACTTTTTCCCAAAATTCTCAGCCACTTGAATAACCAAAAGCCAACACTCTAGCCTCTGGTGGTCTTCGTGGAAGAATGGACCAGGTAAACGCTACCCACCACAGGCAGCTCCCCCAGGACCACTGTTGGACCACTGTTGGCATTATTTGTTCACAGGCAATGTTACTAATTTTAGATAAAACTTTAAAGTACCCTAACTGGATGTTCATTAAGCCAACATTAATGAGCCAGATGTTAACTATTTTAGGGTTAGTCTCTTCCCGGTTCACTAAAATCATCACGTGGGCAAAAGAGGTTTTGCTCAATACACACCATTAGGAGACACATGGTCAAAGCTGTGTGAAAACATAAGTGAGAACAGAGAAAGCTCAGACGTCTAAGGAGTATTACTACTTCTTTAATTGGCACATGTATTTTCCATAATAAATATAAATTACTTTTATCAAGGCAAAATTAGCCTTTCCATATTTTCTATAATAAATAAAAATTACTTTTATTACGTTACATTCGTACTTTAAAAATTTAGAAGTCCACTTCCAAAACTCTGACATATACTTAAAAAAATATTTTCTGAACACTGTCAAATACTACAATATTTCTACGGTCACTAGCTGGTACCTTTCCCATCCTAAACATATGTTTATTTCAACTAAGGCAGGTGGAAGTTGAAAATCATCTCTCACTTTCTTCGATTTAAAGCTAATTAGGTGTTGGAGGTGATGGAACACCTTTATTAGGTGTTGGTCAAAGGTGTTTATCATCAATGGTTTTATATAAAGTTTTGGATTTCTTTTCTCCTAACTCAAACCAGGAGGGGGCAAAAATGACATCCTGTGAAAAATCCCCAAACAGGACTTTTTCTTGAATCGCTGCCAATTCAAGAAAGCCTTCAGTCTTTCCAGGATTTCTCAAGATGTTTTGTTTTATTTGTGGTGTTTTGAGTACTGGAATCCATGATTCCTTCACATCTAGCTTCCCGAGGGTTAATCCTGGGGAGGGAAGGAGCCTGAACTTATTTTCTCATCCTGGTAGTCTATTTAGATAGCAATTTTGCTTTTAACATGGTGCTATTCGATTCCAACTAAACCTCTGAATTCATTATTACTAACAATATTGTTCTATTAGTAAAATGAGACTTGCAGAGGGTTTGTTGCCTAAAGGAATAACAGTAAAAAATACACAGGAATTTATTTAATGTAGCTATGGAGGAGGCTAACAGAAAAGCTATATATACATACATATATGTATAATTTTACTTATAGAGTTAAATATACTATATTAATGTGTACTTTTTTCATTAAAGACCAGAAGAGATCTGAAGAAAATGTCCAAAAAATCAAGTGTTAGACACAAATGCAAAAGACTTTCAACAACTCAACCTATAGATCACTCAAGCACACAAAGAAAATTAAATATAATTTTAATATTTTGAAAAGTCTGATATTAAAATATGAGGCAATCCAAAATAAATTACTGTCCATCTAAATTAATACAGAGGGAGTACATTCTATAGTAATTTGGAGAAATGTGCAGAATTTGTCAGGTCGCCATTATCCTGCTTTATGTTCCTATTTCTAAATAAATAAAATAACTTGACTCAGTCCACTTCATTTTTCCCACCTCCAGCTGAGTCCAAGGACCTACCTTTTCTCACCTGATCCACTCAGGGGGCTCCTTGCAAATCTCCCTGCTCATCTGCTGTATTCAGCCTCTCCTCTCCATCTGATCCTTTCCTTCTGCATGGGAAAATGTTCCAGTCCCTTCCAATACCATTTCTGACCCTCTATTTTGCTCTCTCAATCTCTCTCTTTCCATGTCTTTACAACCACAGTTCCCAAAACACTCCTTTGTGCTTTTTGTCTGCCCTTCTTCAATGTTTTTCTGCTGATTCATGACCTGATTAATTCATTCAAAATCCTACTGTAACAATCATTGGACATTTACTTCCTGAGGTCATGAAGTACCTCCTAATTGTCAGGTCCAATTTGACCTTTCTGAAATATTTGACACTGTTGACCATTCCTATCTTTTGGAAACTCTTCACATTTGCCTTTTATGACACACTTCTTCTTTCTGCATCTCTGCTTATGTGTCAGGCAGGGTCATGGAGGGAAACAGATGGTACACTTAAATTGGATAATTTGAGAAGATTTTAATACAGGGATTATTTACAAAAGTGTGAGCAAGGGAGACGACAGGACAGCGCAGTTCCCTAGGTTTAATATCTGTAGGTGTCACTACTCCTATGCAGGTAGTGCAAAAAGAGAAAGAGTTGCCAGAATCTTGAGATGGAGAGGCTTTTGTTGAGCCCCACAGGAAATGTGACCTTTGGTCATGGGACATGTCAACGCTTTGAAAACCCATAAGGATGGAGGTGGGGAATAAAAACTTTGCACTCACTCTTCTTCCTTCTGATTTTTTTTTTTTTTCCAAGTGCCTCCTCCTTAACTGGGTGAACAATGCCAAAAGCTACGGAAAAACGAACAATTTTATGAGGTCCAAACAAGTCACCTTCTCAAGGTACAGAGCAAGATGGAGGAGAGTAGAGAGTTAATCTGAAAGAGCTAGCAGAAGACATTCTGCCCAGCCTTTAAAATTTTTTAAGTGGTGGTTTTTCTCCAGGGTTCAAACTCAAATCCTCCTGTCTTCCCCTTCTTTAAACATCTTCCTGCTCCTGGCACCTTCTTGTCTTCAATCTTGGCATAAATTATTACTCCTATCCTGGTGATTCCCCAGTTGGTGTCTCTGTTATAAATATATTCTCCGAGGCGACTCTCATACATTCAACTATTTAAAGGTATCTCTTTCTTGTATTCAATATCACAAAATCAGAAGTGATGTTCTTCCCACCTTACTTACTTTCTCCATATTATCTTTCTTGGAAACTGACACCAGAACCTACCCAATGTATCTTTGCCCCTTGGTACAGCCAACTGATCACAGTGCTTTATATGCTATCTCCTAATGAACATTTAATTGCCCACTCCCGTGCACTGCCACCATCACTATCCTGAGGAGTGTGGCAAAAACATCCATACCAAGAGTTATGGAAACTGCTTACATGAAGAATTTACCTGGTCTGGGGATTATGGGAAGTTCTTCCAGAGAAAAGCATGCGTCAGCTCAGTCCTGAAGGATGAATAACTGGTGCCTGAGCAAATCATGGGATAAGTGTGGATGCAAAATAAACAGCATGTGCAAACGTTTCTAGGGGAAAGAATAAATTAAACATTTGAGAAACTAAAATAAGGCGAGTATAACTGGCGTGTGGAGAGTGGATAAAAGATCTTAACATACCAACTGAGATTGGGGAAGTAGGAAGATTGCAGAGGGCCTTGAGAGTTATAATGTGAACTTGGGACTTGGTATTCAAGCTGATGGAGGATGTAAGGAATTAAAGAACAGGCTGCAAGAAAGTTATTTCTATTTAAGCCTGTAAAGATCTCACAGACTTCATCTGGAGAGTAAGACAACATACCAACCAGGCAAGAAAAGACAATCGACCAAAGGTCACTGGTAAAGAACTCTTTTAGAAGCCGCACGCCTTCTTTACTACTCCCCAACTTTTCAAGTACCATGCATCTTTGTGCCCCAAACACCTGTGTCTGTTCAAGAATTCTCTGATTACACAGTGAGTCAGGAATCCTTCCCTGAAGGGAATCGCTTTGCATATATAGCTTGGTCCCAAACTCTTGGAACTTATGACTGTTGGTCATATCTTCCTTCCACGAGGCAGGATGGAAAGATCATTTATTCAAGAATGAAAAATCTTAAATGTTATGTTGGTGTTAATATTTGTCAGTCAGGACCTTTCAGATTGCTTATAACAAGAGCAAGCCACTTAAGTTCCACGTTTTGATTTCTTCCCTTTGAAGTTAAAAGAGTTGAAGGAGATAATCACCAATTTCCAACTCTGGAATTTTGTAAATTGAAATAAAGCAAAAACATGAGAAGAGATGAAATTATACTTTTAAGACTACATCTAAGCCTCTAAGCCCTATGATACTTAGTATAAAATAAATGAAGTGGACAACCAAGAAAAATTAGCGTTACACATTTCCAAGTAAATCAACATAGCGTTTAATCCATAAAGCGTGGTATCAGATCTAGATCTGCCACCTACCACCGTACGTATGCAACTGTTGAAATTTCAGCTCCAGAAAGGTCTTTAGAAATTAGATAGGAGACATGCCCCAAGTTAACGCACTGAGGCAATTCATCCAGCTTCTGGATGAAACTACGTATCCCAGCATCCACACATGCATAAACAACACTTGTCACAGGCTAGACTACAGGGGTCTTCAAAGACACAAGAGAACAGAAAGAATGAAAATGATGGAAAAACGAATAATGGGAGAGAAAGAAGTACATTGTCCTTTCTCGTTCTTACACCTTAAACTATTTTAAGTAATAACTTCTGACTTTACTCTTTTCTTTTATCACCTCTTGACTTCAACTTAACACTGTCCAGTAGGGAATTATTCATCTCCTAAAGGATCCTAAGACTTAATTAATAGAGGACCCAGCCAAAGGGATAAAGCCAGAGATACCAGAAGTAATTACAATTTAATGAAACAAGAATGAACAAATTACGGCAAAGCCCAGTAGCCTAGTAAGTGACCCGAAATAAAAATTTGGTCATCAAATTGATAACCTCTCTTTTTAGCTCTCCCCCTGAAACACCATTTCCCTTTGCTCTTTCCTGTTCTGCCCTCTTCTCATTTTAAAGAATCTGTGAGATGGTCATAGTTAGGATTACAAATACAAAACATAAAAATATCATTGAAGGTCTCAACCTCAACACATATTCAAAGGGGAGATGTGAGGTGTGGGTTGCAGTTGAAAATTAAAATTTAAGTGTTTTAATTTTTATTTAATTTTTTAAAGATTTTCTTTGTCAGTGAGAGAGGGTGTGCGTACATACAAGCAGGGGGAGCAACAAGCAGAGGGAGAAGCAGGCTCCCCACTGAGCAAGGAGTCTGATGAGGGACTCGATCTGAGGACCCCTGGGATCATGACCGAGCCGAAGGCAGGTGCTTAACCAACTGAGCCACTGAGGCGTCCCCAAATTTATTTTAGAGTCAAAATTAACTAAAGACCTGTTTGAACAGAAGTTCACTTGTACTGCAGATATACTATAGCCTTTTTTGAATATTTAGCATTATTTCGAGGCCAACGTGGAACTCATTAATGTCTGCTAAACATAATTTCCAGGGTGGTCTTCAGCACAAAAGAACACTGTAGTACATTTTAGCTGTGTAAATTCAGTCTCAGAAAATGTTTGGAATAGAGGGAATGTTTACAGTCCCGTGCTGTTTATTTTGATAAACACAGTCTCTTTTTACACTGCAGGAAGGAAAGAAAAAGGGAAAACAACAACAACAACAAAAAAAGTGAGAGAGAGAATCTTTGTTTTAAGTCTGTTGCTATCAAATGTTAAAAACAGAACAGAGAAAATTAACTCCCCTCCCTCTCCTGAGAAGCAGCAGCAGGGTGAAATTAACTGGGAAGGCAAGCACGTCCTAGTCCTACTTCTGCTGGGGCTGAAACGAAAGCCCATTCAAGTCCACCTCAAGTCCTTCTCCCAGAGAGTCAGAATCTCTCTGACACAGTCAGGATGCCTATCTGCACTGCATACTACAAAGTATTTCAGTTTGCGGGGAGTGGCATAGGTGAGCAAAATCTAGCTGATGGGAGAAAAATTACCTAGTGCAGACCATGGCATTCTTTACTACAAAATTAGGAAACGAATTTCCATCTTTCAGCAAGCACTGAGACAGTTTAACCTTGCACGTTCTTCTTACATCTACCAGTTCATTGTCTGTGTGGACATACTCGCTTTCACAGATAAGAAAACCGAGGCAACTAAATAAGGGGTGAAGTTTTACCCCGAATTGCTCAACTGTCTAATGATTGTGGTTTAAGAAACTAATCGGAATTAATATTGCCAGATGAATAGTTATTTAGTCATACAGCAGTATTTTCTTCTGATGACAGCTCGTTTTAGAAATACATTGAAAGGAGCCTTATCTGATCACATCCTTGGAGAATTATATTTATTAGATAGATAAAGGATGCTAAATTCCAGCAGGTTTGATAACAATGGGGAGGAAAATTAACCAAGTCAGAAATATGCTCAATACAGTAAGTGAAATACAAAAATAAAATGAAAATACATTGGTCTGTATATCATTGTGCTGTGACTATGAAGTAATTTGCTAGGATGGCAAGAAAAAAAAAGAATATTAAAGTACACTATCAATAACCTAATTAAAAACAGAAGATGATGTAAACCTGGATATTAAATTCACTTCAAGACATGAAAGTACAAGAAGAAATAGAGATTCCAGAATATATGAAAAGACATGCAAAAAGCTAAGACCAATACAAAAATATTACATATATATGCACACATGTGTAGGTACAACTACGCACGTATATGTATATACACGTAGCAAGAATTTGCAATGACTAAATTATTATATCAATGGGGAAATCCCGGTGCAACTACACATTAAGATATGTTTTCCAATTTTACGCTAAATCATCCTTGCTGTGCAGGCGTAAGGCCAGATGGAAGCTTATGGCTGCTATGTCAATACCTACAGAACACTGATGTCTTCTTAGCTAGTCCAAATAGAGCCATTCCATCTGCCATAAACACTGGGCCCAAAGGCCACATTTATAGATTGCACTAAAAAAGTTAAAATTATTTTTACAGTGAAGGGATTTTTATAGGTTCTGGGAAAAAGGGAACTCAATGTGTGTTCCAAAATACTTATTCTCTCATGATATTGAGTGCATGTTCATGTATGCATGTGTAGGGAAATAAAATAACCTTAATGGGGTATTTTTATGGATGCCAGCACTAAATTAAGTATGCGTTATTATTGTTTCCCTGGGGGTGAGATCAAGCTGACTCCCTTTCGCTTCTTCATTTTTCCTACAGTGATGACTGGCCTTATTCTTTTTTTATTTTTCCCCTAACCACTTGATGGCTTCCTTCTCCAAGTGAAAAATATAGGCTATTTCTTTGTCAACCTGCCAGAAGGTGCTCAAGGAGAAGACAATAAGGCAGACTGAAGGCAAAAAATGACTACAGGTCACTAATTGTCCTAAAAACCTGCTTTGTCGTAATACCTCCAGCCTCTAGGGAAGAGTAGGAACCATTGCCCTGTACACTTCTTGCCATTTGAGGTGAAGCTATTATTACGAGCACCATGTACTCATCATCTATCTGTGAAATATAGCATGACTAAAAGGAACCTTCTTTCAGACCAGTCCATGTAAGCAGTAAAGCAGGAGTCCTGTCTTTGCTTATATTTTTAATCCTTTGGTCAGTATTTATTTAAAAGTATATTTAAACTAATTTATCTTGACTTCACTAAACGATAAGCATGAGAAAATGAAGAGAAGAAATGAATTATCTGATTATCAGGATTATCAGATGCTTCTGTATTGTAAAAAGGCACCAGATACAAGCTAATGTTTTCCTAGAATCATGCCAGACTCCACAACAAGAGTAGTAAAGGAAGATCAACTCTGGTTCCATCTTTCCCTTCATCTAAACTTTAGTGTCTTGGCCACTGATTCTTGGTGGGTTCCTTTGTACAAATCAAATCCCCATTTGAAGAAATCTGAAATTCTCAACTGTTAGGGAAAAAAAGTAGAATGGGGAACAACTCTAAATATTTTTAGTGCCATATAAATATGAGTTATTCAGGAGTAGTCCCACTATATTCTGTATGAAATGGTGAGGAAGGGAGGAAACTACCCAGTTAGGCGAGTAAGCAGACTTCATCCTGGAGAGCATTAAGCCAGCAGAACGATGTCAAGCCTGGTCAAACTCTGCAGTAGACATGTTGATTAGCCTTCCAACCATTCCTGTTGGCAGAAAGTATATCACCCAAAGCTGCTAGAACAAACAGCCAAGGTATCAAGTGACCTCAAACAGATGGGCTTGTAGCTGACTGGTATGGACCAATTTTATGATCACATCAAAAATTCTAAGATTCTCTCTAGCAGAAATTTGGAGTAAGGATACTGAAAAACTAAGTCTGTTAGATAATGGTATATCCCTAACTGACAGGTCTTGTAGTCCTACCAAAAGCAGAGCCATGGTCAGCCAATAGCATATACAACAAACTGAATTCTGGGGAAAAAGTACAAATCTAACTGCAGAGGTGGGAGAGGGGGAAAGGAGAGACTAGAGAACAAGAACATGGCCATGTGTCTCTACAAAACAGGAAAATATAGCTTTAGTTCGTAACTTTCCACTTCCAGTCTCACTGAGCATGGATGAACTTCATTCTCTGCCTCAGAGTCAACTGGTGTTTGGTTAAAAAAACAAAACAAAAAAAAACAAAACAAACAAACAAACAAACAAAAAAAGACTCAACTATAGAGAAAAACAGATGGTTACCAGAGGGGAGGTGGGTGAGGGAATAGATGAAAAAGGTGATGGGGATGAGGGAGTGCACCTGTGATGAACACTGAGTAACACACAGAATTGTTGAATCATTATATTGTACACTTATAACACTGCTAATTACGCTTGAATTAGAAAAAAACACTATAAATATATAGAATTAGGGGAAAAGCACCCCTTTTTTAAGCTATTTAAAATGATTCTGTTTGGACATAAGCATGCCGTGTGTATAACACAAGTACAGCCTTCTCTTAGTGCCCTTTGCACACACAGTCTACACATTACCATTTGCACACAAAATACTGCAATCCAGTTCTTTCATGTCTTCTCACATCGGCTTCAATTTTATTAAGAGAAAGAACTATGCCTTCTATATTGGCACATATACTACAGACCCTAGCATTCTTCTAGGAAAACCACTGCCATACTAAATATGAATTCATCTGACAATCATCTCTGTCAAATTCTTTTCAGTCAATGGTAGTTGCTGACTATGAGGGAAATATTCTAGCATAAACATTCCCTCAGTCTAGTTTTCCTTGGACATAAATTTTACTTGGGACTGGATGACTATGGAAGGCCTATTAGCCAGTACTAATTATTCCATCTCAATGGCATCTTCACATAGGTCTTATAAATAAGAATTTCATTAAGGAAGAACCTACACTACTTAGAGAAGCACCAAGAGGAGCTGGTTTGATGAATTACAACCTCAGGACTAAAACAGTTAATCTAAGAAAATAAGTCTACAGATAGACAAGTACACAAACTTTGGAAGCTTTCCGAAAGCTTTGTAACTTGGCTATGTTTATTGTTAGTGTTGCTTACTTTTTCTTGGTGGAAATTAAAAGTCAAACCCTTCAAGCCAAAAGAGTCTACAGTACATGCTTTTCTTCAAGGATAAAAGAGTGATGCTGTTCAAGATGAATTTTATAGAAAAAGAAACTTCAAAACACAGAATGATGATGGAGATGATGATGATGGGGTATGTGTGAGCAAGTGACAGGGAAGACTGAGACAGAGAGACAAGGGGAATGAGTGGGGGAGGGAGACAGACCCTCTGAGGCTTCTAACTCCATATTTCATCAACATCTACAGGGTCCTCAGAAGCTCCAGGAATCTCCAGGAAGTTAAGGGAAGCCTCTTGCGCCTTGTTTCCCCAAGACACACGTCCTTGTTAATTGTTAGAGAAATTTCATTTAGTCTCCAAACCCCAATTATAAGAGAACGCTATATGAAATTCATCCATTCTTACTGGAACTACCTGACTATAATGAGTACATGTTTGAAATGCATGAAATTTAATTTTTGAGCCCATCAATGATTGATTCGTGTGTTTCAAAATATTCCTGAAGAAAAAAGTCTGTTTTCAATTGTGAATAATAAAGGCCAGATGCCCCTACTACATACACAGCATGGGGTATCTTTTATGTTGCCATCTTGGGAACACCAGAGTTTGGAAAAAGCTAGAAGCAATAGTTCCACTATGGGTAAAAACACCTTCACTTCACAGGAAGCCAAATTATAGAGAATTAGTTTTCCCTAAAGACAATCCATTAAAACACTCAGACATATGAGAGAAATATTTTACACTCTACACTTATTGTATAATACAAGTGCCCAACACTGATTCACTAAAATCCAAAACAAACTTTGAGGGAAATGCTTTGCTAAGCTCTTTGTCTCCCTGAGATATGATGTGTCTTAACCACCAGTGGCCTCCAACCCTAGTGAGGGGTTGATTGGTTGGAGGCAGTTGATACTGGTCCACATTTCTCTTCTGGGAGAAGCTAACCTATCAAAAATACTGAGCACAGAAATTTTTTTTTCTTCTCCTCCCCACGAGGCCCAACAAGAGGCAATGATGTGGATTGGTGTTTTGTGTTGCTGCTCTAAAAACTCAAATTTTGTCCTAAGGAGAACTGTGCCAACTGGCACAATGGGAGAAATGGAGAGTGAAGGCTGGCTCATGATGGGACTCTCCCTTATGTCCTCCAGCTTACCCTTTACTGGCAGTCAGTGTGATCGTTGGGGAATTCACTCACTTGCTGACTCGTTTTTCTGATTTCCCAATTTTCCCCCAAAATTCATCAGGAAAGGAAGCAGCTTATTTGATGCCACAGAGAGTCTATAGTATGAAGCAAGGTATGTTTTCATGGTGATTTGAAAAGGTAATTTTGAATTACTAATTAAAGTCTATAAAATACATTTAGCCATAGGATAAATTACTGATTATCCATAAAGAACACTGACTAGTTAATCTAATATGCTTTCAAAATTTTTAAAAAACAGAAACTTACACATATTTACCTGAGATTAAGAAATAGATACTCCATAACATTTGGTGCAGTCAAACAAAGCCATATTTAAGTCCAGAATTATGAATTCAATTAATAATTAAAGGATTATGCTCATAGGGAAGGTATATATAAAGCAGTAAATGGCTTTTTCAGGTGATTAAACATCTAAATGATGTTTCACACCAAAGAAAAAAGAAAATTTATTATGACTATAGTCCTTAGCCTGAATAATATTCCTCCAACACAATAAGAACATAATTCAATGAAACTAAAGGAGCAGAAGAGACAGTGAAGTTCCTTTTGCTCGTGAAGCTCTGAATGGTTGGTCTGACTGCTTTCTTCAAATTACCAGGGATATCACAGTGACTGCAAGTGAGAGGTGAGGGGAAGAATGAAGTGCGAGCAGGTATGAAAATGGAATAATTACAAGAGGCTGGATTAAAGAAGTGAATAATTTTCAGTCAAAATGATCTCTATAGAAAGGCGGTGATATAATTAGACATTTTAAAGCCAGTAAGAATTTCAGGGTCATCACTGAGTGGGAGAATGCTTGGATTTTGTGAGCTAGCATCAGCTAAATCCTTCTCTTGACATAGTACAGCAACTATTCCCCCACCAGCCTTCACAGGATACAAATTGGACAGTGTACAAGTAATTACTGATGAATGTGAATGTGCTGCTCAGTGATGAAATGTTTTCAGAGAAACAGAATGAAGTAGATGGAAAAGGTATTCTCATCATCTTTGAATAGATACATCCAAAGATACACTGTGAATACTACAAAAGATGTGAAGAGGTGTTCAGTAATGTGATTGTAAAGGGTCATTTATAGATTTTTTTTTAAAGCTCTTATTGTAACTTGTAAAGGGAACTGTGTAGAACAGTAAATACACATTACAGCTATTCGAGGCAGTATGGATGCTAAAATAAATACATTCTATTCACTTGAAGACTGACTTTCGAAAATTCCTGCAGTTGGAAGCTTATAGTTCACATAATAAAGACTCTGTTATAGCTAATAAAAATTAAATACTAAATATCTTTCAGTGTCAATAGTAGTTTTTTAAAGGTAGGCTTAATTTCATTATAATTTCCTTGAGAAGCATCTATATATTCTCAGAAAAAACTAGTACAGATACACATAGGTAGTACTAAAAACATTTCTCTTTGGCCATACTTTGTCTAGCATTCTGGCTTTACTTTTGCAGCTCAGTCCTTTGCGCATTCTCTTCTCACAGCCGCTCCAACCCATCATCTCCTAGTTCTCACGTGCTGCCCTGAGGAGCGCCACCGCTCTCAGCGCAAGAAAAGGGTCCTGTATTCTGCAATCTTCCTGCCAGAAGGGCGGGACATGTTCAAGAATTAAAATGAGTTTTCTGCACCGGCCTAAAACCTGTGCACTCTTCAAAGGAATACAAATAAAAATCACAATCCAGACGAACTAGACATTTTCTACATTTAAGTTTGTCACAAAATACATAGATTATTTATTATTTCATGTACCACTTTAATAATGCATTATATCAACTTCGGAAATATGTTCGGGCTCCAGACACACTCTTTCTCAGAGTATCGCTTGTTATGTCAATGAGAGAACAAAGTTAAGAGTCAAAAAGGGGTAGACCCTCCAGACATACTGCCAATCCGTGAAGGGACCCATAGGATTGCCCAGGATCCAGGGCTTGGTCTCTCCAATCAGACAAAACCCCCACAGTTCTTGACTCTACCCCTTTCAAGATAAATGATCTCGGGCAATCTAATCTGTCTCGGCCGGTGGGGACTGTTGTGGGAATTAAAGGAGAGGGCAGTAAATACTTTATCAGAATACACAGCTACAACCCGTAGCTTCCATTGCCTCTGCTGGGAACTGTGGGGATGCTCACCCCACAAAGAGTGGTGAATCTCTTGCAGCTGTGGCTCTATTCACAACCATCTCTCATTCCATTGCCAGGCATGTCTGGTGCAATTTGATTCTAACGATGAAAGTACCAAAGCTAGTAAATGATTTTATTTTTGATAACAAATTGGAGAGGTCTCAAGGTTTGGGTGTAAGAAAGCTACTTTCAAGATGCTATTTTGAATGGGAATGAAAGGGGTTGGGTTATAAGTACTGCACTGGGAGTTCCCAAAGCCCTGTCCCCTCCAAGGGAGAGTGTCTCACAGTAGATACAAATATCACTTATCTACGTGTGCCGGATTTGAAAGGTTGAAGACACTCCTCCAGTGGAGTGCCTTTGAATTTCCAAGTTTTTTAAAATTATGGAAAAAATGTCAGAAGAACATTTCAGCAGAGAAAGTGAAACAAAAAACCCAAAGGTAAGCTTAAGAACAACCGTTTGAGGGGCGCCTGGGTGGCACAGCGGTTAAGCGTCTGCCTTTGGCTCAGGGCGTGATCCCGGCGTTATGGGATCGAGCCCCACATCAGGCTCCTCCGCTATGAGCCTGCTTCTTCCTCTCCCACTCCCCCTGCTTGTGTTCCCTCTCTCGCTGGCTGTCTCTATCTCTGTCGAATAAATAAATAAAATCTTAAAAAAAAAAAAAAAGAAAAGAACAACCCTTTGGAGATCCAGAAAAATCAACTCACTCTGTTAGTTGTTTCATGTGAATCTGTATTTGGAAATATTCTGGGGCACAGGAGGAAGTTCAAGGGAACTGAATATATCAGGTTATATGGTGCCTTACACAAGCAGCACATGTTCAGTCCCCATTTATAAAACAACTTCTACGAGCCAGACTGCCCTGTCCTAGATGGCAGTGATAGAACATTTACAAAAACAAAACAAAACAGAAAAACATCCCTCTGCTCTTGGAGCATATATTCACCTGTATGCATGCTGTCATGGGATGGAAGTGATGATGTATCAAGTAAGTGGGGGGAAAGAGAGATTATTCAACAAATGACACTAGAAAAAGTGGGTAGCAACTTGGAATAAAATAAAATCCTATCTTACACACATATGAATCAAAAATTCAAATGTACAAAATCAAAGATTTAAATGAAAACATGCTAGAAAAAATTCTGGAAGAAAATCTGAATGATTTTAGAATAAAAAAGTCTTCTATAAGTCTGAAACCATACGTAGAAGTCATAAACTTGAGTAATAACTTATCCTACATAAAAATAAACAAAACACTTTGCATTGGAAAATCCACCAAATTCAAAGTCAAAAGACAAAGCAAACACCTAATTTTTTATATGTAAAAGTGACCTGGAAATCAGTAGCAGTAAGACCAACTCAGAAAAATATAACAATGGACAAATTCTCTGTAGTTCACAGACATAAGAAATGTTATCCAAACAGCTGGAGTAGAAACTATGAGAATTAAGGTGAAAACAAAGCACTAGGGGAAAAAATTTATATATATATATATATTATATATAATTACTTTATAAAAAGCAGATACTGATTTAATCATTTTGAGGATTTTGGATTCTGGAGAAATAATTTATGTTCAATGAACATCATAAATTATTACTTTTAGTTCTTAGTCAAAATTATAAACAGTATGTCCAATGAACTTACAGTAAATACTAAACTTGGCTTCATTTTTAAAACACTTTTTTTTAAAGTTGTTTTATTCTAGCAATCTTTTGGATTAAATAAGCAACAGTCATAAGTAGAAGAGAATCTTCAATATGAGAACATATTAACACCCTCCTCTTTTGGTTTGAATTCGAACCATAGCCCATATTCGTTTTCGTATATGTTAAAATATAAAGAGAACACCAAGATTACAGGAAGCCACTTTTAAGTGGTCTCCTTTCATTCAAACACAATACAAAGATTTTACTTTGGTTGCATCACATTTAATATAATTGTGATGGCTGGGGCACCTCATTATCTACAAAGACAACAAAATAACATTACCAGTTAGTATTCCTCAGTTCATTTTTCTAATATACGTTTTATTTCTCTAACAAATAAAGCTTAAGTGAGAATTCCAGCTATTCACACCAGCGTTAATTCCATGTTTTGCATGAATGCAAGTCTTGAAAAATCATAGACTACAAAGTTATTTGACCAAAAAGTTTACAATTGAGACATATCTACTAAGCAAAGCTTCAAAAACCAAGGATACAGGCAATTGCTGGAAAAAACTTTAATTCAGATTTTATAAACCTCTAAGCAAAATTCAGAAGAAATCATGTGTATTGCAGTATTTCAAAAATGAAAACCCAAAGACTTATCAAAATCTTATCCTACAGATTTCTGTCCTACATCTTATTACATTCCCCATAATACTTTACATTAGCAACTTCAGAAATAACAAAAACCTACCAGCCTCATGAAGACTCAGGATTCTTCTTGATACTGCAAGTGACAAAAGCACAATTCAAACTATCTCCCCGCCCCCCCCCAAAAAAAAAAAAGATCAAGGAAAGGAATGTTTGGGGCACAACTGCTTCAGAAAGGGGTGGATCCAGGAACTAAAAAAAAATGTTGATACTCAAATTAGCTTTCTCCGTAACACAATCAGTCGGATTTGCTATGTCACAGGCTCAGCAGCACATTTTATTCTACCAGGTTTATTCAACACAGGCACTGGTCCATCCCAGTTGGACTCATGAGATGTCAGATCTAAGACATTTGCTGACCCCTGAGGGAAAACTGAACTTCACCTATTGGAAGAGGGGAAGGAGTGGTTTTTCATGAGTAATTTGAGCTGTTGTTTTCAGAAGACCAAATAGATGCAGGACAGGCAAAAGTCTTTCCTTCATATCTGTATAATACTTATAAGCATATTGCTCTATACGCTTCCTATTTTTTTCATTTACAATTTGTCCTGAAACTCATCCATTCTCTCTGCAAACCCATAGTTGATATCATCGCTCTTCTTTTCTAGATGGTCAGGAAAGGTACTTAATTGCTTGTGTGGACCCTAATCTTACTTTCTCTTACATACAACCTTCTCCTTATACCTAAAGTGACTGATTTAAAACACAGACCTAAGCACAGCACTATTGATAACTCAAACTCCATAAATGTCCATTATGTCTCAAATCTTTGATACCGTCATTCTACCCATTACACTTCGATAGTTGATCTCAGAAGATAATCCTGCCTCATGACATAAGAACAAAATAGAAGAAGTAAGTTATGTGGAAAATGATCCTTTTGTTTAATAATAAACAAAAAATCTGATATGGGGCTGAATCATTTTTTTTCGTCCTGATAATGTGCTTCTAATACAACTAAATTGAATATTTGCACAAAGATTCACAGATGTGTTAGAATAAGACACTTGAAAGGGCTCATAATCAACAAAATTCTCCAAAGTTTAGCCTTCAATATTGATTTTTGCTCTACAGTGTATTAGTGTCTCAAAGTTTGCAGTTTTTTGGCCAAACTGTTATCAACATCTATATCTACTACCATGTTTTCTATTCTTTAAAAAAAATTCTGTGCTACCATGGTTTAATGATGTTGGCTTATAGGCTTAACACTTCTGAACAAAATAAAGCCATAATACTATATTCTATGGGACAGTTTTGAACTGGCAAAGTGCTTAAAGCAATCATATTTTTCCTCTTTTCTCAATAACCCAAAAACATAAAGGCAGCATCTATACTTACCTGGTAATAAGTTCATTTAAAAAATGAGCTTTATGCATGCCTAGTGATGTTGGGCACCATTAATTTTATTATTAAGATGGTTTAGTATGTGCCTAATATGACAGCACACACCAAAGAGATCAAAAGAAATCAAACTATGGTCAAGGAGATTATACAAAGCCCCATTACCACATGGCAGTGTATTTCAATTCCATTTTACCTAAAAACACTTAATGAGATATCCATAAAACCTAGAAAGCCCCGAGTTAGGAGTAATAGATTATATAAAGAAAAAAAGATATACTAAAGATATTCTTTAGTGCTTTCACCTCTTATTAACAGATTGACAAGAATCAAAAATCATTGCATTTTCCTGCAATGTTCACTTTGTTTACATCTTTGTTATTTGGCGTACTGTTTCAGAAATTCAGGGCCTGAGTTCTAAAGAAAATGGTTTCAAATACTGGCTCTAGCACTAGTTTCATGCTCTTTGAAACGTACCTGACTTCTCTGTGCCACCACTCTGCATTGCTAGAATAAGGATCACACTACTTACTTCATAGGGTTGCTGGCAAGTTTACGTGGCATCATACCAAGAAAATGCTTAGACAAAACTGTACACGCAGTACATACTCCACACATACTAAGCGCCATTTATGCAGCTCACCCATTATGGGAAGAGATTTCCCAGACACTAGACACAGTATCAAACCAGAACTAGCAAATAAAGGCCGAGATACAGGCTCCATGTAAGCTGGAATGTTACGTTAGTCTCAGAAGCAATATTAAATGCAATAATGTGCACTGAAAAAAAATAATATATATCATCAGTGTGTGTTATCAATGCGAGGAACAACACATTTTTTGAAGTGCTGTGGGTTCATAAAACACCTTGGATACACATATCCAGGATGTATTCTTCCACTGTGTTCTGTACCTCATCTCTAGTTTTCAGAACAGTGATGAAAGGATTGACTTTAGGTAGGTGGTTAGACAGGTCGCCTGTCCTATATAGCAAGAGGAAGAGAGCAAGGCTGTGTACAAGTGTGCGAGAGAGATACTGAGATTTAGTGATAGGAGACTGATGGGAAGGAAGAAAACAATACTATAAAACTTTTAGGTAGAAATCACTAACAAATATTTTTGGTTTTAGACAATGAAAATCCATACAGAAGCAAGTCACAGATTAAAATAACATCTGAATGTTATTTAAATTCAATATCTATTTGAGTCAATTCTTGATTTCCATTTTTCTTCTATTTTTAAGCACGGTATTCTAAAATGTCCACATAATCTCTGAAGTACTTTGTTTAGCTTAGAAAGGTACAAAAGCTTTTAAAATAAAACACGAATAGCTTGGCAGACTTCATAAAGATATTTACTGTTAAAAGATCTCTTTTCAGAAAAGTATCAGCTTTGCCATTTCCCTCTGATTAAAATAAAATATCATCATGTAAGGTAGAATTTGTTGTCCCCTAAAAATTAACTTCTCTTTGTTCCTCATCTGACTCTCATTTGCCCTCCTGTAGCCTGTTCTACAATTTCATCCAGAAGCATCTGCGTCCTCTGTCAGGCGATGATGCACACATCGGATGATCCCGCTACATAAGCCTGGTGTGCACACTTATCAACATACGTGTGCAAGTGCAAAAAAGAAGTCAAAAATCTTCAGACAGACAGTATCACTCACTGCTCCCCGTCAGTCAAACCGCAGGAAGGTGATGAAAGAAAGAAGGCCTCTGGCTCAGCTAAAGGGTAGAGAAACAGACGTGAAGTCAACCTGGATATTCAAAAGGGGTTCTTTTGTGAGGTTAGGGATGGGAGATGTTTTATGCCCTTTGAGGTGGTTCTTGTGAGAAAGGATTTCAGTGACGCAGGCAGTATAAGCCAAAGCACTACCGACAGGTGAAGAAGCAAAGCTCGGCAAGCCGGAGATACTTAAACCAATATTAGCAGGTGACTTCGGGGCTCTTCAGCTCACTGGGCCTAGGTTAGTTTCTCTTTACATTAGAGACGATGGCGCCTACCTGTGACAGATTGTATTTTCCAAAAAGGGCCACAACGATATTTGTGTTATTATGTGCTCTTCTAGAATGTTGGGATTTCCAATAAAGAGGGAGTCTCTTTGTCTTCCTCTTGAACCTGCACCAGACTTTTTGACCGCCTCTCCAGGTACGCTGTGGTACAGACATCACCGAACTTCTGAGGTCAGGTCATAAAGAGGGACAGCTGTCACCTGCATCTCTCCTTTAGAGATATGACCCCATGGCTCCCCGGGGCCATCATGGAAGAGGTCCAGCTCTCCTGAGTCTACTATGAGAGAGACACCTGGGGGGGGGGAGCCCCCCTAGAAACAGAGCAGCTTGAATATTCCCAGACAAGGCACCAGTGAGGAGAATGAAGAAGTCTTTGGACTGTGACCTCATGAGAGACCCGAAAGCCAGAATCACCCAGCCCAGCGGCTCTTGAATTCCTAACCCACAGAGAACAGAAGACATAATAAAGGATTATTATCATGTTCAGTCACTTGGTTGTGCAGGATTTGTTACAAGGCAATAGATAACTAATGCCCTGTCATTTAATTTGTGAAGATTAGAAGGCATGTTTCAATACTTTGTTAGAGTAGATTCTCAATTAAAAGCAGGTGTTTATTAATGTGTTTACTTGTGCTACATGCATTTATAGACCATTTTTCCATTCTCTCCCTTATCAGAAAACGAAAAATACTTGTCATCTTCCGTAATAAATTTTTCTGTTCTCTGAAATCCTCTTCCAAGCATAACTTTTGTAAAGGATAATAAAATATTCAATGAGGAAAGGCACAGACCTTTTTCTGGTGCCCTTTCTTTTTAATATACCTTGAAAACGGAACTGAATGAATAAATTATGCCTCTATCACTAACATTATTTTCTCTTCCATTATTTCTCATATTCTAAATCTACAAAGCGAGTTAGTTTGAGGGTGAGGACTATAGTAAGTGTGGCAGCACACCAAATACAGTTAATTAGGACATTCTTAATAAAATTATAAATCATAGCACTCTAGGATTAAAGGAGTACTCTTTTCTTAGCATAACAGACTACACGCAGATGCAGAAATGACAAGGTTATGTAGCCAGTGGAACAAAATTGCCTCTGCGCAGAGACCAGTGCGTGCTCCAGCACCCTGGAGCTCCGACGGACCTTCAGAGAAACGCAGACCTTTGGGCATTGACCACGCTACACACAGGGCCCCAGCCAACTGAAACCGCTGCCCATAAGAGATGGGAAAAAGGAGGGCTTTTGTTTGAGAGTAAGGAAATAGAGAACTTTGTTGGGGAAGAGGGGATTGCAAAGCAACATGACAAAAGAGCCCAAGATGTAAAAACAATAAAAATGCCAATGTCTAGGGGCACCTGGTTGGCACAGCGGTTAAAGCGTCTGCCTTCGGCTCAGGGCGTGATCCCGGCGCTACGGGATTGAGCCCCACATCGGGCTCTTCCGCTATGAGCCTGGTTCTTTCTCTCCCACTCCCCCTGCTTGTGTTCCCTCTCTCGCTGGCTGTCTCTATCTCTGTCGAATAAATAAATAAAAAAAAAAATCTTTAAAAAAAAAATGCTAATGTCTAAACTTCAACATCAGATTGTTTGCATGTGTACAGTATCATCTCCTTCCATTTCCACCAACGCTCAGTAAGGTCTGCTGCATACTCCAAATGCCACCCAGGTAATTTATCAATTTCGGATTCTGAGGCTGGCGTAACAGGGCTGCTGCAGCAGGAGCAGAGATGCACAGGTAAGAACGACCCTGGCTACTGGCAGGTATTACACAGCTCCCCAATTCTCGCAAATGTCATTCAGTTGCTTAGCACTCAGGGAGCTTTCCCTGTCTACTCGTCTCCCCCCATTTCTTATTTTTATCTTTTTTTCCACATGATCATTATTTTTTTAAATTTTAGTTAACGTATAGTGCAATATTGGTTTCTGGAGCAGAATACAGTGATTCAGCGCTGACATACAATACCCAGTGCTCATCACAAGTGCCCTCTTTAATCCCCACCCCCACCCACCTCCCTCCATCAACCCTCTGTTCTCTATTGTTAAGAGTCTCTTATGCATTGTTTCCCTGTCTACTCTTTAAACGTAGTTGAGCCATGTTGAAAATTATGGCATTCTAGTGATTTTTATTAGTAATAATGCTACCTTCCCAGGTACTAACAGCAACATGTAATTAACACTAAAGAACGCATATTTCACCTTAACTTAACTAAATAGCATGCAGAACTAAAATCCTTGCTGTGAAATTGGATCTACCTGAAACCAGGTGCCAGGTCGGCCATTAACTAGTTAGGTGACCTTGGTCAAGTTACTGAACCTCTCAGAGCCTTGATTTTTCCACGTAGGCAACAACACTACTTACACCCAAGGGGTTGGTAGTGAGAATTAAATGGGATGATTCAGGTTCCTGGCCCAAAGTAAGCACTCAATAAATGTTACCTCTTAAATCCTCTATGTTTAAAAGTTATTCTACATGGCCACTATACTATCAGAACGTAAGAGCCAATTTCTCCTAATGACGAACTGAGACAACTGTCACTTCTTTGAGCATTTGACACTTGAAAATTCTTCTTACATGCTTTATCCTGCCAAGTTCACACTGACCCCAGGTGCTGGATATTCTTACCTATCTTTAGTTTAGAAATGAGAAAACTGCAGCTCAAGGAACTGAAGAAACTTCACTAAGGTGACTCATGTAGCTAGCAGCAGAATTAGAACAGGAAACTGAAGCCCAAGTTCCATCCCCTCATTTACGCCGCCACTACTGGCCTAACAACTAATCTCAAAGCATAAAAGACAGACCTGTGTCTCAAAGGTGTCAGTTTAAAGCATCACCTGCTTATCTGCAGTCCTGACACCTGGATATTATGCCCAAGGCCACTTCAGTATAATCTCACTTGCATTATTCCTTTGCCTACCCTTCCTCGTGCTGGCCATGTTTCTGTTCACGCATGTATAGTGTACAACACGTGCTCGCCTCTCCCTCCTCCACAAGCAGTTCAGCCTTCTGGAATTCTACATACCAGCTTTGAGAAGAATGGCTGCACTCCAGCAATCTGCAAAAGCTGGCTGTGTACAGCCCTCAAAGTCAAGAGGAAGCACACTGTGTGTCAAAGAGGACGCTGATCCACGGAGTGCAGTGTTAAAGGCTGTCTGATCAGGCTGTCATGCAGCTTCTGCACGTACTCTGCAGAACGTGGGCTGGAGTGCTAGACTGAAATACTAGGTGGCCAACATGCTGGGAGTGACGGCTAGGGGAGAGGTGCTCCAGCCTTATTAGGTTTAAAACACAAAAATGTTAAACTTTCCACTCCTTTTTGATGAGAAGCACAAGCTGGCTTTTTCCAGATAGTGGTTTTGTTTTTCTTGAGACTGTGTTATGGAGGGGTCAGCTCATTTGCTGGCCTCTGTCTTCTTCACCCTGAATATTTCATCTTAAACTTTAGCTGGACTGATTTTCAAAAAGATCCATACTATAGAACAGAGTTTAAAAGGTGAAGAGTCAAGGGTCCTTGAGGAATTTTGAGTAGGACAGTCAAGTAACAAGGGCATTGGGAGCTACAATTAAGTAGCCTTGAGGAACTGTAAGTAGTTGTGGATAGCAGCGTGACAGTGCTCTCAGTCTTAGAACTGTGGCTGCAGAGCACTGAAGATTTTTCCACAGATGGTTTCTACCTCACTACGTTATGTGGTACATGTGTCTTATGCTTTCTTATAAATGTATCCTATAATGCCCTTGACTTTCACTACATCCAGAAGGATAAAGATAGTGCTTCCAAACAGAAAGGCAGGCCCCCATTGTATAATAGCAGCACCTGAAGTGACTAATGGCGTATTATCTCTGATTTATTCCCTGGTTTGTTCATCAATTCCTTACCATTTATGGAGCCAAGCAAAAAAAAAAAAAAAAATTGGAAATATCTTCATAACCTTATTGTGCAGAGCTAGTGATAACATAGGATTCATTGCCAATATCATCTCTCACAAGCATGCATTCCAAGAACCTCCCACACAACACTCTACATCTTTATGTGAAGCCAAATGCTGGCTACAATGGCAAAATCTTCAAGATAATGAACAAAGACAACCGGGGTCCTTGAAAACCTTTTAATAATAGTCCTGTCTTGTTACGCCAAAAAGGATTTAGACACGATAGTCATGGTCAAAGAATTTTAAATCATAAAGAGTCTTCCCATTCTTAATAAGTGTCATCAGCTTCCACCAAGCTTCCCAAGAAAACAGTAAAAAGTTTGAAGTCAATCTTGATTTCTCTCTCATACCACCCAACCAGTTCTTAAAGTTTTTTCAGTTGTAACTCCAAAACCCATTCTCCACCTCTGTCCCGCCATCTGCATGGCTTCCAGGAGAATCCAAAACACTGCCACTATAGGCCGCCAGCTGCCTTAAACTCTTTGTTGACAGCCACCTCGCTACATTTCATTTTCTGCACAGCACTACCATTAAAATCCATGCTCTTGATCCTGGCTTCCTTGCTTTTTGAATACTTTCTAGTAATTTCCCTGGCTGTACTGGCTTTTTAAATTTTTTTTGAATACTTGAAATCTGTATTTGCCAAGTGGTTTCCTACCATTCCCATATCTCCACCTGGCTGGCTTCTCTGCCCATGTAAGTCTCACCATGAATTAGTAACTAATCTCACAAGGTCATCGTAGAAATTAAATGAGATGATAGAAGTAAGCTGTGCCTGACACACTGTCCTCTCTTCTAGTCTCAGTTTTGATACTTACTAGCAGTGGGACCTTGTCAACTCACTCATCAGGTCTGAGTTTTAGTTGTTCACTTTCAAATGATAGCATTATAATCTATGTTCTTAAAGGGATTAGATCAAAAAGTCTAAGATTCTTATACATATAAGTAATCAGCCTTATCATTCACATGGGAATGATATGTTCAGTGTTTCTGATAATCCCTTCCACATTAATTTGTTGTAATTTCATCTCTGCTTTACCATGTAGATGTGCTAAAATTAAATCTGATTTCCTTGAGAAAGCAACCACCTTCTTTCAAAAGCATCAAGTGCCAAGTCTGTTTAAAGCTCAGCACCCCCAGTGTGTTATAATGTAGGAGGCGATGGTGGTCCTCTTGGTAATGTTCTTACATGCACACATACCAAGTTTTCAAGTCCCTAAATAAAATTATCATATAAGAATGTTTTGACTTTAATGTAGATCATCTGTATTTTAAAAAGCAATTTGGGAAATAAGATACTTCAGTAACATCAAGACTCCCACCTTCTCCAAGTGTTCACCCCACATAACTACAACTAGCTCAGGACCCAGAAGCCAGATGGATGGCAAAAGAGCTCCCCTCCCTACTTAAAAATCCCCTCAGCTTCAGTTTCACTTTTGCAAAATACTCAAGCCCAACTTCACTTGATTCTTCTCATACTTTGTCATATAAGAATAAAACATAAAGAAATATGCAGTTGAAAATGCATCTGTATTTTAATCAAGAACTGTGTGTTCAGGAATTATCGCTCATGCAAACAGAGATAATAATTGATCATAAGTATTCCCTTGTATCTGCAGCAACTTATTACAGAGAGAAGAAGTATTTCTGGATTCTGAGAAATTTGCTGTCAGAAACACTACACAGAACTCCTTTCTTTTATAACTTTCTCTGAAAGGAGAAATGCAGTAGGAGGGATGCTTTTTTCCTTTGCTGTGACCTGAAAATAGACAGGAACAGTCTGTAACATTGCTATTTAAATCAAAACTCTGAAAGTGACATTAGTCATTATTTTTATTTAGTATTGATAATCATAGTAAGATGGGCATAATACTTTATAAATGTGTATATATATATTTTTTTTCATTATGATTCAGAAGATAGCAAGGGATTTGGAATAGGAACCCAGAGCCTACATTACTTCCATATTATATTTCCTCATCTAATTTATAGTAATTAGAGATATAGGGGAAATAAAAAGAATTCTAGGTATCTGAATACCTTTTATGTATGTATATACATGTAGTACAAAAGATTTATTTTCACATCCAATAATTAAGATTTGGGATCACTTTTTGCAATTAAACAATATTTTCAGAATTCAGTACAGATCTACTTTCCACCTTTATTTTCCATATTTAAATTGTCAACTTTGAGAAATGTGCAACAAATTTAATCACTAATCAGCATAAACCCCAATCTGTAAATTGCTTTGTGAACATTCTTAAATCTTTCCACATGCTTCATTCTTTATTTCAAATAGTATGTAAACATCTTCTTCATGGGAGACATGTTTTGTTTTGTTTTGTAATGCCTCATAATATAAATATTGAGAGATGAAGACAGGGAGATCTTAGTAAAACATGGTTGTCTGATTTTAGTCATGTAGGTGTTACAGATCTCACAAATACTGCAGTTAATTGTCTCATGTTCTCCTCATACTTCAAACTATGAAGAGCTAAGCAGAAGAGCATATAAGTAGTGGCCCGTCATTAAGTAGGAATAATCTCTAATTCACACCATCCAGAACATGCCAAGCCTCAACTGAGGAGTGCTGAACAGACCTACAACCTTCCAGTGTTTGAATGGGAGACAGCATGAGAACACCAAATCCTATAGGACTTTAAGACAGACAGTACTGTCCAATGGTTAAGAGTGTAATATTCAGAGTTTAGGAAACCGAGGTTCATAATCAAACTTTCCTATGTGAACTTAAACAACTAGTTCAACCATTTAATCCTCAGGCTCTTCTTCTATGGAATGGGAACAACAGCAGTATCTACCTCATTAGATATAGCTGGTAAAGATTATAAATTAAAGGACGTACAACACTTTGACCAGTGCCTGCACATGGTTAGTCTTCATTTGATAGTAGTGAGTAATCACAGGTTTATTATATTATTAATGCTTCATTTAATACTGCTTACCCCTTGCCCACTATTCATCCATTTAACAAATACTTACTGGGGACCAACTATGTAAAAACACCACTCTAGGGGCTGGTTGCACAAAAACATACATCTCTGTTCTCAGGGATTCTGTAGTTAATTATCTCTACTGTTACTCCTAACTCTGCACTATGCGTTCTCAACTGCATCTTCTATTGTGCTACGGTACTAATGCCATTATTCGGGTTATCTCACAAGGAAATGTAAAATTTTGACTGATAAATGGTTCCAAGAAAAGTGGGTTAATGCGACAAGAACCTAATCGTTTTTCCATACTGAGAAACAGACTTGACACACAACTGTCATCCACAGAATCTCAATGTTGGAGAACAGAAGAAAAGCCCAATTAAACATGTTTGTTATTTATTCTCTTCAGTGATTCTCCCCAGTACATTTTCTATCAGTTAAAGTTCATTCTCTCAATTTCTTGTCACTTTCTCAACTTACTATGATGTTAGATAAATAATTAAGACCAAAAAATAAGGCTAGGGCATAAATAAGAAAATAATATAGTAAAACCTTGTTAATCCAATGCTACTTCATTCAAAATAACATTCAAATCGAATCAACAGTTATTCCCCAGTCAAATAGATACGGTTTTCTCATTAAAATTGTTCATTTAATACAAAGCATGCATTATGAATTATTTAAGGCAGAAATTAGGTCCCCAGAGTACTTTGCATTATTAAAGAAGTAGAATAATTCCAAGGGATGCCAGGAAACAGCTGTATATCAGCTACAGTGAAACTGTATTTGTGGACCACTGTGATTACTCGAGGCTGTAGGATCTGGTACATAAGATAATCATTCTTTCACCTCTTCTTTTTAAAACAACTATTCAGGACTATTTCTGTAAGTTCACCGCATTTTCCAGGAAAGGACTTCCCTGCTTCTTACAATGTTCCATACCTGCTAGAGATTTACTTAATTTTAATCATTAGAAAAATTAAAGAAACTTTTCTCCCAACCGTGATCTAAGTTTTCAAGGATGAGCTGGTTTTTATGATCTTGAATTCCTGAAACCTGAAAATTTCCCATTGTGCATCGCTATGTTGGTATAACTGGAGAACTCAAAGAAACCTGCTGTCATGAAAAGGTTCAAAGTGTGTTTTAGGGGAAAAAAAAATTGGAAGTCACAGGCTGCATTTTGAGAGACAAATCTCCTCAGCTTTGTGATCTTTGAAATGGAGCTATTGTGATTTGATGTGCAAAGGATCCTTGATATCTCAGAGGATCCAGACAATGTAATTTTAATGTCTAAGAACCCGAGGATCATCAGATAAGAAGTGTTACAAAAGCAGAAATTATTAGGACTGTTTAAAATGTTGTTAACTGCATCATCTCATTGTAAAAGGAAATCTTGTTTTAGTCAGAATCCCTGGAGGGAGGGATGGTATTTCTCTTTTAAATCTATTCGACAAGCTAAGAGCCAACAGTACAGTAAGCGTGGTCTGAGCACTCAGGCATGATGTTAGTGTAAGATTTCCCCTCTGTTCCAGGATGCGTAACTGAGAACAATTATTCCCTGCTGTGGCCCAAGTTGTGTCAATATGACAATTCATTTGAAAGATTTGTAAATCATTAGAAAAGGTTTATGGTATTTTATTCCCCTAAGGACCACCATGTGCTATGTCACCATGGTGATTTATGACTCCTTCTGAATTTCCTTGGGATAAACCACGTGCAGTTTAACATCCTATACTCTTGAAATTAACCAGCATTACTATCTCTACATGATCCATTTGTAACACAGAGAGGGGTAGATTTGAAAGTTAAATCACAAAGTCATGTGAGAGCAGGATATGTGTTTTATAGTAATAACTCATATAATGAAACTACAGTTTTAAGGAAAGCCAATTCAATTCATAGAAGAGGCACGAAAGCATTAACCTTGCTGTTTAATTTATTAAAACAGACATTCATGCAACAAACATTACTGACTATCCGTGCTCAATTTCTCAGGTCAACAAAAAACCAAAGAAATGACCCCAATTCTCAAAATACGTAGACTAAAAATCTTTATGAATTTCTCCTACTCTTGCATTTCAGCTCCATCAAACCTGAGTCAAAAGTAAAACTAACAAACACATAAGCCTCTCTGCCTTCTTCCCAGACTTTCCTCTGGAGCAGAGCTAATGTTAGTGACCTAATAGCCAGTAAACCCCATTTAATGCCAGACAGCGAATTGCGATCACTAGTCTTTAAATACATTTCAAAAGCCCAAAGAAGTGGAGAGACAGTTCAAGTTCCTCTGGGAAAAGCCTGGGTGCTGCTCACAGGGTTAATGTCTTCAGAGATCCAGAACTATTTTTCTATTTCTGCTAAAGGAGAGAAGGCATTGCTCCTTCTCTCTTTCATTGTTGTGCCTCACAAACCCCCGCTTATCCCCCCAATGTGTGACTCCTTCTCAAATATAAGCCACAGTCAGTCCCCCTGCCCCATATCCTCTTAGCCCTTCTTAGATTCACCTGTGGGTCACACATACTGCAATGTGGACACATTCTTGTCTCCAGAGTCAGAATACAAATGGCAAGGACCCAGGTCCCATCTCAATCGTCTTATATTTCCAGAGTTTAGGGCAGTACTTGGCATTCATGAGGTTCTTAATGAGCTAAATGATGGGCCATGAGCCCCCTTTTCAATGATTTTAAATACCTTTACATGATGGGGTGACGGGTTTGCTTTATATAGTTGCCGAACCAGAACCAAGCCCCAGAAGTGGAAGTTCTGCGCAGGGGTTGCGTTGGAATGAACAAAAGACACTGCCATCAATGCATGGAAACCACCAATCGCTAGAAAGGAGCCTGTCACTGGATGTGTTCAAGCAGAAGATGAAAAACAATCTGGTGGCAATGCTACACAGGGAAATCCAAGAACCAGATTGGTTTATAGATCCTGGAGTTTGTATTTTTTCTCTTTTCTACACAGGTAGTGAGTGAGCATGCAGTGACTGGGTTGGTCTTTAGATGAATGACAACCCTACTCTGTGTGACAGAACAAGGCACGAGAAGGCACTTGGATAACCTGTCTCCACTATGGATTCTTTCTACTTCCCACTTTGTGTTTTCAGTCCCCTTCTCCAGGTTCGAACCAACCACTATGTGTATGTGATTGTTATTACGTGTTGGTCCTGTTCCTGCATCCTTAGTTTGGATCTAGCCCTTCAGGTTACTAGACTGGGCTCACGCCCCCGGGGTTAGGTTTTAAACTTCCAGGTCTTCATCATCTGCTTCCTTTTCTCAGTTTTTCTGTTTTGACAACACAACCATCTGCCGCTCTCCTCTCCTCCTCCTTTTTCCTCTGCATCACCCCCAATCCCCAGCCTCAAACCACTTCATCCCTGTAGCCCAAGACCCAGCATTCTGCAGTCCAGTGTTTCCGGCCCCTAATCCTGTAAAGAGAGCTTTGGCTCTGTTCACGCAGATCATGGGAAAGGGAGATCATAGGGTATCCACTAGGGAACAAACTCCATTTTAGAAACTGTGAAAGCAGTGGTACCAGAAACACATTCTCCACAGCTTTCCACTACCAGTCATAACCGTCCTGTCTATTTTTCCAGCTATGGGTCAAGCAACCACGGCAAGCAGAGGCAAAAGAGTTTGCCTTTTTTTTTTTTTCTATTGTAAAAACACTACAAGTGTTTGCATATACCTGTCAAAAGGTTCCACTCAGACACTCAAAGCTTTGCCATCTGAACTCAGAATGCAGAACAATCCATGTCGAGGACAGAAATCAGGATTGTATAGCAATCCCCAGATTATGGGTCAGACAGGTGGGATGGTATGATGACAGCAGTGCTCCTGGCCCCTCGTCACCCTGCGCTTGCAGGGTTACACAGAAATGTAATTAAGGGGCTATGCTGGTGTGCCTCTGGTCTCAAGGTTAATTAGCCACTGGAAAATGACACCTTCAGGTGTCCTGGATCATAACAGCACTAGCAGAAGCAGCACAGTTCTAAATTGACAGAACTGACGCCACACGACAGCAGAGTTGAAACCAGCAGAGGTGAAAACAAAGACTGACATAGGTTGCGGCACTGCTGACAAGATGGAAAAGGGACATGTTCCGACTGCCTTTGGGAGAAATAACACTGAAACCAACAAAACCCCATGATGCCCCACTGTTGGGCGTGAGCACCATCCCGTAATTAACTGCGCATGGAAAGCTCCATTGCCTATGCTCCCCGGACCCTCCATTCCAACCACTGGAAGCTGGCATTCCAGAGCCCTGCACCCATGACTCCAACACACATGCCAACTCTCTTACACCTTTCCAGTTCTTTCACAGAGAAGCTCAAGTCCAGCACAGAGGACTGTGTAAAGCACCTCTCACTGAATGTGAAGACGTCGCCGTAGGTCTCTTACCTTCTTGGAGGCTCTTCCGCTCTTGTGGCACTTACCTTCTTGGAGGTTCGTTTCCTTCCAACTTAATGGTCCTTTATTATTCGGTGTCTTTTCTTTTCCAATTTTCAAGCTATGCCCAGACTCGTCTGCTCTGGGATCTGGCACATCCGTGTGACCTGGAAGAGATAAACTCAGTGAAAAAGAGACTTTCTGGCCCTCAACATCGAAGATCCTGGTTTCTCACCAGGTGTTTTTTTGTCTGCCTAGGGAACTGGGTCTCTGCTACCTGGTAAGGGTGTGTGTTGTTGTGGGGGGCGAGGGGGTGGTGGTGAGGGTAGATTTTGTTTCTTTGGGGCATGGCACCCAACCAACCAACATGGAACCCCACTCGGGTTTCTCTGAGCACGGAGGGCAGCGTGCGCTGCTCTGTCTCCCACCAAATCCCCTCTGCTATCAATTTGTAAACAACTCAGCTCTGCCTGCATCGTATGTGAGCAGGCAATGCCAGCGCCACACTGTGCCCTTCCCTGCTCCCAGCCAAGTGCACCTGCTGCCTGGGGCTCTGGCTGCCGCTGTTGCTACTGCTGTTATTATGCTCTGCCATCGCCCGCCCTGCTGCTTGCTGGGCTGGCGGCACATCTTCGGCATGGGGAGGAATGTTTATTAGTTTTAATTGGTGGACACGGCTGGACAGTGACATTTGGGGAGGATTGTGTGTCATTCACCCCGTACCAGGTGCCGGCTGCGATGGAAGACGTAGGTGGATCAACTTAGAATACAACCTATGGATTATTCCCTTTCCAGAACAATGCAGTTGCTGTGACTCTCCCCTACCTATGGGGACACACTCTCCCCTCTTTACCCCGTCCTGTCGTGTGCTTTCCTAAGTGGGAAAGTTTTATTCATTCTGTAATATAGTCTCGTTAAGAAAAAAAATAAAATCCATCCTCTCCCCAAATCATAAATATATAGTCTATGAATGCAAGTATCTTTCTGTGCGACCCAAGCACCGCCCTGAATTGACGGTAAACATTCCTTATGCTCTATGAATTCATATACTTCCTGAGTAATATTCTGAATATCAACTTAGCAAATCGTTTTATACACAAACTGTTTCACTATCACTTTCTATTCCTACTCAACTCTGTAACTAACGTCTCACTGTTAAGAAGCCTCAAAGCTGTGTGCTTTCAATGTACAAGATCTGGTTTTTACATGGTTTTACATTCTTCCGCCTTACGTTGCCTCATTGCTCCTCTTCCAACAGGGGTCAAGCAATAATGGCCCCCAGCAAAGCCGGGCGCAGGCACCGGCGGTCCCTCCAGCAACAGGGCGTGGGAGTTGCTAATTGCCTCGTTTTGACGCCCTAGTCCTGGACTCTGGTACAAAACCACACAGACACACAGCCCAACCTCGGCAAAGAGTCCTTTTTTCAGGATTCCTTCCTCTACCTTAGCCCCTCAGCAAAGCCTTGCCTTCACCAGACCATCAGAAGCCAAAAACTCTGGCTTGGAGTTGTGGCTTTCCGCTTTAAGAATGGCGGTGTGTGTCACATACAGCTTCTGCTTGTTTACACATTTGTATCAGCCTCAGCGGCTGCAGGACGACCAGAGAGCGGAAGTAGCTTCTGGAGCACAGAGCCAGAAACCGTAAAACTCTTCTGCCACCTAGCGGTGTAGCAAAAGCTGCTCTTATCAGAAAAATGTAACTATGTCTGTAGGACCAGGACTACCAACTTGTTCAACTTTGGCTTCAGTTTAGAAGGAGACAATGAAAACCTATACCCATGTCCTCAAGTGTAGTGATTACGAGTGACCTAAAAGTAATGTTTTAATGATACCAGATCTTTAAACAGTCAACGACCGAACAAAATGCCCGATTGCTGGTAACTAATTATAGGATTCTCAATTGTTGATTTATAAAACAAAGTGACCCAAGCAAATAAAATCCTTATATTGAATTTCTTCTCTAGATTCTCACGGTTATTTATTAATTTTTTTAGTTTGTTTGTTTTACCATCTGTTGTTTAGCTATATACTAATCCAAAGTGCAGGGAAGGCTTAGAATGCTGTTATAAGTGGAAAGGAGATTAGCTTTGAAAAACTATACAGTGCATGTCCTAGCAGAGTACGTATAGCCATGGAAGGTATCGTCATCCTAAAACACTGGAAAAGAGGGAAAATTCAGGATCTATATAACTAATTCACTATAACACTGCAATTATTGAATCCTATTTTCATAGGGTTTTAAATGACACACACAGGATACAGAAATACTGAAAAATACAATTACTAAGTCATTTCCAAATCACTGCGGAGTGGACCTCTGGCACTGCTTTAACACGAGTGAATGCGATGTCTGATGGAATTGTCCTAGCCATTCCTCTTCAAAAGGGTTTGAGGAAGAATGAATACTCTGAAAGAATCTTAGGAAAATGGTCTAAACAGCAGATGGCATGGCTCCTTCTGAGTGCTCAGCATTCAACAGCGAGAGATGTAGATAATGCTGAAAGGTGCAGAAATTGCAGAATCAAGTCTCTTTCTCCCCTCTAAAAATGTAAAATAAGAAAACAAAACCTATGCATCATTTATGGATGCCCCAGGATAGCCTTAAATTATGCAATCCACATACCCATGAAAAGTTGCCTAATGTATTCCCCTACTTCATGATACCGATGGTCCCCTCAGCAAGCGTGCACGCCCACGCGCACACACACACTCACACTCATTGACTCTCCCAGACGAGTTGGAGAAGCAGGCCTGTATCTACCAAGTGAGTAACATTCATTTCTAAAGCAAATAACACCAGTGAGCAGGGAAGCACAAAGGTATTTGCTAACGAAATGCTTCTTTTATCAACTCAGTGGTCTTCCCTGCTTAGAAAGCTTCTCAAACGTGCATAATGGGATTAAAAGCACTCTCAATAAAGTTCATTACCTTAGTGGTCCTTCCCATCTTCTTGTGAAATTAACTGTATCTCCTCTATGTACATCTACTTAAGGTAGTAATTTAATGGCAATAACGGCTATATCTAAGAGGGTTATTTTTCCCTTGGATCTGCTTCCCCCTTAGAGATCTCTTCATGTTTAGATAAAAAACCAGAAACACCATTTTCTGTTTTAGGTAAATGAAGAAAATGACATAGGAGAAAAAAAAAAGACCTTTTAAAGCAATAATCCTGGAAAATGAGAACGCCACAAATACTTTAATATGAATGCCCAATGGGGAGGAAGAGGAATGAACTAGGTATGTTTTATACTAATCTCATTTTTATTTGGTACTTCATTGCATGCTCTCCTCTGTTCCCCCAACTCCACCTCCATGCACACACACAACCTCACTCCACCTGTTCTGGCAAATCACATCCACTTTCCCTATTTTCAGACACACATTCAAGGCAGGTATTCTTCAGCCATGTTAGATAGGAGTTTTACCATAATGGTGATTTCCCTTCCTTTTATATGGGCAGGGCCTTGATTTTTCTTTTCCACCTTCTCACACTTGACTCTGGAGACCGAGACTCTCCCCAGCACTAAACAGCAACTTACCAAAACTAATCATCATCCCATTGATTAGCGGAGGTAGGCATGTGACCCAGGTGTTCCCAATGCCACGGGAGGTGTGCTGAGGAAGCAGGATGCTGACTCCGGATTCCTATGCCAACAATGGGAAAGAAAGCAGCCTTTAGGACGACAGTAGAAGATGAACACAATTGAGTCTGTGATGACTTTAGACCCTGGGCTCCACTAAACCTAGAGCCCTGACCTTTAAATAAAAGTCAGTGATGTGGCCAAGTGGATCCTAACCCACACCTTTGCTCAATGGTGTGTAGGAGGAAGCACAGATGGCTTCAGATCACGTTCTCCTCCACTGCCAGCTACTTCCAAAACCTAACACTCTATGTCGCGAACTCAAAATTATCCTAACTATTCTAATTACCCATTCTTTTCTCCTTCACGTACACTTACTTATCAAGTAAGATGTACAGGATTGTGTATCTCTTGAATCAACCTTTGTAAATGGAATCACATTCACTATTTTATTTTTTTTTTTTAAGATTTTATTTATTTATTCGACAGAGAGAGAGAGAGAGCTAGCGAGAGAGGGAACACAAGCAGGGGGAGTGGGAGAGGAAGAAGCAGGCTCATAGTGGAAGAGCCTGACGTGGGGCTCGATTCCAGAACTCCGGGATCACGCCCTGAGCCGAAGGCAGACGCTTAACCGCTGTGCCACCCAGGCGCCCCTACATTCACTATTTTAGTTCAGCCCCTCATAACTTTTTTCTTGGAGTCTTGTTACAGCCTCATAACTCCTCTCTTTCAAATCAATCCTTTACTCCGCCTGTAGCAGGACCATGTAAATTTCAAATGCAATAGGTCCCTATGCACAATTGCACCCCTACACATCTCTCTGCATTTAGGTTCCAAGCAAAGCTTTTGTGTGGTCAGTAGGCACATCTGGACCCATCCTTGAAAAATCGAGCTTTTCTTACCTTTCTTGTCTTTATCCTCAATCATCCACCCATAGTGAAATAGCTATACATCTAAAATTTTGTTAGTTCTTGCCTCTGAGCCTTTGCACTTTGGTTCCCTCTGCCTGTGTTACATGTTCTTGCATCAATCAACTGCAAGTCTAGTTTATCTCAGCGGGTTACTTTGTAGGTCAGTATCTGAGAAGCCATCTCTCCTGTCCTGACTCCTGCTTTCGTTGTGGGTCCCCCTTTCTCTTCCCCTATCACACTCTACTTGCCTCTTACATAGTGCTGAGCACACCGCCCGCTCTCTCTTGTTTGTAAATCTTCTCCACTAGATGGGCTCTTTTCGGATCTGGAGCACAGCTTTACCAACACTTCCTACCACACCTAGTACAGAAGAGGCCCTCAATAAATGGTTTGGGATAAAATAATATCTAATGGTCACCCAACTTAAAAAATAGTACCGTAAAAGGCAAAGAGCTAGTTAGCGGTATAAACGCAAGTAGAATCGAGAACTCTTGATTCCCAGTCCTGTTATCTTTTTATTACAATATACTGTTTCAGATTAGGTTTACTCTGGACCTTTGTGTTTAAAATTCAGAACTGTCATTTAAGACAAATAGCTTCTTCTGAGGACTTTACCAAAGCCTTATAGTTAGAATGGCCTGAGGCAGATCTTTTAACCTTCCTATCATCCTCTTTTTTATTTACAAAACAGGGGTAATAGTATTGCTCATCTCTTTTTACTAAGAAATGATTAATGCAAGGGCCAGTGAAACCAATATCCACGGAAATGATTAAAAGCGAGGCAAAGACTCAGAACATCCGCATGCCCCTCTTTGCTTTGCCAATATCCTTCTGTGTATTTACTGAATACGAGAAATTCAACAACAGCACAATTCAGTACACTTCCCTATAATATCTGAGAAAGTGACATGAAACAAAGAATCACAAAGCCATCACCTATACACACTTCACCGTGTTACAAACTGGAGTTCAACATCTATTTCCCTGGGTTTATGTATCGGGCAATAAGCCCTTGACCTTGTAACATGTTACATTCCAGTGCATGTAATCAATTCTATGTTTGTATGTTTATACCCTGAAATGTGGTGCATTTTGATTCTGCTCAGTATATGGTAGTATAAATGCAATGATTTTATGGGAAAAGATCATAATTAGCTGGAATTAAGTGAAATCTGTGTTGTCTTTCAAGTCCAAGTATTTTAAGAATGACCAGAGCTATGTTGCTATGTAGATAAAAACAATATTCTCTAGACACTCATTTCTCACATTTCAGTTTCTCCTCAGATTTTACCTTAACAGAGAGGCCTTTCTCAACCATTCTATTTAAAATGGCAGCTCCTAACCCACACCTACACCCCATACCTACACCCTGCCCCCCGCATACACAGGCTTATTTTCTTTCCTGGCTTTAGATGTTTTTTTGTTTTTTTTTGTTTTTGTTTTTTAAAGATTTTATTTATTTGAAAGAGCATGAGAGAGAGAGCACGAGAGGGGGAAGGGTCAGAGGGAGAAGCAGACTGCCTGCTGAGCAGGCAGCCATTCAGTGCAGGACTCAATCCTCAGGACTCCAGGATCATGACCTGAGCCGAAGGCAGTCACTTAACCAGCTTTACCAACTGAGCCAGCCAGGCGCCATTTAAATGCTTTCCTGCTACTTATCGTCCCTGTATCACAACACTAAGTAACACACCTTTATTTTACTTGTTTACTGACTTAGTGCTTGTCTCTCTTCCCAAAGTGTAAGTCTCACGAGGGGAGAGGCAGTTTGGGGATTGTTTTAGGCCACATTAGCAGTGCCTAGAACAGCTTCTAGCAAGGGGGAGGTGCTGGATAAATATATGCCGAGATAATGAGCATCTTCTACTCCATAGATTGGGAGACTCTCCCAAAACAGGACCTTTTTATCCTATGACCTCTGACCTGCTTTTTCTCCTGACACATTTTTTTTTAATGCATCACAGCTGAAATATGTTTAGTGCCTTCAATAGTCATTCTCTAAATGGTTTGAGCATCCTCACTAATTTCCGTTAAATGCTGCCACAGCTTCACTAGATGATAAGCATTTCTATCATGGTATCCTACTATCATTGCAGTATTCAGAAGTCTTCCCAGGCGTGTCCTTTGGAATCTACAGTCTCTGACCAAGCATCTCATGAATGGGGATACACAGCTGATAAGACGCTAAAAGAAAATTAACAGGCCCACATTTTATTTCACTGCTTTAAAAATATATATATATATCCTCTGAGATATAAAACATGATGATATAAGTTAAAAGAACAGAATCTTCCCCTGGCTTACAAAGTGCTCTCCCAGCCCTGTGTTAGCTAGTATTGGCAGCCCGAGTACCACTTGAGGAAGATAACACAGGAAAGTTTGTTTCTAAGACAACAGCATTTTCTTTCATGTCTTATGCTACAGTCGTAGTTCCTCTTACCTCAAGGATCACCTGGAATTTTGCCTAAAATAAAATGGTGTAAATTAAACCAAACAAATAAGTATCCTTTCAAAGGCCCAAAATAAATAGAATTTTACTGATTGAAAGTATTACAATAACTTTGGAACAATTTATATTGAGCTACTGTGACAAAGAGGCAAAATTCAAATATTTAAAAACAGACTGCATTTTCATCAAGGTAGGCATTGAAGGGAACACACCTGCTAATTTTAAAAGATTACTTTCCTGACAATATCCAAAAATAACACATTAGATGTAAATTTCAGACCTTATTCTATCATCCTTCTCAATACCGTATGAGCTTACTCATCCCAGGCCCAAATTTTCTTTATAAAATGGAAAGAATAATACTGCTATATTTGAATGAAGTAAAAGAACTCAGACTGAAAAGAGCTTTGAATCTTCTGTGTAAAAATTTTAGGAAAACCTACAATAAATTTAACACCATGAATAATTCACCATTGATTCCAAAAATAATCCTTGCAGACTTTAGTAGTAAGTTCTCTTATTCTATATAAATGTTAACACCTCCATTCTATTAACAATTACATTTCAGTCTTATGAATATTAGCAGAACATGTGTTGTTAAAAATGATTTCAAGCATGCTTTTCTTATATCAAAAAAGGAGAGAAAAATACATATTTGGGTTGAAGGATTTTTTAGAAGAATTACCTTTGCATAGTTTAAAACTAAGGTGTATACAGTACGACTGTGTAATAAATTAAAACCCATCCCTTTTTCCTCCACAGCACCAATTTTTCCATTTACAACCTTAAGATTATAAAATAATTCAATAAAGTTTCTTTTGTCTTTTTTTATTTGAAGTTACTTATAAGTTCAAGTCAAGAAAAGCTACACACGAGGGCAGAAAATGGTTGTGATAAAGTCCAGGGATAATTAATAAGTACCTGCCATGAATAAAGAAGAAAGTAGGGAGATAAGACAATAATACAAGCCAGATTATGATAAACGCCAAAAGGCAGACACAAACAATGTCCTAAATGTCTCAAAATGTGAACAAAAGATCCCTTTCTTTATGCTAGTGCTCCTTCCAGTCTGAATTACAACACAGGCAAAGGCTATTATAAAGGTTAACAGAAAAAAAAAAAAATCAGATCAGAGCATTGTATTATTTTCAATTTATCCTTGTAAGACCAAAAACTACCAAATATGCACTTTATTTTTTTTGAAAGGTTTTCCAAGACGTGTTCCTCCATTCTCTTTTGTTCCTTTCATGGGCCTAACAGTAAACCTCGTACGACTGTAGTTCTCTCCACTGACAGGTGGGCACTTCACACCACCTTTCATTCTTTCTTTTTCAACACGTGTGACTGCTCTCCTAGCCAAGCCAATTTAAATTATTTGGGGAATAAGATTTCATTAAACACTACATCAAATGCCTCACTGAGATCAATACATATCACCTCCACTATATGGCCTTTATTCACTAATGCTATAGTCCTGTCAGGACCTGGAAACAAATAGGTGGTTCATAATTTACATAGGACATCCGTGAGTCATGCTCAGCTACCTTGAGTTTCCACATATGGCTTTAACATTTCTTCTTTTACTTTACTAAGGAGAGGATTAGAATGTATTTGAGTAAAATAGTCAAATTGAATCTGCTTGCCTATTTTCAAAAGTGAATGACATTTTGCCTATAATGTTTTATATTTGTCAGGTTCTGTGACTTCTGAAAAGTCAATCATTCTTTATTTGATCATGTATTCATTTCCTTACACAATTTCTATCCATTATGTTGTCAGGTTTTCACAATGAAAATACATTTTATAATTGAATTACTTTGGTTTAAATTAACATGCTCTGTATATCCAATTATCTAGTGGTTGAAAAATTTTTTTTACACTTGAATATTAAATATTTTGGCTAAATCAAAAAAAATCTGTCCACAAATGCTGCTTTCAATATTCTGAATAATTTATAATGATGGCGTCAATGAACTCACAGAACGTTAAATGTCAAGGCAGTCTCACCCAAAAGCCCTGACGTCAAACACTGTGTGTTGAGCCACTGGCAACAAGGGAGCTTAGAGTAAGTGGGGACTCTGGTTACTGAGGCTTTGCCAACACAGACTCTCTTAGCTGAGAACATCAGGAAGGGCAATTCAACAGGAAGTATTAATATGATGCACCGCCACAAATTGCAGATTTTTTTGGTCTAAAATTGTTGGTAATTTCTACATATCTCTAGTCTGCTTTTAAACCACAAACTCTGAGCTCATCAGGTCTGCTTCCCACATCTCAACGTCAAGAGTGTTACTAGGATGAAACTATAGAAAGACAAATTACTCATCGATTAATAAATATGTAAACTTTTAGAACATCTGAGCAGAAAGAATGCCTACAGGACGTTTGCTTTAGCTTCCTTACTTTGTAGGTAGGAAGAAGGGTTCCACTGATGCCAGGGGCCTTTCTCTGAGTTAGCACAACCAATTAGAAGCAGGAGCAGAACACAGTATTTACAGTATTTCTTGGGAATACGCAGGTTTGGTTCTAGAGCACCGCAATAAAGCAAATATCACAAAGGGGGCCAAATTAATTTTTTGGTTTCTCAGTGCATATAGAAGTTATGTTTGCACCATACCATAGTCTATCAATTGTGCAACAGCATTATGTCTACACAATACATATCTTCATTTAAAAATACTCCATTGTGACAAAATGCTGACCATCATCTGAGCTCTCATTGGGCTGTCATCTTGCTGGTGGAGGATGGCGTCCTGATGTTGATGGCTGCTGACTGGTTGGAGTGGTTCCTGCTGAAGGCTGGGTGGCTGTGGCAATTTCTTAGAATAAGACAACACTGAAGTCGGGCACAGTGACTCTTCCTTTCACAAACGATTTCTCTGTAGCATGTGATGATGTTTGGTAGCATTTTACCCACAACAGAACTTCTTTCAAAACTAGAGTTAATCCTCTCAAAACCCGCCACTGCCTTATCAACTACGTTTATATAAGAGTCTAAATCCTTTGCTGTCATTTCAATGATCTTCACAGCACCTTCACCAAGAATAGATAGTATCTCAAGAAGTCACCTTCTTTGCTCATCCATAAAAAGCAGAACCTCATCTGCTGACGTTTTACCATGAGACTGCAGCAATTCAATCCCATCTGCAGGTTCACTTCCAATTCTAGTTTTCTTACTCTTTGTACCATAACTTCCACCACTGAGGTCATGAATCCCTCAAAGTCATCCATGAGGGTCCCAACTCCTGTCAATACTGGCATTTTAACCCCTTTCCATGAATCACAAATATCCTTAATGGCATCTAGAATGGCGAACTTTTTCCAGAAGGATTTTGGTTTACTTTGCTCAGATTCATCAGAGGAACCGCTATCTATGGCATCTCTAGCCTTATGAAATGTATTTTTCTTATTTGAGCAAGAGAGCACAAGCAGGGGGGAGTGGCAGAGGGAGAGGGAGAAGAAGGCTCCCCACTGAGCAGAGAGCCCGACTCAAGGCTTGAACCCAGGACCCTGAGATAATGACCTGAGCTGAAGGCACATGCCTAATCTACTGGGCACCCAGGCACCCATGAAATGTATTTCTTGAATAATAAGACTCGAAAGTCACAATTCCTTCTTGATCCATGGGCTGCAGAATGTTGTATTAGCAGGCATGAGAACAACATTAATCTCACTGTACAGCTTCATCAAAGCTCTTGGGTGGCCAGGTGCATTGTCAATGAGCAAGTAATATTCTGAAAGTCATCTTTTTTTTTCTAAGCAGTTCAACAGCAGGCTTAAAATATTCAGTAAACCATATTGTCAATGGATGTGCTGTCATCCAGGCTTTGTTGTTCCATTTAGCGGGTACAGGCAGAGTAGACTGAGCATAATTCTTAAGGGCCCTGGGATTTTTGGAATAGTGAGCACTGGCTTCAACTTAAAGTCACCAGCTGCATTAGCCCCTAACACAGGAATCAGCCTGTTCTTTGAAGCTAGGCATTGACTTCTCCTCTCTAGCTATGAAAGTCCTGGATGGCATCTTCTTCCAATAGAAGACTGTTCCATCTACACTGATAATCTGTGTAGTATAGCCACCTTCATTCATGATCCCGGCTAGACCTTCTGGATAACTTACTGCAGTTTCTACATCAGCACTTGCTGCTTCACCTTGTATTTTTGTTATCCAGAACACTAAAATTTTCTTCATATTGGCAAGGAGGTGGCTTCATTTTCTTATCATTCATATGCTCACTGGAGTAGCATTTTTAATGTCCCTCAAGAGATTTTCCTCTGCATTCATATCTTGGATGTTTGCTGCAAGAGGCCTAGCTTTCGGCCTGTGTTGGCTTTCAACACACTTTCCTCATTATCTTAATCATTTCTAGCTTTTAAAGCAAGACATGCAACTCTTCCTTTCACTTGAACACTGAGGCCATTGTAGGGGTACTGGTTAATCTAATTTCAATATTGTTGTGTCTCAGGGAATAGAGAGAGAGATGGGGGGACGGCCAGTCAGTGAAGCAGTCAGAACACACACATTTATTAAGTTTGCTGTCCTATATGTAAGTAGCTACTGATACTCCAAAATAATTACAACGGTAACAAAGATTACTGACCACAGATCACCATAACAAATATAATAAAGTCCAAAATACTGCGAGAATTACCAAAATGTGCCACAGAGACGCAAGTGAGCAAATGCTACTGGAAAAATGGCACTGACCGACTTACTCCACACAAGGTTACCACAAACATTCAATTTGTAAAGAACTCAATACCTATGAAGGACAACAAAGCGAGGTGTATCTGTACTGATTTCAAGTCTGGGACTCTATCGATAATACAATGCTATTTCTTCATTCTTCAATAAGGGGAGCATTAACGTGGATTTTACAGAATTCAAAATCCCTAAGAAAAACTGTTACATCTACAGTTCTTTACAGAAATTTTAGAATCCCCAGGTGTACTGATGTAGAGATAAACTATATTGAAAACTTGCTCAAAATTCATTGCTATAGGCTATATTTAAATTAAGTATTTTGCTCATTATATTCAAGTTTATAAAGAGAAATACCTGGAATAAATCAACAGAAGCTAGTCTCTCTCCTTACAAAATCTCATTCCACCACATGTTTTCAACTCCCATCTACATGGTACTTATTGAAATCTCTGGATCTGCAGCCCAAATCTCTCTGGCACTCCAGACCTCACTATGTAGTGATCAACACTACCTAATGACCATGAGCACCTCAAACTCAAAATATCAAAAGTAGAACTTATCCTCTTTCTCCCACACGTCACAACAAAACCAAAGAAACAAAAATCAGGCCCGGCTTCTCTTCCTTATTCGCTAATACTAGAGGATAGAGCGAGCATCCATCCATCAAGCAGCCCAAAGCTAAGTTCATTCATCAGTGCTTCCATCTGTGTTTCTTCCCACATGGAATTAGTCACCAACACTTGTCTGCTCACCTCCTAAATACCTCTCCCCTCCCCGAGAGCTCTGTCTGGGCCCCCACCCTTTCTCCATCCTTCTATCCCCAGATAAATCACACCTCAGATCCTTCACATTATTCTCCTGGATTAGAACAGTGGCTGAATTGCGATGGCACCATTTTCATTCTAAAACAAACTTAAAACCTGAATTTCTCTACTCTTAAAAGCACAGCATAACGTACAGAAGTTCAATTATTATGTTACATACCTGAAACTACTATAATGCTGTGTCAACTTTTTTTTTTTTTTTTTTTTTTTTTTTTTTTTTTTTAAGGAAAACCTCAATTTCTTCTCATGGTCCAAATTCTTTACTATGGCACACAAGGACTGTCATGATCTGACCCTGGGTTACCTCCAAAACCTCCTCCTTTCCACTCCTGCTTCACTACTAAATCCTTTCCCTGCGTTTAACTCCTTGCAGTTCTCAGAAGGTTATGTGCTCTCTTTCATGTTCAGACCTTCACGGAGTGTATTCCCTCTGTGGGGGATAATCTCCCTTTCTCTAGGTCCTTGCCACCTGACCCCACCCCTTTTAACTGAGCAAAGATGCTCTTCCTTCAAATCCAGCTAAGCCCTATCTTTTTTAGGAAGTCTTCTTTGACTGCCACGGATGTATCCGATGCTGCTCCTAACAGTTTCCATACAAAATTAAATACTTCTCAATTCGTAATTAGCATACGCCATTGTGTTTCTCCATTTTGAAGCCAATTTTTCAATTTCTTTTAAATCTGCTGGAACCCTACAGTCTCTAATTCCTCAAAACAAGGAAATTGGATTAGATGACCTTCAACATACCTTCCAAACGTAAATATTTTATATTTTTGATAGCATAAGTACTGATTTTAAGGCAGAAGAGGATTGATTTCTTAAACATGTATTATGTATAAATTATTTAACATTCATGATCTCATTTAATTTGGTATCAGTGGGAATACCTAATGTTACAGTAACAGAAATTCACTTTAAGCTAGTTTAAATAAAAAATAAGTGTATTATCTCGCATACACAAAAGAAACCTCTAGAAATAAGAATTAGCTACATGTACAACTGAATCCAGGGCTCAACCAGTATCTTCAGCACTTGTTCTTGGATTCATTTTTGTCTCTACATTCCTTAGAGTTAATCTATTAGAAACCGTGCCTTGAACAGCTAAAGCTTGTCATTATCATTCATCTAATTCCAGGAGAAATAGAGTTTTTCTTTCCCAGTTGTAGCAAAAGTCTCATGACTGGATCTTACTGGACCTATTTGTGCCATACGAATAATTTTCTGTGACTAGAGATAGTGAAAAGCAGGATTAACCAGGCTAGGTACCCAGCCCTAACAGCAAACAGTAATGGAGTCAGGCCCACCCACAGCTTACAGTCTGAAATCAGGGTAGGCTTTGCCACTGAATAATAAACTCATTAGAAAAAGATTTATGATGGCTAGGCAAAAATAGGCCACAGTCCGCAAGAAATTATAACAATTTGTGAGGTTGGTATTATTATCTCCGCTATTTTCCCGATAGATTAGGGGTCAGCAAACTTTTCTTCAAAGGACCAGAAAGCAAGTATTTTATGCTTTTTTGCAAGTCACATTTGGTCTCTGTCACATATTTTTTTTTTTTTCTACAACCCCTCAAAAAGGTGGAAATCTTTCTTAGCTTAAGGGATGTACAAATACTGGCTATGTGTCAGATTTGACTTCGGGTCATAGTTTGCCCATCCCTGCACTAGACAAGTGAGTAAGCAGAAGGCAGAAGCCATGTCTTCTCGGTAGGAGTATTCCCAGGACTAACACACAGTGAGTGCTCAGTAAATGTTTGTTTGCTGAATAAATTCAGACTTGGATCGATTCAATTGAGAACTGGAAAGAGAAAATGAATTTCAGACTCATTTCATATAGAGCATTAGAATAACCAGAAATGGAAGCTCTTTCTTAGAAAATTGATTAAGTGCCTTTGACCTCAACTCCCTGGGGAAAACCGAGTTGGGAGAGAAGGGAAGGGAGGAAGAGAGAAGAGTTGTAATGGTAAAGAAAAATTCTTCATGCAGTTATTAAAAACCACAGAGAATGCACAAGAGTTGACTGGCAGGACCATAGAGGGGAAAAAGCACAAAGGAACTGGGAAAACACTCTCCTGAGGCAGCACCTGCCTAAAGTACAAGCTCGTGGAAAGGAACCACTGAGAGACAGGTGGGAATGCCTTTCGTTGTGTTTTTAAACACAGATCCACTCTCACATACGCCTCCAACCTCCTGAAGGCTAAAGCTCTCAATTCCCTATGGCCACATGAAGACATATAGCTGTAGTAACAATCAGGGAAAATGGAATTTTCATGAAAGCTGCACCAAAATAGTATAGGAAGGGAAATTACTCTGTATTAGGGAGTTCTTTAATTTATGTAGTATTCAGTATTTTATCTTACTTTACTGAACCTATGTCTCAATTTGATATAGGTCACTCTACCACCTCCATTATTCCATGTCATTTTTTTCCAGCACTGTGATTCCAATCAGCCTCACCTAAATGCCCAATCCTTCGATCCCAACATCTTTTTCATATTAGTCATTCCCCCCCCTTGAAGTCTTCTTTTCTTCTTCACATAGCTTATGAAAGCACATGAGTGACTACATCCAATCTCAGCTCCTTGCTCCTCCTAGTGGCTGAACTGGTGGCCCCCAAAATGATATGTCTAGGTCCTAATTCCAAGGACCTGTGAATGTTATCTTCTTTGGGGGGGGGGGGGTTGCAGATAATTCTGTGAAAGATCTTGAGATGAGGAGATCATCCTGGATTATCCAGACGGGCCCTAAATTCAATGACAAGTGTTCTTAGGAAAGACACACAGAAGACGGAGAAGGTGATGTGAAGACAAATCTGAATGATGTGGCCATGAGCCGGAGAGGAGAGGAGGAAGAAAGTGACCAGGGGCAGACACTGGAGTGATACAACCACAAGTCAAGAAATGCCAACAGCAACCGGAAGCTGGAAGAGACCAAGAACAGAGAGTTCAGCTCTGCTAACATCTTATTTCAGACTCCCGACCTCTAGAACTACAAGAAAATAAATTTATGTTGTTTTAAGTCACCCACTTTGTGGTCATTTGTTACAGCAGCCACTGGAAATTGACACACTTCTTTTCTTAGTGTACTCTGGGTCACTTCAAATGTCCACTTCCTCTGGACCTTACCACCCCATGCACTGAACATAGCTGGAGAAAATTCACAACTCATACCATTTTAAGTCCATGACCACAAACTTCCCTGGGCCATTCATTGTTCTTGCTCTCCTTAACAATGATTTCTTATCCTCGCTTTTGGCTGACAATCCTACTTTCTCTTTCACGGAAAATAAATAGAAATCAAATAAGTTTTATATCCTCTCACCCTTCAGTAGGTACCCATTTATCCTAGATATGTAGATCAATTATTTATACTCCTCTCTAAATACCTAAAGACAATCCCCTCCGTAAGTGGATCCATCCCTTCTTGCCTACCAAAGTTCAGGACTCCAAAAATTCTTTATTTCTTCTACATCGTGTTCTCTCTACTGAATCATTTCCTTCAGTGCACAAATATTTCCTCTTTATTCTTCCCTTTTGTAGCAGAACTCCACTAAGTTGCCTGAACCTACCCACTCCAATTCCTCTGCTCTCATTTTGTGGTCCACTCCAACTGAGGTTTTTCCCCACTACTCAATGATCAATTACTGCCATGTTTAGTTAAAACTTGCTATTTTGGTTACTATTGGGGGCCTCTATGGTATTTCCTGCCCAGCACTCTTTCCCTTTGCTTGGTAACTCACAGCTCTCCATTTTCCACATGGCTCTAGAAGGAACTGGTATATTTGCAGTCAGATTGTGAGGTCTTGTGTAATCAGTTTTGAAAGTACACTGTTGTCTAAGATCAGTCACTCACTGCCCTTCCTCTGAAATCACAAAGTAGTAGGATCACAAGCTATGACGGAACACAGAAATCCCCTCCGGTTATATGGAGGAAATCATTCTGCAAAACAACAATGACAACAAAAATGAATCCCTCGATCAGAAAGATACAAACAAGAGAGATGAAGAAAGATGGGGAGGAGTTGGGGTATGAGGACTGATACCTAGTTCTTGAAATGCTGGTCATTCTAGTTTCAGACATTCCCAAGTTGGGACTGCAAACCCATGCCACTGACACAGATTATTCAACTTCTCCTTGGATTCAAGACCAAATTCCCCTCTCAGATTGTTTTTTCACTGGCAAAAACACATTTTTTCTTATTTGCAAATTCTGCATTTGTAAAATGGAGAATTACAACCTAACAAGGCACCAGCACTGCATTAAGATACTCCAAATTGCAAACCCTATCCCTACAAGGTATAATAACGTTCAAGTGGGCATGTCTTGGAAAGTGAAGCTGAGTTAATTAGACAAACCTCGGAGCAAATAAGTGAAATAAAATATTCTACCCTTAGGAAATACTTCTAAGAAATAAGAATGACAATCTGAAATAAAAATCAGTGGTGCCAATAGATCCATAAGCCCTTGTTTTCTCCATGTGCTTTAAGCCAAGGTTTGCAATTTCAAAAGAGTATAGGGTCCCAGGCAAATAATGCAAATGAGGATCCTGAGCCGGACATTAAAAAATAATAATTCATAGAAATGGTGGTGACTGCAGAAAATAGACGCATTTTTCCTCACAAGGGACAGGTTCTGCTCAGCTCCAGCCATTTGTCACCACTTCTATACCCTTTCAGAAGAAATCCAGAAATTCTCGTTTTATGTGAAACCTCTATTTATAAATATCAGTTCAAGGTTTTACAAGAGTGGGCAGGCCACATGCAGGCCCCGGCATCCACTGGCAATCCATGCTTTAAACTTCCGTGGGTTCTCCAGGACCACTGGTGAATTATGAACACAAAGAATCTGACACATTTGTAGTGGCCTCCCAAGAAAGCCCTTGAAGAAGTTTTATTTTCTTTCAGTTCTTTGATATGACTGACTTCTTAAATTTCACATAGACTAAGTTGGATACTTTTAAGTTGTGGGGTCAGGAGTTACTCCCACATAGTCGTATGTGTAAGAAAAACGTGGTGGTGTTTTAAATGTATTTACTCCATAACCAATCTGCCCATTCCTCACAGAAGCACATTCAACTGGATAGTGTAGATAAAAAAAATAAAGTACTACAATCTACTACTGCAAGCTTTTTTTTTTTTAATGATTTGTTATTATATTATGTTAGTCACCATACAGTACATCCCCGGTTTCCGATGTAAGGCTCGATGTACTACTGCAAGCTCTTTAGATAATTCATCTTTGAGGGGAATAATGTTGTCTTATGTATTACCTCTTCTTCCCCCAACTCTTTGTGGAGATGGTATCTGACTACATGGCAAAGGGCGCTTCTGTGAGGAGGGCTTCGCTCCTTCCAGATAGTCTTCACTAGCTCTCTGGTCATCTGCTAGGATGTCATTTGCCAGTAGGGTTAAGTGGACACCCTGAAGGTATTCAATCCTTGAATCTCTGGCTGGAGAAACTGTGGTATGTCCACAAATTCAAGCAGTGTTCCTAGGGAAGTCCCCATTTGCCGACAAGGTCCACTTTGTCTTTCTGGCTCTAAAAGTCTAGCAGTAACTCCTCTGTGATTTCCTACCCGGGTGAGTTGCAGGGCAGCTGCTGACTTCGAAGCCTTTCCTCTCAGCTATAAGAACCCCCAGCCCCCAGCATGCTTATCAGCCAGCGCACTAGGCTTCCCCCGCCCACAGGCTATGAGGGAATTCTCCCCACAGTGTCCCCTGCGGATAATGAAATCAAAGACCCTCTGGTCTACATTTTCCCCTCTACCTCACCAGATGGCAGAAAAGTCACTTAATGTCAACAAGGCAGAAGACCTAAACAGGGGTTAAACAAGGCCCCTTCCTCACTCTACCTCCATAACAAGATGAACGGGGACAGGGAGGTCTGGACTATAAGTTTCTGCTCCCTTTAGTAAGAAAATTCTATGATTAAGAAACCCAGGCTTCTGATAATTATAGAAGTAAATGAAATTTAGAAAATACTTTTCCCAAGCCTATTGCCTTACTGAGGACCTGAACATCCTATTTTGGGTGTCAGAATACTGCATTTCTCCCTTTCTCTTCACATTCATGCTATAACATTCCTCACAGTCTTGGCAGCAGGCGAATGCATCAGGCTAAATATGGTGGAGGTCAAAAACAAGCAAGTTAAAAGCCCAGTAAGCAGTAACTCATTACATGTAGGTGAACAGTTACCTAGAGTAGGTGTTTCAAGCATAGTTCAGATGTTCTACTAAACAAAACTGAGGCACAAATCCTTGTTTGTACATTCCAGCCCTAAGCTTGAGACTGAACCCATATTAGAACACTGATAAGAGCTGGAGATGGGGCACCTGGGTGGCTCAGTCAATTGAGCATCAGACTTTTGGTTTTGAATCAGGTCATGAACTCAGGGTCCTGGGATCGAGCCCTACATCGGGCTCCACACTCAGTGGGGAGTCTGAGGTTCTCTCCCTCTCCCTCCACTTCCTCACATGAGCACACATGCTTTCTCGCACCCTATTTTTTTTTTTTTTTTTAAGAGCTGGAGAAAAATATCCTTTCTACTCTGGTCACTTTTAGGATGGGATTCTTGCTTTACTCTACAACCTTGCAACCTCCTCTGATGTTTAGTAAATGGTAACTTGTATCAATAGCGATAAGCTTCTTTTTTTCTTCCTCAACACTGCGTCATTTTCTACTTGCTCTTGAAAATTTTCTTTTCATCTAAAATTTTTTGTCATTATAGTATCAAAGAGGTTTTTCCATGGCAACATATCAGTGTTATTCTCTCATTAAGTTATATTTATTTTAATGTGTTTATTAAAATTTTAAAGTAAAATTACTTACAAAAGCCATTTTTCATTTTAATACTTTTCCTTTTTGAACTTTGAAGGTTTACTTTTGATTGATTTTTAATGACAAAGCCATCGTTCTTCCATGTTAAATTGATACTTGAGTACTCTATTTTTTTCTTAGGTGATGCACCAGAATTAACCTGAACATTTCTTTGATGTTTCAGCGTAAGTATTATTTCTCAAAATCTGCTGCAAATTATGCTTTTGTTCCATAGCAAACATGCTGTATTCATGGACAGGTATAATCTGAAACAAATGGTCTTTTCTTAAACTTTCCTTTGAAAGGTAATTAATCTCATTCGATTAAGAATAAGCACCGCACTAGCAAACCAAACTTTAAATTTCATTATGAGCTTCCTAATGTCTAAGGGACCTTAAAGAACATAGAGTAACTCTGGGCCATATTTTTAAACAGCCGACAGAAAACAGACACATCCTCACACCCTGAATTATATTTTAGGGAGTGTGAAAGGAATTAGGTGGATTATTCTTTTTTATTGTTTCACAGATATTTTTGTATGAATACTCAGAAGAAAGGAAACCCTGGTGTTTCCAAATACCACCGCTTTTTTAAATGCCAACATTTGCAAATCCAGCAAAACACTGATTCCTGTGGATCCATATAGACGCCAACACATACCATGCCTGACACACACTAACTTCTTACAGAGGATTATATCAGAGTTCAATAATATCCACTCTCCCCGGACCCCTACCCCAGAGGAGTACTCACCCCCATCCCACTGGTGCTGCACTTGGCCACATGATGTGCCCTGGCCAAGGAAACAGGGGTAAAAGTGAAAGAGCCACTTTTGAGTGGACTCTTTAAGGGTCACTGAAAGTTTAGTGAACCACCAAAAAAGGTCACTGAAAGTTCTCCTTGCCTCTTTGCTATGGCATGACAACAGCACGCCCTTGTAAGAGGTGCTCCTTCAGAAGAGACTCTGGACAGTGAGGGGGGAAACGCAGGCAAAAGAAATGTAGCTTAAATGAAAATCCCCTTACAGCCTGTAGCCCATGGACAGACACCTGAACATGCAGAGTATGACTTTCCTCAAGGAAGTGGTGGCTGCCCTAGTGCCTTAATGCTTAAAAGTAACTTCATCTTGGCAGCAGCTGGTCCCTCAAGGTCCTGAGAGCCTTCCAGATTCCTTGGAGACTTGTGCTATCCCTAACCCCCACTCATTAAAAAGTATACAATCAGTCACTGCTCACAATCCCAGTGTAGCTTCTTCTGCCCACAGGTGCTGTCCTGTAAGTAGGGAAGGGGTTAAGGTAGAGGCAGGAGAGATAGGAAGCCCCTGACTCCCTTGACTGGGCTTTGAAACTATTCGTGGAAGGTGGAGCTGCTGAGACAGAGTGGAAGCAGATATAAGGGAACAAAACAAGATAGCACAAGAAACTCAAGGAAATGAGCTTCCCAGTCTGTTCTCAATAAAAGTCCGCCACTAAAAGCCCTCAACGGCAACCCATTCGGGACCCCTCTCACTCTAGAGAGCTCTTCTTTCCTTTCTGCTCTCCCTTTCACTTAATAAACTTTCACTTCACCTCATCCTTTTGTGTCGGCGAGATTCATTCTTTGACTCCGTGAAACAAGAACCCTGCAATCCTGCAACATCAGGACCCATGGTACAGACCACAAATTGACCCACGGCCTGAAGTAGAGCTGCTGCAGCCAATCCAGATTGGTGAATGGGAAATCAGGATGCCTTTCTGTCAACCACTAGCATTTGGGGAGCTGGGTTCATAGCATCACTACAGCCACACCGTGTAAATAGAGAAGTTGATACCTAGAAGATGTGTCGTGGAAGAGCAAAAACCTAAAACATGTGTCATGCGGCTCTGGAGCTGAGTGGAAGGCAGCACAGAAATTTATTTTAGGCTAGGCAACACTTTATGGCCAGATAGTCGGCAACACTGCCACCTGAAGTAACTCAGAAGGCAGAAAATACACCTCAGGAATCTGCAGGTTTGGGCAAGGAGATTTTGAGACAGAATACTGCTGGCCTAGGTGGCTTGTTACTAGCTGCAATTGATAAACATCTTGAGAAAGGAATGCGCTAAGAATCAGCCTATTAAGGAGGAAGAAAAGGGAAGGAAAGAATCCAAATATTCCTGAACTTTTGGAGTTCAAAGATGCAACTGATTCTCATCTCTGGCCTCTTCAGCCTTTAAATGATGGTCAGATTGAGAGAGAGCTGGGGAGAAAGACCAGTCTAAGGCAAGACTCAAGGTCTTTGTTAAGACCTCTGATTGGATTAAGATGTCTGCCAGTAATTCCCACCCACCCCGAATAAGATGGGTCAGTGGAAAGTGACTAAGAACATAATCCACAGAAGTCTAATAATCTCAAAATGTAAGTCTCTGGGGCGCCTGGGTAGCGCAGTCGTTGAGCGTCTGCCTTCGGCTCGGGGCGTGATCCCGGTGATCTGGGATCGAGCCCCACATCAGGCTCCTCCACTGGGAGGAGCTCCACTCCCCCTGCTTGTGTTCCCTCTCTCACTGACTGTCGAATAAATAAAATCTTAAAAAAAAAAAAAATGTAAGTCTCTAGATATATTGGCACAAGGTGGTGAGTGGAATCAAATATATTAAAACGTTCGGGAGAGTTCTATTGCCAAAAGTGCTGTCAAGCTAGACCAAAAAAAGACCGACTATTGGAGTAAAACAATGACTGGCCCCCAACTTTCTATGGACAAGGGATAGACTGAGAATGTAGCTCAGCACCAAGGAGGGGCCTTTCTTCCATGTCTCCCTTGGATGTTAGGAAGAAGTATCGTGGAGCAGGAAAGCCCACTGCGAGGGCTGAGTCAAAGCCTTGGAGAACAATGAACTTAAGAGCTTCTCACAGGACAGAACTGGAACCTATCAAAGAATGTCACTGATACCCAGAATAAAGGGCTTCAGAATATCTGCCCAGTAGGCTTTCACAATAGCTATCAATGACTACTGTGTGATGCCCTTTCTTCCCCTCTTTGAATAGGAATGATTATTACATTTGGCTTTCCTTTGTACTCTGTGTGTTGGAAATGTAGGGGGAAGATAATTTTTCTTTTCAGCTTATAAGTTTCTACGATGAGTTGAATTCGCCATCGTACACAGACCATCACAAAATGTATGACTCAATATTTGTTGCTTATATAAATGAATGAAATAAAAGTCAGCTGAAGTGGTGCACATACACTTCACAACTGAATACAACTGACCTTTAAGGTGCTGACTTCCCTGTGCAACTGAAAAATCAACGTGTAACTTTTGACTCCCCCAAAACCTAACTACTAATAGCCTACTGTTGACTAGAAGGCTGATAACAATTAACACATCTCACAGGTAATGTATTAGGTTTATTATTTAAGGAATTCTTATAATAAAGCTAAAAAAAGTGTTAAAATCATAAGAGAAAATACGTTTACAGTACTGTACCGTATTTACCAAAAAAAATGTCCATGTAAGTGGACCTTCAACCCATGTTGTTCAAGGGCCAACTGCATTTTGATCAGAAGAGTTTACTGTACACAATTTCATCATTTAATATATTCATTCAACAAATATTTACTGATGGAATAACAGTCCTAGAATCCTCTAATTGTTCCCCTTCTCTTTCCTCTTGACAAACAGAATCCATCATCCACATAAACCATCAAATTGATTTATCTAAAAAGCAGAGCTGACCACATTGGACACGGCTCTAATTAAACCCAAGGTGTGTCTTCTACCAGCCAGAGGACAAAGTTCCTACTCCTTTATAAGTCATACAAGATTCTCCACGAAATGGTTTCTGCATTCATTTTCAGTGTTTTCCTTTTTCCTCAAAATTTACACTTATAAATATTAAATTGATGGGAACAAACAGCAGTTGTTTGAGGATTCCCAAATTAACCAATTTTACTAGACGTATCCATGCACCACAGAAGCGACCTGACCAAACCAAGTTGGCCTCTGAGATTATTTCAACAGGAAATCTAAACAAGAAGTGATGGATTGACAAGGACATCCATGTTTCATTTGTTTTGTTTCCTCAGTCCCGTGACTTGCCCTCCCTTAGAGTAAGGAATCATTTTGCTGAATGCCTGTTTGAACTGAACAAAGGTGAGTGGTACACCCAGCCTGCAGCATTATTTGACACTCGAAAAAATAGTAATGGTAACATGAGGGGGAGAACCATGAGGGAATGGTTTTCTTTCATTTATTTTTTTCAAACTGTCACTATAAAGAAAGAAAATACTTATGGAGGGAAATAAGTGAATCTGGAAACTTTCAAATGTCAGATAATTTAAGGCTATGAAGAACACTGATAGTTAAACAGATGATGTAATCATCAGAAGCACCAAAATAGTCACATAACTTAAACATCGGCTGATTTTTACCTGAATTGTCCTGATGGTCTATACCAGGTTTTTTCTAACCTCAGCACTATTTCTACTTCTGGCCAGATCCTTCTCCTGTCGTGTGCGTGCTAGTGGTGGTGGGGTGTGCTGACCTGTGCTCTGGAAGATATTTAACGGCGTCCCTGGCCTTCATCTGCCAGTAGCACCCAGCCTTCCAGTTGTGACTATCCAAAATGTCCGAAGGTATCTCCCCAGGAAGGGGGGTGGGGGAGGGACGGGGCACAGGGGAGAGGGTAAAATTTCCTGGCTAAGAAGCCAGTCTACACGGATCAATTTTTTTGCAAATTCTGTGTAATTTTCTCCTTCATTTTACTCACCTAGGTCTATCTTTGAGAAGTTAGACCCATGACACTAGCAGACCATTCAGATGACCATCTCATCGGGTTTTTCTCACAAATTACTCTTCAGTCTCTTCACAAACAGTGGAAAAGCTTCTGTGAATTAAGTTCCTCACCGGATAATAAGACAGCATGGCTACTTCCGCTGTAGCATTATACAGTTGAAAGAAAATCTGATTTTCTTCTAAAGATCTTGTGTTTAAGGTGTGGCTTCCAAACAAGCACTAGAAAGCTCTTGAAAAATTACTTAAGTATCTCTGCCTCAGTTTGCTGATATGCAAAATAAAAATTATGTCTATCTAGTCAACTTGAATGGGTTACTCTGAGGAGCCAATAGGTAATAAGTGTAAAATTATCTTATAAATGGCATTCTAAGGAGACAAGCTATTATTTTTTCAATAATGCCATTTCTCTAAACCCAGTTTGAATATGAAAATTGAGATGCTCAGCTTGAGTGATAGTACATTTATTCCAATCTCAAACCTCTAAATTGAGGCACTTCTAGAAGATCAAGAAGGGATATGGTAACAGTTAACTCTTTTTAAAGTGAAATGATGTAGCAAATATTCTCTGAACCAGTTAAATTTTAATTGCTTGTACATGGATGATTCTATAGTGCTTTGCTCAGATAAGTGCTTAATAAATACTTGTGGAATTGAATTAACTGAACCAAAAGACATATTTCCTTCTAATAGATTTAGCAGTATGACAGTTACCAGCCCCATCATGCAGAAATAAATTACGATGTCTTTAAATAGGAGCTTCATATGGAATTGATAAAAGAAGTTCAGTATCAACTATTCTACATCCATTTGTTACTGTTCCTTTGTTTCCTTTCTCTTCACTCCAATACTATAAATATTAATATTTTTGTAATCTCCCTGGAAGCTGATAGTGTTAAAACAGCATTTTAACTTATATTTTCTCATTTTACCTTTCTAAATTTCCCATTCTTCAAAGCCCAAATCAATGTCTATCTTCTCCGTAGTCATCTATACATACTCAGGATTTTGAAGAAAAATCCATGCGTTCTATTTGTGGACTCTGCAAAACCGTAAGTGTACTACTTTATGTTGCTATCACCTAAAATTTCATGTATTTTGCATTTTATACATATTGTTCAGTAAAGAGACGTTTGTTAATTTTGTCTGTCCCTGAAAAGTGTAAGTTCTGTGAATGCAAGGACCATGTCTTACACCTATTTTGCATTCCACGAAGAATCCTTTCAACAAATATTTGCTGAATATCTGCTATATGCAAGTCACTGTGCTCGGTGCTTTGGGGGATACAAAGATGTGTCAGCAGCAATCCCTGTCCTCCAGTACTTTAAATGTATAATTGATAAGTGGCCTGAAGCCTATCTTATAATTACATGAGTTCACTCAATTTAGGATATTTCCATTTCCACTACCACCTGTTGTTGTTTTGCTGTTTATATTTTTTTAAACTCAACATCTACACGGGAATTCAAATGAATCCCCTGAATATCAAATCTGTTGATGTGTGATGACATCTCGTGTTTCCTTTCCCATTATATTTTTTCTGTCAAGAATGCCAATGTACACATTTAAATCAGAATATCTGATCTCATAGTTTTATCCACCCCCAAGTTAGTCCTTTGAAAATTCATCTTTTCTATCTTTGGGCCTCCTTATCCATCACTTTTAAATTCACCACCTTACTACTCTGTTCAGATGATTTTCCTCTTCCAAGTCTGACTGCTATGCTTTTCTTTGAGGTAATTCTAGAAAACACTCAACAGCTGCCTCTAGGTAAATAAAGGTTGAGTAAATAAATTCTTGCCTTTTCAACAGCTTATCTTTAAGACTCCATAACTGTCATTGCAAATGCTACTCATGCTGGAAACGAATGCCTTCAAAGGCCAGAAGGTTCATTCGGATAATCCGGCCTACAATCAATTCTAGACAACTTTTTAACCATTCACAATGCCAACTGACACTTCTTAACAACCAGACTTATGGATACATGTCCTTACACATTTGTCTAAACTCAAAGGGAAAACCAACAGCAGGGGTGAACCCTAAGGTAAAGGATGGACTTTAGGTGATTATGATGTCCCAATGTAGTTTCACCAATTGTAACAAATGTACCACTCTGATTGGGGGGGTGTTGATAATGGGGAAGGTATATATGTGTGGGGGCAAAAATATATGGGGAATCTCTGTGCCTTCCTCTCAACTTAGTTCTGAGAACCTAAAACTTCTCTAAGAATATAATGAAGTCTTACATTAAAAAAAAAAGTGTATGGTCACTTTTTGAGGGTTCAACACTAACTTTCTTTAGGTTGTATTTCAAGTGTTTTATTAATCCAGCTCCTTAAACAATGAGTTGAACATAGACAACCCAGGGGAAATACATATGCTCTTACTTCCTCCTTATCATCTGTATCACTGTTCCAGTACACCTGATATTTATATTAATAATGATGTGAGCACTGACTAAAGTTATTTGCTGGTTACTTTGCTAAATCTTAATATATATTAGCTCATTTATCATCACATAAAACTACGAGGTATAAACTATTAATATTTCCATTTTTTATATAGTGAAAATTAGAACCACAGAATCTTTATAACTTACCTTTGGTCATCTAACTATTAAATGACAAAGTCCATGACTTTAATTACTTAATTATTAATAAGTACTAATTATTGTGCTGTACTTCTACATATCATTTTTCATATATAAATTACCACATCATTCTTCTTTTCTAATATCGCTCTGTTATGTCTCATTAAAAATTGATTTGGGCTGCTTTCATTAATAAAAAATTTGAAATATAAAATATTCAAAAACATAGGTTTACTACCTACAGATATTTGAATAACTTAGAGTTGACTAATAATATGTTGCCTAAAAACTGAACCTCTCAAGTGGTTTCTTTTATTAGAGAATTATTTGTAATTCACACATTTTTATAAATAGGAATTTCAACATTTACTGAGTGAACTTGAAATTTTTCTAACATATGCAAGCAAGATAAAACTGAAGCATTTTTCTGAAAAAAAAAAAAAAAAAAAAACAACCCTACAAACACAGGATCTGAGGAGTATAAAGCATATAGGATACATTATCTATAAATTGCAAGTTAAATCATGCAGAACCACAAAAACATGACACCAAAAAGCATGCATGAAGACATCTAATGAACTGAGCTAGCAACATATTAAGAGGCAGTTTTTCTTCAAGACTAACGATTACACATAATATAAGAGAGGGTATATTAATTTCTAGTGCCTACCATAATTCTTAATATATAATAAGCACCAAATAAATACTGATTGGTTGGTTCCCAGATGTGAGTTAGTATTTATCAGTGGCAATACTATTGATCATTCTCACTATCCCTTCCCCTTCCCTCTCTCTACTTTAGTTTACATAAAAATGGCATGCCAGACGGCTCAATTCTCTAGAACTGTACTTCATCAGACATGACAAGGCTCCAATGTAGCATCCACTAGCATAGTCTAGCGACAACCTTCCAGGAATCTTATTAAGGCACCTTGCTCTGGCTGGGCAGAGTGACACTGACAGTGCTCTAGAGAGAGGGGAACCTGAGAGTTGCCTTAAATCTTTCCACTGTCAAGACTTCCATTATATCCGTTTCTTAGAGCTTCCGGACTCCTGCCACTGCCAAGGCCTGGCTGTTCGGCACCATTACATTCCATGAGATACCATAATCCCTCCCAACAAGGATTTATTGTGCTCAGAGTTGGCTTCTTTTACTTTCTGCAACAACAAAACTGCAACAAAATCTTTACTATTAAAACCTCAGTTTAAAAAGACAGGTCCTTCAATCAGCCCAGAAAACCTCTAACCATTACCAAGGGAGCTTCCCTTTCACTGTACTTGCCTAAATACTTGGTATAATATTTTTAATATCACTGACAATTTAGTAGTAAAAATGACATCTCATTGTGACTTTCATCTTACTTCTCTGAATGCTAGGGAGATGGGATGCATTTTAACATATAACTTAGGCCATTACATTTCTTCTTTGTAAAATGTCAAAGTTCTTTGTTCGTATTTCTATTGGGGTGTTCACCGTTCTCATATTGATTTGTAGAAGCTATTAGAAATAGTAACTTTCTATAGTAAATTATAGTAAATAGAAATAGTAAATTCTAAGTATAATATAAATTTTCCAATTTTATAGTATGCCTTCTAATTATTCGGGTCCTTTTTGGACGAATAGAATCTCATTTTTAAAACAATGAATAGTGCCAGGTCTGTTTCTTTTGGCTTTTTCCTTGACTTTTAACTTCCTATTCATTCCTTACCCTGATTTTTTTAAAAATTTAATTTGTATATTTCACTCTATTTCCTCCAGAATTCAGACTCATAGAAGGTAGAGCTCTCACCGTTCATTTACTAGGTGAGGTTTTTTTCAAAGAGCCCTTAATAATACATTTAACAATTATTCTTTTCTTTTCTGGCTCAAAATATCCCTTGTGGTAGACACTTGTGATATTTGCTTTTCAGTCTTTACTCCTCCTTCCTGCTGATAACACTGTTATATTAAGCACTTTTTGAAGGGCAAATATCAGTCACATGCCCAACATGTGGGCATAAGGACTGACTCATCCAATGAATCCAATGAACTGGGTGTTGTTTTGCTGAGATTTGGACTCTTGAGACATGTGATCAATCGAACATGACTGGAGTTCATTTATCTCAGCTGTGATCCCGTGAGAGTCTACTTCATGCCGCTGCCTGCATTGCTAGAACGACCAAATTCCTTTCCCTACCGAACTGCTTTTCAGCAGTCTCCCTCTGGGATACCCATATTCTTAAAATGAACTTCTTTTGCATTTACCCGGAGCCACTTTATATTTGTGAAGCCAAAATACCTGAGGATTAATATTTGCATATTAATAGGAAAAGTCCTGAAGGAAATACAAAATATATTCTTACAAGTAAGCAAATAAAATATTGGCATATGGAGTTTTGCTATTGCCTTAATACAGAAAGGGTCAGAATGTCACTCATTGTGTTATTAGATTGGGTATGGACGTGATCTAAGGCCAAAGGCTGCCAACATAACCTTCAGGTACTGACTGCTTTGGCCAGTGTCAGCAACAGAACTTTTGTGAGAAATTCATAAATTGTTTAAGAATCTGTAACAGGAAAACAGACCCTCTTTCCAAGCCTGTACCTCTGCAGCAGCACAAGGCCTCCCTGCTACCTGGGAGGCTGGGGGGGTGGGGGGGGTGGGAGGTATGCAGCTCAGCAACATTCACAAAAGGGCCTTCGAGTATATTAAAGGCCTGCTGAGGCACTCTTCCCTGGGAAGATATGGAATGACTAAGGAAAGGTTTCTCACATCGGAGCAGTTAGATGTGAAAAGTATCTCCAGGTCATTTCCAAGAACTGACTTGATACTCTAAAGAGTGAGCCTGTGGTTTACCTTTTGATGACTTTGTTTAGACCCACATTCTAACTGGAATTATGGTCCAACCACCATCTTCAGAATATGGGTCTACTCTCAATTTAAAACTAACTCACTACATTATAGTCATGCTGTGTTTTGAATACAATCACTCTTAAAATTTCCCCCAAACCAGTAGATTCTATAATCTTCCCTACCTCAGTTACTATCATTTATTTCTAGTTGCTTTGGCCAAAAAGTATGATCATTCCTTTGACCTTTTTCTCCAGAAGTCTACTCAGTTCTGCTTTCTAAATAGACCCACATTCTAACGCTCTCTTACCACTCCACTGCCCTCTCCTTGCCCAAACCATCATCGCTTACCTGGATTGATGCAATAGTCTGCTTTTCTTGCTACTCTCCTGGGCTCCCTGGATCCTTGACTGAATGTGGCTGCTAGGCTAATGCTAGTAAAAATAGGTTACACTATGTTTTCTCAAAATCCTCCGATCATCTCCCTTCTCAAAGACTTCTTTTTTAAAATGTTATGTGGAAGTCCTGTGTGATCTGACTTCCCATGACCTCCCCTACCTTACCTCTTTCCACTCCCTGTGTTCTTTGCTTGGACCATACCATCCCTCACTATCATTCAACCTGGCATACTCCCATTTCAGGGTCTCTGTACATGTTCTTTCCTTCGTCTGGAATACTCTTCTCAGGTAGCTGCCTGGTCAGCCCCCTCAATTGCTTCAGGCCTTCATTCAAAAGTCATCTTCTCTAGGAAGTCTTCCTTTGCTCCTACCGAAAACCTCAATCTCCCTCCAACATTTCACATTCTTGTCTACTTTTTCATCTTGTGCATATTATCTTTCATACTTTTGTCCAATTTTATTTTGTGTCTCCTACACACGTAGAACATAAGCACCATAAGGACATATTTTTCTTATCATTGACCTCATCATCCCCAGCACTTAGAATCATGGCCTAACACACGGTAGACACTCCGAAGACAGGTGTTGAATGAGAAATGAATGAATGGTTCTTTTCCTAGTCAAGAAAGAAGTTTTTAGAAGGCTGTGGTCTTCTACTGCGAGCTTCTAGAGGGCAAAAATCATAGCCGGTTAGTTTCCTGATTGAATAGATAGAAAATATAAATGTAAAATATTTATAAATGTATAAATAGTGGTCATCATGAGAGGTGTGGAAAATGAAACCCAAGTTGGAAGCCTCATAGAAGAGACTAAGTGTACCCATTACTCGAGTGTGCTAATGAGGAAGCACATGATTTAGAAAGAGCCACAGAACAGAAAATTAAAATAGCCAAAGAGATGCAGTAGCTTCCATCCCTAAACAATTTTCTTCTCTACAGAAAATGTCTGAAAAGGCTGTATCGGTATCTATAAGATCATTACAGCGTGACTAAAGTGGACACAAACGTGTGCAATTATCCAGGATGTTTACATGAGGGAACGATCCTTGAAGCTATAGAACACAAATTAGGGCAAAAATCAAGCCCTATTATTTTATAGAGTAGGTAATAAAAATACAGAATTCATTAACAGTGTAGAGCAGATGAGCTAGGAAATAGAAACAAATTAAGAGTGTTTTGGAAAATACATGGATAAAATTAGTCCATACTTAACTAGTATTTAACAAATAGGAGGGTTCAGGGTCCATCCTGAAACTTTAGAGGTTCGTGTCGTGAAGACCAACTACCGACTAATCCCCCCAAATCTTCCTGATGCCCCTGTCAGCAACAGGAAATTAGGATGCACCTTTGTTCTGAGAACTGTAATAAAAATCTCTTATGTTCTTAGGTCTAAATATCTGAGCTCCATCTGGTTCAGCTGCACTTGTCTAGACCCTGCTTCAGTTTCTTAAATAATAAAAGTACTTTACTAGGGAAATAAAAATAGCAAATGCTGATCACTGGTTGTGGCTTGTGAAAGAACACATTGCTTATAATATAGATACAGATATTGAGTCCTGATGAGTTGTAGTTTATGACTGCTTACAAAACTAAATTAATCTTCTACTCACATGGCACAGTAAAGCAAATCAATGTACAAAATGACATACCTTGCAATCAAGCAATGCAAATAAATCAGATAATCAACCTAAAATCAATATGCAAGTAAACATGAAATATAAAGTAATAACCAAAAGTCTGAATATGAGTGGTGATGCAAATCATGTCACCTTTTTTTCCCTATCAAATTTAGCTAATAATTAGAAAAATCTCCCTCGATGGTTCTAAAGTACATATTTCCTGGCTATGTCCACTAGAGATTAGAATTCAGGGATTTGGGGGTAGGATCTGAGAACATTAACAAGCTATTGATAGAAACATCTGAAAAGTGAGTAGTTATGATGCTGTGTTAATATTTCTTTGTCGAGGTTGTCACTAGCCATTTAAAATAAAATGAGATTAATAGAAGGAGAGTCACGTGTAATCTGAAATGTTTGTAAATACTTTTAAATCATGATTTTACTTGAACAACGTAGTGATACAAGTTTGAAGAAGTCACGTATCAGGGATTTATACCTTGGGAACATAATGCAAGATCTAGTTGGGAAGAATCTTTTTGGACACTAACAACTCACTGAGCTGCAACAGGTCAACACATCTGTTAGAGGAAGGGTCACAAAATTAGCAAGCATCAAACGTCAAACACACACGCAAATGTATTAACGTCCGCTTTTCTTGTTTGAGCCGTAAGATTTTAACGAAGCTTCTCAGAACTGCAAAACATGGTTTGCTCCTCCATTTCCACCTAAGGAGAGTTTAGAGATCTCCATTCAGGACCACCAGTCACAGAAGCTGCTCTGCCTGATATTAAGTACCCCCGAGATCTCACTATTAAGTCTCAGCTACTGTATATTTTGCAATCACAAATTTAAATGTCTAGTTTTCAACTGGAAAATATCTGCCTACATATGTTGGCATGCTTTCTCTTTCAACTGACTGAGTAAAAATGCTTCATCTGTCCAAAGATCTGGGGTTGACTTGTGGTTCATCTGGATGCAGAAGTTCAAATGACATCATCCAGGTCAGATTATTTTCTAATCAAAACACATTTAGACCTTAAAATCAAAACCCAGCTTAAGACAAAAAATATTTCAGATATACCTTAAGATGATGCTGTATATATACTTATCCCTTCCCCTTACTGATTACCTTCCAGATAATCACTAACTTGTTTGGTGTTCATGCTTGTTTATTTATCCATAAAGCAAAAAAATACACACATGTAACTTTATGCATGCCTCAAATGTTTTATAAAGGTCTTTGAACGTATGTTCTTTTGCATTTGTTTTGTGCAAGATATTTGTGAGATTTATCCATATAAATATGTGTAGCACTCGATTTACATTAACATCTGTATAACATTCTAATCCTACTGACTGACATTTATTGCTTCCATTTTTTTTTATTACTACAAAAACACAAGTGAAACAAACATTCCTATACCTATCTCCTTTGGTAAATATTCAAGAGTTTTTATTCAGGACTTCTTGTCTTTTTCTTACTAACTGACATGAATTCTTTATAATATCCATTGCGATCTTTGGTTTAATAACAAATTGTCTTGACAATTTCTTCTTACAATTTATAGCTTGTCAAAAATACCAAAGATTTATATTTTACTGTCATTGAATATTGCAATATTTTCTTTCATGGTTTGTGATTTTGGAGTATATTTTTAAAAAAATCTATCATCACCCAAGATCGTAAGAGGATTTTCCTTTTAACAGCTTTCAGATTTTGTTTTTCATAAATAGCACTTTAATCCATCTGGAATTGATTTTTGTATATAAGTAATTAAAAAAAATTCCATATGGATATAAGTACGTACTTACTCTAGACAGAATCATGTAACAGGGAAAGGAGATGAACTAATTCCCTCAGCTCTGGGTTACATGTTTGCTCCTAAAGTACAGACAGATCTTCACCGAGAACAAATGAACTGAGAATGGAAAAAATCTGCACCTTACACCTCCACATTGGAAGTCCTTTGATTAAACTGTTGGAAGAGAACAGCAAAGGATTGGGGGGTTTTATGTTGTTGCTGTTGTTGGTTTGGGTTTGTTTTGTTTTTTGGTGGTGGTAGTGTGGTTCTTCTACACTAACCGACTCAATTCATGAAAACAAAAATTGATAAGACTCTTCCTCAGGAATAGAGTATGCAGATTGCTGGGAGTTTCCTCATGTACTCTGTGTATTGTAAGTGTAAGTTTAGAAGTGACCAATAGGAGCTAATCCACGTATTAAACTTCAGTCAGAAAAAAACACCACACTTCCAAATGTTAGATGCCTACCACCTACTTATCCCTACGTGAAGCTTCAAAATTGACCACCTCAGTTTATAACAGAGCACCAGTCAGCCTCTTGGTTCAGAGGGAGGCTTATTATGTAAGCAAATTCACACAACAGAAGAGGAAACAGGCTGACTGTCCAGAATTAATCCAACTCTCTCATAAAATAGCAACAGAGACCAGCCATATATATATATATATAAAAAAATAGCAACAGAAAAGTGAATGATCAAGACTAAACAGCAAAACAACAACAAAAACAAAACCCCTGAACCCTGGGTAAGCAAATGTACATAACTTAGGGAATAGACAGGGGGAAGAAAAAAAAAAGGAAACTAAATTAATGTTCCTCAAGAACATAAAGACGTTATCCCAAAACAGAAGCCATCAGGGAATAAGAAAAAGAGTCGTAAATTAAAAGAGGCAGAGGATCAACCAAAGAGGTCCAACATCCAATTATACTCAATCCTACGTTTCAAAAAAATAAAAGACAAAAGATTCAAACATTTCTATGACAGCCCCCTCCCAAAAAAACGCACATAGAAATAAAATTGGCATCAAATCTGAAATAAGCAACACTTCATACTATAAAAGCTCTGGGAGAAGATAATCTTAAACTAATTCCATTAATACAAACTATCAAGTATAAGATCACAATAAAAATGTCAATATATAAAAATGTATAGCTTACTACTCATATCCTTCTGAGGGAAAGAAAAAGACATGGGATATAAGAACATGGTAAAAAAAAAAAAAAAAAATCTCCAAAAGATGCCTACACAGCTGGTCTAGAAAGATTCTGGCCCAAATTAGAACAGGAAGTCAGGAGGCTAGGAGCAAAAATATCAAGAGAAGGTACAATGAATTCCACTCAAAAGTTACCCAATGTCGGAAAACTGTACTTTAACAACAACAACAACAAAAAAAGAGCGAAAGAGAAAGAACTTAACTTTGCCCAACATTAACCAACCTGAACTATACAGCATAGTTTTGATCAATTGATGGAACACAAGAGAAGAAAATTCATTGGAACTTGATCTTTGAAAGTCTCCACAGAGCTCATAGGGGTTATGATATTATACAAAGATTAAAAAAAAAAAAAGCAGAAAAGAATATCTAATCATGGCATACCAACTTGCTTTCTAGGGAGCAGTGTTTTCATGATCATAAGGTAAATAATAAATGGTTTTCACCTTTATAATATAAAAAAAACAGAAAAGAATCTAAAAGGTACAAATTTGATCGTGTACAGATAAAGTTATGGCTGACACCCATCATTGATGAAAGGTGGTAGGAAGAACGGGAGTACCTAGTATCCTCACCTATCCAATAGGAAAGAAATGGCCTAAGTTTTCCGAGATAAGAAGTTTAAGTTTGAGAGTATTAAGTATGCTTGGTAAACCAATAGACTGAGACAATTTAAAAATTTATATTTAGAAAAGAGATGGAGAGATGGATGGGGTTATTATTGGTAAGCTAAATCTTCATATTCCTTAAAAGAGAACAGAAGATCAAATGTTGATCATTCATAGCTATGGAAGCAATTATCTGAGCTCCAAGTATTTAAAAAATAATTGTTTCAGCTCTGGGAGATACAAACAGCTGTTTTATTGTACAAGGTCTTTTTGATTATTTGTATTTTTCTACTATACCTGAATTCATGTTTTTTTTTTTTTAACTCTTTTTTAGGTGCCATAACACAAAACAGCTGATGGAGAACACAGATAAATAGGCTACTTAGCCTAAATCCATACATAACTACTAACACATGTAATGTAGCTCTGCCTCATTGATTCAAGAAGAATAACGTTGTTGGGTCTGTGAAATAGATTAATGGGCTTTCCTTGGTTGGCAGAGGGTTTCAGTGAGAAAAATACCTCAGAGGTGGTCAGGAGGGTCCTGTGTTGGTTGAAAGATACTCAAACACTCATCTCATTCTCTTAATTTTCTGAATAGTGCTTTGAATAAAGTATTAATAAAAAATTTTGGTCCCTAACACAATAAAAATAAAGGCAGTATCATATTCAAAAGAACTTTTGTTCATTAAGGAATTAGTATCTTTTTAAAAATCCAAATAGAATGTTGCTGAAATAACCAAGCCCAATAAGGCATTTTGTTCTTGAAGACCAGTATCTTTCTGCAATGAAGTTTAAGGGTATTTTATAAGCATCATTTTCATTTATTTAGATTTTTTTTTTTTTTTTTTTTAGATCTGAAAGAGAGAGAGAAAGATAAAGCATGCATGTGCAGGTGGGAGGGGTAGAAGGAGAGAGAGAGAATCTTTTAAGCAGACTGTGCTGAGCCACTGAGCCTGACATGGGGTTCAATGTCAGGACCCTGAAGTCACAACCTGAGCCAAAACCAAAAGTCTGACACTTAACTGGCCACACTACCCAGGCACCCTTATTTTCAAATGTTAAGAGTGTCTCAGTGTAGCGTTAATACAAATACCTAAATACAAATAGCCTATTTTCTAATTTTCTTTGATATTCTAAAAAGAAAAATTCTAACTACACGGGATTTTAATGAAAATCACTTTCACAGGGGGTACTTGGGTGGCTTAGTCCGTTTTTAGCATCCCACCTTTGATTTCAGCTCAGGACAGGATTTCAGGGTCCTGCGATCGGAGCCCCATGTTGGGCTTCATGCTCAGCAAAGAGTCTGCTTGAGAATGTGCTCTTCTCCCACTGTCCTTCCCCCTACCCCATGTTCTAAAATAAATCTTTAAAAAAAAAAAAAATCACTCTTACAGCAATACTAGTAAAAATAAAATTTGTATATGTATCTTTATTATATTTCTCTATATAGTATTCCTTTTTGTGTTCCTTAAATAATGCATTATCCTTTTAATAAGATCTCAAATATTCCATATTCTGCTTCCACAGTCACGGTCATTTTAAATCAACTCATTTCCTGAAAAGCAACATTTATGATTTCCTGAGTTATCTGTCAAATTTTTAAAACATTCACTCCATAAAGAGTAAGGTAGGAACTGTGAATTTCTGGTGTATGTATCCAATGATATGACAAACACTTTGAATTCCTGCTCAGATCCAGGATATAGAAGTGTTTTGTTTTTGTTTAAATAGCAGTCCTGATCCTCTTGTGATGCTCAGGATATTTAGGCAAAGTTTCTATACTCTGTTACATTTTTCAGGTCATGTGAAACACGTTGATCTAGTAGACATACTGATTTTAAGCATCAACCTAATCGTTCAAGGTATTTTAGGGCATACAAACTTAGTTTTTAATGTTTGGTATTTGAAAATTTTGAAGCAAATAAATCAATGTAGTTATGTAGAACTAAAATCATTTAATGCAATGAAAAATGAGCAAATGATACATTTTTAATTTAGTTTCATATGTGTTAAAAAAAAAAAGTTGGACATTAGTGTAATCATCCTACCAACAGAAACCCATGAAAGACATGCGGCAGCCATGATTAAAAACTGAAAATAAAAGTCATGTAACACAAAGGATATCTTAAAAAGTTTTAGCTACAACTAATTTTACAAATTCTGTTTAAAGAATGTATGATAGCATTAGATAAAGCCTTACATAGGCAAATACAATTCCCCCCAAATTAGAACAAGAGCATTGATAGTCACTGTACTTTGGAAACTTGAAAAATTTGGGATAGAAACAGCTTATTTATTCACCAACTGCCCTCTCCCTCTTTTCACCCAGCTGTGTTGCATTTCCTTCCAGACAATTCCAGCCATGGGGCTAAATCTGGCTAGAGGAATGCAGGATGGAGTAAGTCCTCCACTCGGCCACTTTGCTCCTATAAATCCTCTGGTGTGACCCTCAGCTTTTTCGCAGTCTTATAATTGGATCAGGAGGACAAGTTGGTACATGCCTGGGTCCACAGAGGACTGAACAGCTAGAGCTCCTCCTCCTTGCCTTGCAATGGGTTGTGACACAGGAAAGAAATATGGTTCTATTATATAAAGCCACTGAAATTTGGGGTTTTACAGCAAGCAGCCTATCTTTAGTCTACTAAATATATCAAGTCACCAGTAACATACTATAGTAAACATTCCCAGATTAAGAATCAAGAGACCTAGATCCTAGCCTGGACCTGTCATCTCCCACACAAACAACCAGTTAGCACCAGTAATGTCACTTCCGATGAGCTTCACGTAGGCAACATCCCCATTGCTCGATCCTATTACTGAAAAAAACCCATAGGATAGTTAACTTTGAATATTCATTAAGTTGCTTACAAAACTAGACAGATATTCAGCTAATTCCACGGGTAAAAACAAATAGGTTCAGATTTTTCAAATGACACAGCTACACAGCTAAAGCAACATTACATGCCCAGTCTCTAGGACTCCTGCTCCCTGTTAATGACGACTGGAGGAACTTAACATAGGCTCTTGACTTCTCCACACTCTAGCTTCCTCCTCAGAAAAAGGAGAGGATTGGGCCAGAAAAATTCTAAAGTCATGGACTCCAAGATTTCTTTATGCCAACTAAGCAATAGTTGTCAGGAAAACATGGAATACTGGTGGACATACTCACCTGTGTTAAACTATTTCAACTGTGTTATATCGCCCACTAACCGTGGGGAGAAAGACAGTGGTCTGACTCACTAATTTTCCACTACCTACACGCCCACCCTATCCTCCATAATTTACAGCAATTCATAATGTGACTCACTTACTTGACAGTTTATTTGAAAGGTAAATGCCAACCAGAGGAAAGATTAGACATTAGACGGCCTGAGGAAGACAAACTTACATAGTATATGAACTTTATACCCAAAGAAATTTTACATACTACTTGGTCAGATACTCAAATAGCAACAGTCTTTAATATGAAGATTGTTTTATAAACAGGGATGGTGATCTCAATACAAAGTCCTTTAGTGAGGAAGTTGAAATGACCTCTGAAGAACTAGCAGAATTGGCAATATATTAATATTAAATATTAATATATTAAACAGGTGGGCAAGACAGTAGGTGATAATCCAGTTGAGGAAGCAGAAGGAGCTACACTGTCATGAGGGTGGAAAGCAGGAGAATATCCATTAATATTGGGTACAGTATAGGACCATTTCACTCTACGCAGCTTCCCCTTCTACCCCGACCTTACAAAATTATTTCTGAGCTTCTCCTGGCCTCTTCTCCTTCCATGTCTATCACTTTATCACCCATATGTTTATGACTTCCACATCTATGTTTCATTTAACCATGTCAGACTCTTGTCTAAACAAATATTAGGTCATTTAATTCCTCATACAACCTTATAAGGTAGGTATACTATTTCAATTCCCATATTCTAGGTGAGAAACTGAGGCCCAGAGAGGCTCGCCCAGCTAATAATGGTTAGAGCTGGGAAATAACCATTCTTCTTGGACACATCTCCAAAATCTTGAACAACCATGTTCAGATACTAAGGGTATGGCATAAATTTGGGAAGTCATCTAAGTAGATGGGGTTGTTGAAGACTTGGAGAGGGTTCAAGGTCTGATTGTCGATGTGCACAGAATACTGGAAAAAGAACGAGGACTAGAACTCCGGAAATTTCCACTTTTAGAAATAAAAGGAGGCAAAGTCAACAACAGAATTGGAAATAAAGGCAAGGCAAATGAGGGCCTGCACTGCCATACAATTTGGGGTAAAAGGTAAAACAGGAATGTGGTCCCTGAGTGGCCTGAGTTCTAAGAAAACACCACAGTCCTTGACATTCTTGTGACCTGAGAGCACGATCAAGATCAATAAGTAGGCAACAATAAAGTGGAGACAATGAATGTAAATTAGTAAGGGAAAAGGTGGAGTTGCAAACAATGCATTAAAAGCTCTGGTTCTGCTAAGAGAACCCACCATTTTAGCCTTTATCCTTTTCAGCTAATAAAACAGTTTGGCTGAATAACTTCTCCGATTTATGATCGTATCAGAATATTGACTGCAGAGGGAGAAAGGAGGTAATTGGGAGGCTGGTGTGTTTGTTTAAACCAAATGTTTATTGGTAAGCATGCTGAGGAGTAACCCAGCTCTGCTGGCTTCGACACACAAAACCACTCGAAGAAAGCGAAGTTAAAAAAAAAAAAATTTTTTTTTAAATTTAAAAAATCAAATCTAGTGGAACTTTCTACTTTAGTTTTAATTTCACCTTTTAAGTGAGCATCCTTAGGATTCCTTGAGAGGCTCTGAGGACTAAAATTACCACCAAATCCTTCTTTTCCTATGTCAGCCCTTAATTTTGGCCTTTTTATTCCCTTAAGATTCTGGGTTCAGACATAGCCATCAAGTGCTTGGGGAGACCAAATGTGAACTTCTGCTATTTGCCATCATTTATGTAATTTCAGCGTCAACTTGTTCACTTTTAAAATGTCAATAACACTTCTTCAAGCTGAATCAAACAAAAAAAACCTTTGCGTTGTCAGGGCATCCTAAGAGATCACAGAAGGAAAACAAAATACTTACTGGTATGTGTTCCAAAGAACACTAGAGGAGAGAACTAAGCACGGAGATGTTAGGAGCCATAAAAAAGATGCAATAATCTGTGCAAATAAACTCTCTCTTCCAAACTCAAAGGCATTCAGGCTGTATCAAGGCCAGCAGTAAGAACGAATGGATACCACGGAGCCCTATATGGAAAGGGATTACAAAAGCTACTTCATGTAACCTCCAGCTCCCATGCACATTGAGGAGGTGTACTGGACATTTGTCTCATTCAAACCTTCTGAACATGACCTTCTAGGTTTTGTAACTTTCTACCCGTGAGTCCTTATTCCCCCGGTAGAAGACTTGCCAGCCTCCCTTCCAGCCGGGGCACAGGCATGCAGAATCCGTAGGTGGGCCAGTCATAAACATGCTCCAGAGACTTTGTTTAGAGAGAGTCATGTGAAGAGGACAGAACTGTGTAAAGGGGCAAAGGGCAGAAGGATGTTCAATTCTCAGAGGCAGCAACAGTAGAGATCCAAGTAGAGACACTCATGCTCAGAGGCCCTGGTGTAAGCCACCTGTGCCTGGAGGCAGTGGCAGTCAAGTTTCCCGTGGAGCAGACGAATGTGTAGTAGGGGTGTAGTTCCTGGCTACCCACCTGGGTTTAACTCCTTTTCCTCTTGAAAAACATGGATGCCTCTTAATGTCCTTTATAAAACGCCTTTCAATTTAAATGGGATCGGTTTTATTTTTTGCAACTAAGAATGTTTAGCTTTAAATAGAAAACTCAGCTGATTTTTGAAAGACAGAGGAGTATAATTATAATAAAGATTATATTCTGGTCCTGTCCACTGTGCCAATTTTGCCCATGACTATTTCCCTCCCCCAAACCACTTCTTCATATGCACGTGGCTTCTTCGCTCTGCTGTCTTCATTCATTTGTGTATTCATTCAACTGTGATGTAGTGAACATCTATAATGCTTATTGAATGTCTAGAATCCAATGAATAATGATGACTGAAACTCTGTCCTTGACTTCATAAATCTCCCAGGGCTAATGGTAGAAGTAAACTAGAAAACAAGTATGTATAATACAATGATATCATACAATTAATGTTATGATAAAAGTCAGCACTAGGGGAACACAAGGGTGAGTGCTGCATTTAACAGAAGCCTAGCAGTGGGGAAGTCAAGACAGACCAGAGAAGGGAAACGCCAAGTCAAAAAATAAAGGCTAGGCAGAGGTAGATAAATGTGAAAGTGGAGAACTGACAGAGGTAAAACAATGTAGACGGTCTTAATTCCACTGTATGGAATCACTGTATGCCCAAGGAACCGCAAGGCACGCGGTGTAATTTGAGCTACAATAAAACATGCATGTGAAAGAAGTGAAGCTAACAGGGAAGCAAAGAACAGTGTTCCACATAAGGCCAGAAAATAAAAAAATATAAAGGTATTGGTCAGCAATGGGAACTCACTGGGGAATTGAGGTCTTTAAGGCTAAAACACAGACCTCAAATGAAGGAGGATGAAGAGGATGATGGTGCAATGATGACTTTTAAAGGGATATTTTTTCTCTGGTCTGATTAAAAGCAACTTTTTCTACAATGTGCAAAACAATTAGGGGCAGATCAGCGCCTCATAGTAGGGTCCTGATGTAAGTAAGCCTCTTGGTCGATCCCTTCAGTAGTTTGGCCCCTCGAAGGTACAAGCCTTGGTGCCTTAGAAATGAACAGTCATTTATAGAGTCTTTACGTCATCACTACCAATGAAAAAACCCCTGCTCTTCTGACCCAAAATACAGAGCAAAACCTTTCAATATATCCCTGCCTCTTCCAAAACTCCCCCTCCTCTGCCTAAAAACTTCCTTCCTAGGCCCAAGTCAGGCATTAGGATACTTTTCACTTTATCTTCTTCTACAAAGATATCAAGTCTTCCCCTCACTCTGCTAAAGCATATCGCCCAAGGACTGTATTCCCAAGACTGGTTACAGTCCTCATTCTTGGCAACTTACTTATGATTTTCCCCTTTCTCAGACCCCTTATGAAATAAGTAGGATCTGAAGCAATCTTGAGCCAAAGCTTTAGGGAACTTGGAACGCTTTCCTACAGTCACTCATCATACATGCAATGACCCCTGACACCATGTCAGCACTGTGCTAGGCACTGATAACGCAGCAATGAACAAGACAGCCACGGTCCCTGGCCCCAGAGCTTAGAAAGGTACCTTTTCCTAGTCTGAAGTTCCCTGAAGGTCAAGGACTTAGGATGGTGTGGCTTTACAATGGTGTGAAAGTGACAGGGATTCAGGAGAAGCCATGCTTTACCTTTGATCTTTTCCCAGGCTAGTGATATGCAGTATAGTACTCTCCCATGATGCCGAGCGGTGGCAGAGCCGCAGCTCCCGGTCGGCCCCGAGATCAGAAAACAGCCAATACCCTTGCAACCATTCTGTACCCATACAACCATTCTGGTTTTTCACCTTTGTTACAATATCCAATAAAGTACATGAGATTTTCAATACTTTATTATAAAACAGGCTTTGTGTTAGATGTTGCTGCCCAACAGAAGTGTTTCAGGCTAGGCTAAGTTATGATGTTTGGTAAGTTAGGTGTATTAAATGCACTTTTGATTTATGGTTCAACTTACAATGGATTTATCAGGACATAACCCCAAAATGAGGTTAAATCTGTAATTACTTCCTTACCACTACTTAGCTGAATGCTGTGCTCAATTAAAAGCATGCCAAATACCTATGTATTTGGTGATATAGCTGCTCTGAACCACTCAGGGGAAGGTGTGGCATGTTCTGCATAGACTCAGAATTTGTTTTTTTATGCAGTGGAAAGAAGTATTCAAGTCCTATCCATAGCCTAAATAGCTGATACTTTTATTATTTATCCTTGGCAAGTTAGCTGAAAAAAATGTTTTATTGAATTATTTAAAACTAATCATAACCTATCCTCTATCAATTTAATACTCAGATTTTTATTAAAGTGATTCTCTTGTCTGGCATGGAGTTATAATTGAGATCAGTAAACAAGTATGCTACACAATGAATGACAAATGTAGCTGTCTTTTGTACCATAAGCCTTGGCTCTTCCTACCTCTGGCCTCACCCAAGACTTCCTGAACTAGAATTCTGGAGATCTGTGCTTTCCCAAGCCCTCAGGAGATTGATGCACACTCAATTTTGAGAACCAAGCTGCAGAAACATTACACCTGGTGGTTTTTAAATTTTCAACTTTGATGAGTAAGACCCTCACAAAAGAATAGTTATGTAAATGAACAATTTCACTAAAATTAGAGAAGTCAACAATAAACCAATGTTACTCTTTGGCTTAATAAACTCGTGAAGTGTTTTTTGTTTTTTTTTTTAAGGTTTTATTTATTTGACAGAAAGAGAGAGAGAGACAGCCAGCGAGAGAGGGAACACGAGCAGGGGGAGTGGGACAGGAAGAAGCAGGCTCATAGTGGAGGAGCCTGATGAGAGGCTCGATCCCATAACGCCGGGATCACGCCCTGACCTAACGCAGACGCTTAACTACTGAGCCACCCAGGCACCCCAAACTCCTGGAGATTTTTGACAATCATGTTGGTACAGGTTCGGGGAAACAGATCTTAGCAAAATTAAAAATTTGTTCACATTCTAGAAGGCACATGGGTAATAGTCAAAAGCCTTTAAATATCTGTAACTTCACCCCCAAATTCCAATTCTAGGAATTTAACATCAAGAAATAAGATTGAGAGCTTCAGGTCTGAAGTTAAGCAGACCTGGGCACAAACTTTCACATACTAGCTTATGACCTTTGGGTAAGTTCTTTAAAGTCTCAAAGGGTCAGTCTTTACTGTCTGTGAAATGGGGCTAATCACAAAAACCCCTTTAGGAACTTGTGAAAAATAAGTGGCATAATTCAGATGATTAGGGTTGCCAGATAAAATGCAGAACCTCCAGTTACATTTGACTTTCAGATAAACAATAATTGTGAGTATGCATACCCCTCAAGTATTGTGTGAGACATCCATATACTAAAAAAATTTTGTTATTACCTGAAATTTAAATGGAACTGGCCGTCTTGCACTTGTACTCACTAAAGATGGCAACTCTACCTACAGTGAACTAGGTATTCAGTAAATATTAACTATTTGTTTATTTTACTTAAAAGATTTATAAAGCAAACTCGTGACAAGTTTGCTGGTTTAAATAGTGATTAGCAGTTGCGTGAAACTCAAAAAAAAAGTTTGTACTTATGAAAACTTCATGATATGCAGATGAATGTGCTGAAATACAATCTTAAGATGGCTCATATCTAGAAATACCCCTGAGTAATCAAAGACATTCAGTATCTTGGGTTTGAATAAACCCAAATTAACTAGAAAACCTGATTTGTTAAAACATTTTAGCATCTCAGTTCTGCTGCACTGTAAGAAAATATTTGCTTATACATGTATCAAAAAACTCCTGATAATAGAACAAAATAGAGTGAAAGTAGGTCTGCTGACTTTGTAAGAAACAGAAAGAAACCCATGTGCTATCAATTTGTTACTAATAAAATGTAAACATCCTGAACTTTAAATTGCATTTGATTCAGCAACCAAAAATAAATTCATCTCTTTAAAACTGTAAAGTTATCTCTTTATGCCAATAAAACTTAGTGATTTATAATTATGCCCCAAAATGTATGTGACAGTTAAAAACAAAGTATGAAGTGGAATAGTGATGGTTATAACTTGCCTCCCCCTCCCCCCAACTTAAAATCCAGAGCCGGATGCAAATGAATCAAGAGGACAACATTGTGACACTGTCTTCGCTATCAAAGTGACTGGATCGTGACTGGACACGAATGATCAAGTCATTCTGGCTGTCTTACTGATAGATGGAGATACTTCCCAGATCAATTCTGCCTGCCACTGTGAGCAGCAATGACCTACAGGCAACTGGAAATGACTGAGCTGTGGTTGAAATTACTGGCTACAAAGATCTGGCTGAAGTTGGGATTGTCCAGAAAACAGTGAGAGCTTTTCTGGCAGGATGGGGTGGGGGCGAAGAGGTGGGGAGGGGGGTTGCTGTCTGAGAAGGATCTATGGAAGAAATACTATTGGATTTCGGTCTTGAAAATGACAAGGATTAGGTAAAGAGAAGAAAAGAGGCATCCTGGGCAGATGGGAGACACAGAGATCATGTCCACTGGGCATCAATGAGTAAAGTGGGACAAAGCATCCCTGAGAACAAAATAAGGGGAAGTAATTTTGGGTCTGCCTAGAGGTCCGAAGGAGTATGCATCTTAGTCTACCACAAGAGGAAAATACTGGGGTTTTGTGAACAGCAGGGTTATGGACACAAATCAGATTTTCAAAAGGCTAATCCTAGAGGAATATAGAAAGTGTGCTGGTAGAAGGAGGGAATGGAGGCAAAGAGATCAGTTAGAACCTCTCCTAAGAGTCCTGGCATTAAGATGTGAGAGATCAGGGGCGCCTGGGTGGCTCAGTCGTTAAGTGTCTGCCTTGGGCTCAGGGCGTGATCCTGGCGTTCTGGGATCGAGCCCCACACTGGGCTCCTCCACTGGGAGCCTGCTTCTTCCTCTCCCACTCCCCCTGCTTGTGTTCCCTCTCTTTCTGGCTGTTTCTCTGTCAAATAAATAAATAAAATCTTAAAAAAAAAATGTGAGAGATCAGCTTTATGGAAGTTGCAAGAACAGAAAGCAACCATGATGGAAATTAAGCCATGGGAAGTAACAATTGCTAAAACTCAGTCTATACTGGGAGTGGTAAAATGTATAGAGAGGAATCTGGCTTAAACTGGGGAGAGGGCAGGAGCCAATCTGATAAAAGATCAGTGATGTCTTGGTAGGGTGTCCAACTGGAAATGTCCACTAGCAGCTCAAAATGCAGAATTACATCTTAAAAAAAAAATTAGTGACATAAATAAAAATCTGGGAGACCACTGCTGGGAGACAAAACAGAGGCAGTGAGAATATATCGGAGAGAAGGGGTGTCAAGAGTGGAAGGAGTGCAACTCATTAACATTTAATCCAAAAATAACTCCTGTAGAAAGAGTAGGTGAAGACGGAGCACTTAAAATATAAGACCAGGAACTATGAGAACCAAGATCAGCAGTACTGGAGAGACAAAACTAACTTAGAATTCAAGGGCCATCTGGGTGGCTCAGTCGGTTAAGTGTCTGCCTTTGTCTCAGGTCATGATCCCAGGGTCTTTGGAGTGACTCTGGCATTGGGTTCCCTGCTCCATGGGGAACCTGCTTCTCCATCTGCCTCTCTCTCCATCTCACGCTTTCTCGCAAATAAATAAAATCTTTAAAAAAAATTTTTTTAAATTCAATCACAAAAACCAAAGTGGCAAAGACAATCAAGATGTGAAAAAGCATGGAGCCTGGGTGGCGCACTGTGTAATGTATCAAGTTGTCTAGTCATCGTTATACAACTGAAACTAATATTGTATGTCAATAAACACCTCATTTAAAAAAAAAAAAAAAGGCAAGAGTAGCCAGTGTCAATGGTGCAGGCACAGTAAAAAGTAAAAAAGATGTTCCAGGCAGGTCAAATAGCGATCTGAAGTGGGAAAGTTGAAGTTCAGAGGAAAGATACATGACTTGGAAAAGAGCACGGAGTTTAGACTCCCACCTGGGTTTGAATGCTGGTATTCTTCCATTAAATGGAAATAGTAATGCTGTTATCAGTGAGAGTTTCCAGTGAGGTCATCTGGGTCAGATATGCAGAGCACCAATCAGGAAGGGGTCAAAGAACATTTCCTAAATATAATGATAAAGATAGGTCCATTTCTAGAAACTTCTTGCAGACTGTGTGTGGTTAGAGGAACACTTTAATTAGCTATTTGGATTGGGAAGGAGCATAATGAGCACTCCACAAATTCCTATCCCGTCCTTGCCAAAGGCCATTCAATATAAAGCCAACATCCCCTTGACTATTTAAGAAACTGCAGAGTTTTGGGGGGGGGGGGGTTTGTTGTTTTTTTTGTTATTTATTTTTTTCTTTTTTTAAAGTGGACAGTGCTTTTATGGTCACCTTAAGGGTTATCATTTTTGTGCCTATTTCTAATTTGAGACTCATTGTCCCATCTATTTAAACACTGAACAGATATGTGACGAATATGGTTTGAGGGGGAGCAAATTAGCTTGCCTGAAACACCCACAGGTCTCAGCCTGACCCTGACCGGTCTCCTTGTGAAGATTAAACGTATAGGACGCACTGAGGGCGGAGCTGGCACGCTGTCCAATAAGTGGTATCTTTCGAAATTGTTATACAACTAATGTGGCTTCGAAAGGGGTCTTTATAAAGCACTACAGAGAGAGATAAAAATACAGGTCTCAGAGAGAACATGGGAGGAGTTATGCCAGACCGAGCGGCAAAGACAAAGGGAAACACTGAAATCAATTTTGTAATCCATGTTTTAGTGTTGATAACCTCCATTTTAATCTCAGCCTACGATGGACAAGCTGTGTGAGCCTGAGAAAAACACTTAACTTTCCTGAGCCTGTTTGCTCCCTAGCCTCTAAAAATAAAAGGACACTTATTTCAGAAGCATGTTGTGGTAGCCACCGATAATTAGACAGCAATAAGAGGTGGTAAAAACCAAACTGAGGGGGGTAAAGCACGACTCCAGTTCTTACATTTAGAAGATGGCCAGGAAAAGTGGCCACAGACAAAAGTGGGGCTCAGTGACTGACCTACCTGCCTTTTGTCCTCCTGCATCTACCCCCCTATCTACCTTCCTTCACCCTAATTCTCCATATGGGAAGAACTATTGTTTAGAACAAAGAAGTCACCAACACAGCGAATAAAATGCTAAGTATCAATCCCACTAAAAATTAGCATTTCTGCTGGGATGCCTTCTTTTTCCCTTTATATACAGCATAGAAGTACATTCACGTAAGTCATTAAATACAGAATTTCCCTAAATTTGAGATAGTCTCTGTTGTCTTAGAGTTTTGTACTGCGTGTTAATTGATTCTCCTTTTCTATCACTAAAGAGGTCAAACTCATTTCTCAACTAATGAATACAAGGAGTAGATAGGTTTAATGCTGGCTGGAAATAGATCTCCGATAAACAGGACCCAACAGAAAGCCCTTTGAGGTGCTGTAGCAAGCAGCGTCTTGTGCTTCCACCGAAGCCCTGCTTATGGAGAAACATGCCTCTCAAGGTTAGGGAGTAGACAGAGATTGAGTGATATTGTGACACTCAGAAAAGTCTATCGCGCAAAAAAAAAAAAAAAAGGCAATAATCAGTCTTTCTGCTACCTGATTACTGTTTTCATTCTTGTTTCTTAATGCATGACTCCCATAAAAATATACTTTTATTGTGGTCAAGAAAAGAGTGATGTTTGGATTTTAAAACTACCGAGAATATTCTCTTCCCCATCCTCATTATCCTGAGCTCTGCACAATAAACACATAATTATTGACACCAATAATTGATAGGAAGCTTTTTTTTTTCCCCCATGCTGCTCCTTTTCAACATACCCATTCCCGACAGCTATGCAGAAACACTCTCTGGGTCAGTGATGTGATTTATAAGGAAAGCCAGTGCTTATGTTAAAAGGAAAATGTTCAAGTTTCATGAATCTGTAAACAAGGAATGGGTGACAATCCCCGAAGATTTGGGGTGATTTTCATTTTAATCAAATGGCATAAACTATTAATGTTTACTCTTATATTTATAATCACGGATTAAATAGCAATATTGCTATCTGGGAAAACAGACACCATGGTGCCAGCTGCCTTGAAATCGCATTAATAGAAAATACAGTGGTGGTTTTGGCCTTTGGTCGGTCATATTTTACGTTTTCTTTTCCATTAGTATTTGAAGTGATAAACCTAAACCACCATTTCTATAAAGAGAAAAAACCATCAGATCTCTGCTTCATTGCTAAAATATGCATCTTAATTTCATTTTAGATTCTACTTATTTGAAAAACATAAGTTAACAAGTCATTCTTCTAAGTCAACATGGCAGAGTCAAGTACAGAGTAACTGAATAGCGGTTTCACAAAACCAGAACACATAAAACCGTATCTTCTCTCTCACCGGACTTCAAACACAGCCCCATTCACACCATCTCAGATGGAGAAAACCCTTCTGCTTTTAAAGGACTCCAGATATACTTTCCTCCCTCATTTTCCTCATCTTCTAAGTGGGCTAAAATGGACCTCATAAAATTGAAAAATTATACATGGTACTTAGCACGCTGCCCACTATACAATAGCTGCTCAAAAAATTAACTATTATTTTCTTATTACTCAAGAAACTCCATATATGTATAAATATAAACACAAAGAATTTAAGACTTCAAACTGGAATGTATTTCCCTACAGAACCATTTATTTCAGGCTGCATTCTTTTTCCTCCAACATTTCTTGAGTGGGCACCACGCACCACACTCTCTGTGGGCACTGGTAATAAAGAAAGCTAAGCACGGGCCTTGGCCTCATGGGACTTGCATTATTTTACACCGTAACAGCATGCAATTCCCAGCATGCTTTTGTAGGCTAGTTGCTCTAATATCTTATACGAGAACTCTTTGGAAAGCTACAATATCAGGATGTAAACCGCTCACTGGTGTAACAGGAAGAATGCCGTGCGTAAATTGTTTTTGTTTTGTTTGCTTATTTTTGTAAATCAGATTTTTATCTGCTCATAAAATGAGGAAATGAAATCTTGATTTATCTCAAAATCAACAGGGTATGAAGGATGCACAGATCACAGTTCAATACCCATTACCTGTTCTAAATCTGTTTAATGGATAAACTAACGAAATTCGAAAACCATAAAAACAAGATTCTGACTTTAAGCACAGTGAATTACATATGCAGAAAAATAAAATGTTATCCCTTCTTTCATATAAAAATAAACCTAAGAAATGACAAGTTAGCCCAGCAGCCTATTAATAACCACCATGAATTGGTGATAAAGCCTTCTTGTAGCACTGAGATGGGGAGGGGGGGTAATACATGTCACTGAACAATATAAGCACAGTGGAAGATTCAGCAGGCTACTCGAATCAATCAATTTGATCTTCTGAAATGAAGAAACACTTTAGAAATGCAAATGAAATGAAAAGTATGACAAAATACACACACACACACACACACACACACTTATTCCCTTAAGATTGTCAAACAAGGATATTATGCATTCTACCTAAAGCAATGACTATGTCTCCAACATGAAGGAAATCTTCTTTTAACCTGTCTAAACAAGAGAAATTGTTTACCTATTCATAAATATTTGTTCTGTGTTTGTACAATATGTAATTCAATAGGAAACAGAAGCTTATTATCCATCCTTCTCTTGCAAAGGGATCTATGCTTCTTCATTTTTTATTCTGATGACTGTGTCATTGACAACATCATCAATAAACACTTATCATTAAGCCAACAACATTGTAGCTGTAAGGACAAAAATCGTATTGTTATACATCAATTGCTCAATCGAAAAAGTTTAAAATTGTTCAGATCCTGTGAATGTTTCTAGAACTCTGCCAGATTAACACTCCCATCCATTTCCCAAAGGATTCCTAACCACTGCCCTTGTGCCAGGCACTGTGCTTGGCATTAAAAGTCAAGTGCAGTCTAGTGGTAAAGATGGACAGTAAACAACATGAAATCCTAAAGTCTATAATTATGTATGCCAGGGGAATAACTCACAGACTTCGGAGAATGAAACAATAGTCTTCCAAATGTAAAAGCCTCATAATCCTGCTAAAAAGCAGGATTCCCTAAGTAAAAAAATGTTCTGTTGGTGAAGGAAAACAGGAAAGAAAAGCATTCTGTAAAATCTTGGAGGGAAACCAGCAAAGATTAAATGGCAAGAATAACTATTGTGTGAATTTCTTTGGATCTCTTGTTCTGAAACCCTTCTTAAAAATTGTACTGATGTATTATTTTCTTGATGCAGCTTTGGATATATCCTGTAGCAGAAACGTTTTGGCCTTCTGGACAGATTAACACTTTTTTTTTTTTTTTTAACAGAAACTCTTGTACTCTTCACATAGGCAAGGAAAGCATGAGTAATCTTTGAAACCAAATGTATTTCTCCCATTTCATATTTGACAAAAAGCTTCTTTAGAAAAATAAGAAACAGGGGCGCCTGGGTGGCACAGTGGTTAAGCCTCTGCCTTCAGCTCAGGGCGTGATCCTGGCGTTATGGGATCGAGCCCCACATCAGGCTCCTCCGCTATGAGCCTGCTTCTTCCTCTCCCACTCCCCCTGCTTGTGTTCCCTCTCTCGCTGGCTGTTTCTATCTCTGTCTAATAAATAAATAAAATCTTTAAAAAAAAAAAAAAAGAAAGAAAAATAAGAAACAAACAAGTCATTAGAAACTTTATTGCATTTATCTTGAATGGTGACAGATTAGTTATGAAGTGTCCCAGAATAGCACCTTCTGCATCTTTATTTTTTAATCAAAGACCATTCCTCGGACACCAGTAGCCCATTTTTCCAGGGCACTGGGCCTGAGCATTTTCCAAGCAGAGGGAGGAGGAAGTGTGGCTCCAGGATAGATCAAGAGTCTTCCCAGTTAACTGCTCTTTCTGTACAAGCCCGTTCTCATTTTACAGGGACTGTTACTAATTATAAGAAAGGGATATTCAAAAACAACAAATCAGATTTAGAGAAATCCTGCAAATACTTACAATCATTGACCATGGCTTATCTAGCTGCCCACGAAAGGTAGTTGAGTGAATGATGTATATTCACTAATGCTTCCTTTCTCCTATTATTTAATTTGGAAAGGAGGGGGAAAATTTTTTTTTTATTTCCTAATGTATAATAGCATCAGACTGTGGCCAAAGAACAAGAAACTCAGCTTTCAAGGAGAAGTCAGCTTTTGGTCCACATCTGGATCTCTTTCAGACTGACACGAAACAGAAGGGTGTTTTTCAATCCTTCTAGTCACAGAGATGGACAGCTTGGGTAACGTGGGATAAGAGGTGTGGCAAGGGGCGCCAGGGTGGCACAGTTGTTAAGCGTCTGCCTTCGGCTCAGGGTGTGATCCCAGAGTCCTGGGATCGAGCCCCACATCAGGCTCCTCCGCTAGGAGCCTGCTTCTTCCTCTCCCACTCCCCTGCTGTGTTCCCTCTCTCGCTGACTGTCTCTGTCAAATAAATAAAATCTTAAAAAAAAAAAAAAAAAAAAAGAGGTGTGGCGAAAAAGATGTCTATAACTATGTAGCTAGTTTGAATTTTGTTAATACTATTTCTTCCTACATAAGGGAGCCAGAAGTACTGAAGAGGCCACTCCTTAAAACCAGTTTATAAAATTTCCGTATCCCAATCACATTCTGTAGTCAAGAGTCATTCCCCATAATGAAAATAATACCAGAGTCCTTAGGACGCAGCCCAGGGTAGAATTAACCTGTATCTGAGAGAACATCATTCCCAGACAGCCTTCCTTCCCTTTCCTCCACACCACTTTTTCCTCCCTAAATCATCAATCTCTCAACCCTCTTCATCTCTTCTTCTACCACTTCGGCCATGAGCTGTCAACACACTTTAGATTGTGACTGTAAATCACAAATTCTTAAGCCACCGCTGCCTCAGTCCTATTGCTTCTACCATGTTTATGTTTGCGACTATAGCACCAACATCAGTCATATCTTTAGCTTCGAGTGCCTTTGTGCCCCTCTTCCTCCACATGCAATATGGTGCCACAGCTTTCCCCTCAACTGTGGTCTCACTACCACTTTGATCAACAGAATTGCCAACACCACAGAAAAACTCCTCAAACCTTTTCTGTACCTAGGTCTCACACATTCACAAAATTCAAATTTTAAAACTAGAAAAATTCCGTAAGAGGTATTTGATGGAGGAGAAACTCTTAACTGAATAACTGAAAGTCCATTCCAATTCGCAAAATTGATATCTTTACTAGTTTTCCTTTCCTGTTTACCTATAAAAAAAGAATGCAGTTACCATGATCCTTTTTAAAAGACCAAAAATTTCCAATTTCCTGGACCAAAAAAAAAAAAAGAAGTAATTATTTACTGACTCCCTACTTTGCAGAGAACAGGGTGCTTAGAATAGTGGCAAGTAATTAGGTTTAGGCATCCAAAAATCTTAGAAACAAGAGACAAATGCATTTAAAACACCATAAATGCAAATATCGTGACTAGATTAATCCCTTTCATCTACAGATTGTGTCTTCATATAGCAGTCAACCTCTTGATTTATTAGAACTCTTCACTTAGACTTGTTTTAAATGCCAACAGCATACACAACACACGGAACCCACATTGGCTGAAGGCAATTTCAAAATCCTTCCCCAAATTGTTTTTAAGAGACATAAATAGTGTAGATAAGCTTTATATATTCAGTCATCCTCAAAGCATTTAAAAATTTCCAGTCCTCCAACAATTTTGCCCTCTAAATAATAAGGACCTTTCTCTTGAATGCTATCCTAGGGGTAGCTACTATGCAGTCAATTCAGACTGAAGTTCTGTTTATGATTTTCACCCCTACCAAGTTCCCTTCGGTGACCTGTTTGCCTTATTACCACCATGGGGTCAATGGACCAGTTTTGAACTTTTGTTTTTACCATTTTCTAGACAATGCCAAACTTCAAAGCTCTGAATATTTTCTTCCACTAGATTTCATAGATTATACAACTAAATCTCACACTGAGCCTCTCCTAGTGTCTCACTCCTTGGTTGCAAACCACATTATATTATCCTATAAAAGTTTTCTTGTAAAGAATAAACCTACAATTTTTTCCTTAAGCAATTTAGAATGAGCTCATGGAAAATAAGTGTTCAAAAAGCATCCATTTCTATTAATTAGCCACCAAATTTAACCCATCCTGTATTTCAAATTTGTCTCTAAAAGGTGAAGGGTGAAAACAGTTATAATTTATAATTTTCATCACCTGAGGTCTGCAATTTCTATCTGTGATACACTTAGAAATCATCGATTAATCATCTCAATGCTTTTATGAAATGAATATTATCTCTATAGTTACAGGATTTAAAATTGAAACTTTTTTTTTTTTAAATAAACCTGAATGTAATCTACTTTTGAGTAGGATTTAAATCACTGTTGGGGAAAATGTTCTAATATGTGAATTTGGTGGTACAAAGCAATTTGTTAGTGTACGGTATGGGTTAATTTTGATTTCTTAAATCACCTTAGGACATAATGAAAATCATACATGTTTTAGGACCAATAGTTAGTGAGAAATGTTTCAATGCCAAAGTTCAACAATATTAGAGTTTAAAAGACCATAAGGTTGATTGCAGAGGTTTGCAACCCATATGTTTATAAGGCTGCCAGCCTAAAATATTGATAGAACTTTTAAAATTTAGCATATTCAGAATTTGGCATTAAAAAACTTTTATGTGAGAATTTGTACTAAAAAAAATTCATGACTTCTTATTAAATCCCAAGGAAACATAAGTGAATAAAATTAGCTAATCATTATCATCATTCTCTCATCTCTCTAGTATACCAGTGCACATGTTGTCCTTTCCACTTGAATTTTATATTTACTAAGAGTCAATTATCTTTGTTTTGAGACCTACTCATGGGTTTTAATTATGTAATTTAATAAAACATAAACTGATGAAATATGAGCACAAAACAGAAATATTTTGTTTTATGATAACTATCATAAATGCTCTAGAAATTTTCCAAAAAGATGAGCTATTTAAAAAAAAAAAAAAAAGCTATCAAATTAGGTGTCGGGAAGCCATTATAAGAGACTAATAATTACAAAAGTACAGAAAGATCTACCGCTGGATTGTATCAAAGTATTTCTAAGTTCCCATTGTACCATAAACAGAATGAAACTGAACTCAAAATCATTTCTGCCATATGAACATGTTTTCTTTTTAATGGGGAGGGAAGTAAACAAAAAACAATGTGTCCTTTTAGTCAAATAGGAGTGAATATAATGTATCCTATGTTTTAAGTTAAAATAAACTGTTTCATTTTTAGTGATTCTACATTTTATCTGATGTTCTTGAGTAGTTAACTAAAGATGAATCAAGATAGGATTATATAAAAAATTTCTACCATAGTACCTTAAATCCTGAGGAAAATCAACCATGTAAGGAGTTAGTTTTCCTCCAGTTTTTAGGGTTCTGAAAATATGGATTTACATCCTTAAAGAACAATCATGTTCATCCTGTTCTTTCAGATAATGAAGATGAAGTAATCAAGACCAACAGTCAAAACTCCATTTTAGGCAAAAGGATAACTTATCAAAAATGCCTTTCTTTCCTTTTGCTTCTACTTCTCTGAGTACCTCCAAACCCTAACAGATGCCAAGAGCCCTTTTCTCTTCTGTTTGAAGACCTCATTTATTTTTGTACTCTTGGACCATACTTCTAGACATCTTTCTCCATTACTCTAATATACTAGAACCTGATGGCGTTCAGAACATACTACACTAAAATATGGCACCTTGGTATACTGAATATCTTAAGCTGAAGGAGTTTGGGAAAACAGATGAAGGAAGGTCACTCTGGGCTCTCCCCACTTCCCCTGAAGCAGGTCACAAGACCCTGAGAGGTTCCCTCCCTATACCCAGAGGAAAGGAACATCTTTATCTCTAAGAGTGATGTAGGAAAGACATTAGGGTTTGAAGCCGATGGCCCAAGAAAGAATTCTTGGGACATCTTTGGTGCAAAAAGGTGATTTTATTAAAGCATAGGGACAGGACCCGTGGGCAGAAAGAGCTGCACCAGGGTCACCGGGAATGGCGCATTATATACTTTCAAGTTAGGAGGGGGTTAGGGATAGAATAAGTCCCTAAGGAATTCTGGAAGCAAGGTTTCCAGGACCTTGAGGGGGCTAGTTATTGTTGGGTAAATGTCATTTATTAGCATCTAATAAAACCTTAGTCAGGAGACCCTTCAGATGGATATCGGTAGGCCATATCTTTGGGGGATGATTGCTAACATGCATCTTGGGGGATTCAGAGATATTCCAAAAGAATTTTTATATGTTAAAGTTGGCTTACAGGATCCTGGAGGGAGGGGGGCAGATCAGGCTAGGATTGCCTTTTGCCCTTAGCAAAGTGTCAACATCGAGGCAGCTGAATCCCTAGAGGAATGTTACTCTGCCTGTAGACTGGTCAGTGGACTGTAGGTCATAAGGAAATTTAATTTTTCTTCTGCCTTTGTTTCCCACATCAAGAGGAACAAGAATCCACACAAACAGGCCTTGCTCAATTCCCCCAGTCTACTGCACTTCATACTCTCTTCCCCATATTTCTCCATGACCATCTACTCTTCACCAACCCTAGTTTAAAAATAGTCAGGTTCAACTGTTTCTTCAGGTCTTCATTTCCTTTTGAAGGTCCCCATGCCACATAAAATTTATCTTAAATCAATGTGTCAGATTTTCAATTAATCTTTGTCAGTTCAATTTTCAGACTGAGCCAGGAACCCTAAGAGGATGAAGAAAAAATTTTCCCTCCCCTGCAAAGCAAAAAAGAGAGCTTGGCTAGTTATGCTCATGATATATCGAGAGAAAGACCATTACAGAGTAACAACGATTTGGTTCAATTCTTTCCTCTCCCTCTTATCTACATGACCCTTGGGAAAACACTTTGAGACCCCAGTTATTTTATTTGAAATATTAGGTAATAAAACTAGAATTAAGATACAATGCACCAGTCACTATTTTCCATTTATTGTCTCATTTAATTCTAAGTAGTTATATAAGGGAAATGTTATTACCCCCATTTTACGTATAAACAGAACGGTATGTGTCAGAGGGTGGTAGAGATGAGGGGAAAAAGCTAGGTGTGCCTGAACCTTATGGTCAACAAGGTAATTTGAAACTCCCTAGCTGCTTAAAAAATAGTCAAATGTGTTTTGTTTTGTTTTTCCTAAATTAACCAGACTTGTTGACTGCATGATTCAAATAGTTTGAGTGTTTAACTACTTACCTACTTTGTCAAGCCCCAACAAAATGACCATAGAATGAGCCTAAAACAGAAGGAGAGAAAGACAGCTTCCCCATTTTGCAACATTTACAAACTGAGTTTTACGTTGGTCACTTCACCTCTGTGAGCCTTCTGACACATGTTTGATATATATGTTTATTTATACTACCCCGAATGGAAACACAAGGTCTCTGGGTCAGGAACGGCGTATTATTCACTGCAATAAGCACACTGATTCTAGATGCACCATTTTCCCCCTTAAGGGCAATGAAAAAAAGAACCAGATATATCCTACGCACACTATAGGTTGTTTTTTTCCCCACTGCAGGAATGGAACCCCAAAATTATGAATCTAGGAGTTTATGTAGACTACCTGCTGTCCTCTCAGCTGCCACCCCCCCAGAGGAGAAAGAGAAAGACTTCATCTTCATAAAATAAACAAATTCTCACTGGGAAGAGAAGAAAGAAGGCAAGCATTTGGCTCCGGGGGCAATAGGTTTTATTATCCTTTGAACAGAGCAGATGGTTCCACAATAAAAGAGATAAGCCACTCTAACTCTAATGCTGTTGAAATATGAGGAATGAATGTATCTAGGAAAAAAAAGTATTTTAGTTGTATTATTCTCTGTACTTATAGCATAGCATTTATTTTGCTGAGAACGTCCCACTCCTACGGTAGTACGAAAGCATTCATAAGGCTTGTCAGCACTTTAGTACCCTTGCCTGTAAAATAAAGGCGCTGCTATAAAAGGTCTCCAAATTCCATAAATTCATGATGTTTTAATAGAAGTGATAGCTCCACTTAGGAAACATGCAATGGCTAGAAAAATAAAGTTACGACATCTACAGGCAAAATGGCAAGCTGAAGAAATCACTGAGCTAGATGTTATACCGCTCCTCTGTGGCAAATCATTTAAACTTCTAGCCTCCATGTTCTTAAGTGGTTAAATGAATAGCTTGCATTAAAATAACTAATACTCCTTTCAACTGTAAGGCTATGAAAGTACTACCAAGTTAAAAATCAATGAATATGTGTTTTTAAATTTTATTCCTGGAATTTCATTTCCATTCTCAAATTTGCATCAATGACGTTACTGGCCAGATTCTATAGTTGCTATGTAAAGTAAATATTTCAGTCATTCCTATAACTGAGGTCATGAATCTTTTCATTAATTATAGTTCACCGCTGGTGTTGATTTTTCTTTACTTTCCCAAAGGAGGCTGGGAAAGAGGATGATATTTTGAACTCCAACGTTAGCAGGCCAACAGAAAGAATCATCTGGAGATCTTGCTTTTTTGCACCAGTCCCTAATTCAGTACACCTGAGATAAGGCTCAAGCACTCGCCTGTTAAGTGATGGCTAGAAAAGTTCCCATGTGATGTTAATACTGCTGGTCAAGGGTCCACACTTGTAGAACCACTGACTTACAGATCTCTAACAGTGTTTCTAAAGCTTTAGTTTATAGAAATCACTTGGGGATCCTGGAAAAAACGCACTTTCTGCTTCAGTAGGCCTGGGGTGGAGCTTGCCATTCTGCATTTCTAACAAGCTCCCAGGTGATGCTGCTTTTCCTGAACAACAGCCCACAGAACACTAAGTAGAAAGTCCCTATAAGCATCACCTGGAAGCTGTTAAATTGAAACTCGAACATACTGATTGCCTACTAGGTCTCACAGACCATAAAAATTGCTACTGCCCCCAAATTAATTACACCCTGCCTAGAAGCTCAATAAAGTTTAGAGAGGAAATTCAAAAATTAAACACGTATAAGTACAATGATAAAAGCATAATAAAAAAGCACTACGGAAAGACAAATCATGACCCACTTAGCTCTCACTAAAGGGTACCATGTTTGACAACAGCACAGAGGGACAGGTCTTTTCAGGAATCAATGTAAATATTGTGTATTTTACTTAAAAGGCCAAGAAAAATTAAGCCGGAGATTCAATATGAACATTTTGAACTTGTTTGAATTAACACACATACTAGAATAGGCAAGGAAAAAGGAAAAAGCACTACTTTAAATACTTAGACCAAGCAAACAACCATTTTCACTTTAAAAGGATCTAAACTTAGCTAACCAAATAAGCTGACACCTTAAGCCCCACTTTAAAAATAAAATCGGCAAATAAAATAAACCCATAGGATTTCAAGTAAGGTAAATAATGCTCCACAAAATTACTCAGATACCCAAAGATTTAAGTAATGCAAATACCAAGTATGCCAAAGTAAACAAAGACATACCAGCTTCCTTACAGGTCCCAGAAAGAGAAGGCACCCGGAAGGCGCCTGGACCAAATTTAAAGCGCTACCAGTGCTCTGACTGGCCAGGAAATCTCCACCTCCAAACATTCCCCGTCCTGATAGGGCATCAGTATTCTGCGGCGCTGTAGACAGCTGAGTCCTATGTAACTAATTGAAAGCCCATGAAGAAGTGTTTTCTTCTGATATAATGGAAAGTGTGGACTCCCTCACTTCTCAGCTACCAGTGTTTTTTGGTTTTTGTTTGTGTGTGTGTGCGCGCGCTCAATAGAAAAGACAAAATGACAACAGAGCTGTGCTTCCTCTCTAAACAAAGAAATAACTTATAAATTAAAACAAACAGTCATGCAATCAGATTTAATTGTGTCAGCACTTCAAAAAAATGGTTTCTGGTAGAGCATGATGTCACTTTCACAATATGAAAGTGACGAGAATAAGATACCATGATGTATGGGGGATTTTTTTTTTTTTTTTTTTTTAAGTTCTGCTATTTGGAAGAGGCAATGAAGATAGGGTGGCACTCCGACCGGATAAGAGAATCGCCCTCTCCCTCAGGGCAGGTGAGAAATGGCGGGACCTGAGGCTGAGGCACTGCTCAATGCAGACGCACACCCTCCGCTCCTCACTACACTCGCTGTAACCTCAACCGCCATTGTTTCACAAAGTCAAGAGACAGTAACTAGAAAAGAATCACAGCGACAGAGGAAACAAACAAGTGTGTGGAGAGTTCAAGTTTAAGGGTCTTCTGTCTGTGTAGATGGAGAATTTTGAATTAACATTCAAGAGCAGGATTCCTACAAAGGGGGGGCATACCCGCCCTCTGCTAAGGAGCTTCAGGGATGCCACAACCGCCCTAGGACTAGTGTGGATTTTTTGTTTGTTTGGGGGGAGGTGGTTGTTGTATTGTTGTTGTTGTTAACAGATTAATCACCTGGATTTAGCACAATCAACTCATGTGACTTAAAGTCAGACTGTAAAATAATGTGCTCGCTCTGGGCCAAGCCTTCCTTATGTTCCGAGTTTACGGAATCCCTACTATACATAAAAAGTTACAAATATAGAACCTCGGGGTAAATTTCAGGGTAAAGTTGCTCAGTTTGCAGTTTAGATGACGTTGCATACGATGGAACACTATCATATCCAGAAAGCTGATGGCCAGCACTCCACGGTATCTTTCCAGCACATGCCTTCCGTCTTAGTGCTCTTTCTTAGTGCTCTATCCTTAAGATAGAGCTAAACTAGCTCTGTAATTTATTCTGGCAAGCATAAAACCCTGGTAGGCTAAGCCTTGCATTATATAGCACCTGTGTTATAGGTGAGGCCTGGCTCACCCCTACAACCTGAGGCCATTTCTCACCTCTTGTTTACTTCATTTTAATAAATGCCAAAACTGAAAGGGATTTTATACACCTAGGACTGCAGGTACTGTCCCTGCTTAATAATACAAAATCTGGACAATTCATGGCCCTGACTTTGGGACAAACTAAATGGAGAGGGGAGAATGAATAGGAAACAAGCTTTTTTTTTTTTTTTTAGAAGGAAGAAAAAAAATTTTTTTTAAGAGAAGGCATTACATCTGTTTTGTTTTGCTTTGTTTTGAAATACCTGTTTCTATAGTTAAACACATAACAGTTAAAGCTCATGCAATAAAATACAGAAAAGAAAATGAGTGTAAACATTTTCCGAGAACTGCTCTTTATAGATTTTAATGTGCTGTTACCCTCTATTTAAACATATGCTTGTAAGTTCACTGACTCAGAGTATACTGGATGTGTCAGAAGGTAGAGTTCTAATAAGTAGGAAAAAATCTCAGATAACCTCGACTCAGACATGAACAAAAATGTCATTCTCTTTGCAGCTAGATTTTAATACATCCTTCAAGGTGTAAGGAGTGTGGTAAATCAATAGCAAATCCCAGGGTCCTTCTGTTGAGATATTCTAAATGTTAACTCTAATGGGAGTGATATCAGAGAAAAAGGCAGACATAACCTAGGGTTGTGCAGTTCACTCAAGAGCTGGAAAGAATTATTGTGCAAAATCTAAACACATCTTATGTCTTAAATAACAACACAAAAGCTTGTATTTGTCATCATAATTTCAACAAACAATGTAGCCATTTTTCAGAAATGGAAGCACAGATATGAAGGTAGATAATTTTGGAGAAATTATTTTCTCTTGTTTAGTAATTATCATTAATGAAAGAAAGATTTCTTAAATACTAATAAATCAGGGCTGAATTGACTGACCATGCATCCAAATTGCTGCATTATTCACACTGGAATTACTCCAAAGATTAGCTGCAAATTGCCCTCTAAATTGAATTTATGGTTTCATTTTTCATAACTACTGTGTTGTGACAGATGAGAGGAATCTGAGAGGAAAATGACAGCGATGGACCCAATTTCTTAGTGCTCTATCTTCAAGATAGAACCAAACTATCTCTATAATTTATTTTGGCAAGCATAAAACCCTGGTAGGCTAAAATCCAAGAGATTCTACTCCATATCCCTGTCAGGAAAAGGAAAAGGTCAACACTATTTTTGTCAAGTGGAAGCTGATCAAATCGACATCCGTGGAGAAGAAACGAAGTTCACATATGTGACACAATTATGTTGTGTGTTACATTCTTCGATTTAATCCCCACAACAGCACCAAAGGATAGGTAGTTGTATCTTCATTTTAGAGAAAAGAAAAAATGAGATGCTGAGAGACTGGAAATCTGCCCATATCTGGAATTTCAAGAGGCCTCTCTAGCTGTAAAATCCATGGCAGGATCTCCTGCCACACCACCAGCCAGTGAGGGCTGCCGCTTTGAACCCATTACCAATTCAGACACATTAATTTTTTGTCTGGCAAATCATTTTGTGGTTCCTTTCTGCACCAAAGAAAATAAAAATGACCACAGTACAAGTTAGACTTTGGGGTGGGGGCGTGCAGGGGGGCACACAGAATGTTTCTACAAACCGGGCATCGTGAACACACCTAAATCTTTGGCAAAACTGTTGTTAGACTATACTCGAAAAGCTGAGACAAAGTAAGAGCTGGCAGATCAGAGAGACAGACAGGCCTCCCTCTTTATCTGAGGTATATAACTTGTTGCAATACAGGGAGGGGAAGACAATTTTGTTAGCCTTTAAATTGCGTTTGTATCATCCAGGCCTCTCCAGTTAAAAATGATTGAAAACAAATATTGGGTTGGAGTTCGTGACAAATGCAGTTGATGCCTTCAGGTTTATGAGACACTGGTATGTGAACATACGCTCTGTTTGTAGGACAAATGATTAGGCAGCCTCCTACAGCGTTCTGTTTCTAAAGGTTTAGGACGAGTCACCATCTTTCTTCTGTAATGGTCTGGGTATCCTTTCTTTTACCAAGCTAGCGCTCACGTTGACGCCTAGATACCCAGGCATTAATGGCATTTCTAAAATATGCGGAAGCCAACAAAGTAATTTTTACTTACAAATAAATGTTTTCATATTTTTTCACACTCAGGTTGTTAAGAGGGTATTGAAATGTTCCTTTAAGAAGACAGAAATAAAACCTTTACCAGTTAGAGGGGAAACAGCAAACCTCTGGGTCTCTAGATAAGTCTTTGTGTCCTTTACCCTTTTAATGCAATTACTTTATTACTGATTTTATGATGTATCTTTTCATAATGCACATGATTTAATTTTTTTCTCCTCTGAAGATAATTTTTAACAATTTAAGTTATGCTACTGTGACATAAGTTTTCAAATAAATATACATATTTCTACTCTACTGGTACCAGTGCTGCCTTTATCCCACCAAACTGGACTATTTGGGTCTTCTCTTGGATTATTTCAAAGGAAACTAAAGTGTTGACATTTGAATTCAAATTCAAATACTATTATTAGCCGACAACAAATGTGAAAACAAACTTTACTCAACCATTCCACATACATGGCCAATATAATACTAACTCTGCATGTCCAGAGCAAGGAAATTCTTTTTATTTTGGATTTTGCCACTATGTAGACAACACAAGCCAAACTCCACGGTACACAAGATAGTTTAGAGAAGCAAGCTCAAAAGTTCAACTCACTGTGTGACCTCTGGTAAGTTCCTCAAAATCTCTGAGCTTCTTCACTAAGGGTGTGGTTAAAATTGCCCACTCACCAGGACGTTGTGAGGACCAGAGAACTAAATCTCCGAATCTTATTTAGAAGGCCTGTCCTCAAGACTTTACATCATTTCTGAGAAGAAGGGGTTAAACTTCACTGTTGGGCAAAGAGAAAAAGATCCAATGATGAAAGAGCAAAGCGCTACTGAGCCCAAGTCAATGGCCTGGATTTTGGTTCTCAGAAAGACGTTCCATGTATAGCATGCAAACACACAGGATCAAAAAAATCCAGGGGAATATCCACAACATGAAAACAATGGTTACCTTGGGAACCAGGTTAGATGGACTTTCATTTTCTGTTACACATTTCTGGAATGTTTGAAGTTGTTTATGATAAGCATGTATTACTTTTGTGATAAGAAATACTAATAAATATTAAAAAGTAAAAAGTGCCTAGAATATGGTAGTGCTCAATTAATGAGTTTCTTTTCTCAGTTTCCAGAGTCACTGGCTATAAAAAAAATAAAGGCATTCATTGTGTATCTGGGCTAATATTTATTGACTACCTACTAGTTCTGAGCTCTTCTGGGTGCTGCGGATTAAAAGTGAAAGGAAATAGACAAGTCTCTGTCTTTCCTATCTGACAAGGCATAGGGAAAGTTAATAGAACTTTCAAAATTCCCTGCAAGGAAATTTTTAAAAAGCTTTCTCTCAATCTGATTCTCTCTCAGTTAAATTCATACCACAGTGAGTCTCCCCATCTGAAAATTGGCCACTACTCTCTGAAAAATAATGTTAGAAAAATACTTCAAGCATATGTAAACAAAATATAAATTGTTGGGATACTATGATATCCTTTTGTGAGTAAAACATTAATAAGCATATATTTGCTTGAACTCTATCTAATTCCTGTTTTTATAGGTTAAAAGGGCCAAAGAGCAATTTCACATGATCTAATGTTTACTCTCAAGATAGTTTCAAGACAATATTGCCTCCACATTTCAATGAAGATCCCCACAAAATAAACACATTTCTCATTTTACAAACCTTGCCTTGAGTGCAGCTAAGAATTCTCAGAATAATTTTCTAGACAATTTTTGATATCTGCATGAATGGATGGGAGCAGCAACATATATGAGCCAAACTGACTGAAAATCCAAAAACTATTCACATATGGCTTTCAAACATTCCCCAGAAAGTACAAGGATATATGCCTTAATGAATGATATCAACAAACGTCTCAACCACCTGTTCTGTTACACCATATCAATAACTCAAAAGCAGGGTGTGCAGAATAGAGAATCCTCAACTCCCCCAGAGAATGCTTCAATGATTTCATTGCGCCAGCGATTTAAGCAGAGCAAACTTTAGCAGAGTAAGTCTCATTCCAAGAACAAAGGAAATCTTTCTTGGCCTATACAGAAGCATTGTCCATTTATCATCCGTCCCTTAATTGACAGAAGCCTGAGAGGTAACTCACAACAACAACAAGGCCACCAAAGAAAACAACAAAGTAACACACTCTGAAGCAGGAGCTGCTTCGCTGGTTAAATTTGTATAACCCTAAAGGGTTTCCTGGCGCTCTTGGAGCAACGTGAAATCAGTACCAATGTTCAAGTGGGAAACTGCAGAGCACGACGGGATTTCTGAACTGCACAGAGGGCGGTGTTCATAACTAACCTGTTTCTGACACATCTCCTTCAGCAAGGAACGGAGAATCTGGGGCTTGGCATGCATGCGGATCCTGGGGGCTAACAGTGGGCGGGCTTAAGCGGAGATGGCCTGGGGAGAGCAACCTGGGAAGCAAAAGAGGTTCAGTGGAGCAGAGCACAAATGGGATTATAAATGTAAGGTCAGGAGCAATGAACCACGGCAGTGGGGTAGAGCCTGTGGCTTAACCTAAGGATAAATTTGATTCTCATAACTTCCTTCTGTCACACAGGCTATTACTACTCTGTATTTTAGTTCTGCCCTGTTTACACTTTTGTCATCTGAACACAACTGACCAATGCTTAGTCTTCATGTTAAAGGTACTTACCCATGATTGTTTCCTGCACCTCATGCCTTCCTTCTAAGTATAATACTCTTCTTACTCATATATATTTTAGTAGTTTTTTCAGCTAAAGTCTTTGGGTCGTATACTTTTCTTTGTCTGAAAATGTTTTTATTTTATCCACTTTTTAACAGATACATGTATTATATATACAGATATACATGCTATTTAGCTGGAGTACGACATGTTGAGAAATGCACGTGAGAGGACATATAGAGCTTGGTAAATTTTTGTTCCGTGAACACAGCGATATAACTGAAACCAGGGCAAGGACGAGAACATTACAATCACCCCAGAATCTTTTCCTCATGTCCCATTTCAGTTATTACTCCCCTGGCCCCAAATAACTGTAGTCCTCAATGGGTAATTACTTCTAACACCACAGATCAGATCTGCCTGTTTTTTAACGTTATGTAAGTGCAATTATGCATATAGTCTTTTGTTTGGCCTCCTTTCATTCCACATTATGGTTATAAAATCCACTCATATTTTACAGAGGGTTTCTTTCTGTTTTGTTCATTTTAATTATCACCGACAGATATGTTTCATTGCCTACTTATAACACAATTTATTTCACCATTGTGTTGTTGTGTACATCTGAATCGTTTCCAGTCATAAGCTACTACAAATAGGGTTCAATACATTCTTACATCTCCTTTGATACACATATGTACATATTTTGTAGCGATATGTACATAGTATATTAATATGTTCACCTTCTGTAGATACTTACTGCCAGTTTTCCAAACCAATGCTACCATTTCATACTTCCACCAGCATTGTAAGAGATCAAAAGATAATTTTCAAAATAGGATAAAATTATGACTTTCATACAGATAGAAAAACAAACATATTAAACATTTTATTTAACATATTCAATGAAAAAAGCAAGCCGATACAATCAGGTTGAAAGAGAATCCAAAGAAAAACATTTTCATGTAGAACTGAAAATAACTCAAAGATAATAAACAGAAATAGAACCAAATAACCAGAAAGCGCATGCCCTACATAGAAGATGCATTGTTGTAAAATAGCTTAAAGACAAAAGCTAGAATCAAATGACTTACGGCGTGTCCTCTCAATAACGCATAGGTTTTCACTGAAATACATTTTTTTCCCTCCTCTACAGAGTATTCCAATTGACAACAAATTCTCTAACACTTGTTCAGATCTTTTTGTTTTAACTATTTTGATGTCTGTGCATTGTGACTTTAATTTGAATTTCACTAATGATTTCTATCTATGAACATGTTCTCATAAGTTAATTGGTTCATTGGCCACCTTCCTTGAAAAGGTCTATTGCAGATATGTGTCCTTTTATTCTAGTGTGTTGACTTTTTTACTTGTGCATTTGTAGGAATTCTTTACCTATTCTGGATGCAAGTCCTTTAGCAGTATATGCAGAAGGAATTACATGAAAACAGTCCTGTTCAATACGATGCTTGAATTCCAGAACTCATTTTAGGTTCTTTTTTTTTTTTTTTTTTTTTTTTTTTTTTTTTTTAATGTAAGCCCTGTGAAGATCTCACATTTTTTATGCTTCTAATTTTGCTTTTGAGATAAATAAATTTGTTATTTCTTCACAGATCTCTTTGCTTGCTTTTAAGATCTATTTTTCCCTTGCTCAAAGGACCTTTATTTTGACTCTAGGATTATACTATCTAGATAACTTGTGTCAGGGTGTGGATTGACTCATCTTTATTTCCACTTGGAATTCTTTATAGGTCCTAAATCTGAGTAATCAGGTTTTTCAACAATTTTCTTCAAATTCATCTCTTGAAATCTTGTACTTCCCTCATTCCCTCTATTGCTCATTCAGGAACTCAAGTCAGACCTTTGATAAACATCAAGTTACTTCCTCCATGTCTCTGAACTGTTCATATTTTCCATCTCTTCGTCTCACTCTGCTGCATTCTGTGTAAATTCTACAATCTGTTTTCCAGTTTGCTGACTCTTCCGCTCAATGTAATCTTCTGTTTAACCCCTCTTTTGTGTTTTTAAATTTCAATGACAATATTCTTTAGTTTAAAAGTTCAGTGTGGTCTTTTCACTTAACCATTCTACACTTGTATTATTTTTCTAGATTCTTAATCTTTTTTATTTTTTTCAATTATGTCTTCAATTATTTTTCTCTCTTTATTTATCATGGTAAACACATAACATAAAATTTACAATCTTAACCATTTGTAAGTGAATTGTATATTTGACCATGATCGACAAGGGTTCCAAAGCTACACAATGGAAAAAGAATCTTCTCTTCAACAAAAGCCATCTGGTCCTGGGCTGGTTTCTGTTGTGAGGTGTTCTGATTATAATTCAATCTCTTTACTGGTTTTAGGTCTATTCAGACTTTCTGCTTCCTCATGATGTTGTCTTGGTGGATTATATGTTTCTAGAAATTTATCCATCTCTCCTAGGTTATCCATCTTGTTGGAGTACATTTGCTCATAATAGACTGTTATGTTCCTTTTAGTTTTGTGGCATCGTTTGTAATGTCTCCTCTTTCATTTCTCATTTTTTTAATTTCAAACTTCTCTTTTTTTCTTAGTACAGTTAAGGGTATGTCAATTTGGTTGATCTTTTCAAAAAAACAATTAATAGGTTTATCTTTTTTCTTTTGCTTTTCTATTTGCAATTTTGTTTACTTCTGCTACTATTATTGTTTTATTATTCCCTTCCTTATGCTAACTTTTGGTTCAGTTTGTTATTCTTTTTTTTAGATCTTGAGGTAGAAAGTTAGGTTGTTGATTTGAGATCTTTCTTCTTTAATGTAGATATTTATCGCTATAAAAATCCCTCTTACTACTGCTTTTGCTACATCCCATAAGTTTTAGTATGTTGTATTTTCATTTCCATTTGTCTAATTATATTTTCTATTTTTCCTGTGATTTCTTTCTGACTCATTAGTTTTTCAAAAGTATGTTGTTGAATTTCCACACACTGGTGAATTTTTCAGTTTTTCTTTTGCTATTGATTTCTAGTTTCATTCCATGTGGTTGAAAGACATACTTGATATGATTTCGTCTTCTTAAATTTAAGACTCGTTTTGCAGCATAACATATGATCTATCCTGGGGAATGTTTCACATGCATTTGAGAAGAATGTATATTCTGCATATGTCTGTTAAGTCCAATTGGTCCATAGTGTCGGTTCAAGTCCTCTGTTTTCTTACTGATCTTCTGTCCAGCTGATATATCCATTATTGAAAGTTAGGTATTAAAATCTCCTACTATAATTATATGACTATTCTCCCTTCAATTCTGTCAATGTTTGCTTCACATAAATGGAAGCTCTCTTGTTAGATGCTTATTTATTTATAATTGTTGTATCTTAGAGAATTGATTCTTTCTTTATTATATAATCTCTTTTTTCTTTTATAAGCTTTTGGCTGAAAGTCTATCTTCTCTGATATAAGTAAATAAGGTCACCCTGCTGCCTTTTGGTTACCATTTGCATGGAATATATTTTATTATCCTTTCACTTTCAGCCAATGTATGTCCCTATATCTAAAGTGAGTCTCTTGAAAAAGGCATTATTTAGTTGGACCTTGTTTTTTTATCCATTCAGCCAACTCTCAGTCTCTTACATTTAAAGTAATTACACACAGGGAAGGACTTACTATTGTCATTTTGTAAATTGTTTTAAATTGATAATTTCAATCACATATATAAGCTCTTTTACATCTTTACATACTCCTTTACATCTCTCTGCCCCCACTTTATTTTACTGATGTCAAAAAATAATTTTTTATAATTTATATCCATTAACATAGTTTTATGGTTATTGTTATTTTAGGCTTTTATTTTTTAAATTCTGTGCCTCAGTTAAAGGTGACTTGTGCACCATTACAGTATTACGGGGTTCTGCATTTATTTTGTCTAAGATGTAAACATTTTCCTTTACCAAAGATCTTTATATTTTCATGTTTTTGTGTTGCTTTCTAGTTGCCTTTTCTTCCAATGTGGAGGACTCCTGTTAGCAATTCTTTAAGGCAGATCTAGTCATAATAAACTCCTTCCGGTTTTGTTTATCTGAGAAGGTCTTTATTTCTCCTTCATTTCTGAAGGACAGTTTTATCTGCTATAGTTATTCTTGGTTGGCAGGTTTGGGGCTTCCACCGTTTTGTCATCCCACGGATGTCACTCTCCTCTCTTCAGTGATTTTCATCATACTGCTTGAAGTGTTCTCCAATTATCATAGGATCTTTTTTGGTGGACTATTCCTCTGTTTGTTGTCTCCGCTGAGACTTACTTGGTATGCATTTCTTTCTCACGTATTTATAAGTTTGTACTGTGGGCTCACCATCCCCGATACTGTATAGCCTGAGCTGAGGCTTCGTGCATACAGAGCAGGTTTCATATTTTAACTAGCCCCCAAAGTGCTTTTTATCAGCTGAAGGCCAATCTTATGATAATACCCTGAATAACAGATTCCTGGATCATGCAAGTAGTGGAAATATAAGCCCCCATATGGTATGAAATACATCCCATAGTTACAAATTCTCAGGGAAACTTTCCAACTTTGTATATTTGCTCAGACCTGAGACAGAACTGGCAAACCTCTTTGTCATCACCCTGAGTTGGTAGTCAGATTTTCCTTCCTTTTTTTTCCCTCAAGTTCAATCTTAAAAAGAAAAAAGTATTATTTTATACCACTGTCTGTTAAAAGATTGCTCCTTAACCAGAACAAAGGTATTTCTTATGTCATTATTTTTCCTCTACTACTTCAGAAGTTATATATTCTATTTCAAATTTACCAATGCATAAGCTTGATCAATATCATTACCTTCCTCCAATGTAAGGCACTTAGAAAACTTTAACATCAGTCACTCCTCTCCTAACTTATAGATAATAATTGTCTTTCTTTATTCAGCTTTTTACTTTAATTCCAAAATAGTTAACATACAGTGTTATATTAGTTGCAGGTGTACAATATAGTGATTCAACAATTCTGTGCATTATTCAGTGCTCATTATGATAGGTGTACTCTTAGTCCCCTTCACCTATTTCACCCATCCCCCCACTCACCTCCCCTCTGGCAACCTTCTGTTTGTTCTCTATAGTTAAGAATCCATTTTTTGGTTTGTCTCTCTTTTTTATTCTTTTGTTCATTTATTTTGTTTGTGTCTTTCTTTTTTAATTCCCATGTAGTTAAAATATAGGGTTATATTAGTTTTTAGGTGTACAATTGTCTCATAGTTTTGATATATGCTCCTTAAAATTTCACAAAATTTTATTATTCTTGGTCCTTATAATTAATGGTTGTCTAGCTATATATTTACCACTTCCTTTGCTCATAATTTTTGCTTGCATGTGCAATCATTTTCTTTTTTTTTTTTTTTTGAAAGTATATGCATTAGAATTCCTATTAGTGTGGGTCTGTTGGTGGTAAACTTTCTTAAGATATACCTGAATTTTTTTTTGTATCACCATTTTAAAAGATATTTTCACTATGTACACAATTTTAGATGGATAGTTATTTTATCTGAATATACTGAAAACAACTTCTATCTTCTAGTTTTCATGATTATTCAGAACTCACCTTTCAAGCAAAATTTCACTCCTTCTGAGATGATCTGTTTTATTCTTCTGCTATAAAGATTTTCCCATTGTATTTGGAACTTTCCAAATTCACTGCAATAGACCTAGACATGAGTTTCAGACCCTATTTTGAATCTAAGGATAGAAATTCTTCATAACGTCTGAACAGTATTCAACCATTTCTCTTATTTTTAACCTTTTTTTAGCTCTTTGTTTCTCTATGCTATATTCTGATTTTTTTCACTTGACTATCAGCTAAACTGCTGATAAAACTACCTACAACTGTTTAATACATTATATTCTTATTTCTAGAGTTCTATATGGTTGCTTTTCAAATCTTTTTGGCCATTCTGTTATATTCAATCTACGTAAAAATTTATTTTGTCATTGTTATGGTCTGAATGTTTATGTGACTCCAAAATTCATATTTTGAAATCCTAAACCCCAAAGACAATGGTAATAGAAGATGGGGCCTTTGTGAAGCGATTAGGTCATAAGAGTGGAGACTCCAAGAATGGGATTAGTGCCCTATAAAAGAGACTCCACAGAGCTCTCCAGACCCTCCCATTATGTGACCACACAGCCAGAAGGCACTATGAACCAGAAAGTGGGCCATCAATAGACACCAAAACTGCCAGTGCCTTGATTTTGGACTTCCAGACTCCAGAACTGTGAAAAATAAATTTCTGAAGTTTATAAGCTACCCAGTCTGTGATGTTTTGCTACAGAAGTTTGAAGTCCAAGACAATCATCTTGCATATATATTGTATTCTGGAACAGATACTTCTTGAATTCTTAGCATATCTGATGCTGCTATTATTTCTACTGAAAGCAATCCACGATGACTTGTTCCTTTGAATGTTTTGAAATTTTTCACTGAGGGGCACCTGGGCGGCTCAGTCACTTAGTGTCTGCCTTCAGCTCAGGTCATAAGCCCAGGGTCCTGGAATCAAGTCCCATGCCCGGCTCCCTGCTCAGAACGGAGTCTGCTTCTCCCTCTTCCTCTGCCCCTCCTCCCCACTTGTTCTCTCTCTCTCTCTCTCTCTCAGATAAATAAATAAAAATTTTTTTAAATGAAACTTTTCACTGGGACCCATATTTCTTAAAATTTTATCTGTGAAAATTATGAGTCCTAGAATGAAATGTTAATTCCTCCAGAGAGGATTTTTTTTTTTTTAATCTGCCAGGTATCTGTCTTGAGTTTATCTGACCTGCCATGTAACATGGATTTGGGTTGCAAATCCACCAGAGGTCCAGCTTTTAGATACAGAATTTCAAAAGGGATTTCTCACATCTCTACTCAGCACCAAAGTTCAAGACAGATAGCTTTCCTGCAGCAGAGTCCTATAAGGAAGCAGTTTATTGGTAATCAACTGTACACTACTAGAATAATTTTTCAGGGTGTTCAACGTCATTTTTCATCACATGAGACAAATAACCTCAAGGCTTAAGCCAACTCCACTGCTCTCTTTACTCCAAAGGATCTGCCTTTACTTAGTTTTTGGCTTCGGAGTGTGCTTTTATTCCTATTGGCCCATTAATACATTTTAATATATGTAGTAAGAGTGGAAATCAGATTACAAAATATACCAGACTACCAGGAAAAAAATGGCAGGGATTTTTTTTTTTTCTTTTTAGTATACATTTTTACTGAGCATGAAGTCCCTCAAAGGAACCAGCTGTAAGCATGGTGACCTCAGTTCTAACTCTTACATATGTGGGCTTTACACCTTCTCCCTTGGTTCAATGTGGGCAATACACATAGTACCTAAACCAATGCCCTCCACCAATCTCATCCTCCATCCTCAACTAGGACAACTACAGGGTTTTAGTTTCCTCTTTGTTTTTACCCTCTCGACATTTTTACTTTATTTAAAGTTCAGCCTGCATTTAAAGAAACACTTATGGTATTTTATAAGTATTTTACAGCATTTATAGACTTTTATAGCAGATGTATCGTCATGTTGGATATTTCACCAAATTGGTGAAATTAAATTTTTGGCACACCTATTTACTGAAAGTCAATGGCTTAAAAAAACAGAGCTACATTTGCAAATTTTAAAAGAGCCCATTATGTGGCTTAATTAAACTGACTTTCATTAGGGCATTTTGTACTGTATAGAATCTATATTCCCTGCAAAATTGACTATGGTATCTTGCACACTTTTCATAGTAATTTTTATAGGATTTCTTCTTTGGTTTGCAATAATATTGTCATGCTTAGGGGAAATATTCTGTTTGTTTTCTCTATCACAAATATTCCATTTCCACCAAAGTACAGCACTGCAATACAATTCTGCCACTAATTACTCTTATTGTCACACTCCACAGGTTTAAGGCTCATCCGCCACAAGCGTTCCCTCAGTTCAGAGGCTAGCCACAAGTCTCTGGAGCCACCCACACTTCTGCCTTATCAGTTACAAATTAAGCATTTCCCAGGATCCCCTCAGCTTCAAATTCACTAGGATGCCTCACAGAATTCAAGAAAGTGCTATACTTACGATTACAGTTCTATTACAAAGTTTACAACTCCAGAACAACCAAATAAGGACGAGTCACAAAGGGAAAGGTCTGGGAAAGTCCTGCACATTGAGCTTCCAGGCCCCTTCTCAGAGGAGTCTCATACATCACCTTCCCTGTACATCATTGGGTTCACACATCAAGAAGCTCCATGGAGCTTCAGTGTCCAGAGTTTTATTATGGTTTCATTATGTAAGCATGACTGATGAAATCACTGGCCACAAGACAGAGCTCAACCTCCAGTCTCCCTCCCCTACCTGGAGGTCAGGCTGACCTGAAGTTCTGACCCTGTAATCACGTGTCTGGCCTTTCTGGTGTTCAGTCCCCAGGCCTTAAGGTATACATCACCAGTCACCATTAGCATAACAAAGACGCTCATCACTAAGGAAATTCCCTGGGTTTTTGAAGCTTTACATGAGGAACCAGGGACAAAGACCAGATACGTTCTTTATTATACCACAATCATATATATCCAAAATATCATAAAATCTGTTAACCTATGAAGTACTTTGGAAAAATGAATAGATTACAGAAGTAATGAATAGGTCAATTCATTCCTAATACATTGTATATCTAATATATCTGGAATGTACTTCTAAATAGTCTAGGTGCAAATTTGTATTCTTAATATCATCTTTTAAAGTGCTTAAACAGTGTGCCTGGGTGGCTCAGTTGGTTAAGCGTCTGTCTTCAGCTCAGGTCATGATCCCAGGGTCCTGGGATCCAGCCCCACCTCTGGTACCCTGCTCAGCAGGGAGCCTGCTTCTCCCTCTGCCTCTGCTGCCCCCCTGCCTGTTCTCTCTCTCTCAAGTAAATAAATAAAATCTTTTAAAAAAATAAAGTGCTTAAACATTACAAAAGAGGTCTCCTATACTCATCATTCCATTGTTATGTCCAACCTGCAAAGTATTATCATACCATTTTTATAGGTAAATTAAAATTTAATGATTTGCCAAACTCACAACACTATGTAGCAAAATCTAGAGTAAAACTGACTCCAAATTAAGCGATCTCTAGCTAACAACATAGGTTCCATCTTAATGCCTGTGATTTTTATCAGATGAAATAGAATGCATCTTTCATTTATTATTTTGTATTTATGCTCCCTCACAATCATCAACAGAGATGAAATCATCTTTGTCTTTAAATTCCTTCAGAGTCATTTGGCCACAGCCAATTAATGCTGCTGTTCCTTTGACCTGAGAGAAGGATGTTAATTTTTTTAAAAAGCATGTGGTGATTTGTGTATTGTTAAGTCAGGGTTAGCTAAACAAGCTAACCATAAAGCAGTGGTTATATCCCTTTCCCTTATGGAAGGCCTCTGCTGAACTTGATTTAATGCAAGTACAGTGCTGCATAATGAATATTGCATTTTCCATTTCTATAGTGAACTAAAATAACCTATTGTGAGTGTTAGAATGTAATAATCCATACATTATTATGTTTTATTGATGGGTTTTTACATTCTAGAATCCATTCAGGCATATCCAACCCCAAATACCTTTAACTGAATTTAATTCTGTGCATGAAAGTTATTATATACATCATCACACTTTTTACCTAACTGCACAACATTTAATTTCATGACCGTAATGGAACTGTAGACATTAGCTCTATTTCCATATATTGGATTGCAAAAAATAAAATTCTCTTTTTAGTGTGATTGAGGGTGAATTGTTACACTATGGCACTTAACTGAAACTAATAGTTAAAATGATTCCTTCTTCCAAATTCTTTAAAAAAATAGAGGTGATGGATCGATGAAAATCAGGAGTTATAATTCATCAAAGTGCATTTAGGCCAGCAGATATTCTATGAGGGCAAACACAAAATGGCATTCTATTATATTTTTAGTTAGTAATCAATTTTTACGTCTAGAATTTAAATAAGCATCTGATTTTTCTTCCAATATATGCAAAAGGGTATTGTGACATAGAGAAGCATGGCAAAGTAAGACATATTGTAATAATTAACTGAATTATTCCTGGCATGCCGTGAACAATTATAGGATTAATAACCACCCAACCAAACGGTGTTATGTTGGAATAAATTGACCGACAAGGTTTCTCAGCTAGGAAATGAAGCTCAGATAGGTCATCAATAAAAACGACTGTGACAAGCATACTTGTGAGAACTCAGTGTTTTAAATTTACAAAATATGGCCGTGGTAACTGTGCTTAATGATTGGAAGAAGGTATTTAAAAATTCATTTAGAATATTTTGCCCTTTTTAATTGCCTGCTGAAAGACAGAATGTTTGATGGTCACTAATGTACCATACAATCTACATTTAATTAAATACCTGTAGTAAGTTCTGAAAGCCACTGAGAAACAGTCCTTTCTAAATAAAGAAAAAAAAGAAGGGGGGGGGAGAAAAGAACTGCAGTTTGTTTGGAATACGTGTTGTGCCATATGCATCCGTACTGAGAATAATATTGGATAAAAAACAGAGATAATTTTGAGTAGCGCCTGGGTGGCTCAGTCATTAAGCATCTGCCTTCGGCTCAGGGCATGATCCCAGAGTCCTGGGATCGAGCCCCACATCGGGCTCCTCCACTGGGAGCCTGCTTCTTCCTCTCCCACTCCCCCTGCTTGTGTTCCCTCTCTCGCTGGCTCTCTCTCGTTCTGTCAAATAAATAAATAAATAAATAAATCTTAAAAAAAAATTAAAAAAAGATAATTTTGAGAATGAATGATGTCACCTGCCATGCTATGTATGTATGCAACATGTAATCGGATGTGAGATTTTATAACGTGCCTTATGAATACAGTTATTGAAAGGTTCGACTTAAAAGAAATAACTGAAAGATCAGGTGGAACACCAATATTTACAATTTGGTCATTTACAGTTTTTGCAGATGGCTGTTAACTTTAAATCAGAAGAAAAGAGCAGAAAAATAATGTTAAGGAAGAGGCAAGAATAGAAAAAGGAAAGCTCAGGACATGGAAAATGTCATGCATGTGAATATCGTAAAATATTTTCAGACTAATTGGGTTCATGAGGATATGATAACCAAAATCATACCCTGCTGCAAACAGGAGGAATTAATTTGTAAACTAATTTGAACTCTCCCTAGATCTTTACTTTCCAGTCATCTTTCAAATAAATGGCCTGGCCAGACCATCAACTTACTATACAATAGGAGTAGCATAACAGAACCTATCTTTAAGTGAGTTTCCTCATTTATAATATAAAGGCAATTGGCCCAAGAAAGACTACTGTGAAAAGTAATTAAGTGGACAAAAGTATGACACACTTAAAAACTCAAAAACATATTCACCTTGGTATGAAGTAGATAGCAACCATAACAATAGTACTGATTCCAGAAGCCTGTCTCTATGGTCTCCTTCATGGAGCCTTAAACACTGTGATTTCCCCAAAGTGACATTTTCTCCTGTCATCTCTCCTTACCCTGTCCACTGTTTCCAGCAGCCCAAGGCTCAGCTTCAAGTACAACCTACATGCACCTGTCTCTCGCTCCTTCTTTTCCCCCACTTGGATGGCCCATAAATACTCTCAAACTCAATGTGTTCTAAACTAAGATTAGCATATTTGTCCCTCAAATCCCTTTTTTAAAAAAAAAATTATTTATTTTAGAGATAGATAGATAGATGAGGGAGGGGAAGAGCAGAGGAAGAGTGACAAGGAGACTCTGCGCTAAGCCCAGAGCCCAATGCAGGGCTCTATCCCATGACCCAGAGATCATGACCTGAATTGAAATCGAGTCAGATGCTTAACTGACTGAGCCACGCAGGTGCTCCTCAAAGTCCTTCTTATATGTTCCCTACCAGTTCAAACTAAGAGTGGTGGGTCTCTTCAACCTTCTCTCTTATACCCTATTAGCTTCTGAATCCTCTCATTGCTCCTATCTTCCACCATATTATTCATTTTTCACTACCTGATTTTCCATCACGTCTTCATAAAGGGCCTCCATGTCTCCACCTTCACCTCATTCCAACCCATGCTCACACTACTGTCAACCTAAGTCTTTTGCTTAAAAAGTCAATAGTCCAAATGTTCTCAGTATAAAATGCAAGTTCTTCAACATGAAAGACAAGTTCCTCATGAACTGGGTCTTGCATACCCTTTCATCATGTCTCCCCATCTTCTCTCTTGCCCATAGGTTCAGGTCATACTGATCTATTAGAAGTTTCCTCAATGTGTTGAGCTCACCTACAGGTCACTGCCTTTGTACAATACTGCTTTTTCTGTCCAAAAATCCCTTCTCTTCCTCTCCTCCCTACCCATAGCTCTGTGTTTCACTGTTAGCAATACTAAAAAATAAGTTCAGAAGTCACCTTATCTAGAAAAGTTGGTGTGACCCCACTTCTACCATAATCTGAGCTAAATGCCTCTCTCCTAATGACATGGGGTTACATCTACTAGAGTAATTCTTAAACTATTATCACAATTACTAATGCCGTGGCCCCTCCAACCAGACAGTAAATTCTCACTGCACACAGGGTCCCCAGGATTCTAAAATACAGGTGTGCCTGAAGGAAGTTTACCTGAGACTGTTTTGTGTCCTCGGGATCAAAAATTGTGGGGCGTGAAAGAAGCAGGCTTGGACAGAGAGAGCCACTTTGAACTGTGAATGAATGCAATGACAAAGAAAGCCTCAGCCAATCTTATGGGGAGCTCTTGTGTTGAAACAGCCTTTCCGAATTGTCCGAAATTAGGGCAAAATAGATAACCCCCCTACTGATGAGTCATTAAATGTGGTTTCCCTCTGGGAAGGGAGCAGAACCTTGGGTGAGGGGGCTTTCTTCAGTTAAGGGCAAGTCCCAAAGAGAGATTAGCTGTCAGCCACCAACATCCAAGCGGCTGGGGTGACAGCACGTGGGCACAGCACCGTGGAATCCACTGCAGCTCCTTAAAGACAGAAAGGTTTTCTCATTCATTTTTATGTGCCCTGGGCTAGCACAGACCCTGAATTATAGAAGGCATTCAAAAATAAATGTTTACTGAATGAATGCATAGTATGATTTTTAGTCAAATTCATCTTTCTGAAAGCAATCTGTGCTGCAGATACCTTATGTTCAATCTGAAAATAAGGACCAAAGAAAATACAAAGTGCAGAATAAATAGCTTTTAATCTAATGGCAGTCCCTTGGCTTCTTAGAAGACTCATAATGATCCCCTGTCTTTAATCTCCCCAACGGAATGAAAAGTTAAAAACACAGCAGCCAGGACTAAAATACAGAAGAAAAGTCTGTGTATTAAAAGGACATTCATATGGTTTTTCATTTGAAGAAAATGTAAGGCTGCAGCATGCCTAGTATTAGCTGAATCCCAACATTCTGTGCTTATTTACGTTTGGTAAAGCAAGGCAATCACGTGGCCAGTGTGGGCTCCATGGTTGCCCTCCAAGCCTGCACGTAGGCGGAGCAGATAGGCTAACCATGAAATGCCTTTGCTAAACTGTATGCATGTTTCATGCTGAAATTTTACCCGAGAAATACTGAAAACCAGGTAAAAATGACACAAAATGGCACAGACTTGATTCAGGCTTACTAATACACAGCAGAGATGCTGGAGGTGAGGAGGGGCCGGGGAGTGGCTGCAGGGAAGAGAGTATGGTAGTAGCCATTCACTAAACTGGGATCAGGCTGGTAACTGAGACACCGCCAAAGAAGTCGAAAAATTACCAAAGATGACAACAGGTGGTAGGGAGAGAGGAAAAAATAAGTGGGATACCGAAGGCACTGAATCAGGGGCCATGGGTCCCTTCGGGAGTGAACAGAGATGAGGGTGCGGTGATGTAAAAGTCCACAGGGAAGACTTTAAGTCAGCTCTTGAGAAGTGGGAGAGAAAAGGGGACAACGTTCCTCCTCCCACACCTACACTCACCAACTGCGAGAGTTAGGGAACCATGTGCCTAACCTCATAGGAGGCATTAAACAGGAAGGTCACCTGGCATAGTCAGGGAAGATCCAAAACCCTAAAAGTCTCTGTGCTTTCTTTTACATAAGAATCATACATGAGTACCTCGATTTTGCTGTAACAGCTGTTTTGAAGTGTGAATCTGTTCCGACATTACTGGTCTACTATTAGGTAACCAGTTGAGCATAATGCAGGTTTCACTTTTGTTCAGGTCTCACTTCATCTGGAGAAACACAGGTGAATTCAGAAAACTGCACCCACTGCACTGAGCCGTGTGAAAATACACAGAATGCACACAAGTACACACTGGAAACTTCTACCAACTACCTCACTTTGCCACAGGTGTTATGAACCAAACTCGTGCACATCAGGTATTACAACTTTCTATTTTCCATGTCAGATGACCGTCACTTACCTACAGCACGACCTGTGACCTTCCCCATGCCCACTTCTGTAAGCAAACCTCAGGTCTCTTTCAGGCTAAAGGGTCATTTCTATTGTAGATTTTATGTATTTCTTAGCCACTTAACAGATGTCAAACTGTACTGCTGTGTTCACTGCCTTCCTATCTTCTTTCAGCATGTCACTAATCGAGTGTTTGAGTGTTGTGTTCCTGACAGCACTGTTCTCATAACCCCTGTGGTCTTTATTGTGTGGTTTCGTACAGTGCAGTGATTTCCGGGAACACCTGTGTCACATCATAGCAGAACTGACTGTATTTGTTTAAACATGCTGATTCTCATTGTTTCTTCCAAGATTTTAATTCAATAGGTTTGGGCTGAGACTGGTGTCATAGAAAGTTCCTCTCTCTCTCTCTCTCTCATCAGTTTCCAAATGTTCTTCCAATTTTGGATGAATACTCAATGATTCAAATTTAAGGGAAATTAAGACAGATACTTAGCCAATGGACGTTCTTACTTGAGATTGGAACTTGTAATTACCCAAGAATTAATAAAGAAAAACACAAGAATGACTGAGAAGTTATTCTCAGAGACAGCAGAAGCTACATCATAAAGAACAGAGCGGAGGCAGTGAACAGAGGGCCAGATGCAGCACCCAGCCATACCCACCGTCATGGCATGGCTGAGCGGCCCTGACGTCATGAGCTCTTGCCTACCTCCAAGCTTCAGTTTCTGGTCTCTGTGTCAGCTTTGTGGCTACCCAAGAGCCCACTGATAAACTTTTCTCCTTAGAAAAACCATGCCTGCAAAAAATGGACCCTGACACTGATTCATCCTCAGATCTAACCTAACAAACACCCTGATGATTCTGAAAAAGGTGCTCTGTGCAGTTTGGTTTGAGGATTATCATTGAGTGGCTCACAGAACTATTACTATTTTTTTTTCGAATTTTTATTTAAATTCCAGTTAGTTATCGTACAGTGCAATACTGATTTCAGGAGTAGGATTCAGCGATTCATCACTTACATATAGCACCCAGTGTTCATCACAAGTGCCCTCCTCAATACCTATCACCCAACTAGCCCATCCCCCACCCACCTCCCACCATCACCCCTCAGTTTGACAGAACTATTATTTTGTAGTAGTTCAACAATGCACTATTTAAATTGACCACTATTTAAATTTAATATTTTTCCTTCTTCTGAGATCTGTGTTACCAATCATTAGAACTTTGTAAAGAAATGTTATCTCTGCCACATGCAGGCAGAGGTAATTTTTCTCGAGACCCTCCTGCATTTGGGAGGTAGGAGTGGGAAGCAGATAATACTTTCTTCCCCTATGTTCCTCAACTCTGATCATTTTCTCTGGACCAGAATACTGAAGTCACCAGTCTTCTAAACCAACACACTTTGTATTAAGAGGGGCCCTTCTGCCTACAAAAACCACAAAAAAAGAATAAAATCTTCTGTTAAGTGTCTTTTACTCATCAACATTAGTCATATCCCCCGGAGAACATAAATTTTTTGGGGTAGAGGTGGAAATAGAATTTTATTTAAGAGCAGATCACAAGTTTCATATATTTTCCCCTGTAATCCCCTTTTACTCTCTTAAAATATTTCCACTTTTTAAAATCCAGCTGCTTTGGTAGATAGAAACCCACATACAGTGAAACGGGTTATGTTATTATGAGTCACTTCAGTTCAAGATACTGATTTGATTACCCGTAAAAAAATATATAGTGCTTATCCTGTGTATCTCTACTGATTCAGGATTACCCAGTTAAATCCTGGACAACTGTTATACCTCATACATGTAAGAAACATGTTACGGCAAAACTGCGTATTACTTTGTTACTCACATAGTGTTTCATAATAATTGACAAGCTTTGTGAGTTCCCTTCAGCTTCCTCACCTGTAAATGAAGGGGTTGCAATCAACAGCTTCCCTGGTCCATTCTAGTTCTAACATTCTATTGTTTATATACATACTAACAGAATTCTATTGTATATATCTTTATCTTATTCAAAATGATTAAAAATCTATTAATTGTTCATATAGTAAGCAATCATCTCCTAATTACTTTTTTTAAATACAAATCTCTACCTTCCATTTCCAAGTTGACTTAAATTGGAGTTCAAAGGTTTTTATTGTAATCCTGTGCGTTATAACCATTAATTTTACTGACTCTAAATATTCAAAGGTAATCTCTTCTCAAAGAGCAAGTTACAAAGCATATTTAGAACAATGGTGAGAAATCAAATCACTAAACCATTACAGTGAGACCTCAATTATCTGGCAATGGTAGTAAAATGGGTCATTTTGTATAACTGAATTTTTACGTTAATAGGATCAGCAGCTACATGGTAAGCCCTTAGCAGCAATGCTCCTATATTCAATTAATAGATATCTTTAGGAAGAACATATTAATTCACTCTTATGAAAAACAAGGCAAAGCCTGGAAATAAGTTAAAAATGTGGGAAACATCTTTTCCTTTTTAAATATAAATTATATGTTTACATTTTAATAGACTTTATTTTTAGAGCAGGTTTAGGTTCACAGCACAACTGAGAGAAAAGCAGAGATTTCCCATATACCCCCTGACCCCACACATGTGTAGCCTCTCCCATTATCAAGCTCCCTCACCAAAGTAGTACAACTGTTACAACTGATGAACCCACAATGGCACATCATAATCACCCAAAGCCCATAGTTTGTACTAGGACTCACTCTTGGGGTTGCACAGTCTATGAGTTTGGACAAATGTGTAATGACATGTACCCACCATTATCATACAGAACATTTTCACTGCCCTAGAAATCCTTTGTGCTTCATCTACTCATCTGTCTTTCCCCCCTCAACCTAGGCAATCCCCGAAATGCTTACTATATCCATAGTTTTGCCTTTTCCAGAATGTTATATAGTTGGGATCATACAGTATGGAATCTTTTCAGACTAACAGAAAGCCTGCAGCACTACCTGGGCCTCCCCACTCCAATTCTGGCACCTTCTTCACTGTACAAGTGTTTGGTAATGCTTCCCATCTGCCACAGTCCCAGGCCTAGGGAAAACGTCTTTTCAATATCATTCAGGGGTGAAAGCCATTTAAGCATTATCTGGAGGAATATACTGACATCAAATCACTATCTCATACTGATTAAACCCTTCAAAATATGTGAATTCATACATTACATTGTAGACTTTAGTCCAGAAAAGACGCAAATATTTTTTGCCTTGTGGGATGGAGAACTCCAAAGATTATGGTTTATTACACTATAAGACATTCACCTGTTTTGTATCCATGCCAGAAATATTCCTGACTTTCCTGATTAAATTACACATATGCACACACTCACCCCTTGCTTTTCAAATGCTCTTTGGGGGCACCTGGGTGGCTCAGTCGTTAAGCATCTGCCTTTGGCTCAGGGCTTGATCCCAGCGTTCTGAGATCGAGCCCTGCATCAGGCTCCTCTGCTGGGAGCCTGCTTTTTCCTCTCCTACTCCCCCTGCTTATGTTCCTTCTCTCACTGGCTATCTCTCTCTCTGTGTCAAATAAATAAATAAAATCTTTAAAAAAAAAAAAAGAAAGAAAGAAAAACAAAACAAAATCAAATGCTCTTTGAACTGGTTTTGGTATCTGACTGATTAATTAATGAAGTGAATAAAATTTCTGATATGTGTTTATTTTATACTTATAAGAGAGTCATCATTTTGCCTTTTTGAAAAGTGGAATGTCAATTCATTCACTGTAAATGTCTTTAATATATAACATGACTCAGTCATTATGCTCTGAGACACATGGAACCAACAAATAAAGGTCAGTCCCAGCCCGAGAAAACCTCTTAATCTAATTAAACAGTTAACTAGAGAGCAAAGAGATAAATGTCTGGCAGAGGGTTCATCAAAATGCCAACAAACTCTGACAGAATCTTATAACGACTGGATTTTAAAAAACAAGAAGAAAAAAAAGAAAGATTTCAAAACAGTGTAGGGTTAATTTCTAAGCTCAGCACGTAATGTAAAAGTCATTCATAAACAAAATTACCCTTGAGGAAATTCTTTTTTTCTTTCTTTTTACCCTTGAGGAAATTCTTACATTCTTAATTAACTCATGAGGTGTAGCATACATTTTGTGTATCTAATCCTGCATGGTACTAGAGATGTAGAAATGTAGCTAATGCAAATAGTAAGGTAGGGTAAATAATCTCTATAATATATACTATATAATATATACTATACTCTATAATATAAACTATGTTCAGAAATCTAATCACTTAAATGTTTTGTTGCTCAGGGAGTAAAGTTCAGGCTTTTCTGTTCTTTCTTGTCTTTTTTTTTTTCACTATAGACTATCGTTTTAACTCATTCCATAGACCAGTTCTTTTATCTGTACAGTAGGCATTGTTTCTCTATGAATAATTCTGCAAATAAAAGTCATCACAAACAATTTCATGGTCAGCTGAATAACATATTTCACTCCCTCATTAATTGTCAGGAATATATTAAAATTATTAAAATTACTCACATATTTTTCCATTGGTTCTGACCAACAGACATTTACTACTTCAGACTTAATTGCATCCATTGTCTGGATCATCCACTCACCTTGCCAAACAGGGGAAGACTCACAAATTCTACAGGCTTCTTATGCTACTGTTTGTAATTTATTTTGTGCCTATGTGCTGCACTGGTCAAGGGGGTGTGTTAGCTTTTCTCTAAGCATGTTTATTTGAATTTAAGTAAATTAAATGATTATGTACCATGGTACTCCACTATTACAGAGAAGCTACCAAAATGTATACAAGCAAAGGGAATAATAGGATAAATAATAAGTGGATTCAATCTATAGGGCAAATTTGAGTAACTAGGAAAATCCTGGAATGGGTATAATCATCCTTTTTTCCCCAGCTTTATTGAGATATAGTTAATACTAACATTGTGTATGTTTAAAGTATATAACGTGTTGATTTGATACACTTACATGTTGTGAAATGATCACCACAATAGGATTAATTAATAACTCCATTGCCTCACAGAATTACCATTTCTTTTTTTGTGGTAGGAACACTTAACCCAGAAATGAACCCATAACTATATGGTCAATTAATTTCTAACAAACCAGACTAGACTATCCAATGGGAAAAGAGTCTCTTCAACAAATGGTATTGGGAAAACAGGGCAGCAACAGGCAAAAGAATGCAATTGAGCCACTTTCTTACACCATACACAAAAATAAATTCAAAATGCATTAAAGAACTAAATGTGAGACCTGGAACCATAAAAACCCTAGAGGAGAACACAGGCACTAACGTCTTTGACGTTGGCCATAGCAACTTCATTCCAGATCGGTCTCCTGAGGCAAGGAAAACAAAAGCAAAGATAAACTATTGGGATTTCATCAAAATAAAAAGCTTTTTCACAGTGAAGGAAACAGCCAACAAATCTAAAAGGCAACCCTCAGAATGGGAGAAGATATTTGCAAATGAAATAACTGATAAAGAATACCAAAATATATAAAGAACTTCTAAAACTCAACACCCCAAAAATAAATAATCCAGTTTAAAAATGGGGGGAAGACATGAATAGATGTTTTTCTAAAAAAGACATACAGATGGCCAATAGACACATGAAAAGATGCTCAATATCACTGATTATCAGGGAAATACAAATCAAAACTACAATGAGATATCACCTCACTCCTGTCAGAATGGCTAAAATCAACAACACAAGAAACTACAGGTGTTGATGAGGATGTGGAGAAAGGGGAACTCTTCTGCACTGTTGGTGGGAATGCAAACTGGTGCAGTCACTCTGGAAAAAAGTATGGTGTTTCCTTGAAAAGTTAAAAATAGAATTACCCAATCATCTAGCAGTTGCATTACTAGGTATTTACCCAAAGAATACAGAAATACTAATTTAAAGGGATACATGCACCCCAATGTTTATAGCAGCATTATCAACAATAGCCAAAGTATGGAAACAACCCAAGTGTCCATGGACTGATGAATGAATAAAGAAGATGTGGTGTGTGTGTGCGTGTGTGGAGAGAGAGAGAGAGAGAGAGAGAGAGAGAGCAGAATATTACTCAGGCATAAAAAAGAATGAAATCTTGCCATTTGCAATGACATGGATGGAGCTAGAGGGTATTATGCTAAGCAAAGATAAATACCATATGCCTTCACTCATATGTGGAATTTAAGAAAAAACAACAAGAACAACAAAGGGGGTAAAAAAGAGAAGCAAACCGAAAAACAGACTCTTGGGGCACCAGGTGGCTCCATGGGTTAAGTGTCCAACTCCTGATTTCAGCTTAGGTCATGATCTCAGGGTCATGAGATCGAGCCCTGTGCCAGGCTCCACGCTGGGCATGGAGCCTGCTTAAGATTCTCTGTTTTCCTTTCCCTCTGCCCTTCCACTACTCATGTGCTTTCTCTCTCTCTCTAAGTAAACAAAAAAATAATGAAGGATACAAAAAGAAACAGACTCTTAACTACAGAGAACAAACTGATGGTTATCAGAGGGAGGTGGGTGAGAGGATGGGTGACATAAGTGATGGGGATTAAGGAGTGCACTTGTGATGAGCACCGGGTGTTGTATGGAAGTGTTGAATCACTATATTGTGCACGTGAAACTAATATTACATGGTGTGTTAACTAACTGGAATTTAAATTTAAAAAAAGAAAAAAAAAGAACATTTAAGATCTACTCTATTAGCAACTTTCAAATATATAAGACAGTATTGTTAACCATAGTCACCATGCTGTACATTAGATCCCCAGAACTTATTCATCAACTTATTCAACCTACACTGAAAGTTTGTACTCTTTGACCACATCTTCCCATTTCCTCCACCCCTGAGCCCTGGCAATCATAATTCTACTCCCTGTTCCTATGAGTTCTGGTTTTTTAGATTCAACATATAAATAATAATATTCATTGTCTGTCTTTGTCTGACTTATTTCATTTAACACAGTGCCCTCAGAGTTCATCCATGTTGTCAAAAATGGCAGGATTTCCTTCTTTCTAATGTCTGCATAATAATTCATTGTATGTATGTATGTATTTTCTTTATCCAATCATCCATAGATGGATACTTAGATTGCTTCTGTATCTGGGCTATTGTGAGTAATGCTGCAATGAACATGGGAGTGCAGTTATCTTTTGGAGTTCCTGATTTCATTTCCTTTGGAGATGTATCCAGAAGTAAGATTGCCAGATCATATGAGAGTTCTATTTTTAATCTTTACAGGAATCTTCACATTGTTTTCCATAGTGGCTGTGCCAATATACATTCCCATTAACAGTGCACAAGAATTCCTTTTTCTCTACATCCTTGAATTCCTTTTTCTCTACATCCTTGCCAATACATGTTATCACTTGTCTTTTTGTTGACAGCCATTCCAAAAGCTGTGCGGTGATTTCTTATTGTGGATTTGATTTGCATTTCCCTCATATTAGTGATGATTATCATGAGGTTATGTGGATATCTTCTTGGAAAAACGTCTATTCAGTTTGTGTCATTTGAGGGCTTTTCAGGGGGAGGGGTTTTGTTTGCTTTGTTATTGAGTTATATGAATTTCTTATACATTTTGGATAGTCACCACTTATAATATATATGAGTTGCAAATATTTTCTCCCATTCTGTAGATTGCCTTTCCATTTTGTTATTTCTTTTGCTGTACAAAAACTTTTTAGCTTGATGTAGTCCCAACTATTGATTTTTGCTTTTGTTACTTGTGGTTTTGTTATAAATTGTATATATGGTTTAACAACTTTAATCTATTAATAAAGTCAATAAAGGAAGAAGTAACACTATCAATCAAAAATTTAAAAATTATAATAAATCTAGAAAATTATAAAGACACTCACTAGATACACAATTTAGAATTACTTGCTCAAAAATGGAATATATCACAAATAATCCATTATTAAAAGAATTTAAAAGTCATAATAAATTGACAAATGCATCTAGTTTGGATTTCAATTAGTGGGGGTAAAACCTATCCAAACCCAATATATTATGGGTGAAAGAGTTCCTATAGTTTAAAACAACTCTGAAGTGACTATTTAGAAATAAACAGAACACTAATAAAAGATTATAAATACATGACAGAGGTAAATGTTAAGAACTTAAACTATAAACAGTTTAAAAGAAAATCTGTGTGGCCACGGGTTAAGAAAAGATTTCTCTGATGTGGCTCCAAAAGCATAATCTCCTAGCAGAGAAAGAGAAAGGGAAAGGGAAAGGGAAAGGGAAGGGAAATTGGACTTTATCAAAATTAAAACATTTTGTTTTTTGAAAGATACTATTAAGAAAATGGAACACAAAATACAGACTTGAAGAAATTATTTGCAAACATACATCTAATAAAGGAACTGTGTCTTGAATATATAAAGAATTCATATAACTCATTAATAAGACTAAGAACTAATAAAAACAGGGCAAAAGATTTGAATGAACACTTCACCAAAGTGGCAATGAGTACATGATAAAATGCTTAAAATCATTAGTCCTGACTTACAATAAATATATTGTAAATTTAAAATGGGAAAATGTAATGATATATATAATTGTAACTCAATAAAGCTGTTTAAGAAAATACACCAGATTATCTTTTTTAAGCACTCTCTTCTTCTATTGTAATATTCTCTACTGGCCTATTTTTTATTTCACTAATCTTCTCTTTTGCTGTATCTAATCCACTTTTTAACCTATCTTCTGATTTCTTAATTTACAGTTATTGTATTTTTCAGATTCAGAATTTCTGTTAAATTTGTTTTCACAAATGCCAGTTCTCTATTGAAACATCCCATCTTGTCACCAATTTTTTAAACATAGTAATCATAATCCCTTTGCTGTCCTTTTTCAGATAATTCCAATAAATTGATTATCAAGTATGTTGTCAGATCTAAGTATTTTCTTGTTACTTTTTTTCTTGATTTGTTACTGTCTATGGCCATGTCTGTTAATTTTTATCAAATGCCAGATAATACATATGAACAATTGTAGAGGTTCAGTGTGATGTTTTCTTGTTCCAGATGGAATTTAATTTTCTTCTAGGAAACAACTGGAGGGCAGAAATATCACCCTTATCCAATCATGAATTGGAACTAATTCAAAGCTGATTTCCAGTTTTATAGATATGGCCTACTTTTTGCTTGATCATATTTCTAGGATCCCATTTCTAGTGTAGCCCTTCAGATTCCCTCAGGAAATTCACTGAAGGTCTGGAATATATACCAGGGTTCTTCTTCCATTTTTTGGTTCTTCATCTCCACAGCACTATGAGATTGTTAAAAACTTCACTTATCTTCACTTATTGGTTTCTTTGTCCTAATTTCCTACAATCCAGCAGAATTTATGAAACTACACATACTTTAAGAAAAGATTTCCAGAAGCTAACTTTTTATCACTTCCTATGTTCCAGAATCATAAGTCACTGAAGTCCTGGCTGCTTTAGTCCCCTACACCCTTTGTCGCTTTGATCCCGAGATTGTCCACAGGATTGTTGATGCCGTGACTGTCTGCCTGCATGTTAGCCTGCTCTACTTACGAATAGACAAGAGGCTAAGTGGCAGACTGTCTAGCTCCTCTCAAGATATTTCTGAATTTCCTTATGACTTGGCCTCTTTGAAATCCTGGCTGCCAGAGGCATTCTCTGCCTGCTTTTGGATTTGACCTTTTGTATTGTCTCTAGGTTTCAAAATTCTTAGCTGGAGAGATGGTCTGATACAAGCTATTCTTTCATAACCAGAAGCAAACATGACAATACCACTTTATAATTTATTGGTAACCGTAGTGGGTTGAACAGTGGTCCTCAAGAAGATACATCTACCTAGAACCTCAGAATGTGTCCTTGTTTGGAATTAAGGTTTTAGCAGATGTATTCAGGACAAGAATCTTGAAGTGCGATCACCCTGGTTCAGCATGAGCCATAAACCCAGTGACTGGTGTCCTCAGAAGAGACAGTAAAGAAAACACACAAAAACACTACAGAGAATGCCCTATGAAAATGGACGCAGAGAGTGGTGTTATGCAGCTCTAAGCAAGGGAAGCCTGAGCCAGAAGGAGCTGGGAGAAAAATGGAAGGCTTTTCCTCTATAGTCTTTGGAAAGAGCATCCTCACCCCCGATCAACACCTTGATTTCAGATGGCCTCTGTCGCCACGAGAAAATACATTTCTGTTGTTTTCAGCTACTTTGTTTCTAGTAATTTGTTACAGCAGCCCTAGAAAACATAGGTGACAAATCCTGCTTTTAATTTATAATTAATTAAATATAAACAGTGTACCCCAAAATGAAAAAGCATTTAAAATCATTCTTACTTAGTTTATATATTATTAACAAGAGCATATTATGTTAAAAATACTGGAAAAGCAGATCTAACTCAGTTTTCTTATTTTACAAATGAGAAATTCATGGTTCTCAGAAATGAAGGGATTTTCATATCCTAACCTGCCATCTCCCATGCAACATTTTGATACCAGACCTTGCCTGATCTATTTTGTGATTATTGATATTCCAATGCAATCACTCTGTATTTGAAGTCCTTGTCTTCTCTCTAAAAGCCTGACCCGGGCAGTTTTTCAGTGCAAATTCCCATCTTTGATTCACTGTGATGATAAAGGATTGGGGCACAGGTCATCTGGGCCATAGCATTCTATACTGTATTTGAAAAGTGAGGATTCCCTTTTGATAACTCTTTGGTATTATAGGAGGTTAAGCCACCAACATTTCATTTCTTCTAAGCCTCTTTGTCTTGTTAGTGTATCTGCTATCATCAGTCTAGTCAATTATCTTTCTAATCAGTTACCTAGATATATCCAGCTGCTAGCAGGCCCCCAAATATCCAGGACCTTTATGACTCAGGTTGTCTCCTCTGAGCACCAAAACTCTCCCACTTTCTGGTCTATGTGCAGTTTTCAAGGCTGTTGACTCATCTCCCCACCAGCCTTCTCTGACCCTCTCTGATACCCTCCTTCCCAAAACTTGAGTTGGAGGTCCTTTTGTGCGCTACAGCAATCCCTTTAAAATTTGCTGACCTTCTTTACTGTGACCTTCTTTCTTGTGAGTGCCTAATATCAACAGATCACGTGTTGTTTATTTACCTTTGAGACTTTCAATATCTGGCAATGAATGCATACTGAACTAAATGGAACAGAAAAGGAGGAGCGAAGGTGCCACTGTCTTGAGGGCTAGTTTGCAGGACTGCCCCAGCTGGTTGTGGAAGTGGCTAACCACACAACTCCAGGCACCTCATTCACACGTAGCAGTTAAATGAAGGGAATACCACAAGTTCATTCAGGGAAGGCTTGGCAGTTTTTCTCTCTCACACATGCCAACTACATTGAGAAGGTCATCCTTTCTGCTTTCTCTATCTACAATCTAGCTTCAGGTTGTCTAAAGGATCCTGTGTAATAGCAATCTTCTATCAAGAAATGACACAGTGCTAGGCCCTTTACATATATTGTTTCATGCATTCTTTACTATAATTTATTTACTCATCCTATAAATAAGGAAATGGAATTTTAGAATGTTTAAATAGATTCACAATGTATAGCCATGAATATCTGACATAAAATCCATCGATTTTCTGCTATATCATGATGTTATTGCCTATAATTTTCATAGAGCATGTTTGACTTGTTTTGTTTTTCTGAAGCTAAACCTTCTAGTTTTATAGTTCTATGGTATAAAAATGTGACATGACTGTATTATTCAGGAATACACACTTTCCATAGTAAATATTACCCATAGTTCAATTGACATGGCTAATGATCTCTTATTAGTGGGCACCTGGATAAATATCAGTGTAATGGAAAGAAAAACTGTCTATTTTTCTTCAAGTTCTTTCTAAAACATTCAGATCCAAAGCTCAATTTGGAGTACAAACACTTTTCTTTGTTTTTCTCTGGATTAAATTTAAATGAAAGAAACGATCACTTTTTCTTTGTCTTTTAACTTCTTTTGCACTAAATACATACCATTTAGAATGCGTTTTCATCATATGTTCTGTCAATACCCATACTTTTGAAACAGTATTTTTATTTTTCCTCTAGCCTTGCAGTGTGATTTCTAGTTTCTTTGTCTTCTGTTGATTATTTTCCAATACACTGATCAGTTGTCAAGTATTTGCTCCCTGACTTCTGTTTGGTTTGTGGATAAAGGAGATGTGTGTTGGCAACTCTTTGGAACATCCTTGGTTCTCCGTTGCAAAGCAAATTTTTAGTCCTTGGATATTTCTTTACAGTTAGTGAAGTATAACTTTCTGACTTGAGGGAAAAAGGCTTAAGAAGGCTTATCCAAAAGACACACAAGATTTCTCAAACATCAAAGAACTCTTAAAAGCAATGTGTTGATGAATAAAATGCAATGAATCATAAAGTTTGCTTGAATCTTATTTGAAATGCATGTAGATTTAAAAAGGGCAAAGTGACTGAAAGAATGTATTTTTGATAGCTTCACATGAAAATGTATTACAAATATGTAGCACATTTAAATCATTCAAGTTCTCAAATAAACTCTTATTATCAAATTACCACTATTCATTTGTTGCTTCAGGTATTTTGAAACTTACTCAAGAGCTAGAAAAATTTAGCTATTGAGTTAATAAGCACAACCCTTGAACTCGTGGGCTTTTAAAATTATTTTGCAGAAATTATTAAAGAAATTGATTTGAGGAAATCAAACGAGTCATTCAGCACTTCCATTGTATAATTCCTAAAGAACTTTTGTGTAGCACCTGCTCTAGATAATTTTGCATGTAAGAACTTCTTGCAGAGTAATTGTTTTATTGTTTGTTTGGGCTACGTTATCTCTACTGCATTTGTTGAGAGAGATTTTTCTTTCAAGCCCCTTCCCAGAATAGCCAAGCCCGGTTTCTAGCTCTGTTGTCCATATCCAGTGCATGAGGGAGAGAGAGGGGTAAGGGAGAGGCAGAGGGAGAGGAAGAGAGAGAAACCTAAGCAGACTCCGTGTGGAGCGTGGAGCCCAGCACGGGGCTGGAGCTTACAACCCTTGACCCGAGCAGAGATCAAGAGATGGACGCTTAAGCAACTAAGCCACCCAGGCGCCCCCAAATCCATGTATTTTTATACTGATAACAATGGCTTCGGATTTTCAGTGATGCAGAAGTTGTCCATTTTCTCAGCTCTTCTTCCCAAGCAGAATAGGAGTGCTGTGAGGGGCGCCTGGGTGGCACAGCGGTTAAGCGTCTGCCTTCGGCTCAGGGCGTGATCCCGGCGTTGTGGGATCGAGCCCCATATCAGGCTCTTCCACTGTGAGCCTGCTTCTTCCTCTCCCACTCCCCCTGCTTGTGTTCCCTCTCTCGCTGGCTGTCTCTATCTCTGTTGAATGAATAAATAAATAAAATCTTAAAAAAAAAAAAAAAAGAATAGGAGTGCTGTGAAATCTCTTTGGCAAGGCTGAGAAGTAGACATGCTTGTACTCTATGAACTTAACCAGTGTTCCATGATCCTATGCTTTTACTCTGATAATATAAATGAAGCCAGTAAATGCTTCTGTATTGTCTTGTTATATAATAATGGTTTTCTCCATTCTAAAAAATTTATTTTTCTTGGTGTCGGGCATTTCCATCTTTTATATTCCATTTAAAGATATGTATGGATTGTACATATATAGGTTTTTCTCTTAGAATAGTCTTCCTTAATGTCTTTATTTTTTAATTAGGAAGTAGATTTGAGTACTGCCTGTGCAATTTCATTCTTGTGTGCCCCAACTCTTCAATTCCATCTGGTTCTACAAATGAAAGACTTTCTGCTGGTTTCTTCTTTTATCTCCCCAAAACTCAGAATTTCAAAAGGTTTCAATCGTTTCATATTCGATTATTTCTTTTCATTCCTTACATTTTCTTCTGTTTACCTTATGTTGTATGCCTCACTATTTTCTAAAATTATCTATTACAAATAATACAAAGCTATTTCCTTTAGTTAAGGAAATTTTAAATTAAGTAAAATCAATATGCTAAAAAAAAAATGCTTTTAGCACAACTTAAAACTTTTCTGAACAAAATTTCCAGAGAGTTGATTTAAGAAAAAAGAGTCTGAAAGTTGAACATAAATGTTAGACACATATAATTTTAAGGTAAAGCATATGTGATAAATTCTTCACAAACTGAGTATTACCACTATTTGAATACTGGTTCAAATTCAAATTATTCTTAATATTAGCTAGAACTTGAATTGACATTTTTTAAAATATGCTTATTGTGGTAATTTTGAGATTATCTATAAATGTCCTCTTTGTATTCAATTTTATCAAGCACAAGCAAAGATTTTGCTAATTAACTGGGCTTATAAGGTATTACTCACACCCTTTTATTTCTGATAATTGCTGATCATTAGAAGTGCTTAAATTAGTTACAAAATTAGTAATTTTCTATTTATATTTCCCACACTTGACATTAAATGAATAAGCTTGAATTTAGCTGAATTTCGGGTTTCGGCAAGGATAATTTTTGGGCCAGATAAAATAAAAGAAACAATAAAGGAAAAAAGGATACAGACTTTAAGAAAAGTAAGCAGCATGAAATATATTTAGCACTATGATGAGAACTACATGATCATGAAGTTAAAAGGGAAATTAATAATCATCAAATTCAATTGCTTCATTTAATCAGTGATGAAGAGGATGCCCTGAGAAGTTTTAACAACTGTCCATGGTCACATTCTTAGCTACTGGTTAAACAAGGTCAAAACTCAGGTCTCCACACTCTGGCTATTGTGGGTTTTGCTATTTCTACTATGTGTTCTAGAAATTATACCTGGATGATGAGAAATCTAATAGAGAGTGTGCCCTTCTACATACTCCTGCATTATAATTTCTTTTGTTAATGCCCTTCAGCTAAGTTACAAAGTAACAATGCTTGGAAAGCTTTTCAAGCATTAGGAAGCCTTGAATACATGTATTATCTTCATATGATGGTGATTTGGGGTATATATATTTTAATCTACTCATCAGTACTTGGAGACACCTCCAGTATGTTCAGAACTTCTCAATGACACTGGACTACATTTGGCACTGGGACTAGCTTTAAATGGGATTTCTACGTGGAGTCAAACAGAGTCAGCCATGATTCTAGTGTGAGGTAGGGCTCCCATTTCACTCAAGTAGGTTAGTGAACTATCCCCATCATCAGTGTAAGTTGTTTGACACCTCTGAGCTCTGGCTGTTGGATAGATATTTAACAGCAACAGTAAATAATGCCTCAAAACCATAAGTCTGAAATAGGCGATTCCATGGTCTCTTTCAGTCCTAGGATTCTTGGATCATTGTCCACATGATAGCATCATACAGGCTACCAAATGTAGAGTATGCATCAGGAGTATAAAAAATTTATCAGGTACATTCCAAAGAATTTTACATTGTTCTCTTACCTGCAAAAAATCAAAACTTTACCTGTCAACCTTCAGATTAAAGGTGGAGTCGTTGGAGGTTTTCATTGAAGTATCACATCGATACAGCAATTGCACGTTATTAATGCCTTTCTCAGGTCAATGTATTGCAAATATCTCTTCCTACTCATTTTCCCAGACTGTAAAATTGTGTAACCAGTGCCCAGATCAAGAACAACTAACCAGAAGTTCATCTTGTGCCCCTTCCAGTCACTAGCACCTCCACTGTTGAATCAGAAGTACTACGCTGAATCCTAACACCATAGATTAGTTTTACATCTTTTGTGCTTGATATAAACAAAATCAGGAATTCTTTTATTTCTGGATTCTTTTGATTGATGTTATGTTTGTAAGATTCATTCATGTTTTTGCATGTTAAATATAGCTCATTCGTTCTTATTGCCCTATAGTATTCCATTGTGTGAGTATGTCACAATTTATTTAGCCGTGCTATTGCTAATGGACTTCTGGTAATTTTCAATTTTAGGCTACTACTGAGAGTGCTATTATGAACATTCTATTATATGTCTTTTGGCAAACATATGTGTGCACTTTAATCAGGTATACCCTTTGGCGTTAAACTGCTGGATCAGGGGCATATTTAAGTTCAGCCTTAGTACACATGGACAGATAATATTGCAAAGTTATTTTACCTATTTACACTTCCACATTCTAGTCAATACTGGTTATTTTATCCTTTTCTTTTTTACCATTATGATGAGGATGTATTTTTGCATCATATTGTGGATTTAAACTTGTGTTTCCCTGACTAGCAAAACTAAGCACCTTTTCAGGGTTACTCAATTACTTTCTTTCATAACAATTATCTTCAGATATTTTGCCTACATTTGCATTGGTCATCTGTATTTTCCTAAATGATTTGAAGGAATCTTTTATATAGTTTAGATAAGAGGCCTTTCTCAGGTAGATGTCTTGCAAACATCCCTTCCCACTCATACATTATTTTCTCACTCTCTTAATGGTGCCCTCTGATGAACAGAAAGTTCTGGTTTTTAATATTCTACTTTATCAACTGATCTCTTTTATGGTTAGTTATTTTTGTGTTATGTTTAAGAATTTATTTCTTTTATGGTTATTTTTTTGTGCTATGTTTAAGAAATCTTGTCTACTCCAAGATAATGAAGATATTCTTACTAAATTTTATACTAAAATATTTGTTTCACCTTTTGTATTTATTTATTTATGATATGTTAGTCTGCATACAGTACATCATTAGCTTTCGATGTACTGTTCCATGATTCATTGTTTGTTACCTTTTGTATCTAGATCTGCAGTCCAGTTGGAATGTATGCATATCTGTATGTGTATGTGTATGTCTGTGTGTATGTTATGGGGTAGGAGCCAAGGTGCATTTTTTTCTATATGAACACTCAAGTTAACTCAGCACCTTTTACTGTAAAGGTCATACCATTTTCTTTACATTTCCATTAAGTATTTTAAGTACATTCACTTTAGGTTTGGACAGTCCAAAGCAGATTTTTACCGAAGAATTTTCAAGGGAGCTGATTTAATAACTGGTTAAATGTTACAATGATAATTTCCTCAGGAGGAAATACTTGAAAGAATTGAGAGAATCTGGATGTCTAGAAACAAATTATAACTTTTTTGCTGTGCATTCAATTTGCATATAACTAGATAAAGTAGTTTATAATATTTCTATGTCCAGGCATTTAGATTTCTTCAGGAATATTTAACGTATCTAGTAATTACCAAATATCTTCAGATCATTAGCCCTTTCAAACCAACCATACTATTACAGAGAATAGGTAAGACGAATTTCCCAACATTGTCTCCCTTGATAATGATCTCACATTTGCTACCTATGTGCTTTATGAGGAATTAATATTACATCAAATACAATTTTCTTCTCTTTGGAATATCACTATAGAGGAAGTAGTGTCGACTACAGACTTAGACAGATTTGTTTACACTATGAATTTGGAGGGAAACAAGTACTTTCTGAGGCCCAGTTTCCTACTCTTGTAAAAATGGAAGCAGTAATAATGCCCACTCCATACCATTACTGTGATAATCAAGTGAGATAATGTTTGTAAAACACCTTGCCAAATAAGTGATGCTGAGGAAATAATCTTTTTGAAAGAGAGAGAATATGGAGAAATGCAAATTGCTTGAGCTTAATAGTCAAATTCATCAAATCCAAATGCTGCTCTGAATTTTCAATTTAAAATAGCTTTGACTATTCAGTCATAAAGTACAGTGCTCCTCCTCTCCAAAATATCTGCAAAAATGTTGCAAACGACACAACTTGAAATAGTGACTAAAACTATCAATTTACCAGAGTCATTGGAATTTGACTAAGAAAAGCAAGAATTTTACTCATGTTTACATCATAAAAGAAAGCTGGGAAAATACTTCTCCATCTCATACTCCCTGTCTGCTCAAGACTCAGAAATCAAGGGTGAGCATCAATCAGAAAGCTGGATAGCTGTCCTTCAACGTCTTTGGTATTTCACTGTATTGTGTGTGTCATGTTGTGTTGTGTTGTGTCCCATCACATTCCATGTCACCGCATCACATTCCATGTCATTGCATGGTATCATTCATTAGTATATTGTTTTGTACAGTGTCCAGAATAATAGTCTTGTCTCCACATGTCTCTATACATCATTCTGTTTTTGTCTTTTTGGTCTCCCAGAACTCAACAGAATAGACAGTAGGAATACAGAGTGGGGATAGATAGGATGACTTGAGCACACTGCATTCTGGGAGGAATGGTACCCTCAAGTAAAGTTCTGGAGGAAGACCTTGTCTGTAGTATTTGGAAATTGTATTTATTCATACTCTCAGTGCCTTTATTCAACTCTCAGTGTCACAGAACTAGATAAGTTGCCATGTCCGTCCATGAAAAACATGCTAGAAAAATTTTTTGTAGATACCAAATATTGGAATAAGAGCTGTGAATTCCAGTCTGTCTTCCAGATACAGATCAGAAAAGTGAGTTATTAAGCAAGTGGATGTTGAGCAAGATCAAGGACAATCCAAAATCTCAATGTTGTGTGTCAACAGAGTCATCCTTTTTGAAGTAAGAGTAACTAGAGAAAAAATATAATTTAACCCATAGCATAAGCCAAAGGAAACCCCATCTTGGATACTTAAAAGAGAGAAAAATACACTTCAAAATCATAGTGAAATTACACATAGGAAATCTGTAATACTATTTGGAACTCTCAATGTGATATAAGTCTATATGACTGTAAGGCAAAAAGAGCAGCAAAGCACATATCAGGATATCAGTCTCTACTACTAGGATGAGATGGGAAAACAGGATAATATGCAAGATAATTCTTCAATGTCAGAATTAAATCATCCATTGGAAGCAATCGAGGAACAGAAATATTACTAAACGACATCAAAACAAAATACACTGAATGTATTTGTAAAGTATTCTCAGAATACAGAGGAAAGGCACAAAAGAGTTACAATGATGAGAAAGATGTTGACAGAGAGAGGGAAGATATAGTGTATTAGATATTACTAAATTAACATTGACTTTGTTAGGTATGGTAATGACATTATAGGTACATCAGAAGATGCCATTATTCTCATAAAATATCCCAAAGTACTTATGGGAAAAATACCATGTCTGCAACTTACTTCCAACTGACCAAGCCTACATACACACACACACACACACACACACACACACACACACACACACACATCTATTCATCTCTTGTTCAATCTATTGATCGATCTAGACGTCATCTATCTCTTTCTCCCTCTCTGAAGCAAATGTGCAATCTATTACCAATATGTGAAAGGCGTACAGGTGTTTGTTGTCTTATTCTATCCACTTTTTTATGTGTTTTATAGTTTTTAAATTAAAATATGGAGGGAAATAGTATGGTGTAAGAGGAGCTAATGTTTCAGCAAAAATTAAAGGAATGTGATTTACATAGTGAGAACAAAAGTTTGAATTATAAGTACTTTTTTTTTTAATTTCACAGATATGGAAGGGTAACAAAACACATTGTAAATGAAACGTGGTTGAGCTCAGATTCTCCTAGGGTAGCACTAAAGGCTAGATGATAGTGGAAATATCAACAGATATTTTATGGAAAATATTGCAACACATGATAGCTTCCACAGCCTATGATTTTTGGTGAAGTAAATGAAAGGCATTCACATGCAAAAAATTAAACACTGGTTCTTCTTGGGAAAAAGGAATTCCAATCAAGTAGGCAAAAAAATCACAAGTAAGAGAAGGAATGACATAAAACAAGAAAACTAGGAATGGTTGTGCCTATTACATAAAACATTGTTATAACTGCCAATAAAATGCTGGACACTATGGTTAAAAGAAACATTTATAACAAAAATTATAACAAAAACTTAGATCCAAGTTTAGATTCTATTAAGAAAGACTGAAAAGCTGAAGGAGAGGGGGAAGTGCATAAAAGTATAAAAGTCAGAAGGTACCATTTTTCCTTCAGTTTGATAATCAATAAAATATCACTAAAGGGCTGTTATATTAAATGTTCGTGACAATGGTAAATATAGTTAAAATCTAAAAGTGCCTATTCTCCAAATCAATACAGAACATAAAAAGCAAAGAAAACACAATCCAAAGACAGAAGAACAAAGAGAAAAGGCATGTGTTAAAAAAAGGTGCAAGCCAAGATTATAGCATCAGGACAAAGCATGATGTTGAAATGTGCTAGTGGAGAAGAGGGATAGATGGGACATGACTGTTCATGTAACAGGATCCTCACATTCACAGAAGAGCAGGATGTGGCTCAGAGCAGAGGAAGAGAAATGAAAAACATCACTGTCTGGGAAGTAGAAACTGACTTTTCTGAGACCCAGTACGCTTAGGCAAACTGCACTTCTGTGGGTCTTCTTATCTATATATTTCTCCATCCCTTTTGAAATGTAATTTCATCAGAGCCTGGAAGCTCTATCTTCTTTTATGTATACCAACTTAATAAAAGCTGTTCCTTTTAGCTAGTCATTTATCTCCCCGTTCTCAGACGAGATTTCGTTCTTCTCATGCCTGAATATCTGCGAAGAGCAAGCATCAACTTCAAAGGGAGGAGTCTCTCCTGTAAAGGATGGGCAGTTCACTGAAAGTAAGAGCGTGGCTGCTGGTGATCGTTTTAAGCAAAGTTACTTCCCAATTTTCTCTCTCTATTTTTTTAAAAGGTACTATATATCTCACGCTTTAACAAAGGCAACACAGGAACAACCACTATGTAAGTAAAGAGAAAAGCAAATATAGATGAACTTTTAGATTTCTTAAAGATAACACTGGACCTGCTAAAAATGTCTGATTATGTTCCCTGTTTAAAATTACTCTATATATGTACCCCAAATTTTAACTCTCAGAATCAAATTTGACCCTAAAATTTTTGTTTAGAAGTCCATATTTATGATTATTCACAGCTTGATATTACCTTATCACTAATATAGAATTTAGTGCAAACACATTTGTATTAAGATAAAAGATTGGGGAGTACCTGGGTGGCTCAGTCAGTTAAGCGTCTACCTTCGGCTCAGGTCATGATCCCAGGGTTCTGGGATCAAGCCCCAAGCCCTGCACTGGGCTCCCTACCCTGCTCAGCAGGGAGTCTACTTCCCCTCCCTCTGCCCCCGCTCCTTGTGCATGCATGCTCGTGCCCACGCTCTCTCTCTCTCAAATAAGCAATATTTTTTAAAAAGATAAAAGATTAGGTTTTTTAGTCTTACATTAAATTGTTATTGAAAGTACTACAGATCCATTTTAAAACTATTTTATGATCAGATGTTGGGACCTTGTAATTGCCTAAACAATAAGTCTGCTTCAAAACTTAAAAAATATATTTTTCTACTCAAATAAAGATCTTTAAAGTGATTTTATGCTATTCATATAATATGTAAATTGCTACTAAAGATGGAAATTTGCATCATATTCTAAAATTCTTAAGCCAAAGGTAGTATATTTTTGAAAAAGAAAATAAAACCCCAATAAATAAAAAATGCACATATTCCCGGAATGATATGAAAATAGTGCAACACCAAAATTCTAAATATTTAGAATTCTAAAGTTGGTCACCAATAATCAGTTCTATTCTGTGTGTATGAAAACTCCTCATGATCTGATAATGGTATTGTTTTTCCAAAATGTATCGTCATAGTTTGGCCATAGTCCGATGACCATGGAAGACCAAGTCACTGCATACTTTTATATGAATAATTGATACAACATACGGTGAAATATCTCAAAATACAGTCTTCTGCATGTTTGTGTCACTGTTCATCCAAGTTCAGACTCTTCACGAAAACACAGGCATCGTCTTCATTCGAACTTGGATGTGAAATCTGTCTGTAATTTTTAACTGTGGCAACAACATCATGATCTTGAGAAGTAATATTGAATTATATATGTATTCTGCTTCAAGATTTTTATTTCAAAACACTTTGCCAGCATATTATTTTATGCACAGCATTCATTTTTTGATGCATTTATCTACCCTGCCTGTTTTAATTAAATCATCATTGCACTCTGATGTTTTTGCTAATTTTGGATGATGGATCCACCACTGTTTGTTTATAAAGGCTGATTGGAAACAAGGCATTCATTATGTCGTGCCTGATAATTTGTTCACTTCATTATCGCGGGGCACTTGCTGTAGTTGCATTTTGTTATCATCAAGTTTTTATAAACACTGTGTTCTCCCTCGATTGATTGGCCTCAGCAGCGTCATCTATGCTTGTAGTCACCAAATTCTTGTCATTTCTGCTCTCTTACAAAATGCCTGCCTAATAAACAGAAAATTATGTTTTCAAGAAAACCTGCATCTCAGACATTTCTCTAATAGATCTTTGATCCACAGATACGCTATCTGGGTAAATGAACAAGTGGGCCGCTATTCCCACAGTGTACTGCATTCACTACTACAATCAGCTTCCTTAATGAATTGCTTTACATTTGCGGGCTTGTTGAGATCTACTTTGAAAACCTTCCCCATTCTTCACATCACCGTAAATCCCATTGTGGAAAACAAATTCCCACATACAGTTCATGAGCATTTTAAAAAGAGAGAAATGTTAATTTTAAAGCAGACCTTTGAGTTGACTGTCATTTCAGAAAGTGTACTGAAGAGGCACGGGAAAGAAATAATTGAGCTGTGATTTTCTTAGCTCTCGCTTGCAGTTATACCATTGAAATTGATATTGATTCTTTTGAATGATACACGAGGAAAACCGTCAAAATCTGGAGAGTCTGCATAAGACACGGGAAAGTAATAACTTGCTTTTCCCTCTAAACCTTATGTATATATCAAAGCTGGGCCTCGGGGAAACATCCAGACATCTCCTAAATAACCATCCTCACAAGAAGTCAAGGTCCTTTGCAGAGTTAATGGTGTGTATTCTGAGCTACCAGCATGGCGCACGAGCCGTCATATCCATACAGCCGCTCATTCGACTCCCGTTCATTAGGAATTTGAAAGGTATCTGATTCAAACACCTTGTATCATTTTATTTGAGAAGAGGATACCTACTGGCAAATACTACACTGCCAAAGATGCATGAACTTGGCAATTCTATGTTCTCAGTCTGTGAGTACTGTAATCAGAATCGCCGACATTATTATCCAAAATATTTACAGAATATCAATTTGTGCAGGCACTTGTGCTGGGCATCCTACAAAATAAACTACTGATGATTTAATTTACGAATGACTTACTTGCTACTCATTAGGATAACTGAGACCCTATGCATAGAGAGGGGCTTTAAAAAGCCAGGAAAAAAACAGAATGACTTCTTTTCTACACTGTAGAAACCGCCAAAATTATAACTCCTCTTTCTGGCTTAGCCTTTACATAAAGATTTAATTTTAAAAACAATATTAAATATTCCAAACATCCAAACAGGTTCTCATCACTCAAGTGTACAAATACTAATATTTTGTAATGTTTCCTTCTGTTCGCTATTTTAAGAAGTAAATCAAACTTTCCGGTTAAGTGTCACTCTCGCCCTTGGGCTCTCAAGTTCTCCTTGGACATAATCATTTAACCACAGTTAGTAAGATTTTCACGCATGCAGTATTTTTATGAATTTACCAAGTGTACATCTATCTATAAACAACATAAATACTGTGCTTTACATTTCTATTTTAGCGGGAGTACATGCTGCATATTATTTTGTCGTCTGTTTCCACCATGATAACTTTAGATTCAGTTCATTCTTTCACATGCTACATGATTGAGCCACATTTTTATACCCAACTTCCTTTTGAGGGACAGATAAGTTGTTTTTGCTGTTAGAAAACTGTTACTGCAACACCATTCTTGTACATATTTGGAAGAGTTTCTCTATGGAGAGAGCTAGAAGTGGAGCTTTTGAATTTTATATAATATTCACCTCGATATCACTGCATTTCTTTACTCAAGCTCTCTGGATATGAATTCCTGTTTCCTCATATGATTGTCAAATATGGTGTTATTAGATTTTTTTTTTTTTTTACTTTTTCCAAGGTGGGCATAAAATATTACAGATGATTTATTTTAATTTGCATTATTCTATTAGTGTGGCTAGGCATTTTATTGACTTTGATGCTTCCTTTCCAGTAAATTGTACTCTCATCTTCATCATCCATTTTTCCACTGGGTCATAATTTTTGTATTGATTTGCAGGGGTCTGCCATGTATTCTCTGCACCAATCTCTTAGCATTTTATATCAAGTGCAAATGTTTTCTTCCTGTCTGTTATGCTTTCACATTGTGATATCTTTTGTGATCTCTCCCATGTTATTTTGAGGATCGGATAAAAAAATGGGAATACTTTTGCCCCCAGGGGTCTAAAGATTGTTCAGATTTTTTTTCACACTTAGTATTGCCACCTGTGTCACACAGTAAGTCCTCATTTATATGTCAGTCCTTCCAGGTTTGCATTCTGTTCTATTGGCTTATTTTTATCTGCCTAGACCAATATACCACTGTTCTAATTACTTTGTCTTTATAACTATAGGGAAGAGTCCCATCTTACCGATATTCTTTAATATTGTCTAGAGATTCATATGCATTTGTGTTAAGTCAAGCTTCATTGTAAATCACACATGCACATGGCATACCTCACACTAACAGAATCTAATTTTATGCCATTAAATAAATTTCAAAATTTTCTCCATAACGTTTGCCATATTTTTGTCAATTTTATCTCTGTAATTACGGTTTTACCTATTATCATCTGAGCAATTTTATCTATATTTTCTAGCTGTTGTTCGCATCTAGGAACACCTGCTTTGGGAATGGTAATTTTGTACCTGGCAAACTTGCTCAGGTTTTTTATTGGTTTGTATATTTTATAGATCCCCTTGGATTTTTTTATGTAGATAACTATATAATCTACAAATAATTTGTGTAAGATCAGATTTATGTTTTTAATGTTCTGGAGAGCCTACAAGCCCATATGGACATGGTTATTTTACTGTAGGAAGGTTTTTCTCTATTGATTCAGTGGCTTTAGGTGGACAGAAATCTATTCAGATATTTTTGTTTCTACTTGATCCAATTTTGTTCAGTAATATATTTCTAAGATATTATCCATTTTTTCTCAAGTGGTTAAGTTTATTAACACAAATTTGTACAGAGTATTTGGGGAGTTATCTATAATTAGGTCTTCTACTTTCTTCCTTATATTTTGCTTCTTTCGACTCATCTCTGCATTTTCTCGAACACCTTATCAGATGATGTGTCAATATGATTAGCTTTCCCAAAGATTCTCTTTATTGTAACTGCATTCTATTTCATTGCCTTTAACACCTTGTTTATCATAGCCCTTTACCATCTTTCTTTGGATTTATTTTGCTGTGCTTTTCATAACTGCTCATCAATTTTCAACTCTCATTTTCTAACTAAACATTTAAGGCTGAAAATCACCCTCTAACTACAGGTTAACCCTAACTTATGTCTTAATATGCAGTATTTTTCATTTGTATTCAGCTCAAAGTATTTTCTGGCTTTTATTATGATTACTTATTTTATCCAAGAGCTATACAGAAGTATGTCCTTAAATTTACCAAACATAAGATTTCTTCCTTTCTTTGCTTTCACTTAATGATCAGAGAACACAGTCTCTATGTCTTGTTCTTGGCCAATTACCGTGTTTCACATTTCCTAGATCCTAACTACCTCTCTCTTTGTCCAATATAGTTATTGTTAAGAACACTGTCTCAAATTTTTCTATTATGCCAGGAAATTAGTAAATTTCTCCTGCTCAAAATCAGCCATTAGGATAAAGTCTAAAACGCCTGCCGGGCTCTGCATGGTCTCGCCAGCACTTTTCTCCCCAGCTCCCTCTCGGCTTTCTGGTTTGCGGTATACATGTTAAACATTGCACCCTTTCCATTTCCAAATCATACCATACTCTTCCCTGCCTCTAAACCTTTATTCATTAAGTGTCCCCACCACTGTCATCTAGTTAAAGTTCTTTACTTAGTGACCTCCAAGAAGCACTACGTCTGAGGAAGGGGACCCCAGTCATACCACATATACCCTCTGGCGTCGTATCTCAGCACTGTGTTTTAGTTCACTTCTCTGTGTGTTCCCTCCAGCTAGGATAAATTCCATCTTGGGCACTGTTGTACCCCAGGACACAAAATCCAATGCATGGGGGTTCTGCACACACACACACACACACACACACACACACAATGAATTGAACTGCAATGCTAGAATCAGCAGATAAACACAGGGACGCCAAGATCCAATTTCTCATTTTTAAAATCATCACAGGTTTTTTTGACAAAAAACAAAGAACTTTTCTTAGAGGAGAAAGAAATCCTTTCTCGAAATGCAGGATTTTAATTACAGTACAGCTTCTCTGGCACCAGCAAGATGCTAGCCACCAAATCCGGAAAGACATGTGAAAAGGGATATTTTCATCTCTGAAGCGGTACTTCTCCTGAGTACTGACTGATCTCTTTTACATTTTTAAGATTCTCACCTTTGCTGCTCATTAGAAAGAAAAAAATAATTCTAAGACTGAGACTGTGTTTTCTGCATTATCTTGCAGGACTGAAAACTCTCTGCTGCTGTTGGTAATTTTCTTAAATCTAATGGTCTCTTTTATGTATGTATTAAAAATTGACAAACACCTCTCTGTACAGTGTTTCATCTCCATAATAGCCTGAGCCTTGAGAAAGGTTGGGGCCCGAGCAGTGTACTATTATACCACACACAAAAAGACGACAAGAAGTCTCATTGCTGACCTCAGCCGGTCAGCTTACTGTACCCCATCTTTCTTTTAACGCAGGGAACTACTCAGATACTCTTTTCCATGTGTCTTATTTTGAGTCATTCTCAGTAATTTACTGCCATAATTTATAATCACATTAGAGCCCCACAGGTTAATTACAGAATCTTCTGTGTAAAAAATGTATTTCTCTTTCGTTCGGTTCAATAACATAGCCTTTATTTCGCTTAGCAGTCTCTGAATTTTCTACTATAGAACTAACTGGTAAATGGACTGGCCCAGGATGACCTATCCGTAATTTTATAGGCCTATTTCTCAACTCTCACCTAATTCCCTTCCAAACTGATGAAATTAGTTCTTGTATCTTCTGTATTATGTTGCAGTTTCAGTGACCCTCAATCGTCTTGCTGTTGATGGAAAAAAAAAAAGTCTAACATTTTGCATTCATAAAAATCTTCTAACCTTTTGCATAAAGGACAAAGTTCCACAAAACTGAATGGGTGGGATATGTGTATATTTTGTAATTACTCCACTGGACACACACACACACACACACATACGTACATAATCACTGCTTTCCCATAAAGTTATAATTATATTCTAATTAAATGGAAACTGTCTATAAAAATATCTTCATTATTAGTAGTAGATAAATACATTCTTGTAATAGTTGGAAAAAAAGTGCTCTAATGGCAACACTTCCTTGGGGGGGGAATACATTATTTAACATAGACACTTCCCATATAGAGCTAGTTTTCATAATATAAATTGTGATTATGTGATTAAAGAAGCATTTGCATAATGCAGGCCACTTTTCTTTATACTCTAATATGAACTTGAGATCAGTATGGAAGTTGAGATTACAAACTAATATCTCTCAAGGAGTGAAAAAATAGAGTATAAGTGAAATGACTTTTTAAAATTTATTTATATTTTATTGTAACAACAGGTGATAATGGATTTTTAATCACTATAGTTTTGATGAGAGGAAAATTGAGGCCATTACTCTTCTAATAAAGCTAGATGCAAATATGGGGTTTGTTTAGTGATATTCAGGCTCTATAACTTTCTTGTAGACTATTAAAAATAAAAGCAAATCCCTTTATTGTTAAAATTCTTCCAACGTAAAATAATGTTGTTAATGTGAGTCTGAATCAAGAAATTAATCACTACCACCCGTTATTTTTTCACTGAATAAAGAAACCAGAGACTTCTTAGAAAGCAACTCTCGCATTGCCAACAGTACTGGCTGTTTGTGTGTTTTAAGGCTTAGTGATTGGAAATACTGGCTCTGGAACAGATTGCCTGGGTTTTAAATCCAAGCTTTGTTACATATAAGCTATGCAGTATTGGGCATGCTACTTGACTTCCCTCAGCCTCAAATTCACCTATGAAATAGGGATAATAATAATCTATAGCTCACAGAGTTGTTGTGGGTATTAAATGTGCTAAGTACTGAGTATAGTATCTAGCATATAAGGATACAACAATCTTAGTTATTACCTCTATTACAAAATTTCAAAATTGCATTTTTAATGTCGTTTCTCATGTCAAAAATATCTAATCACCACTTAATAACCACAACATTTTAAAGAAAATGTCACCTATAAATTCCGATAAAATTTGAAATGAGCTCCTTATAATTTTTTTAGCTGTTGTTTCTTTCCTATATTTCAATCCTCTTAAAAAAAAAAAAAAAACTAATGGGTAGCTTAATCTCCACTGGCACGACTGCAGAATACAGTGTTAACAGAGAAGAGGAAATACATTACTATTAAAAATCTAGTTGTTGTGGACACCCTGCAGAATAGTCATGGCCCTCCCCACACCCCCCCAAAAAAATTTGGTTCAGATGTTGACGGAATGCCACACATGTTATCAAGAAGTTTTGAAACATGAAAGCTTCTGAGAAGAGCAGGGCAGTCTTCCCAAGCAGGCCCAAAAATGTCTTGAGAAAGCAGGGATAGGAGACTGGCTTGGGTTGTTGTAATTAGTGGGTGAAGCTAGGTGAGGATTCGCACATTTATTATCTGAACTTCCCATCAGGCATTAAAGGAGGGGGCACCAGGCTTTCTTATCAACTCTCCCCATTCTATTCTGCCCCAGCATGGTACAGGTTACACACAGTGATGGAAGCCGGCATGTTTCGGCAGTCTTAGAGACTTTTATTGTTTAAGAGGATGTTGCTAGAACATAATGACACTGCAGAAAAGAGCTAGGCCCACAGACCAGAATGCAATGGAAACAAGGATTTGGGCTTGCAAATTAATACACATTTATGAATGGATTCATACAAAAATAAGGCAATATTATAAAGGTTACCTGGCCGTCTGTAAATTAGCATAACACAGTTTCTCTAGGAGTTACAAAAGTTTGATATAAATCTATTTTGATATTTTAGAAGATTGTGTCTTCCAGCATTCTAATTTTACTTTTTTTTTTTTTTGAAGAGTTTTGGTAATGTAACATTTTTTAAAAATCTATATAGGAATGGATCATGAATAAAAATGGGGGCAGGCAAAAAAAAAAAGATGACTGATAGCCAAGACTGAAATAATTCTTTTTCTCTTTGCCAGTGGTTTGATCCAAGCTATCTGGTTATTCTAAAATCGTATAACATTATAACTACCTATGGCATCTATTTTGAATCCAAGAACTGCTAAGAAATGAACTCTATGTGCACGTCCTTCTGTTCTCCATGTGAGCCTATCCTTGACGAACCAGAGGGATCAAGGTTTTGATATGAGAGCAGACTTTATATCTTGGAAAAGGAATGTTGGAGGATGCCAAAAGAAAAGGAACAAGGGACAGAATTGTCCAGAAAGCAATTTTGACCAAAGGATAAGCCTTGGCATGAAGGAAAAATAAGCTGCTGGAGATACATGAAGAAGTTAATATGTGTGGAATGCCTACACATATGACTCAATAAGTATCACTGATAAAAGGTGGGGGCCTGGAGGGAAATCCAACAAATGCAGCAGTCGACTTGAATGCAAGGCTCACTTTCTCTACGCTATGTTGGCCCATATGAAAAAGAAGAGTCTGAATAAGATTCTGTCCACATTCTGAAGCCAGTATTTGTATTTTTGCTCGTATTTTACTATCACGGTCTATTTAGAGGATGATTACCTATATATCCTCTTTAATTCTATTTGTGCTATCATAGCTGTCTGATGCTTCAGCAATATCCAGCATCTTGGAACCAATTCCAGGATTTTGAACCCAAAGACAAGAAAGAATACCTAGCGACTACACTATCTCTTTCCTTTTGATATGCTTTCTTTCCTATTGCATTCTGAATTGCATTTGAATTTCTGAATTGCTTCTCTGAAGCCCTGAATAGATTGGTGGGTGATTAATGAGGTATAAATGTATTGGTTCCACCATAGAGACTACTTAGCACCATAGGGAAAGAAATCGGGGCTTAACCAAATATAGTGGGGTAAAAAACCCAATATTTAAATGTATTTATTTATACTGGAAGAAAAGAGAACTGATTGCTGAAGGAAAAAAAGAAACCCAGCCATAACAAGAAAGAGAGGGAAGCACTTACCAAGACACAGTACTTCAGTACTCAAATTTATCAAGGGATGAAAGAAAACCAACCGTGACAAGTCAAAATGTCTTGCTGAATTTTTCTGAGCTCTGGTATGAAGATATTCTTGGCAGAATTAAAGGCATGCCATAGTGGGGGGTGGGGCAGAGGAAGAGGCTCCTGACACAAAGATCAAGTGTATTAATTAAAAGTAAAACAGGAGATACCATTTGTAAAAGTGGTTTTAAGGAAATAATACCCCAGAATAGCCTGGAGTACAGACGAAATGGCAGTTTAGTGTCCTGCTTCTAAACCACCTGCATGACATTTTGCCATAAATATTCAATGATTTAAAAATGTACATATTCCTTGAACCAGTAATTCTACTTCTAGGAAATTTTCCTGAGGAAATTATGATAAATAGCAAAAAAGATTTATCTACTAGAATGATCACCACAGCACTATTTAGGATAGTGAAAAATTGGATACAACATAAATGCTGAATGATAAGTGATTGGTTCAATAAATTATGACACATAATTATGCATAATTTTGGCATATAATTCATTGCCACATCCATAAAATGGACTACTATGGAACAATTAAAAATCTTACTGGAGGAAATTATTGAATCATATAAAAATATTCCAGATATCAAATGAAATGAGTTATAATATAAAATAACCAGAATTATTTAATTTTTATCTATAAAAAGTAATTCTCACACTTAAAATAGACAGCTATAAAATATAATTTTAAGCAATTACTTCTGGAAGGTTGGAGTACAGTTTTTTTTTCATTTTTCTTCTCCATGTGTTAGTATATTTCATATAATGCTACAATAAATGTGTTTTATTAGCACAAAAAATTTTAATGAGCGTTATTGAAAAGTTACAGAAGAACAATACTGCATGATTCCACTTATCTATCTAAAACCGTCAGTCACTTGAAGCAGAAAGGAGAACATGGTTACCAGGGTCTGGGTTTGGGGAGAAGTTGCTGTTCAACAGGTGTTCACTTTCAGTTACGGAAGACACGTAAGTGCTAGAGAGCTGCTATATACCATTGTGCTTAACAATACTGTACACTTAGAATTTTGTTAAGAATAAATCTCATGTTAGTTGTTCTTAGCATGCACGCAAGCGCGCACACACACACACACAAAATGTTATGGAGAGGATTTGTTTCCAGCAAAGGTAGAGTAAGAGGAAACAGACTAAGTCCCCTGCCGACAACAACTAAAAATAAGTACAAACAGGAAATACAACATGTAAAACAACAATTCCCCAAATAATATACCAAGTAATAAAAAACAGGGATTCCCGAGAGAAGGGAAACAAATGAGGCGAACCATATGATTGTTCTGGATTGCTACATGCAGGGAGTGTCGAGGCCATGGTGCAGAGAGGCAAACCAGGCAGAGCACAGCAGACATCCAGAGCTGAGGAAATGAAGGTAAGGTGTCTAGAGTTCATAGGATGACTACTGGAGAGGACAGAGCTGCAGGAGAAGTCCTCAGATCTTCAGAGCATTCAGAGCAATCCCTTGGAGTATTCAGTCAAGTACTGCTCAGCCCATCCATACAAAGATACTGCACAAGCCTGAGACATAACCACACAAAAAGATTAGAGGAAATAATCCCTGGTGCCCACAAAGGGAAGGAAACAGCACCAGTTCCCACAAGCAGAACAGAAAACTTCTTAATTCATAAGGAATTGGAAAAAGTCCTCAGGATTTTGCCACAGTGATACGGCAATGTTTCAGACGAGACGAAAGGTTATTCTTGTCCCTTCTAATAAAGCTTAAAAGCAAGACCCCAAAGGATCAAACCGTTTTTTAATAACTTAAATGTGTCTCAGAACAAAGCTGAAGAATATTTATAAAAATACAAAAACAGTAATCAACTAGGTAAAATTCATAATGTTAGGCACCTAATCAAACCCTGGCAGGCAGGCAAACATATAGGAAAAAATGACCAATAATGAGGTGAAAAATAACTTAATCAAACAGGCCCTAAAATGAAACAGATGATAGAATTAGAGGGAAATCGTTGTAATGGTATTCCGTGTGCTCAAAAAGCTAGAGAAGAAAACATAAGTAGAGTCATGGCAAGTATAAAAAGAACCAAATCAGACTTCTAGAGGTAAAAACTACAATATCTGGTACAAAAAAATAATAATAACTGGATAGGATTAACATTAGCTTAGACAGAGCAATACATTCATTAACTTGAGAACAGAAAACAAAAATTATATAAAATAAAATACCAAGAGAATAAAGACTAAAAATAAAAATGAGCAGAATATCAGCAAGCTATAGGACAAATGCAAGCAACCTAATATAAGTCTGATTAGAGTCCCCCAAAGAGATCAGAAAAAAGGACAAACAAAAATAGTTGAAGAAATAAGGGCTTACATGTTTTAAATTTGATGAAAAGTATAAATCAATACATGAAAGAAGTTCAATAAATGCCAAACACAAGAAACAGGAAGAAAACTATACTAAGGCACATAAAAATCAAGCTTCTTAAAACCAGTGATAAAATAGAAAATCTTAAAAGCATCCATGGAAAAAAGACACATCACCTACACTTTACAAAAATTTTAACAATATATTATGGAGCTTATAACATGTCTCACAGTACAACTTATTACAACAACAGCATAAAGATCTGGAGGGAAAAAATGGATATAGTTGAAAGTTTCTTAGAGTTGAAATGACATAAGATCACTTGTAGATTGTGATAAGTTAAAGAAATCACTAAAATTGCACACACATACACCACCACCACCACCACCCCGTGCCATACAAGAGACTCTAAACTCTAGGAAACAAACTGAGGGTTGATGGGAGGGGAAAAGGGTGGGGGGTAGGGTAACTGGGTGATGGGCATTAAGGAGGGCACGTGATGTAATAAGCAACTGATGAATCACTGAACTCTACCTCTGAAACTAAGAATACACTATATGTTAACTAATTGAATTTAAATAAAATTTTAAAAACAGTTATAGCTAATCAGACAAAACTGGTGATTAATAACATCAAAAAAGTACTAGACTAATCTGCAAGTAAACAAAAAAAGGGGGAATAGGGAACAAAGAACAGATAGGACAAATATAAAACAAATAACATGATAGACTTAAACTCAATCATCTCAGAGATCACATGTTCTCACCACACACACACACACACAAAGTCAACTATGTAAGGTCATGGATCTGTTAATTAACTTGATTTTTGTAGATACTTCACAATGTATATGTACATCAAATCATTATATTTTACACATTAAATATAGACTGTCTTTATTTGTTAATTATACTTCAATAATGCTGGAAGAAAATTTAAAAATCACATCTATATGCAAACAGGATGAACATACCAATTGTAAGGCATAAAGTATCAAAATGTATGAAAGGGGAAAATCCAACTATATGCTGTGTTGCTGAATGTAAGAAAATATATTTTTAAATATAAAGACAAATAATTTAACAGTAAAAAATACAAAAAAGATATATGCTAAAAAAATTTTCTTTAGGCTGGTGGTGCTATTTAACAACAGAGAAAGTTGATTTTGGTCAAAAGAATATTAATAAGGCTAAAGAAGGTTAATTCATAATGATAAAAGGGTCAATTCATCTAGAAGACATAACCTTCTAAGCATTTGTGATCTAATAACAGAGCTTCAAAATACATAAAATAAAAACTGATGAAATTCCAAGGGAAATGGACAAATCCACGATTATAGTCAGAGATTTAAATACTACTGTCTCAACAATTAATAGAGAAAATAAACAGAAAAGCAGTAAAGATATAGAAATCTTGAACAGCAACAGACAGCTTGACCTAATTTACTGACATTAATAAAACACTCCACCCAATAAAAGCATACCTTTTTTCAAGAGCAGATAGAACATTTACCAAGGTAGAACATATTTGAAGCAATATACAGGTATCAATGAATTTAAAATGATTTAACTCATATACAAAGCGTATTCTCTGATCACAATGAAATTAAATTATTAATCCGTAACAGAAAGATAACTTAAAATCCTCACAGATTTGGAAATTATATAACACTTTTAAATAATTATATATTAAAAAAAAGAAAAAAGTGAAAGTATTTTAAATTAAATGAACATGATAAGAGAATTAATCAGAACTTTAGAGATGCAGCAGCAGCAGTAGATAAATGGCAACAATAACTACAAAGTTATATACAAAATTATGTTAGCAAAGAAGACAAGTCTCAACACAGAGATCTTCTCTTCCATTCAAAAAATACAGGAAAAGTAAAGCAAATTAAACCTAACCCAAGCAGAAGAAATAAAATATTTTAAAAATCAGAGCCAAAAATCAGTAAAATAGGAAAAAAAACGATACCAATGGAACCCAAAACTGGTTTTCTCAGAGAATCAATAAAATTGAGAAAAACCTGCTACACTGATCAGTAAAAAAGGAGAAAGCACACAAATTACTAATAGAAGAAACAGAAGAGGTGATATGACTGCTGAGTCTACAGATACTAAAAGGATAATCAAGAAATAGTATGAACAACCTTAAGACAGTAAATCTGACAATGCTAATGAAATTGACAAAAGTCTTTGAAAGACAGAAACAACCAAAGCTCAATGAAGAAGAAAGAGACTATCTCAACAGTCCTATATCTACTTGTATTAAATTTATAGTTGCAAACATTTCCAAGAAGAAAACTCCAGGCTAATTTCCCTCACCGACATAGAAAACAAAAAAACTTAACCAAAATTTTAGCAAATTGACTTTTAAAATGTAAAAGGATCATAAGCAAGTGGGGTTTATTCTAGGAATGCAAAATTATTTGAATGTTCAAAAAGTACTGGTGATTCTCAATAAGGATGGAAAAGCAATGGACCAAAGAAAGGATAATATTTTCAACAAACTGTATTGAAAAAACTGAATATCCATATAAAAAAAGAGGGAAAAACTAACTTTGATCCATGCCTGGTTTCATATCCAAAAAATAACTTAAAATTGACTGTAGACCTAAATGTGAAACCTAAGACTATAAACCTTCAGAAGAAAACTAGCGTAAGATAAGACCCAGTCATTCCACTAGTAGATATAATAAAGTGGATTCTATGTTCACTTAAAAACATATTCACAAATATTCAAATCCACTTTCTTTGTAATAGCCAAAAAACTGGAAATAACCCAAATGTCCATCAACAGGTAAATGGATAAAAATATTGTGGGATGCATGTGTATTTCATACCACGGAAAACAACTCAGCAAGAAAAAGGAAGGGTCCAATGATACTAATGATACACATAATAAACATGAACATATCCCCCCAAATAATTATACTCAACAGGGAGAAAAAGGCAAAAACAAAAACAAAAACAAACAGAAAACCCATACATATTATATGATTCCATTTATATAAAATTCTAGAAAATACAAACCCATCTGGAGTGATAGTAATCAGGCCAGTGACTGCCTGGAGAAGGGATTTAGAGGTGGGATGGATGGACTGCAAAGGGGTATAAGGAAACTTTTGCGTTCGTTCATTCATTACCTTAATTATGGTGACTGTTGCATGGGTGTATACACATGTCAAAACTTTCCAAATGGTACACTTTTCTCCATGTTAATTATTATATGTTAAATACACTTCAATCAAGCTGTTAAAAATGCCATTGGACACTAATTTCTCTTAAAATAATTGCATTATTCTGACCAGCCCAGAATCCTGACAAATAGTATGTTTACTGAACAAGTATTTACTGAAGATTTAGTAAGTGCCAGATAACAATTTGTGAATCTAAACAGGAAAAAGTCCTTGCCCTCAGGTCACTCACACTGTACTGGCAGAGGTCAAATGTAGACACACAATACATTGAGGTCAGTTCTACGGGAGAGGCCTGCAGGAACTGAGAGAGGAGGGAAGAAGGAAACGTGGAGCCAGCCAGACAAGGCTCCCATGAAGAGGAAAGGCTTGAGCATCACGATCTCGGAAGGTCAGGATGAATCTGCTAAAAAGAAGGCAATGATATGAACTAAGGCACAGAACCATAAGCAAGCATAATGCAGCGAGAGAGTGTGCATATGTGAAAGAGACAGAGAGAGAGTCCGCAGAGAGAGAGGAAACTGAAGAGTAGGCCAGCTCAGAAAGGCTTTTTGTGTGCTGGCCTAAGGAACTGCAGTTTTACCCAGCTGGCTATCAGGAGCTGGCTAAGGATGTTAAGAGGGAAACAATGACATTATCAAGTTTGAATTTCAGAAAACTCACTTTGGAAGCAGAGTGGAGAACAGTTGGGAGGAAAATAAGACGGGATGCAGTTAGATCAGGTGGAGAACACTACCGTAGTCTCCGCACGCAATGGTGATTGCTTCAACCAAAGAGAGCACGGAAGAGTCTGGATGCCATCAACACGTTGGGGGGAGAGTCTATAGATTCAGACACTGTTAGTGAAGGAAATGAAGAGTGCTTTGCTACAACCAGGCACCTGATGTGGGCAATCAGGTGAAAGGTGGCGCCACTCACTTGAGGACAAATAACAGGTTCAGAGGGAAAGAAAGTTAGTTCGGTTTTGGAAACGTTAAGTTTGATGCACATTTGGGACATCTATATGGATGTATTTCAGTAAGCAAGATTCTAGATAGATCTTAGAGCTCCTAGAATGCAGCAAAACTGATGTGTCACATTAGAAACTTCAGTCACTCCTACAGACGACATTCACATTCTGGCAAAAGAAATAATAGTTACCATTTGCTGAGCACTTCTTTATACTAGTTATTGGGCTAAGCTCCTCACACGCATTATGCTATGTAATACGCACAGAAAACTGATGTCAGGATTTTATACTTGTGCTATGTATGAATAAAGTGAGGCCTGTCCAGCTGATGCAATTTGCCCAGGAACACATTATGCTGCAGTCGGGTTTCAATAATGCAATGCTCTTAATGGGTATAGAATGCCAGAACCCTGTATTTTAAAGGTGTTCCAAAAAATGCAGAATGCAGCTGTGTCCCTAACTCACCCTATGGATTGCCCCAAAGAGCTTGAGAGTAAATCCTGAGAAAAAGCCCCTTGTCTTTAGAAAATAAAGGGAAACAAAGTAAGGAGCAACCATAACATTAATCTAAGATCCAAGCTGAGGTCCCCAGGAGGCAACCACTTGTCTCCAAGTTCCCTCATTATCCATGTTTTCTACTTTGTATTTTCAGATCTGAGTCCTAGCCTGACTGGTTTAACATCTAGGTCCAACTTTCTTTCCTGTGTTGAATTGTGGACTCATGCCAAGTAATGACTTAGCAATTCAGCACTTTTACAAGAGAATTGACACATGAGTGACAGCCTTACATCTGTCTCTTATGGGGTATATGATCTTAGGCAAGTCATTTAATCTGAGAGTCACTGTTCTCATAATTTAATGGAAATAATACATCCAAGCTATCTACTTCAGCACAATCTCCTTCAAAACTATATATTAAAATACACTGAAAACTGTAAAATACAAGTAGAACTGTAGATGAGCACGTGAAGCTTTTGTTTGTTTCCTCCTCTACGGCGTCTCAGTGACCTTCTATGTATAGTTTTCAAGGACAAACACCAGACTCAAAATTATCTGGTGTGATTTATTCCCTAATTTTGCTTTTCCTTGAAAAGACTCTGAGAAATTGCCTGCACTTTACAAAACAAAGAAAATACTATTTTCTTTTGCCTACTAAATTGCATAGCTTCTATCTTTCAAACTATTGCTCACAATCCAGTTATCAGTTTGTCTTCCAAGTTAAGTTTCTTGCATAAAAATGAATTTGATACAGTGCTCCATAAAACAAAAACACTGATATATTTCTCTATATACTTCATGACTATTTTTGGTAATAAAATGTGATGCTAAGCTATTGAGCTCTTAGTTGGTTCATTGAACCTTGGTTCATTAACAGCTCCATTTACTAGTGATGTAACTTTCATCAGATGACATCATTTCATCACTCCATTCCCTTGTCTGTAAAATGAAGCTAACAGTAACATCTAACTCATAAGGTGCTGAAGATTAAATAAGATAGACAACATAAAAAATCATTATGATGCCTGCCATAAATAAGAGTTCAATAAATATCAGACGGTATTGTTCAGTAATATCACTGGTACGCACTTCACATGTGCACAGCAAAGTGCTAGCACACTACATATTCCTCTATTTGTTTTTTAAATCTCTATTTTCTCTTGCTTCTCATGTCTTCCTTATATCCCATAACCTCATTTCATCATTCAGTAATAATGTCTTTTTGTTGCCATGTCTAGTCTGTTAATAAATGAGTTTCCAGCCCATCCACCCCCAATACGGAAGCATTCTGTAATCAGACTATTTTTTACATGGAACTCACTAGCAATTACCTTTGTGCATCGTACCTCCATTAATATAGGAATATCATGTCCTAAGTTTAGCCTTCTCAACAATTCTGAGATAGCTGAGAAGGATCTCGAGTTCTTCCGATTTTTAACTGATGTCCTTATGTTCCTTCAATTTGCATGACCAGATCATGCTTCCTTATGCTCCTCTCATTTGTTGTAGCAACAACAGACAGTGAATATTTTAGAAGTTCTAGTGAATTTTATGGAATTGTGCCCACGTAGTTATGCAGCTATATTCCTATAATCACTGTATAATTCAATCTTGTATACCTCATTTTCCCACAGCCTAATCTTTGCTTCAATCATGTGGCCTGCTTCTTTCTCCCTCAGCCTTACATGCACAGAAATCTTATTTGGTCAGTATTTCCAGACTGGATCTACTTCTCAGGAGTAGGTTCACCTTATCCGGGCTCACAAGAACGACTATAAAACTGAAGTCATCATTTACTAGTTTCCAAGGAAAATATCACTGTGACATAGTTCGGGATCCTGGCATTAACAGAATCATCACATTCTCTGGTTGACATTATACGTAGGGAACAGAAAATCAGATGCCATGGAGAAATTACTTTCACAGCTACTGAACAAACATGAAGTTTCATGAGCAGAACACTATCTCGCTCAGCAGACTTACATAGACAGCAATACCCAGAGTTGCCTCAAGCAAGGGATCAAAGTAATAAAAATCAGAGAAATCAAATGGTTAAAAGGAACAGAGGAAAACCTTTATAAATGGAATTGAGTTTCTGACAGTCAGCTGACAAAGGTTTCCTCTTCGATGGACAGTGTTTTAATGAGCCCAGCTAAAGAAATGTCTCTCTCTCATTCTCTTTCAATCTCTTTCCTTAGTTAGTCCTTCTACTGTAGGGGGACTTGTTCTTTCTTTAACTGTATTACAATATTCAATTCAGATTATCATTGTCTCCTTGCGGCAATTTGGCATTTTTTTTACTCTGATCTGACATCTATCTATTGATTTTATTGTTCAGTTCTATAAATGTAATCTTTCTTCTTACAAATTCCTGGGGATAGTATTATCTAAATTTTGGTAAAGATTCCAAACTCACAAGAGTTTAGGCTGAGAATATTAGACATCTCACGGAAATGTTTTCTTTCGTAAGAAAAAAATCACACTAAAAATAATTATGCTCACACACACATCCCCCATATGAATGTTTTGGCATACAAACAACAACTCAAAAACTGAATTGTAAAAGGAATCCACTTTGGGTTGGGGACATTTGTCTAAGCACAGTCCTGGCCTCTCTCTGCCTTTGATTCATTTTACTCCTAGGGAAGTGGCCTTTTTCAGTTAGTAATTTACAAAAGAATAACTATTTAGCCATACTCAGCTCAGCATTATCTTTCTTCCTTTTGGGAGCAACCTTGCCTCCATGTCTAAGTGTTTGGTCTAGCTAACTAGGAGTGTGATGGTAGGCATACGTCTAATTCTGGTAGGAGAAATTTGGTAGGAGAAAGCCACTTTACTAACAAATTCAGAGTCCTGCCCTCAAAGCCGGCCACAATGAATGTGTTCTTTTACCCTTATTTACTTCTAATTTCTCAACTTACTCATAAACCAGGTGGGAGATGGGCATACAATTTGCTAGCCCATCCCTTGGAAATTCCAAATCCAGTGAAAGCTAAATTTTTAGTACCCTTAATCCACACGCCTATCAACTTCAGGTGACTTAGCAGCAAACTTTGGATCAATAATTTACTATTCAGCCTAGAGAAGATTCTAAATTATTGTCGTCTAAAAAATGTTTTATAGGCCAGTGCACACATTTTTTTTAAGTTGGAGCCGTGCAAAGCTCTCCGCACGCTGTTTTAAGCACTAATGTGTTTCTGAGATCACACAGGTCTGGAAGGACGCACTTTCCCTTCCCAAAGACATCCTTAAGCCAGACACTTTAATTAATTCTTTGGGGGCAATGTATTGAGGGAAGACTGCTGGGACCATTTTCACTTATACCACCAGCTTTTGTGTGAAAGGTGAGATGTGTTTAGCTCCACGTCTCAATTATCCTGCCTTTGCTCTAGTTGCCCACATCAGGTCATGCTGCTGGTAACAAAATCGTTTCAGGACCCTTGTGCAACAGTGAAGATAAAGTATGATAGAATTCTCTTCTTTTTAATGAGAAAGCTTTTCCAAACTTGACAAAACAGTACTGTATGACCACTTGATTTTAGTCTTTATGAAGTAAATTTATTCCCAATCAATTCCCTCTGTTCACAAGTAGATTTAGTTTTTCATTAAGATTTGTTAGGATAGTGATATTCGGTATTTGCTGAGTCTCCCAGTAAGACACTGAATTTATTGGCTACCTTTCCATCTTCTTTCAAGGCTGTTCGGCTTCAGCAAACAAATTTTAAAAAGTCATTTTTTCACTGAGAGAATGGTGTTGACTCCTTGTTAGAATTCTGATTACACGGTTCGCCCTTTAAAGGTAAATTTCAGAAGTAGATACAGTTGCCAAAATCTCTCATTTAATTTGATTAAGGTATTATTTAAAAAAAAAAAAAAAACTAATTCCACCTCCTCAGATCTCTTTGACATTCAGAGAACTACCATACAACTGGTCAAGTGGTCGCATGAATGCTTTCAGTGGCAACCTCATCAAAAGAACATAATCAGGAAAATTATTGCTGACTATTCCCCTTCAGAATATTCTGTAAAGCATGGGAGGAATGTGGAAAGCGAGTCACATGCCTAGACTTTCCGGACGGCGACGAGGACCCTTGTTCCTTGTTGATCTTAATCAGGTATGTAATTGCCTATTTAATTCTCAAAAGTTAAATAAACTATTATTTATTCCCAAGGACTCAAGCGTCCTTTACAACCCAATCTTTTCCCACTTAGAATCAAACTACAGAGCATGCGTTTAAGACAATTCTCCCTATACTGCTTCCCAGCTATGAAGACGGCTTGCGTGAGGCAAATGTGGTTTGCGCGTGCGCTGCATTCACCCATCTCGTCTCCCGCAGCACAGTGCCTCGTCGTGGCATTCCCGAGTCAGGTTCTTTCCCGGGTTAGGGTATGTGCATAAAAACTGGGGCTCAGGAAGTTACAGACCACCGAGCCGCTGTTTCAAGATTCCAGACATCTTCTAACTGCCATCAGTTAAAAATCTCTCCATATCCTCAGTTAGTATAACTTTGGGGAAATAACCGGTCTAAAAAAGCGCCAAGAAAGTAAGCTATCACGTGCAATATTGCTGTAACTTTAGACTGACCTTTATAATAGAAGAAGCGGTGGTAAGGCTTGGGAGCAGGAAAAAAGTGAAGGAAATCTGTGAGGAAGGAGGGCAGCATAAACTTCAACTGGGGGTGAAGTCCGCAGGAGATAAGCGCTCAAAATGGCTTCCCCTGCAGGGCAGCTCTACCTCTATATCACCAACGTTGATGCTAGACAGCTGTTTTTTTTACTCAGGAGTCTACTTCTCTCAGGCTCTTTGAAATCTTGGAGATAGCACTGTCAGCAGTAGAGGAGATGAAGATTTACAGCTGGTGTCAGCAGCATATTAATGCCTTTGCGGTCTGTCGTGTCTTATGAGTTTCCACAGTGGTTTCACATAAATTTTGACTTAAGACGCATTAGGATAGAGTAGTCTTTGGGGATACCGGATATAAGTCCCTGAAGTCAGATAGAGAAGGGGGTCAACGGGCAAAACATAGGATTCCATAGTAGGGTTCCATAGTAGTCATTATTGCCTCTTAGGGGTTAGATCCAATAGCAGCTTAATCTACAAGAGCGCACGTTCCATAGTGTCATCTACAGCAAAGCTTCTCCAAGCAGCACACTGACAGTCTGGATTAGATCATTCTTTGTTGTGTGGTGATGTCCTGTGCACTGCAAGATTTTTCAGATCATCCCTGACCTCTGCCACTCGATGTCAGCAGCACTTACCTCTCCAGTTGTGACAATCAAAAATGCCTCAAATGTCCCAAGTGGCAAAATCACCTCCATTTGAGAACCACTGGACTAAAGCAGCCCTAGTGCATCGCACTGAATTTCCCATCATTTTATCCAGCACAAAAATATGCCCCCCATGTCTATATCTACATACAGATATGCCTATCTATATCTACGTATGTCTATATACGTAGATGGACTGCTTTAAACTACCTTTTAATGATCAGTTTTTTAAAAAGTGTTCTACAGGGTTAAAAAAATTATCAAAGGGTAAAAATTTTTTGTTTAATTTTCAGATGCAATTAATAGAGTCAGCCAGGAGGTTGGTAAAACCCTTGCTTATACACTCTGATTCAAAGTTTTTCGGAAGGAAATTTCAGGGGATTTTAAACTATTTTTACTAAGTTATGGAAGAGTAATTAACATACTTATAGGGAAATTTTAAAAGGACTTCTGTTTTCCTTCTTTCACTTAACCCTCACAATTACCCTAAGCAAGCATTATTTTGAATTTGTATGAGAAAGTCTAAGTCACTAAGAGCATATAAAAGAATTCTGGAGGAACCAGAAATCAAACTCATGTCCTTTGACTTTAAAACCAGGCATCTTCCAACAAAATACTCGGTGCCTCTGCTAATGCAACTTGAGGCAACAAGCAAAATGTTATCACTAGGATCAGAAAGCTCAGAGAAGGAGGGGATTGATGTCTCTGAATCCATATGCCAGGTTGGGTAGGTGTGCTGGCTTCTTTTTAGTTGTGGTAAAAAACATAAAACATACCATCTTAGCCATTTTTAAGCACACAGTACAGTAGACTTAATATATGCACATTGTTGTACAAGAGATCTCTACAGAGTTTTTTCATCTTGCAAAATACTAACTCTTCATCCAGAGTCCTCTTCCCCTGCTCCTGGCAGCCACAATTCTATTTTCTGTTTCTAAGAGTTTGATGACTTTAGATACTACCTCTTATAAATGGACTCACGAAGTATCTGTCTACTGTGACTGGCTTATTTCACTTCATGTAAGGTCCTCAACTTTGCTCCATGATGTAGCAAATAGCAGGATTTCCCTCCTTCTCATAGACAAATAATACTCCATTGTACACATATATACCACATCTATCCATTCACCCATTGACAAACACTGGGTGGTTTCCATACATCTTAGCTATCACTTATACTGCTGCAATGAACATGGGAGTGCAAGTATCTCTACAAGAGCTGGTTTTCAATTATTTTAGATATATACCCAGAATTGGGACTGCTGAATCATATAGTAATTATATTTTGGGTTTTTTTTGTTTTTTTTTTTTTTGAGGACGTTCCATACTGTCTTCCATAGGAGCTGCACCATTTTACATTCCTACCGAGAGTACACAAAGCTTACAATTTCTACATCCTTGCCAACACTTTGTTATTTTCTGGTTTTTTGATAGTGGCCATCTATTTTCTGTTTTTTGATAGTGAAGTCGTATCTCATTATGGTTTTGATTCACATTTCCCTGATGATAAGTGATGCTGACCATCTTTTCTTGCGCTTGTTGGCCGTTTCTATATCTTCCTTAAAGACATGTTTATTCAGTCCATTGCTTATTTTTAAATAAAAATATCTGGGGTTTTTTGGTGAGTTGTAGTGTATGTAATATATTGCAGAGATGAGGGGTGCTTGGGTGGCTCAGTCGGTTAAGCATCTGCCTTCGGCTCAGGTCCTAATCCCAGGGTCCTGGGATCGAGCCCTGAGTTGGGCTCCCTATTCCCTGGACAGCCTGCTTCTCCCTCTCCTTCTGCGTCTCCCCCTGCTTATTCTCTCTCTTCCTCTCTCTCTCTCATGAACAGATATAATCTTTTAAAAAATATATTGTAGAGATTAACCCAATATCAGATATATGGCTTGCAAATATTTTTTTCCGTTATGTAGTTTGCCTTTCCACTCTTTTGACTGTTTTATATACTTTTATATGTAAAGTGAATTGTTTTCTTAATTTCCTTTTTGGATTGTTCGTTGTTAGTATACAAAAACACAAATGATGATTTTGTATCCTGCAACTTTGCTAAATTTATTAGTCCTAGAAGTTTTCTAGTGGAATCTCCTGGGTTTTCTACATCCGTCATGTAGCAGAGATAATTTTATTTCTTCCTTTTCAATTTGGATGCCTTTTATTTCTTTTTCTTCCCTGAGTGCTTGGCTAGGACTTCCAGTACCATGTCAAACAGAGTAGCAAGAGTGTGTATCCTTGCCTTGTTCCTGATGTTAGAGGGAAAGCTTTCAGTTTTTCACCATTGAGTATAATATTAGCTTTTCATGTATGGCTTTTATCTTCCTGAGGTAATTTTCTTCTACTACTAGTTTCTTGAGTGTTTTTATTATGAAAAGGTGTTGAACGTTGTAAAGGTCTTTTTCTATATTAATTGAAATACAGATCCTATGGTTTTTATCCTTATTCTGTTAATATGGTGTATCACACTGATGGATTTTCATATGTCAAAGTAGCTTTGCATTCCAGAAATAAATCCCGTGTGGTTATGGTGTATGACCCTCTAAAAGTGCTACTGAGTTCAGTTTGCTAGTATTTGTTGAGGATTTTTACATCAATACTCATCAGGGACATTGGTCTGTAGTTCTCTTTCCTTGTAATATCTTTATCTGATTTTGGTATCAGGGTGATGCTGGCCTCACAGAATGAATTTGAAAGTGTTCTCTCCTCTTCAATTTTTTGGAAGAGTTGGAAAAAGATTAGTGTTAATTCTTCCTTAAATATTTGGTAGAATTCTCCAGTGAAGCCATCTGGTGTTGAATTTTCTTTATTGTGAGCTTTTTGATTACGAATTCAATCCTCTTACTCATTATATATCTGTTCGGATTATTTATTTCTTCTTGATTCAGTCTTGGTAGACTGCTTGTTTCTAAAATTTATCCATTTTTTCCAGGTTATTCAATTTGTTGGCATGTAAATGTTCATCGTAGTCTCATGATCCTTTTTATTTCTATGGCAGGAATTTTAATGTATTCTCTTATATTTCTGATTTTATTTACTTGAATCTTCTCTTTTTTTTTCTGAGTCAGCTAAGGGGTTTGACAATTTTGTTAGTTACAAAAAAAGCAACTCTTAATTTCATTGATTTTTCTATTTTTTCAGCTTTCTATTCCATTTCTTTCTGCTCTAATAGTTATTTTATTCCTTCTGCTAACTTTGGGTTTAGTTTGTCCTTTTTCTAGGTCCTTAAGCAAAGTTAGGTTACTTTTTTATTCTTTTTAATATAGGTATTTACCACTAAAAACTTTGCTCTTAATACCGTTTTAGCCGTGGCACCTAAGTTTTGGTATGCTATATTTTTGTTTTCATCTGTCTCAAGGTTTTTTCTTTTATTTTTTAATTTCCCATGTGATTTCTTTTTTAAGCTACTGCTTGTTCAAGAATGTGTTGTTTAATTTCCACATATTTGTGATTTTTCCAGTATTCCTTTCGCTATTGATCTCTAGTTTCATTCCACTGTGGTCAGAAAATATACTTGGTATGATGTCAGTCTTCTTAAATTTTCTTCTTTAGTGGCCTAATATGTGATCTATCCAGAAGGACTGTTCCATGTGCACTTGAGAAGAATGTGTATTCAGCCATTGGATGGCGTGTTGTATGTAAGTGTGTGAGGTCTACCAGTTTTTGACTTAAAGCCTCTTTTGTCTGATAGAAGTATGGCCGTCCCTGCTGTCTTTTGGTTACCATTCGCGTGAAGTATCTTTTCCTATCCTTTCACTTTTAGCCTATGTATGTCCCTGTATCTAAAGTGAGTCTTTTGTGAACAACACATAGATGTTTCTCGTTGTTGTTTTTTGACTGCAGAATTTAATCCATTTATATTCAAAGTAATCAATATAGGGAAGGACTTATTGCCATTTGTTTCTGACCTCTATATGTCTTGAAGTTATTTTGTCCCTGCTTTCCTCTCTTGCTGCTTTCCTCTTTGTGTGTGCGTGCATGTGTGTATGTGCACACGTGTGTGTGTGTATGTGTGTGTGTGTAGCAGCATGCTTTGATTCAGTCCCATTTTCTTGTGTGCACCTTCTGTAAGTGTTTTCTTTATGGTTACTATTGGGGATTTAATAAAACATCTTATGGTTAAAAACATATATTTCTAACTCATAAAAACTTCACTTCAATCATATACAAACACGTTACATCTTTACATCTCTACCCACTTTTTGTTATCGACACCACAAATTAAATCTTTTACATTTCTAGTGATCTACATAGTTTTATAGTTATATTTATGCTTTTATCTTTTATCTGTGAATTAAAAGTGATTTACACACCACTTTCATGGTATTACATGACTTTGTATTTGTCTCCATATTTACTTTTAGCAAAGAGCTCCATATTTTTGTATGTTTTTATGCTGCTGTGTAGTGTCCTTCTGTTTGAACGTGAAGGATTCTCTTTGTCAATTCTTTCAAGGCAGGTACAGTGGTGATAAACTCCCTTAGGTTTTGATTATCTGGGAAAGCCTGTATTTCTCCTCATTTTTGAAGACCAGTGTTATTGGATATAGTGTTCTTGGTTAACTGTTCTTTTCTTTTAGCACTCTGAATATGATATCTCTTTTGGTCTGTGATTTTTTGCTGAGAAATCCACTGATAATCTTATGAAAACTCTTTTGTACGGGGAGACACTTTCCCTTGCTTCTTTCAAGATTCTCTCTGATTTCTGATAGTGAGATGAGATTATAGTGTTTCTTCATGTGGACAGTCCTGTAAACTTTTTGTTTATTTGTATATTTTTTAATAAAATTGTACATATTATATATATTATATATATATGTATTATGTGTAATACACGATGATGTGAAATACATACACATAGTAAAATGATTGCTGTGTTTAAGCTAACTATCATTGCCTGACATAGTTAACTTCTGTGTGTGTATGAAGAAGAACCTGAAAGCTATTATTCTCTTAGCATATTTTCAGTATCCAATACAGTATTAATAATGATAATCATCATGCTGGTGCTTTAGATCCCTACTATTCTCTTATCCTTTGAATGTCTATTGTATCAGTTGTAATATCTCCTCTTGCATTTCTGCTTTTATTCATTTAAGGCATCACTTTTTTCTTAGTCTAGTTAAACATTCGTCAATTTTTTTAATCTTTTCAAAATGTCAACTCTTAATTTCACTGATGTTTTCTACTGTTTTGCTAGTCTCTAACTGATTTCTGTTCTGATCTTTATTATTTCTTTCCTTTTTCTAACTTTGGGCTTAATGTATTCTTCTTTTCTAGTCCCGGAGGTGAAAGTTAGGTTGCTAATTTAAGATCTTTCTTTTTTCTTACTGCAGGTATTTATCACTGTAAAATTCTCTCTGAAACCTGCTTTTGTTGCATCCCATAAGTTTTACATGTTGTTTTTCCATTTCCATTTGTCTCAAGATATTTTTTTATTCCCTTGTGGTTTCTTCTTTGACCCACCGGTTTTAAGAATCTGCTATTTAATCTCTACCTATATATGAATTTTCTTCCCATTATCAATTTCTAATTTATCTTTCAAGTCAGAAATTTAATATGATTTCAATCTTCTTAAATTTGCAAACATTTATTTTGTGGCCTAATATTCTTTTTTATGGTTTCTTTTTGTTGAACTTCTCATTTTGTTCACGTATTATTTTCCTGATTTTGTTTAGTTGCGTGTATGTATTCTCTTGTAGCTCACTGAGCTTCATCTGCATGATTATTGTGAAATCTTTGTCAGGCAATTCATAGATCTCCATTTCTTTAAGGTTGGTTACTGGTAGTTCATTTATTGCTTTGATGGTGTCACGTCTCCTTGATTATTTGTGATCTTTGTGGCCTTGAGTTGATGTCTGTGCTTTGGGGCATGCCAGGAACCTTGGTCCATAAGATTCAGCCTGGGGCCAAAGGTGCCAGGCTGGTGCTGGGGCAGGCTGTCAGCTTGCAGGCATGGTAACTACCCTAGCACTTGAGACTGCAGGAGCTTGCCTGGGTTGTTACTTTTCCTCATTTCTTTTTTATTTTCCTCTGACTCAAATCATTCTAAATGACTTGTCTTTGAGTTGGCTAATTCTTTCTTCCACTTGATCATGTCTGACATTGAACCTCTCTGGTGAATTTTTAAATTCAGTTCTCTTCAACACCAGAATGTTTGCTTCTTTCTGTACTTCCTATTTGGCATGTTCATTTTGTTGATATGTTCATTTTGTTCATGTATCTTTTTCTGATTTTGTTTAGTTGTCTATCTGTGTTCTCTCATAGTGCATTGAGACTTTCAAGGTGGTTATTTTGAATTCTTTATCAATTAATTCCTAGATCTTTCTTTAGGATCAGTTTCTAGAGATTTATTTTTCTCCTTTGATTGGGCCATGTTTCTGGTTTTTTGTGTGCCTTGTTACTTATCTGCAATGATTTGTGCATTTGAAAAAAGAACCACCTCTCTCAGTCTTTGTGGACTGGCATCATACCAGGGAAGAACTTCACCAATCATCTGGCTGGAGATTCCTGGAGCCTTTCAAGCCATATTTTATGAGGAGGATAAGGTGGCATCTTTCAGGATTTGTATTTCCCTATTTAAGAGGTTGTTGGTTACTTTTCGGAAGCTTATAATCTCTTGCTGATTCTGGGATCTGTCTGTGGTTAAGAAGGCTCTCTGGGGCTTCGAGGAGCCAATGAGCTCTCTTTTATCCTCTCTGACCCCTAAGCATCCAAAATATGCCAGTTCTATTAGCACTCTGAGTCAAGTGAGACAGAAACCAATTCTTTAAGAAGTCCCCTGAAAGCTGAACTGTTGGACATACACATTCCAGTCTTCTCTTTCCCTCCTGAGGTAGAAGCCACAAACTGGGCACTTTTTCCTTATCCCTTTGAACTGTACTAGCTTCTAGCTGAAGTGGCTGGAGGTACTCTGGTGCTGCAACAAGCCAACAAGCTCTTTTGTTTTCATCTGCCCCTACCCATCCAAAGTACACTGGCTCCCTGTCAGCATTCTGAATCAGGTGAGCAGAAACCAGTCCCTTGTGCAACCCCTCAAAAACCAGAATACTAGAAAAATGTTACATTCTTCTCTTTCCCTCTCAAGGAAGAAGCTGTAAGTTGGGTTTTTTCTCCTGACTGTACTCAGCTGTGCCAGCTTGGGGTAAAGTCTGATGTGGCTAAATCAAAATGGTTTTTCTTATCAGTTTCAATGCAACTGTTCTTGGCTTTGAGCTTGCTTGAAGTACCGAGATTTCTTAACTAGTTTCTGGAATTCTAATAAGAGCTTTTTGGACCATACATTGTTGTCAAGTCAATATCTGCATGGGGGAATGACATCTGAGGCTTCCTATTCCTCCATCTTGCAGATGTTACTCCCCAGCTTGCTGGTTTTTTAAAAGAGCATATTGTTTTATTTAAAAGAATAACTTAATTTTTAATTTTTTGTCTTAAAAGATGGATGTGATTTCACATGGTATATACTCCTGGTCTCAGAGCATATAATTCTGTTTCTTTTACCTTCTACCCAGAAGGAAATTAGATCAACTCTTTTTCAGATATAAAGATATGATTGATCAACAGAAATCTCATTTAATGGACTCACCTCACCTAGAATAGAACAAATGTGGAAATGAAAAGAGGATTACAGTCCTATTCTAAATAATTACAGAAGACTCCAGTTACTATGAATTCAATAAAAATCCACTTTAGCTTTTGTGTACCCTAAGAGAACAGGAAAAATAGGTTTGAGCACTTGCCCTGCAACTTACTGTGTGATCTTACACAAGTTGTTTCACCTTTCCTAATCTCCATTTCCTCATCTATAACATGAAGATGATGACAGCATCTGCCTCAAAAGTTTATGGTGGAGATTAACAATGAGTAGGAAATAATAAATGTTCAAAAATTGTATCTATTACTATTAACTGTGCTATGTAAATATTATTAACTTCATTACCAGATTCCACCACTTATGCCACCATGATGGCAATAATTTCTATTAATAAATCTAAAACAATCCTCCTCCTTTCTACTAACCTGCATGATCATGTGTGTCCTATCTCAGGCTTAGGCTAATTAACACATGTTTACCCAAATGACTCTCCTGGTAATGCTGCTCACTAAAGCCTTTACCTTTGAAATTTTTTCTGTGTGTTTTAGTATTCAAATATGTCTTATTCCAAAAATATGAGTGACACTACATCTCTTTTAATACCCCTTTAAATAGTCTTCTCTAGCATCACTAAAAACACTTGTTCTTTCCTAAATCAACTAAAGTAAAAGAAATGGATTCTGGATTATATAGCCTCTTTCCATTGGCCATCAGAAAGTAATACATGGAATTTGGCTATCGTTATGTTAGCTTAATCAATGAAGACAGTGAAACTGAATCACATTACAAAGAATATTTTCTCTGAAGCTGAATAATCTAGCCTATTTAAGTTGATGAAATTATCTGGAGATCTTGCCTGTTCTTCCTTTTTCTGCCAGGTAGAAGCAAATACATTAAGTTTCTTGGAAAAATAATGTATTTGTTATTTCACATAACATTTATTATCTTACCGCTGAATTAAAAATTACCCCTGCAATTAGCAGCTTGAAATGACAAATATTTATCTCACAGTTTCCGTTGGTCAGGAGTTCAGGCACAGCTTAGCTGGGTCCTCTCCCTGAGGATATCTCACATGGCTATAATCCAAGTGTCAACTGAGCTACAGTCATCTCAAGGTTTGGTGGGTGGTAGGATACATTCTTGACCTCCCTCATGAGACTGTCGACAGGTCTCAAGTCTTTGGGCTGTTGACCTGAGATGCCAATTCCTTGCCATGTGAACCTCTCCATAGGGAAGCTCAGAATGCAGCAGCTGGCTTCCCTTTTGAGCCAGTAAAAGGAGAGAGGGTGCTTCAGCTGGAAACCACAGACCTTTTCCAACTTCATCTTGGAAGTGACATCCCATTGCTTTTGCCACATGCTTTTCACTGGAAAAAAGTCATAAGACTCAGTCTCCACACAAGGGTAGGGAAGTACCCAAGGGTGTTTATACCAGGAGGCAAGATCACTGGGGACCTTTTAGGAGGCCCTCACACACATAAATCAATAGGAAATGAGCAGGAAAGAACAACTGAAAATACTGGGTAAGTAAGGTAAATTAGGTTCTTTGCTTTCTGGATCTTTTACTCCTAATGCCAGTCAGATAGTAAGAGAATATAAATTGTTTTCAAGTGAAGACTTTCCACTGCCTTTTATGATGCCAAGTTTAGAAGTGCAGGATATTAAGAGGGATTCTTCAAGAGGAACAGCTCAGCACCAGCCAAGGCTAATGAGCGAACACCATGATACTATTTCTAGAAGTGTCACCTTTCTGGTGATCTTTTTCTTTAAAATCCCCCTGGAGGTCTGCATTTATGTCCTTTGACTAGGAAATGTGCAGTAGCTCACTGCAGAAAGATGGAGTCCCGCAGGAGGAAAACTTCTACAAGATATTATTTATTCTCTTCCTCCCTACTTATTCTAAAAGGAAGGGAAATTGAAATAGAGGAAGCTTTTGAACACAGCATGAATGCAGAGCTTGTAACTGTCGTGTTACTTTTAGTTTAAACTTAAGCCTCTCTTGTTCTTCCAGTAGACCCTTTGAAACTGCTGCTGTCAATGCAGAGGAGACCACGTTATTTCAGAGTGACTACTTTTCAAGCAAACACCGCATCTAAGTTAATTAAAATGCCTACGTTGTTTTCCTTCTTGAGCCTTAACAGCTTTGAGGAAAAAGCAGACAATTCAACTGCCAGGGGGAAAAAAGTAAAGTCAAACAAATTGACAAAAAAATCATGGGCTGAATGTATCATCACCACATCCTTCAAACTGTACATTTCTTTTACTGGGCCATTGTTTTCAACTTGTTTCTTCTTGTAGCATGCTGATGACCAACTATACTATTTACCTCTGGGTTTTAATGACCAAAGCAATTACAGTGCTTTGGGGCTCACTTCCCTTCTATGAGGCTACTGGGCTGCTGCTGTGAGCTTTGTTGGGTCTGAAAGTGAGATGAGTGAGCCCTACCAACCCAGCTCCATGCACAGGCAGAGCAGACGGTCACATGCTGTGACAGAAGCAAAGAAACCTATTAAAGTATTTAAATTCATAGTGTTTAAAGTGTTAAATTCATATATTCAGGACTCCTGCTTGCTGTCTGCTAGTCTCCTACTTTGCAAACACTGTAGAGAGAGATGAACTCATGTAGACAGAAGTAATTCGATGTGAATTCACTAACCAGGTTGCTTTTCTTTGGCATTGTGAGGACAAAGAAATTAAAAGACCACAGACCATTTAGAGAGACAGTACCTTCAATCCTAGTTCTCTCGCCTCTCCCTTTACCCCCCCTCAGGACTACCGGTAAGAAGCTATTCGACATGATTACATGGTAACACAGCAACCCCGGGTGGTTCAAATCTGTGCTGGAAGTGGAACTTTTCTCACTTGTGATGATTAGTCTTATGTGTCAACCTGGATAGGCTATAGTACTCAGTCACTTAATCAAATACTAATCTAGGTATTTTGCTGATATAATTAACATCTACAGTCAATCGACTGTATGTGAAAGAGATTAGACTCTGTACTCTGGGCGGACCTCATCCAGTCAGTTGAAAGGATACAAAAGCAAAAACATCTCCCAGAAAAGAAATTCTGCGTCAAGATTGCAGCACAAAGGCAGAATATATATATATTTGGAAGTCATTTTAGAAATCTTTCTTCCCTTTCATTCCCTTGTCCAATCCAATCAGCTCTACTTCATATATATTTCTGAAATGAGGGTAAGAGGGAAGTAGAAAGATACGAAAGAGTTTGAGTCTGTAAGATTTGGTCACCAGTCAAATGTGTTAAATGAGAGAAGAGGAACACAGGATGACTACTGGGTTCTTCTATTAGATAACTGAGTTGGCAGTGATGTCTCTGAGACAAAAAAATACAGAGGAAAAAACATTTTTCAGAGAAGATGGGTTTAATTCTGAAATTCTGATTTTGAGATATCTGTGAGACTGCCAGGAGAAAATGTACAAGAGTTGTTAGACTTAGGAGCTTAGTACTCAGAGCACTCTTGGTCAGGAACAGAGAGATATGAGAGCCTCTCAGCCTACATGCACTCACTCAGGAAATTCAGGAGGCAAAAAAAAATGATGATGAGATGCTAGGAAACAAGGAAACATGGTGTCAAGATGATCAGAAGACATAAAGAAAATCAAGAAGGAGCAGTTCAGATGACCTAGAGAGTACTTCATTTTCTTCTTTTCTTTCTTCCCACAGAAAGGCCCAATGCTGAGAAGAAGAAAAACTGAGGTAAAGATTTAAAAAGTGCCCAATAGTATCAAAAACTAGGAAGTTATTTGGTGACCTGACCAAGCACAATTTCAATGATACAGAAGCCAGAAGGCAGCAGACTGAGCAATTGATGAGATGTGGGAAACCAGAGAAAGTGATTATACCCCTGAAGGGAAGAAAAGAAATGGAGTAGTAGCTGGAAGACAATGAATGTTGAAAGAGGAATGCACTTTTTAACTATGCAAGAGTCTAAAGCATTCAAATTAAGGGATATTTCTGTGTTGTTTGTTTTAACTAAGGGAGAGTCACTCTAGAATATATTTACGTGCTGAGGAAAAAGAAGAACAGGTGTTCTTAATTTGAGAAATGCCTGGCTGGTCTGAAGAGGCTCCATAAATCCCAGAAATTGTAGACAAAGACTGTGTATATACTATTCTGTGCAAGTTAGTTTCCCTGTGGACCCACCTTTCAAGGTCTCTTGAAAACATACGCGTTTAAAACATTGGTTGAATGAGCGGATGAATCAAATAACCATGGGGAGCTGTGACCCCAAAAATGGTCAACAGAACCCTTAAAGATAAAATCAAGAGAGAAGTTAAGAAGTGTTTTTATACTGAGTGAAATAATATTTACATTAAAAAACAGAAAGTTTGAAAGACCCCAAAGTGTACTTCACTGGATATGGCAGACAATTCTCAGCTGTGAGATGTCTAAGCCACGTGGCGGTGTGGCCAAAGCAAATCTGGTGTTCTGGTATATTTCCCAGTGACTAAAGTACCAGACAAACTATACATGCCTTGAAGACAGCCTCTTATTTTTGACAAATAGAACTTTATAGATATTATTGATTTCTAACCCTTTCTCTCTCTCTTTTTACACGACTTTGTATCCTAACCGAAAGTCTTTTGTTAAATAAACATTAAATAAATTTTCTTGCTCTAGGAATGGTTTGAAAGAGGGCAGCTCATCTTAGCTCAGTGTTAGGTCTCAGTCTCCGAGAAGGTCATGCACAAAGGAGATGAGCTGCACTTACTCTGAAAGAAACCCTCACAAGTATTTCTTTTAATGAGAGCCTGGAGAAACAGCTGGGGAGATATTCAAACGGGAGGTGTTCCATCTTGGAAGGTTAACATCGAAGGAGGTGCCACACCAAACAAACCACAAATATTTAAACTGTAAAATGAAAGGAAAGAAAAAAATATATTCTAAATCTGTATTAAAAGTAATGCCATGTAGCTGTATAAAACTCTAGTGAGGGTTGCGGAATGAATCTTTAATGGTATCATTTATACTTGTCCCAATGCACTATGTTCACAATGAGAACTGCCTACAAATCTTGATGTACCATTTTATTGCACAGAAAACTGCCCACCATCTCACAGAACAGCAATTGTAAATTAGAAATATATTCTGTTTGGTTTGAGCCAACAACACATTTGGAAATTTATGAAGTTACATAAAAGTACACAAAAGCATTTCTGAGACAGTTGTGGCTTTTCTTCTGGTCTTGGGATTCCAAGAAGGGGAGTCCAGGCTGCGGGCAGTGCCACTGTTTCATCAGCAGAGCAGCTCTACCCGAGTGTGGCCCCCAACTCCTCCGAATCCAGCCGGTAATGATCCCTACATTCCCCCACCCCCATTTGGGGCCTAGCAGAGATGACTCAATGACCATGAAAGTTTCCGAATCCTGAGAGAAAGTAACTGACACTGCACGAGCGTGGTTGGGTATACTCCTGTCTCTCATGTTACTCGGTTACATTTTAACTAAACAAGACCTTATTATAGGTATGAAATACATGTCATGGCAATTTCAGATGTTAGAAACTGCTGAATCCAAGTTTTCGAGACCAAAAAAACCCAAAAAACAAAAAACAGAACAAACAAAAAAACCTGTATAAAGACTTACTATATTTTAGGTGGTTTTCTTTTTTTTTTTTTTTATCCTGTTTTATCAAAGTTGGGCTTTTTAAAAAATCAGTAAAACAAGAGATTCCTCTTACCCTAGCTCCATTTTGTGGGGACTGTTGTTTAGTGCCAAATTAAATACTGATAAAAATCTTAAAGAATGAGTGTAACTTTCATTTAGTCTTTGAATATTCTTTGGGTTAATTTTGTTTTACGTCAAAATCAAATGCCACATTTAGCAATCCAATGTCCAGATTTATGTTGATCACATGAACTAAGTTTCCAAAAGACAGAGAGCACTAGGTAGACAGGAATGATAATTATATTTTGTTTTTACAAAGTTACATCCAAATTCTACATGAAAGATGTATCTAGATCTAAATACACTCAAGCCCTCACTTTCTTTTCATAGAAAATAGTTTCAAATAAATAATTAGAAAGTTCAACAGGACAGAAAAATTCTTAGCAATGAAGAGAATAATTTAAGGGTAGGACTGGAAACATAGGAAGAGTAAATTTTAACAGATATTTACAGTGCTCTGGAAGAATTCTGTCTACACATAGTCTGTACTAACTTGAGAGCTAGTGAAGAAATGATACAGAAAGCAGAAGCTGAGCCTTAACAAAAAATATACTAATAATTTCTATGTAGGTAAAACAGGTACCCATGCTAATTGCAAATAATACAGCCAAAATATGCCTGGCTATTAAGGTGACCTTACTGAAACGAAGGAGAATGAGTCATCAAATAACACCTTAGGAGGAAGTTGCTTATAATTATCGAATGAAACGTATCTGAATATAATACAATATAGCACAGGTAACATTAAAACACTCTTGAAGTCTTGAGAACTCTGAAGATTCCACTACTAGAAATCTAGTAAAGACGTTTGAACAAAATTGCAGACATGTTTTAGATATCAAACTAAATAAAAGCTGACAAAGCAGGTTTTATTTGTTTGTAACAGATTACACATACTCTTGTCCTATTATACTGATTTCTATTTTGAACTGTAATCCATCTTCAAAATACAGGATTTTTGACTATCAAACATTTACTCATCATTGTCTACTCTTTCAGAATTACTATGGTCACTCAGTTTCTCATGCAGAAGGACAAAGAACATTTATTTTTGAGCAATTTTATTGTAAACTGAGAAATAATATTTAAGAATGGAAAAGATAGGAAATCTCTTTTCCAGGGATTGAAAAACAGGAAATAAAAAGGGAAAACTGATTGAAAGAGGTTATAAGATGAAGCTAGCTGACAAACAAAATTCCCTATTACTTTAAGTGAATATGTTTTAAAATACCCAAATCCTTAAAAGTTACATATTTTATTTTGAATAAAAATTCCAGAATAAACAGACTTGATTTTTTTCCACAAATAAAACCCCATTTAACATTATTTTAAGAAAAATTATGGAATTTTCTTTCTCCTGATCGTACTTGGCACAATGTCTCCTACCTCCAAATGAATTACTGAATTAGAGAATCTACTTTCCAAAGGCTTCAATTAGCTTTAATACACAAAATAATCAAAGGATCACTGATTTTCCGATAATGCTGAAAAAATCATCTATTTAGAATAAAAAGTCAAAATAAATTGCTGCTTTAAGACGTAGTACATGTCTCCTGCATTAGACAACTTTTAAGATGGCCTCACTGAGTCTTCCATGCTCTGTGTCATCCTTTTCCTCTGTATGTAGACTGCACCTGGTGACTCCCTTCTAATACACAGAATACAGCAGAAGTGAAATGAGACATTTCTGACATTAGATTTCAAAAGGTCTGTGGCTTCTGTCTTGTTTGCCCTCCCTCACTGTCTTGCTGTCTTGCTCTGAGGCAAGCCAGCTGCCATGGAGCCACCTTATGGAGAGGCCCACATGGCAAGGAACTGGCCAAGAGCCAGTGATGACCTGAGGCATGTCAGTAACCACTGAGTGAACATGGTAGCAGATCTTTCCCCAAATGGGCCTTGAGATGACTACAGCTTTCAACACCTGTGAGAGAACCTGAACCACAGACACCTAGATTCTTGGCCCATAGAAGGCACGAAATTTTGGGGTCATTTGTTATGCAGCAACACATACCTAATACAACGTCTAAAATTGAACCCAATTCAGGCACATGCCTAAGAAGTTTTGATATCTAGCAGAAATTATATTTTGTGTCCTCAGTGGAAACATTCCTACAAAATATTTGTGTACAGTGACACCAGGATAAAGTCATAATCAAAGATATTCTTAAGAAAAAAATATACAGTAAAGGGATCTTTTTTATTCACAAATTATTTTGATAATCATTAATATAATTTGGCAATATTTTATGTTTACCCTTTTTAACCACTCAGACCTTTTCTGTAATAAGTGATATTTTAATATTACATGGAGGTTTTGAAGGAAAAATGACATTAATGTCTTAAATCATCAATAAATAAAGTTTCTAGAAAATATGAAGAAATTCATGTCATCCAAACAATACCATTGTTGATACCCCTATTGGAATCCTGCCTTTCAAAAGACGTTTCCACATAGCTCCAAATCAGGTTTCCTTATCAATTTTTCCTCTTCTCTGTTAGAGATTTAATAGGAAATGAAAAGGGAAAGCAATCAGATCAGTGGGATAATGGGGTTGGCAGATCTAACAGTTAAAGGGCTCCACAGTCTCAGCACCACACACTAGCCCTGAGCTTGCTAGGTTACGGGTGCCTCCAATGAATGTTTCTGTATATTGGGTTCTCGTTCTTACACAAGTTTTTGGTTATAATCTTCCCATTGTAAATAAGAAACAGCAGATGTGTTTTAATTCATATGTCAAATACCAATTATTGGTATTGTCTGTGTTAAGAAGTCTGAAGCTCAGCAACAAAGAAAGTTGAGATCTTATTAATCATCACTGCCATTTCCCTAGGAGGGGACAGTGGGCCTGAGTAATACACTGTCATCTATTTCTTATCAGTACTGTGTGCTGTCCAACCTAAAATTTCATGATTCAAGTGCAGTAAATGCTCCAGTCTGGTTTGATGATGTTTGGATGCCAAGTACAGAGAATAATTATAATTAATTTTTAATGGTTGAAGTTACTTTGACCTTTGCTTGCCCAAATGGATGCATTTTTGCTTGTTTGTTTGTTTTACCTTGGTCAAGTGTATCTAATCATCTAACCCAGATACAAAAAAAAAAAAGGGGGGGGGTGTTACACTAAGAAAGGACTTCATTCATGAATCACTAATGAGAGGCCTAAGTGGGAGGGAAAAGACGAGACTTAAAATGTAGGTAGGGAACTACTGCAGGAAGAACCAACATTTTAGTCAAGATAATAACTCTTTCCATTTTCACCTTGCTGTGCTTTTAATAGAAGTTTAACATGAAAACCTCCAGACATAAAATAAAATAAAGTAAAAAGGGCAGCGGGCACTTCAAAATTTCCAATATCTAACTGAAAAATCTTTGTCCTAATTAGCCATCTGCTATTATATTGCAGAGATTCACAGGATATAATAATGACCCTTACATCTTTTCACTCCTTATACTCTAGTATCATATTGTCCCATTAGAGGCAGAGAGGCTGTTTAAGGGTTCTTAACAGCCAGGTATGCTTCAACTGGAGAAGCAGCTATTAATTCTAATGTCTTTTGTATTAACACATTAAATCAAAGGAATCTGATAGATCGGGACTAATGGATCCTGTACCCCCTGCTTCCCTAGAGTATATCAATATGCCCTGCATTTCCAAAATACTCTCCAAAAGTTTAATTCTTATCGAATATAGGAAGAAGTTTAAGAAAACTTTCTCAAAGTGCACAATGCTCACAAAATTCACAGAATCTCCTCATTTTAAACTTCAATTACATAGCTGCTACTGCAGAGCCCGATTTTACTTTCTTCTAATATTGCAAAGCTCATAAAACTCCCTCTAACTATGATTTCCTGGATTATTCATTTATTTACTCATTTAATTTTTTTTTAACTGAAGACTTTCTGTTGACTCATAGTCTCAGCGTCTCTTCAGGGATTCAGAGTAACACGGGTATTTTAAAAGGAAAGCTTCGGAAATCTTCCATAATGTTTGCGATACAACACTGATGGGAGACAAAACACCATAATCCTCGAAAACACTATTCCAGCTCCAGCTCCAATCTCAAAGTTCTGGAGCTTTAGAGCCACCTATCAGCATCCCATGACAGGCATCCCATGACAGGCAGTGGAACATTCCATTCCATTGTGACCTTCAACCAGCAACCCCAGAGCCTGAGTGCCCTTTCTCTCTTAAGAGAGAGGAGAGCTTTTCCTTCACTTTTATGCAACTGTGTGGAGGTATGATTAAGGTCAAACTCCCGGAAGTCCAAAGAAAACGATATTCTAAAAAAAGTAATAATACCCAGAGACAAGGAACTGTGAAGATTGTATGTGTGCTGGATCATTCTCTTGAGATGCATCTCTGGGTGGGACAGACTTAAAAAGAACACTTAAAGTTCATGCAAACCCGTAAATTAGATGATAGGCTTATTCAGGATACAAAATAATTCCTCCTTTTATAAAAAAATAAAATCTTAAGTCCCTTTAAGTGTTTGTTTATAGATTATTAAGAACTTCATGTAGTGAGAAGCTCAATACTGAAGTGTTTCAAATTGCTTTTTTTTAAAGAATTTATTTATTTGACAAAGTGAGACTGAGAGCACTAGAGTGTGGGAGGGGCAGAAGGAGAAGCAGAGTTCTCGCTGAGCAGGGAGCCTAATATGTGATGCCCGTCTCCATCCCAGGACCCCGGGATCATGACCTAAGCCAAAGGCAGATGTTCAACCCACTGAGCCACCCAGGCGCCCTCAAATTACTCTTGATTAAGTATCAGAAATTATAAGGAATGCAATGATGAATTGTTGAACACTACATCTGAAATTAATGAGGTACTACTGTATGTCGGCTAATTAAATTTAAATTAAAAAAAGAAAATAAATTATAAGGAAAATTAAAAATTATAATAGTAAAATAACATTTACAAGTCCATTTTCAGTTTTAGTTTTTAACTTACTAGGCAATTACAAACCTACTTGATCAAAATGCTGAATACTCCTCTGTTTACCTTCCATGGTCTTGCCCTTCATCACCATGACAATCATTTTCTCTTAGATGTATGTGTGGATGAATGGATGGATAGGTAGATGGAGAGGTGGATGGAGAGGTGGGTGGGTGGATGGATGGATGGCTGGCTGGCTGGCTGGCTGGCTGGCTGGATAGATAGGCTGATAGATGATTGATAGATAGATAGATAGATAGATAGATAGATAGATAGATAGATAGATAGATTTTTCTCCATAAATCTTCTCCTCATTTCTATGCCACTATCCTAGTCCAAGTTCCATCACCTCCCACTGACCTCCTTCTGCCATGGCCTCAGGACAGACCCTTCTACCTCTTCTCCACAATACCCTTTCCACCCTCGTATTAACACCATGTCCAACACTTTTCTTACACACCATGCTCTGTCCATACCTTCCTCCCTGCATTTCCATCAATTCCCCATGGTTACTCCCAATACTGAGACTTTACAATCCTCTTCCCACTCACTATCTTTCATGCTTTTTTCCAGTTCCTTCTCTCATTTAGTACCAGTTCGTTCTTCAACTCACCAATCCCCAAAACTGCTTGATTATACCCACATCAGTAAAATTTTTGCACTTGCAGCCTAATAAAAGTGTACACACACACAAACACATACATACAGTTATAAATATGCTATGTATGTGACAAAAATACCTGAAAACAGAAAGTGTAAAGGATAGTCTAAGGATGAAATTTAAAAATTATATTTTTAGTAGTACTTATTAAAGACTAAGAAGCTTCTTTCTTCACTAAAAAAATGTTTTCAATATTTTTATGAGATATGCTATTAAATATGAAGTGATTTGAAAGTTTACTGCTTCTAAATTCTGTGTGTGTGCGTGTGTGATTTTACATACATAATATATGCACAGTTATTATAGCTGAAAAAAGATACCTCACAAAGGTATAGAGACAGAATTCACTAATTGCCCCTAGAGTCTAACTGACCAGATTAACGTGGTTTAACCACGTTCTAGTGGTATGATCTTCAGGAGGGTTATGAACTTCTCTGTACCTCAGTTTCCCTCTCTGAGACACTGTAATTTTATCACCCTCCAAGAGTTTTGATGACTAATGAGTGAACACGTAAGTCACAAAAGGACAGAACCTGGCTCAGAGGACGTTCTTCATTAATGCCAGCTAACACTACAGTTGTGTTTATAAACTCAGAAATACACCATAGCACTTTGCACACTTCCGGCTTCACTTTCCTGCTCTGCTATGAATTACCACAGAACGAAAACATTTTAAATGTGATGCTAACTCTGTGCCCTTGCCCCGTAACCATTCTTACAAATTTCAGCCAAGCTGCCACTCTATAAGAGTTTATACCTCCATAATTTGTCTGTAAAATGTTTTAATTAAAGTATAAGTCCAGTACATCTTTTTTCTTTACTCAAGTGGCTCACAAAAATAATTACTTTTATATTTCATTATTAAAACAAAATCTTGCAAATACCATAAGCTCAGGCATGTTAGAAACATCTGTTCCTTCAACCAACTGCACAGCAAACCTCCCACATTGTGAATTTGTTCTAATACTTGTTTCTTCAAATATTAAACAGTATTTTCTTTGTGCCAGTATTTACTGCCAAAGGAATGTATTTTAGTTTGTTTCTTACTGTTCTCTACTGTCCTCAGCTGTTTTTATTATACCATGAAAACCAAGTGGCATTTTAAATTCTGTTAATAAACAGGAAATCTCAGCGGTTTTTAAACATGTGTCGTTATGCTTCGTGAAGACACAGAGTGCTGCATTAGGTATCACAAAATGTTAAGCATAATTGAAAACATTATAGAACTTTGTCCTCCTGCTTTGGTTTCTTGGGCTTCCTAGTACCACCAGCTAATTTCCCAAGGCATTCTATGCACTCTCCAAGTGGATTGTAATTGCGTTCCTTCAGCACGTGTCCTAGAAGAGCTCACACAAGGAATGGGACAGTCAGCTCTCCATTTTCTTGCGCACACTCCTTGCATTATTATAAGTGTGTTCTTCAGTTGTGATCTCCATATGGTCACTATTTTTCAAGCAATCTGTTCATTTTGTGAGGATTAATGTGGTTGACAATATAATCTTACGCAATATGACCTGTGCAAAAGTAGACTGTAATATATCTCAATATACCCTGAACCAACAGAAGGGTGAGCACACCACGGGCAGCCTCTCCGTAGAGAAATCCCTCTTGAACATGGCTCAGGGCTGACGTAGAGATCAATTTAGGGTGCCCACGTGTGTCCACATATTATTAAATAATGGACAAATGTGTTTTCATTCTAATTGGTAGATAAATAGACATGCGTGACTTCTATTCCTGTCTTGGTGCTCCACCAATGAAATGCTTCATATGTTGGCGCTCCAGGGTAGGTCACCTCTTTGGGTTTTTTTTGGTGGAGGGCAGCTGGGTTTTGTTTTGTGTTGTTGTTGTTTTTCTCAGTTGCCACTCTGATTTTATTTATTTACTTATTTGAGTGTAGTTGACACACATCACTTCCACTTCAGAGGCCCTTCATTATCACTTTTCTCAATCATCACTTCTTTGGAAGCATGTATCAGGGCAATGAGTGATGGAGGAGAAGTGAAAGCCTTATCCGTTGACTCTGGCAATATAGCTTTTCGAGGGGTCATCATGTTGCTTTTATACTCCTGACAGAAACAAAGTCAACATGAAGATTAGGTAGACTGGTCTAGCAATGTACCTTACTCTATATGGTAGAGAGGGAAAAAAAGTGGAACTGGTTTTAATATGTCATTCTGGCCACTCAGGAGTACAAATACTCCCTGATTTTGATCTAGTGGCAACATACATTCTTTATTCTTATTTCATTTTTTAACTGGCTTTGATGTTTTCCAAATTATATCTCCTGGCTTCATTTTGAGTCTCTTATTCTAAAATTCACAAGTTTCCCTCAAATTGAATTGGAAGATGCCCAGAAAACTGGGTCTGAAAAGAGATGGCTACAGAATATAAAACCTAGGAATAAAATTTAAAAACAATTCAGTAAAGAAGACAAATTACAGAAATAGGTTTCATTTATGAATCACTCAAAGAGAAGTAATATATATGTAAATAAATATCAATTGGGCTAAGTAGTGATTAAGGTTGACAGACATGAGACTATCACAACCATTGTAAGGCGTGCACATTAAGGACTGAGAAAATTTTTCAAGGCGAATTCAAAGCATGAAGTTAAGGGGTGGTAAAATGCATGCTTCTGGAAATACTTTTGAGAGTAGACACTTCTGGAATAAGAAATAAAGGTTCCTCAAGGGGAAGGATAAAGAAATAATAATCACCTGTTGCTGCTAGTTACACGGGGAAAAATCATTCTGGAGGGTGTGTGGTGAAGAGAAGTTCTGAAACCCTAAAACAAGCTATTGGATTGGTTGAATTACTTGATTTTTCCACATCTGATTTTTCAAATTCAATCAATTTCCTACCAGCTTTTCTACTTTGCCATCTGTTTCTAAAGCAAAACTCAACACAAGTCTGTGGAGAATGAGGTTTGTTTTGTTTCTTTTCTAAGTTTTAGTGACTCATGTCTAGGCTAAATTCCAGGTTGAATGGATCATCAAAATCCAGCATCACACTCACATGTTTTCTAAAATTCGGGCAGAGCATGTTGTCTTTCCTGATACATTACGTTTGAACCACAGAAATAGATTTACTATGCTAAAAAGCATCCAAACAGCACGTGCAGTAGTGCTTCGTAAGGAAAGAGATAGTTAACGAGCGTTTCAATACCGTTCATCTCCACCGAGTACCAAATTCTTCGCTCTTCTTAATGCATTTTTAAACTCTGTCTATCCTAAATCTGATAGTTCTTATGCAAATGAGTTTGACATACACTGTGTAGGATAATCTGGTCCATGCTGACATGTAAGGATAAACAACCGGCACACATGTACCGTTCTGTTTACGTTAAGGATGATCCTGAGTTCAAATTTATATAAGAATTCATTATCGCATCACAATAAATTTCCATACAACAGTAATTCTTACATTCTTCCTGTGGATAAAGAATGCATTTGCCCTTGAGCTTTGGAAGAAAATAAATCGAAAACACGGTGCATAAATAAAGACCAAATATTCATGTCAATATAACAACCCCTAACAACAGGGGCAAAAATAATATGAGGCTCGACTGAGAAACGACGCATGAGAAATGGTTGGTTTACACAAGTTACTCAATAAATATTAGTTGTTATTGTTATGAGACTTAAAACAACTCTATAAAACTCTGATTTTTAGTTTTTAAAGGAATACATGAGGCAACAAAATGCTGTTCTTTTGCACACTAAAATCATGACTCATTCAGGAAAAAAGAAAATCCATTTCGAGGCTGAAAGTAACCAAACTGCATACTCTTATATCTAATATAAAGACTTACAGAAAAGTGTGCACAAGAAATGACAGGTTTGCACTGAGGTGCAGAAAAAGATCCTGGGGTGTCAATTCAGTGTTTACTGAGTTTACTGAGCAAGTTCTTTACTTGGTGTACTTAGCTGAGAACTGAGAGTCCACAGGTACAAAAGAAGTTTTGCTACAAGAGGAAAACACTCCTACAAACCACCTCACAAAAATGTGAACTCAGCCGATTACTGTTAAAATCTGCATGCCTTCAGGTACTGAATTTGTTTCACTTCCAAGTATTTGCCTATGATTAAATAATGTTGATTTCGAGAAATACGTTCTGAAATTTGAAATGTAAATTGGTGCTCTGATTATAAACTTCTTAAGGGCAGGGGTTATTTCCTTGACATTCTTTGTTAAATACAAATGGTTTATGAACTCACAGAGTTTATTCTTCCTAACTGTAATGATAATGTTCAAATTTTCTTCATAACGCTAATGATAATGTTCAGAATAAGACGTGGGGGAAAATAATGTCATTTGATATCATTTTACAGCCTCAATTTTTCCTTTAACAGCCTTAGTGATATAATTGACATACAATTTGATAAGATTTAAACATGTACACAACCATGAAACCGTCAGGGCAATCAAGGTAATTAACATATCCATCACCCCTAAGTGTTTCCTCCTGCCTCTTGTAATCCCATCCTCCAGGAGGCCTCTCTTCACTACTTCCTCCCTGTCCAGTCAATGGATCTTTGTTTTGCTAATATTAATTAGTTTGCATTTACAAGAATTTTATATAAATGGATTCACAGATAAACTTTTAGGTCTCTTTTACATATGGTAATAACAGAGATTCATCTCTGTTGTATCATTTACAGTTCATTTCTTTTTATTACTATTTCATAAAAAACAATATACCACAGTTTGATAATCCTTTCACCTGTTGATGGTTAGCTGAGTTGTTTCCACTCTTTAGCTATTACAAATAAAGCTCCTATGAACATTTCTGCGCACGTCTTTATATGGTTCTATGCTATCATTTCTTTTGGGTAAATACTGAGGAGGAGAATGGGTGGGTCAAATGTTGGATGAATGTTCAACTTTATATGGTCAGGGTGTTTGTTTTTATTATTTACTTATTTATTTTTAAAGATTTATTTATATATTTTGAAAGGGTAGGGATGGGCCTGAGGGAGAGGGAAAGAGAGTCCTAAGCAGACTTGGCACTGAGCGGGGAGCCCAACATGGGACTCAATCTCATGACCCCGAAATCACAACCTGAGCCAAAACCAAGAGTCAGACACTCAACCGACTGAACCACCCAGATGCCCCTATCTTTTTTTTAGTCATTCATATCGAGATGTAGTGATACTTTATTAGGTTTTAATTTTTCATTCTCCTAATAACTAGCAATGTAGACAATATTTTCATATTTTCTTTTTGCCATCTGTATCTCTTCTTGCTGAAGTGGCCATTAAAATCCTTTACTCATTTTTTTGGACTCTTTTATTGGTATTGGGTTTTGAGGGTCATCTGTATATTTTATATACAAGTCATTTGTCAGATAGATGATTTTCAAATACTTTGCCAAGGCCTATAGCTTGTCTTTTTGTTCTTTTAGCATTGGCTTTTGAAAAGCAGAACTATCAATTTTGATGAGGTTTGATTTATCAATTTATTCTTTACTCTATCATGTTTTGGGGGGTTGTATCTAAGAATCTTACTTAAGGGGTGCCTGGGTGGTTCAATTGGTTGGCATCCGACTCTTGATTTCTGCTCTGGTCATGATCTCAGGGTTGTGAGACTGAGCCCCAAATCAGGCTCTGTGCTGAGCATGGAGACTGCTTAGGATTCTCTCTCTTCCTCTCCTGCCCCCTGCCTCACACTCTGTCTCCCTCTTTATCTATCTAAAAAAAGAAAACAAAATAAATTTTTAAGAAAAGAAATCTTACTTAACCCAGGTTATAAAATTTTCTCCTATGCTTCTCCTAAAAATTTTATAGTGTGGGGAATTATACTTAGGCCTGTAACCAATTCTGATTTTTATATACAGTGTAAGTTATGTGGAGAGGTTAAATTTTTGCATATAAATGTTCAATTTTTTTAGCTCTATTTGTTGAAAAAAAAAATTCTCTACTGAATTGCTTTTTAACTTTTGTCAGAAATTGATGACCACATACACATGGCTGTGTTTGGGGGACTCTGCATTTTATTATGTCAATCTACTTGTCTCTGTTGACATGAACACCAGATTTTATTGAATACTATAGCCTTAGAGTAAGTCATAAAATCATGTACCATTCATTCATCCTGATGAGGGAACAGAAGGCAAGCTGAGGACAAAGCAGAAACTGACACCCCACAACCCCCCACTCCACCATGGGATATATGTGACATTCCTCAGGCACTCCTGGCTGCCCTAAAGGACAAAGAAATAGTTAACCTATAGATGCCACAATCCTGCAAGATTTAAGTCTCCCTCAGTTTTACAAATGTCTTTAGCAGTTTACAAGAACAAAGCATTTCTATCAATAACCTAGCTTCTGGAAGGGAATGTAGATACAATTAAGTGTCCTTGTAATCTGCAGGTTCCAGGAAGTTCCCAACTATCTTCATGTTAACGCCTTAATAGAGGGGTAAACAATATTAACTTGACAATGGCAAAGCCTCTGGTATCTTGTGAATCTTCTTTAACATATGAAAGTATTTCCTCAACCTCCCTTTTTCCTTACCTTCCCCCAACCCCATAGTATATAATCAGCCACCCCTCATAACTCGGGGCAGCAGCTCTTTCTGCCCACGGGTTTTGTCACCGGTGGTTTAATAAACCACCAATTTTGCACCAAAGATGCCTCAAGAATTCTTTCTTGGTCGTCGGCTCCGGACTCCACCCCACTGAACCTCACGTGTATTCGGTAACGTCATCAATCCCACTGTTTTGTTCTTTTTCAATGATGTTTTGGTTATTCTATGCATTCAAACATGAATTTTAGAATTAGTTTCTTAATTTCCAACCAAAAAGTCAGCTGAGAATTTGGTAGGATTTCATTGAGTCTGTAAGTCAGTTTGGAAATACTGGTATCTTAACAGTATAGAACATTTTGACCAATGAATACAATAATCTCTCCATATATTCAATTATTCTTTAATTTTTCACCAACAGTATTTTCTACTTTTCAGGGTACAGGTCTTTCACATATTCAAATTTATTTCTATTTCTTTTTTTTCCTACTTCATAAAAGGCACTCTTAAAAAATTTCAGGTCATTTCATCCCTACATATAGAAATACTATTATTTTGGCACATAAGTCGTGTATACCGAGAACTTGCTAAGCTCATTCAATAGTTCTAACAGCATTTTTATAGATTTCTGTAGAATTTTCTACATAGACGATTATGTCACATAGAAATAAAGATTGGTTTACTTCTTCCTTTCCATTGCAGATGCCTTTTATTTCATTTTCTTACCTAACTTAAGAATACAATAATGAGTTAAAGTGATGAAAGTGAACAACCATGTGTTTTCTTATTTTAGGGGGAAATTATTCACTCTTTCAACATTATTATGTTAGTTGTACATTTTTTATAGATGTCCTTTATCAGATTTGTCTATTCCTAATTTACTCAGAGTTATATCACAAATGGGTGTTGAATTTTGATTAATGATATTTCTGCAACTACTGAGATATTTTCTTCTCTTTTACTGTTAACATGATGAATTGTTTTGATTACTTGTTTAAAAGTTTAATCCAACCAAAAATCCAAATAGAGAGTCCAGAAATAGATATACACATATGTAGAACAATTGATTGTGCCAAGACAATTCATTTAATAAAGCGTGATCTTTTAAACAAATAAGGATGGAACAAATGAATATCTATATTCCACATGGAAAAAAATCCTTGACCCTTATCTCATGCCATAAAAATCAACCCAAAACAGTAATAGGCTTAAATGTAAATGGGAAAGCCATTCATCTTTTTGAAGAATACATAGGAAAAAAGTTTCATGACCTTGACATTTCTTAGATATAAAACAAAGAGTGTGAACCATTTAAAAATATATTTGGGACTTGATCATTTAAAATGTAGCTTTTTCAAAGACACTGCTAAAGTAATTCAGAGGTGGGCCACAGATTGGAAAAATATATTTAAAAAACAGATATATATTTTAAAAGCCTTGTATTCAGGATAAATTAAAACTTTTACAACACAATCATATGAGAAAAACTACTAATTAAAAATATGGGAAAAATGTGAACAAATGCTTCAGAAAGAAAAGATATGCAAGTAGAAAAAAAAAAACACATTAAAAGACATCCAACATCATTAGTCATCAAGGAAATGTAAATTAAAGCCACACTGAGATTTCTCAAGATTCAAACTGATCTATTGTTTTAATAATTAAAACAGCAGGGTTTTGGGGCGCCTGGGTGGCACAGCGGTTAAGCGTCTGCCTTCGGCTCAGGGCGTGATCCCGGCGTTGTGGGATCGAGCCCCACATCAGGCTCCTCCGCTATGAGCCTGCTTCTTCCTCTCCCACTCCCCCTGCTTGTGTTCCCTCTCTCGCTGGCTGTCTCTCTCTCTGTCGAATAAATAAATAAAATCTTTAAAAAAATAATAATAATAAAAAAATAAAATAAAAAAATAAAACAGCAGGGTTTTGTTGGGGTTTTTTTGTGTGTGTGTGTGTGGAAAGTGAGGAGTTAATTCCAAAATTTATATGTAAATACAAATGATCTAGATTATCTAAACAGCTTTTGAAAAGACAAAGTTAGAAGGCTTATACCCAATTTAAGACCTAATGTAAAGCTACAGTAACCAAGTCCATAAGATTGAAATAATAATAAAGATAGATTAATAGAACAAAATAGAATCCAGAAACAGACTCACACATCTCCGATCAACTAATTTTCAACAAAAATACAAAGGCAATTCAATGGATAAAAAATAGTCTTTTAAAAAATTGTGCTAGAAAAAATGGATATCCATGTAGGAAAAAAATGAACCTTGATTAAAGTATATAACATCATTTCCAAAACTTAATTCAAAAATGATTCAAACAAATATGCAATAAACAAACATGCAGAATCATATCTATAAATAAAGAGAACAAACTCATCGTTGCCAAAGGGGAGGGGAGGGGATGCGGGGAGGGGAGTGAGGGGATGGGCAAAATGGGTGAGGGGGAGTGGGAGGTGCAGGCTCCCAGTTATGCAACGAAAGGTCATGAGAATAAAGGGCAAGGCGCAGGGAACAACGATATTGTATTAGCATTGTATGATGACAGATGGTAGGTACGCTTGTGGTGAGCATACCTGATAAAGAAGCTGAATCACACCATGTTGTACACCTGAAACTACTGTAACATTGTGTGTCAACTATTCTCAAAATTTTAAGAATCACAAAACCATTCTAAAAGTAAAGCCTAAAAGTAAAGCCTAAAATTATAAAAGTTTTATAGAAAAACACAGGAGAAAATCTTTGTAACCTTAACTTTGGCAAAGAGTATTTAGATAAGACACCAAAAGCATAAGCCATAAAAGGAAATGAGTGATAAATTGAATTTCATCAAAATTTTTTAAAATTAAGGTCATTATTAAGAAAATGAAAAGATAAACAGATGGAGAGCAAAAAAGTCATTTCTTTCCGATTTTACATATTTTATTTCTCAAGTCTAAAATTTTTTTATTTAAATTCAATCAGCCAACATATAGTATATCATTAGTTTTTAAGGTAGTGTTCAATGATTCATTAGTTGCATATAACACCCAGTGCTCATCACATCACATGTCCTCCTTAATGCCCATCACCCAGTTATTTCTAAAAAAGGATTTGTACCGAAAAATATATATCTATATGATAAGAGATGATATGCATTATAGTGTGTGTGTGTATATAAAGACAAACTATAATAAAACACCAAGATAACCAACATTTAATTTTGCTTGTTCTAAGCCGTTGCCTAATCCCTATTTACTCAAAGTTACTCCTTGAACTAACACCAATGATACCACCTTGGAGTTTATGAGAAACAGCATCTTGCACCCCATCCCAGAGAGCAACTAAATTAGGATCCGTATTTTTAATGACTGAATTTCACATTAATATTTGAGAAATCCTGGAATCTTTTTCCAAGCTGGAGTCTTCCTATGCTGCTCAGAGCTTGTCTTGGGATCCCTCATCTATCTCACAGGTGTCAAGACCTCTCAAGTCTTTACTATTCAACTAGAGAATCTTATCCATGAATACCTTCAATTCTAAGAAAAGTTACTGTCCTTCACTTAATCTTTGCCTAGTTGTGGGTATTTTCAGGAATCTGTATCTCTCTCTCTTACTTTTACACCATGACAATAGTGGAAATCTATCCAAATCCTACTTGCCCTTTCGACGCCATTATAACCCTTTGACTGTCTTTTCTCCTAATCAGAAAGGAATCACTTTGTTACCTGCCTGCCTGCCCTCACCTAAGCTCTTTGTCCTTTGAAGCTATAGTTTTCACATGTATAATCTGAAATGAATAATTACTGGTTATACCTTACACACTTCCTTTAGTAGCCCTCAAGTTTTACAAACTAATTTTTTGAAACTCATCTCATTCTGCTCTGGTCCCTGAAAACACAATTTGATAATCATGTAGAGGTATCATAAACATGCTTTGATACAAAATGGCAACGTGATTTATTCAATGTCTAGTACTTCGGTTATCGTTCATTTCGCCGCATTTTAAAAAAGAAAACATACATCCTACATGAAGAGCTATAAAGATGTTGTTCATTGTCAATATGCTGTATGCATGCTATATAACTGGAAGATAAAGTAAAGAATAAAGGAACTCTTGTTCTTTTGTCCTTTGCTTTAAAGTCATGAGAGATTAAAGGTAGAAAGAGTTGGAAAAAGAAAAAAAATCAGAAATAATACATGTTTAACTCTGGTTAAAATTACACATAAAAGCAGATGAGAGGGGCGCCTGGGTGGCACAGCGGTTGGGCATCTGCCTTCGGCTCAGGGCGTGATCCCGGCGTTATGGGATCGAGCCCCACATCAGGCTCCTCTGCTGTGAGCCTGCTTCTTCCTCTCCCACTCCCCCTGCTTGTGTTACCTCTCTCGCTGGCTGTCTCTATCTCTGTCGAATAAATAAATAAATAAAATCTAAAAAAAAAAAAAAAAAGTAGATGAGAGGTGCCTGGGAGGCTGAGTTGGTTAAATGCCCCACTCTTGATTTCAGCTCAGGTCATGATCTCAGGGTCCTGGGATGGAGCCCCATGTCAGGCTCTGAGCTCAGCGGGGTGTCTCCTTAAGATTCTCTCTCCCTCCACTCTGCTCCTCCCCCTGTTCTCTTTCTCTCTCTCTCAAAAAAAAAAAAAAAAATAGATGAGACTATTGATGCCTATTCTCCTCCATACACATGAAAACATAATATGGTACAGACATCTACATGAAAGCAAGCCGTGATGTAAAACTGGGATTGATAAACCAATGAATAATTAAAGATCATTTATTCATACCTAGGTATATAAAATTACCTGAGACTTATACTGCAATTGTCAACGTATTACAGTTAGACCATTTTTTCATTCCAGATCATATAAGGCCTTTATTCTGCGTATTCTCTCTATACCTTACTAATTTTGAAAGTGAAAATATTAACCATGCATATTTTTCAAAATGATCCCCAACTCGCAACACTGACATTACAACTCTTCCTTTTAATATATCTCAAATAAGATGCTAGCTATATAGAGTTTTATATGCTTTTGTAGGGGTTATCAAATTCCACAGAAAAACTTGTTACTGAAATTTGACTCATCACCCCAAGATTTTTTTTTTCCTATTTCAGGTCAACATTTGACATGGCTCAAATATAATGAGCTCGTATGCCAAAGCCTGCATTTCAATGAATATATTTCTCATTTAAAACATGAGCTATTGTGCCAAAGCCTGCATTTAAGACGAACAGATTTCTCATTTGAAGCAGCAGTAGGATATAAAGTTTGCTGAAATAATAAAACCAAGTTTCTAAGTGAAAAACAAATAATTAAGAAGTAGTGAGAAACGCTTCACAAATAGAAATGTAATAAAGACACATCATTGGCTCACTTCTGGTTTCTTAGAAATATCATCTCCTGACCTTTTCTCTACTTGATTCTCTGAAGTTCTTTCTAACTACATTTTGCATTGATACAGTTCAGTTCTCTTTTAACCCATTGGTGTCATTCTTGCTTTTGTACCTACTCTTAGCCTTCCTCATCTTCTATGGATTTCTGGAATAGGTATGAAAAAGCAGAGCTTGGAAAACAAGAGAAAAAGAGATCAATTGGTAAGGCAACAGGCTTTTGCTTTTACTTCTCTGTTGTTCATAGAGGATTTAGCTGGTTTTGTCATTTCCCCCTACACTATAAACCATAAAAACAAAACCTTTAAAGTTTAAATGCACAAGCTTGGGCAGAGAAACAACAAATTGGCCAGTCTCAGCAATGCAAGGTTAATTGGCATCTCAGAGGTTCAGTTTTCATCAGAAAGACCTTGGCACTGATTCTTTCCAGGACAAAAAAAAAAAAAAAAGTATCATCAGGACATTAGCTAAAAGAGAGAGCATACTAAGCTCTTGGATGGGATAGAGAAAAGTTCAAATCTTCTTTTCAGTGTTAGTTCACAGCCAGATTACTCCCTGGGCTTTCATATGTTTGAGAGAATTTTCTAAGGGTCTCTTGTATTTCTGCACATTTTGCAAGTAGATGCACTGACAAGCTCTGTACTGGACTATCTTTTCAAGGATATTTTTATAGAGCATAGGCATAGGAAATTGAGGACTGACTTTCTGTAGAGGAAAAGGTGGATTTGTTGGGTCACCAGTGTAATAAAGATAGTATCTCCTTCTGGCACAAGGGCTAAACAGATTTACTTATGGCTTATTGTAAAAGACTGGGGTTTCCTAAACTTGGGGTTCCTCCTGGAGACACAAACACACTGCCTGAACAGCATTCATCTATATGAACCTGTGTTGCCCTGTGGAAATTGGGGAGCATGAGGAACCAGTGGAAACCTGAATTGTGCAGCTTGTTGCATCGTGAGTAATCAAGGCTTCTGTCTCTGGCTCAGGAGTCTTGGTTTTCTGCCAGCATCTATGAATCTGTGGCAAACGAACTTGTTAACGTGCAAGCAGGGTAGACTCTCAGACCCTTCCCATTTCCATACTCCCAAGTCATTTCTGAACATTCAGTGCACCTACCTTCCTCAAACTCACTGATATTTCACATGTGTCCATAAGGACATGCTGATGCAAATGTCTGGGCCGAAAGTGCATTTAGTCTTTAGTTGCTCATATTACTTAATCCACATATAGGGTGCCAACAAAACATTTGTAAGGACAAGAAAACTTTGAAACAGCTGCGGTATTTTATGGCGGATGTCTTTCATATAGTCGCTTCTGGTTTCTGCGGAAATACTGGTTCACCAGAAGAGGAGCCATGAACTGGTATATAAAAGTAATCGGCGAGTCCCACCAGGAAAAGTATCTGAGTGGGGGTTTATCACGGTTGTTAGTGAACTCTCCCCATTTATAAACAGGCCAGAGGGAAGGCAACAAGGTAACTGGCCGCCAGGCTGACCCTCAGCTGGTTTGCAGACATACCGATGTACCAGCTGCATATGACTGCGTTAGTTACCAACGGTTATGTACCAACGGTTATGTACCAACGGTTATGTACCATAGTACCAACGGTTATGGCGGGCATCTCCTCTGACCAGTCAGTCATACACCCATATTTGCTTTCGCCTCTGCCACCACAGCACATTTTTTCTTGTCCTGGGTAAGAGAGTCAGGATAAGGCATACGTAATATCGGGATTGCTTACAACAATATTTTATCCAAACACACTCTCCCACAGTGTACAAAGAAACAGGGATGTATCCAAAAAGTGGCAAGAGACCCTGGCTAGTGTAGGTAACCAAGAACAAGCAGAAGAGTTTCTGTGAAAGGGAAGTTATGACTTCTCATGAAATTGTGGTTGTCTATAGTAGACTCAAAATAATTAAAAGCTGCGAAGTTATACCAAGAGCAGAAGGAATGGGTAGATGTATGGGAAAACAAGAATAAGAAACTAAGGGACTGAAAGAAAATACTGATTTTCCTTCTCTGTTCTAAACTGATCCATTATTTCTAGTATTCATCGACTCAAAGAACGAAATGATGTTAAGCAGAGAAATAACAACTAAAGGGTACAAGCTACGTGACAGACAAAGATAAATGGCATTCACAACATTCTTTGAGAAACTTCTCATTAACCCAATCTGCCAATGAGGCTGGTGCCTCACCAAGACCAAGCTCAAAGAGCTAACAAGGGACAAAGCACAAGTTTTAACTCTGTTTTCTCGGATTCGAAAGCCACATTAGTCTGACTAGTTTTAGTCCCAATATCCGCCAAATTGTGAGGATTTCAAGCGATGACGGGCTGAATGCTCAGCACAGTGACAGACACAAAATAAATCACTGATTGCTAGTACTGTTGGTCATTTTAATAAATCAGGAAAATGTCAGCAGGATTCAAGAGACGGCTTTTGTTTTATCACAAGAAGTCTGGCTCATTAAGTCAACAAATTGTTTTCAAATGCTGACTCCCATTCAGACTTGGGAACGTTGTGTCCTGGTTGAACAAAAACAGGTCTCTACTGTCGGGGAGCTTGCGGTTCAGTTGGAGACAGGCAATTGCACTGGCCATCTCAAAGCCATATTGAAAGGGAAGTTTTGGTGAGGTTAGTATGCGTGTTACAGAAGGACCTAGAAGGCACACCTTCCTAGTAGAGGGGATTTCAGGATCAAGACATTTTCCCCAGGGCCTTCACTGACTTCTTACTGAGAAGAGTGGGTTCCTACCCAGGCCAAATTGTTCCACAGAAGTATCTGCCTTCTGGGGCAGATTTACTGTCTCTGAGATTTCTGCAGACTTACTACCCGGGAGCAGCAACGTCCAGAGAAATCAGCAACATCAGTGCGTGTCTGAAGTCCTGTTATCTGACACCACCAAAGTCAGAAGTAACCCCTGCACCCGATGTCCTGTCTCCTTACGCTAGGCTCCAGCAATGAACCAAGTGCGGTATTTTCCTCCTCGAGTTTGCCAAAGGTCAGGAATGAAAGGACAAGCTATACTACTATTCCTAAATTACTATCTGTATATCCAAAATGAACTACAAAAGAACAGTTTCAAGGAATGTACTCCCTGTACAATCAAACTGAAGTAAAGCAACTTCTGACTTCAAAAACTTCCTGCCTCTTTGAGCACTAAGAACACATGTTGTAAATAAGATAGTTGAAGCTACTTATTATGCTCGGAAGGCACATTTCCAATTCCCTTGAGCTTTTCTACCTGTAATACCCGCATAGAGCTTGGAGCCACCCCACACAGAACAAATTCCCCAGAGACCAATGAATTTGAAGAGAATGCTAATTATCATGGGGAAAGAAAAGGTTCCAAAGCTCCATTTCATCCTCTCTGATTCTGTACAATCTTCCCTAAAAGAGAGATTTGAAAATGAGCACTTCCCTGTACTTCATCCACTTCTTGAACTAGAATAACTGGAGAGTTTGCTGAGGATGAAAACAGAAGGAAACGGAGAAAGGACAAGCAGACCGTGAAGTCTTTTACTGCTACAAAAGCCACCGTGGGAAGCCCCATCCCTCATCCCAGCAGCGTGCAACTGCAAGCCCAGGAAATGAAAACACACAGGCAGACTAACGCTGAGCCTCTGCGGAGACCCAACGCCAGCCCCATCCTTCCACAAACAAGTAAGTACCCAAGTCTGTCCACACATCACCGTCCTGGGTGGGGCTGGGGCCGATGTTGACTTTGCGTTGGCAGACACCCGAAACGTCTCCGAACAAAGACAAAACTAAAGAAGGTGGGTCCACAGATGTTCAAACTGTCAGCAGGGAATGACTTGACCATTTCAGAAATAATGTTCTTACAACTCTAGAAGAGCAATGAATGGAGGTTTGTAGAAGGAGCAAAACCAGACACCCAGATAATGCTCTCTATATTTCTTATATCCGGTTTTCCCCTTTTAAAAAAAGAAACAAAATCGAGATTTGTTCTGCCTGCTTATAGGTAGTACAAATTCTAAACGTCTGCTCATTTGGCCTGTATCTCAGAATAAAGCATTTGTTCCTGCGAGCACGAGGAGAGGCTGCGGTGGACAGGGGAGACGAATTGTACCCAGATCAGTGCATACCCGTCACTTCCCATGATTTACGTTCCTGAATGTCTGGCTCTTCAAAACAGGTGAGTAGATGAATATCTGTGTTTACCTTCGAGGTTTATACCACAGAATTCCTGAAGGGAAATGGGACATTGGAAATGAAACCTGATTAATTCTGATGTGAGAGGCATTCTATGCAATGGAAATTAAATTTGGAGCCTTGGGGATTGCTAGTTTCTCGAGCTCTTGAATAAAACTGGAAGTTGCAGAAGCTTTTGTGAAGTACAGTCTTTAACTTCTCAGGAAAAAGGTTAAACACTTTGTTTCTTTTTTTTTCCTCAACAGTTATTCTTTTAATAATCTCAGACTTTTCACAGGAATTTTCTTGAAAAGCTTTCATTTCCTTGATAGGTATGGAAATGTGCTCTTTAAAAAAGTAAAAATGCTCTCTGCGTGCTTGTCTAGAGAAGAGAAACACACCCTTTCAGGGGAGAACAGGATGGGCTCTCCGTATAAAGAAAAGAAACTAGCACTCATGAGAAGATATGTCCTAGATACTCATATTAACATTGTGTCCTAGATACTCATACTGTGTGTCCTAGATACTCATATTAACAGTATCCTAGGTACGTATATTAACCTTGATAACCTCAAGAATTTAATATCAATAATGTGTATATATTGATGTCGTAGAATATACCGGCATGCTAATTTCAAATGATCATGCTTTAGAACTAGTCTGGCTGTTGCTGTTTTCAGGACTGCTATCATTAGTTGTAGTAGGAGTGGTAGTAATGGCTACGGTATCTGGGTATCTACGGTGTCTCACCCCTGAAGGATAGGCACATTATCGAAATCGCTTCTAATCTTTACAATGGCCCTGATAAATATTATTCTCACTTTATAGATGGGGATACAGAGTTTAAGCAAGGGTTTGAGATCTTGAAAAGCTCAACTTGAGGAATCGTGCTTCACAAAGAGACAAAGTCAGGAGGGAGGGCAGTGGGCAAAATGGGAAGAAGACGATCTCCCAAGATGGCACAGCAGTTATAGGCCATAAATGTTAAGTCTGTGAACTTCAGTATGCAGGCAGTGGAACTGTATTTTTCCAAAACTAAGCTGAATTTTTACTAAAAATATAGAGAAATATACTCTTCCACTGCCAGATATCTAACCCCCCTCCATGAAGTAGAGCTTCAGCTACAATTTGGGGAAGAGGCTTCTGTGGTGAGAAAGCCTAAGAGGGAGGGGAGGTGCCCAGGCCCTGGCGGATACCCGTCTGAGTTGGTATTCACTAAGACACGTCTACTCCTTCCAGTCTTCGATGACAGGGCCACAGGGGCATAGCTGTAACATACTGGTCTGGGCAGCCAAGGTCTGCTGGCTCTCTGGGCCATGTCCATTCTGCTGCTGGGTGAACGTGAATCATCTTTTTTTTGCCCTTCACATGATGCATAGACTCTGCGAGGCTACTTTAGACCTGCCTCCACAGATTCCCCACAGGACATTTCTGCCAAGCTCCACAATGGAAATGATCTCAGACTCTCAAGTTCTTGGGGCAATGTGGTTAAGGAAAACCAGTATCATCATGGGTAAGCTGCTGGCCTGGCCTCATCCTCTGTGAACCTGATACAGGTGTAAGACACCATCTGATATTGGAAACAGTCCTCCGCCCCCAGACCCCACAAATAAAATTAAAAAAATAAATCTCTGTTCTGGCTAGAACAGGTGTAGAGTTGAATGAGAATAAGAATGCAGGGGTAATGCCTCATACTGACTTGCTCTCGGAAATGAAGAGAAGACATAAAGAGGCTTTAAGGAATACTCTGTAGAATCTTCTAGCAAGTGTCAGCTTTGAGGTGAGAGTCAAAACCAATTCCTGAATTCCTGCACCTACTACCGTCTAACGGGTCTGCCTATGAAAAGGTTCTTAATTTACCTCTTGATGGTGCAGTGTCCTCATTACAAAGCGGCACAAGGACAACTTCATTACAAGACTTTTGTGAAGATTTAATACAAACCAAACCTAAAACTGTTACAGAGCCTTCATACATCAGGCCCTGTTGGCAGGGCTTTGTGCCTAGTAACTCAAGTAATCCTCACCCCAACCACAGGGATAGATGTTATTATTATCCCCACTTTACAGTAACCACAGTCCAGAGACAGTGAGGAATTTATCCGACGTCGTGTGACGATGAAGCAGCAGAGCCGAGATTTTTCTCTCGGGAGCTCTGTGCGACAGCCTGTCTTGCTAGCCTCTCTACCACGTTGCCCTTCCACTATGATGGGAAGTGGGTTGCCATATCACGAATCATCCAAATCAGGATCCTTCGGAGTAAAAGTGGCACTAAAATAACAACACTAGGGTAAGATGTGTACACAGAGATTCTCCCGGGGAAACTAGAACACGGGAGCACGTGAATCACACGGAGGGCCTTACTTCCCCAAACAGAGAAGAGAGTACTTTAGCATGACCCAGAGCTATGAGCCACACTTCCACGTATTCCACTGAAGCCACAACATGGCAAAGTTTTCATCAAGAGTGGCAAAAACAAAATTAAGCACTATCTTCGAGTGAACCATGTCTCACCAGGGTATCAAATTTCTCTTCTGTTCCAACGGGCAATCACCTCCCCCGGTCCCATTCTCTCTCGCTGTCATTCTAGTTGGGGGCCGTCTCAGCATCTTTGCAAATCACACCACTAATCTCCCTATAGAGAAATCAATCCAGGTCCTCACTTGAAGCTGAGAGCAATTGGTTAGGCTCCTCTGCCAAAGGCTTTCCCACTGAAGACTCTCCTTCACTTCTCCCTGAAGCATTACTCATCTTCCACCTGGGAAGCTCCTCTCTCTCAGTAATCAGAAGACTGTGGCAGGTGGGACAAGGAAAGCTGCCCAGGGAGAGGCTGAATGGCTCTTTTTGGTCCTTACTGCTGAATTGCTATTTTTCCAGGCACAACTCACATTTATTTAAGCTATATTGCAACACTGATGACTCACAGTCTGTCTGGCATTCAAAATAAATCAACCAACATCAATCAATGCATACGTATTGAACACCTATTTTAAGCTCACAGGGAGCCTGACCTTCGTTCTTACACAGCCAATTAGTCCCCATTGTGCTGATGAAGGGTTTGCTTTTCTTCCTAGGCCTGCTGCTCTGTCCTTGCCCATGCTGACCTTCATCTGGGTTGTCTTGACATCCTGCCCAGATCAACAAGGGCACTTTGAATTTTGATCCAGGCTTACTGGATGTTGGCCACTCTCCCGTATCTTGGTGCAAACATAAAATGAAATGAAAATTTTCCTTACTGATTCTCAGGACCTCCCAGTAACCATTCACCATCCTGAGTCCAGGAATGAAGGGTCCAGCATAACACAATGGACTCAACACAGGCATATTAGTTATCTCTTGCTGCAAAACAAAGTACTCTAAAACATAATGGCTTGAAAACAGTAAACATTTGTTATTTCATATACTGTCTATGGCTTAAGAATCTGGGAGCAGCTTTGTTGAATGGTTCTGGTTCAGGGTCTTCCATGAAGTCGCAGTGATGATGTCAGTAAGGGTTTCCATCTTCTGAAGGCCTGGTGGGCTGGAGGGTCCACTTCCAAGATGGCTCACATGTCTGTTGGCTGGAGGCCTCAGTTCCTCATCACGTGAACATCTTTATACGTGGCAGCTGCTTCCCTTAGAAAAAGTGATCTAAGAGAGGAAATAAGAAGAAAGCCATAGGGCCTTTTATCACCTTGCCACACACTGTCTCTTCTACTGTATTCCATTCATTAGAAGCAAGTCACTAAATTTAAGGGAGAGCAGAACTAGGCTCCACCTTTTGGAGGGAAGAATGTCAAAGAACTGTGACCGTGTTTCAAGATCACATCACCAGGTATATTAGTAGGGGTTCTCTAGAGAAACAGAACCAGTATGACTATCTATCTATCTTTCTTTCTACCTACCTACCTGCCTGCCTGCCTACCTACCTATCTACCTAGTATAAGGAACTGACTCACACAATTGAACTTGGCTGGCAAGGTCAAAATTGGAAGAGCCGATGTCCCAGTTCTGGTCCAAAGGTCAGAAGGTGCTGTAGAACCAGGAAGAGCTGATGTCCCAGTTCAAAGACCATCAGACAGAATTTTCATTTACTCAGAGGCGGGTCAGCCTTGTATTCCATTCAGGCCTTCAACAGATGGGCTCACCCACATCATGGGGGACAATCTCCTTTACTCAAGTCCACTGATTTAAATGTTAATGTCATCCAAAAAAATTCTCACAGAAACATAAGAATAAAGCTTGATCAACTATCTGGGGACCCTGTGGCCCAGTCCACTTGACACATAAAACGAACCACCATAGTCGGCTTTCAAAACTGTCCATTAATAAATGACATACTGGTGTTGTTGCTCCAGAATTTCATCAACTGACTGACCCATTCTCTGAGAAACAATGAGCTCTTGTTCCAATGGAATATTGTAATTTACAAACCATTTCTCCAAAGCTTTAGTAACTTGTTCAAGAGCTCACAGCTAATTGGAAGAACAAAATCAAAAATCAAAGGAGGTTCTCTGAGTCCAGCTCTATGGAATTTTCCTTCACACAGCTTTTTCAGCAACTGCATATGCTCTTAATATTTGTGCAGACTAGATCAGTGTTGTTTTGTCTTGGGTTTTCTACAATGTTTATAGCGATCAATTCCTTTTGTAAATGAAGTTTCCTAAATAATTAAATGTCTTAAAGGAGAAGAGTGGACCTGCTGAGGACAAAGACAAGCAAGGCTGGAGCAGATGGAGCTCCCCCCGCTCTGTCCCTCCTTCCCTCCCCTGTGGGCTTTCAGGCATCACTAAGGATCTGTGGGACCTGGTTTGAAATCCACTGGCCTAGATCAGCTTGGCCTCTGTCCTGAGAATGGGACTTTGTGGGAGGAACAGAAAGCTCGAGATGGGAAGGATGACTGGGTTGTCACTGTTACTTTACCTTCAGGCAGATGGGCATCTCACTCTCGTGTTCTAGTGTTTCCAGGAGGAAAAACTTGAGTTTAGGTTTGTAAAGTAGGGTATTAGACTGTGATTTATCTTGGGCCACTTATACTTCCACCTTTAAATTAGTTCAGAGTTATACTGTTTCTGAAGTTCGACTCTCCTCAGTTTCCTCAGTTTTCTGTGTTGTAAAAAGAGAATTACAAAAAAAAAAAAAAAAAGGCTGCCAGAGCAAAAAAGGTTTGAAAAGGCACTTGGCAAAGTGAATTGGAACATAATTTAGAATGTCTGACTACATTATTTTTTATAATTAGAACATTTCATGATTATAAATGGTTGATTATAAAACCTCAGCCAGCCTGTCAGCCAGATACCTTCCGAAGCTCTAAAAAGAGCACTTTTTAATCCTGCAAAAAGCCCCACCTCCATCATAAAGTAAGGTAAAATAACATTCCCAAGTCCCAAACGAGAAAAAAAACAACACCACAGTGGCCACTGAAGAGTCAAGCTAAATGGATACCCTCGGCTCCGACTCCCTACAACGTCTCTCTAACTTCCTCCAGCTCAGACGCACTGAATTACTGCACGGCTCTGCAAGTCTCCCGACACACAACTCCTCGTCACCTGCAGGACAACGTTGCAATTCCTGACCCAGCATAAGAGACCCATAAGATACACCATAGTTCTGTGTATTTGCATACTTCAATTCAATTCAAATCCATTTGACAAATATTAGCTGAGAGTTAATAGGTCCCAGGCTAGTTGAGAAGATATAAACAAACAAAAAAAGGCGCAACACTGAGAGGCTCTCAACTTCAAGAGGCTAGGCTGACAAGTACACAGGTAACAGGCACAACATGACACTGCAATCACAGACACCACACAAGGGACAGAGGTGTGATCAAATCGGAGACTTCCACAGGTAACAATCTCGTGGTAGATATTGAAAAGCATGTTTGTTTGTTTGTTTGTTTAAGAAATAGAAAAGATAGCCAAGTGGAGGGCAGGGCAGTGGGGTGACAGGTGGAGGAAGGAAGGGTGAGTTCCAAGTACAGGGAATAGTCTATCTAGAACTTTGTAGAGAGACTGTCAGAGGTTTTCATCCCCAGCAGCTTCTGGAGCAGTTTCAGAGCATCTGCAGGAGAGGAGACTTCTAGCTTCCAGCTCAGTGGCCTCAGCAGGAAGCTAGCACTCGCCACGGCACTGGAAGCTCCCCCTGCACACTGGCCGCTGAGCTCCTAGCTTTCAGCCTAAGGGGGCAGTAGTTCCCAATGTTGAATAACCACCGGCTTTTCTCTTTTGCTATTTTGATCCTCCCAATACATACATACATACATACACACACACACACATATATATATATATATATTTCCCCAGCTTTAGTGAGATATAATTTACAGGGAACATTGTATTAGTCCAAAACGCACAACAGAATTTAATATATACTGTATATACCGTGAAATGATCCTCACAAAAAGTTTAGTTAACAACAATCACCTCACATAGTTACAAAAATGATTTTCTTGTGCTGAGAATTTTTACGATTTGCTCTGTTGGCCTTCAGCAAACATACAACACAGCATCACCAACTAAACACTGTGCCGGACATTCCATACCCAGAACTTATTTGTCTTATTATTGGAAGTTTGTAGCTTCACCTAGTACACCTGCCTCCCTCCCCGCACCTCTGGAAACCACCAATCTGCTCTCTGTATCCATGATTTCGGTATACTCAGATTCCAAACTTAAGTGAGATCATAACCACATTTGTCCTTTTCTGTTTATTTCCTTCCATATAACGTCTTCAAGGTCCCATCCATATTGTTCCAAATGACAGGATTTCCTTCTTTTTTACAGCTGAATAATATTCCATTGTGTGTATATGCTGGTGTGTACACACACATACGTATGTCACATTTTCTTTTTGGTTGTTTCTATGGATTGGCTTTTGTGAATAATGTTGCAATGAAAATCCAACACCCAATATGTTTTGTTTTTTTTTTAAAGATTTTATTTATTTATTCGACAGAGATAGAGACAGCCAGAGAGAGAGGGAACACAAGCAGGGGGAGTGGGAGAGGAAGAAGCAGGCTCACAGTGGAAGAGCCTGATGTGGGGCTCGATCCCATAACGCCGGGATCACGCCCTGAGCCGAAGGCAGACGCTTAACCGCTGTGCCACCCAGGCGCCCCCAACACCCAATATGTTTTTTAACTTATTTCCTCTGTTGAATTCTCTCTGCTTGAAATGCCTAGAATAACTCACATTATCCTGGCTGGACATTGACTAATCCAAGCTCCTCCTACAGTGTTATTACTGAATAATGAAAGAATTAATGAGGATGCGCTTATTCTCAAATTACCTAGTTTTGGCAAAGAAGTCACGCGTGCACAATGACATCGTGATGGAAGAACAGCATCAGCAAGGAACAGAGAATTTCCTAAGGTTCTTAAACAGAAAAGGGAATGACCACAGCTTCATTATAACTATATTAAGCTACACTGGAGACTTTATAATCCTCTATCATTCTCCAACAAATGAGGAGGAGGAAAATTAGACATCATTTTGGATTCGGATATTATGAACTACAAAGTACACCCTATTTTCTGTTGAAAAATGAAAAGTCCCAATGGAAAGGTTTTACACTTTCCTTCATAAGCTTCCTTAATCTCTAGGTTTACTTTGGTTGTATTTTCATACAGCCACTGGAGGTGAAATCAGAGTTATCTGCAAACAGTTTTCATTTTCAATGAGGCCATAAAGTTTAAAATGTACAGAAAATCATGTATTGACTATACAGCATTTGAGGCTATTAGAGCCAAAGTGAATAGACTATACTTTTCTGCGAGGGGACAATTTTGTCAGTAAGCTCTGGCAAGCAAAGATCAGACAGGGGAATCAGAGGGACAGTTTGATTTCTTAGGGAGATCAATGAATATGACAGGTTAATAGATGGCACACATCTGGTGTCAGGTTCAGAAGAAGTGATGACAAGGGACAAAGGAGAGGACAAGACAAGCATTTATAGAACCAGAGTCCAGTTCTGTCTGGAAAATCAGAATGCCCTGGGGGAGACAGGAGTTAGCAGTTATCTTTCCTGGGATAAGCAGACAATCAAAACATCTTAGATATTCAGAGGGTCCCCTAGGAACCCAGCTACTTTCTCCTCAAGGCCACAGAGACTTCTCGAACCAGCAGTCCATGCAGTGAAAATGTCAGCCACGGTGTTTGGATGAGTCTCCCCTGAGTGACATGCTCCCCTCGGGAAGACAGGAAGGTGTTCCCACCTTGTGAAGGTCAGAAAGGGAAATATTTTTCTTTTGTGGCCATTACCCACTTATGGGGGACAGTGTAACTGAGCAGGAAGAAAACAGTCTTAGAAGTCAAATATACCTGCACCGAAATTCAGTCTCTACCATTCAAGTAATTCAGCGTTGATTAACCTCAATTTCCTTTGCCTTAAAATGAGAATAATATCTCCAGCCAATGATTACTGAAGGCTTTAAACAAGACAATGGTGATGATGATGCAAATGATAAAAGCAAACATTTGTGTACAATTTACTAGCAGACACTGTTCTGAGTGCTGTACGTGTCAAGTCAGATACATATTTAAGATACAAATGTTTATAAAGTGCCTTGCGCATTAGGAGTGCCTAATAAATGGCAGCTCTCTTGCTGATCTAAGTTGGTGGTGGCTACTTCCCCTTCAGTTCCAACCACTAAGGCCACGAGTACATGAAACTGGATATGCCACGCTCATGCTTATGGGACTTACAGCAACAGCAATTCTTACCTAAGGACAGTGTGATCTAAGCAGAATTTAGACCACCTGCAGAAAAGCAAAACATCTTTATTGATATTATTCTCAATATACTCATTCTCGGTCATGTAATGGAAAAAATACGAGTACCATCAGGAGGGTAATGTGGGGCATAGTGAATATCGAACTCAGGGATAAAAATTCTTAAAAACCAGTAGTGCGAGCTTTTGGAAGTGCACGTTAGAAATAAGAGTGCAGAGAAGATGTTAACTGAGGGGGGGGGAGTATTAGTAACAGGATGCAAGGGAGAGAATTTATGGGAGATAATTATGGGTGATGAATGTATTCAAGAAGAATCACAGGTTCAAACTACATATCAAAACGTCACAAACTCATGGCACCTGAGTGGCTCAGTCAGTTAACTGCCTGCCTTCAGGTCAGGTCATGATCTCAGGGTCCTGGGATCCAGCCCTGAGTCGGGCTCCCCACTGAACAGGAAGTCTGCTTCTCCCTCTGCCACTCCCCACTGCTCATGCTCTCTCTAATAAAAATTTTTTTAAAAAGTCTTAAACTCATACAACATGAAGACAAAATCAGAGAAAGCATCAATCTCTAGAGAATACTGCTATGTTCATTTGTATAATTATGTTTAGAAAGCACATATACAAATATTTACAGAAACGGTGAGAGGGTGCACTGGCCTTGGAGTCAGGCTCTTAGAGTCTGGCAAGTTGCCTAACATGCCTCAAATTTCATGCCTTTGTCTACTAGGTGGGAATATCTGCCTCCCAGAGCTGGGTCTGTTTACCAAAGTGATGTATGCGACATGCTAATCTCTACACAGTAGTCACTCAATAAATGTTAGCTCTTTCCCAACTTAAATTCTGTAAGTTCTTCAACAATAACAGCTGTGTGAAACATTCCCAAATCATTGGATTAAGAATACTAATTTATGGGCCCTTCCTAGTAAACCTAAGATAGCACTTGGTGGCAGGGGGAGGAAATGTTTGGAATTTTGTCTTATATGAGTAATGTTAATTACAATTCAACAAATCATAAGAGTCAAAATTGATAATCAACTTTTTTCATCAATTCTCTCTAGAACTCAGAATATTTTTAAATGAACTTTAATAGGCTTAACAGGAAGACGAACAAAAAATTACAATTAAAGAACTAGACCACAATACTTTGAGAACAACCCTTAGTAATCAATTAACTGACTTAAGAACACCAAGGAAAAAGAGTACTCTAGAAAAGGACATTGGATATAGGCAATAAATATGCCACTGCATCACGTGCAGAAACGAAACCCTATGATGGGTACAATCTACGGAATACATACTTCTGTAAAAATAACATTGCAAATGAGAACTAATACAACTCCTATGAATGCACTGTATCAATATTTCATCAGATAAGGAACTGTGTATTATCCAAGAGAATTTCACAGGACCGCTGAAGGTCAGCAGGCCGGGCTTTGGGAGGTGCCAGGAGACACTGGTCTAAGAAACGCAGTATAAAATGGTGTATGAGGCGGCCTCCATGCAATCTCCGGCCATCACACGGTCTCATCCGGGACCACGGCTTGCACCGACACTAACATTTCAGCTGGAGTGCAGAGGGGAAGGCGGAAAGGCTCCTCGCCGGTGTCAGCTCCATCGGCAACAGAAGTGCTTTCTAAGACGGCTCTCCAATCGTGAAGAACACTTCTGCCGTACAACAGAAGAACCTGTGGTTTGCTTCTCTCCGCTCTCAGAACCCTGATCCGTAGAGCTGCGAGGCTGCAGGACAATAGCTCGCGTACAATGGGTAGGTTGCCAGCCCGAAGATTCTCAACTTGTGCTTTCCGGGTTGCTGGGTTTGAAACTGCCCGGAGTTATACAGGTGTCTACATCCACCCACTGACTTTACAAGGAAAAAGTTTCATTCCACCGAAGGGTTGCCTTGTGTGTGTGTGCGTGTGTGTGTGTGTGTGTGTGTGTGTGTGTGTTTTAATAATAGTGTTTCCTATTTTTCTAATACATTTGCCATGAATCACTTTAAATAGCAAATACTTTCTCTAGATCCTTTCCACATAGGTAGCAATAACTTTATATCAAATATGATTTTATATTGTTCACATTTTGAATAAAGAGAAAGGAGAAGGACTAACTGACCTTTAGCTAGTTGTACCTCAGAAGTCTAGCTAGACAATCAAAATTCCCCTATAATTCCCTTCACCTTTCCACGTGAGATATTTATGGAGCAGTTCGTAACTGCTCCCATTGCCAAACGTTAAATGACTGAAACAATTAAAATCCACCCCATTTCCCAAATCTCTATAAACAGCAAATGAAAATATGTGAGAATTGTAAGAAAATGATTAAGTGATAAATATTACTTTTTGATCATAAATCAAGCAACACTTTTACTGATCATATGTTATATGAGCCAACATAGTATATTTACCAGAAGGCAACCTAATGCAATTTATCCATCTCACAACCCTATACACACAGAGACTAGAAGTCAAGGAATGAAGAGATTTAAATTCTGGCTCTGTCAGTGTACTAGCTGCAAACAATGTATTTAATTTCTCTCAGCTTTAATTTCCTTATTTATAAAATGAGGATCATAATATCACAAAGTATTATGTATAAATATATGATTATATGTATATGAATGAGATACGGTAGCAGTCCACAACAACTGCTCAGGAAACAGTGCTCCTTTCCCCATGTGCAGAGTTCTGTCCCGACAGCAAGGTTATGATGTGGCCACTGAAGAGAATTACAAAGACTTTATAATATGCTATACTTTTACCCTCAAGGAGCTACCACTGCAGTAGAGCATGAAAGACAGTCATTCATGAAAAGTCAATTCGTAATATTTTAGCATACAGAGGTTTATAGTGAGATGCCCACCAAATTTAAAGGCAGATTCTATATCTGAAATTAAATAAAACTGTACCCTAACAGATGAGATGTGCCATGTGTCGAGGGGGTTCAATACTAATGAGCATAGCAACTACAAACCGAGGCGGCGTGGGAGAAACCTGCATCCGAACAGTCTTGCCAGGCAGGGCTTGGGGTTGTAGTGAGACAGGGGTCTAGGACGCCCCAGGAGTCGAACTCACGTTCTGGTCAGTCAACTCAACAGCTGTAACAATTGACCTCACTTTCTTTGTTCTGATACCAGGCTCACAAAACAGCCTTTTGATCATAACTTGACTTCCTAGGTAGGCTTTCATCCTGGGGAAAGGATTAACTGACCCATGGTCACAAGCTTTCCTTTCTGTTTGGAAGTTCTGTTTTCATTTTACACTTCACACTGTAAACTAACAAACACCATAAGCTGCCGTAAGATTCAACAACCAGAATCATTTCCCTTGAGACTGGACATCTCTGGGCACACATGCAAAACCAGATGAGGCTCTGGACTACGAAACCATGACCAGATCCTGGATCACGTAAGCTGGCATGCTTTTCCTGTCTCAGTAAATATTAATCAGCATGGTTTATGTTCCAGATTGGTGCTTCAAAATTAAAATCCAGAAGAAAATAGCACTAGAAAGAAACACTCTCATTTCATGTTTAGGCCACTGCAAATGTAAAACAGCAGATAAAACTTCAAATAATACAACAATGATTCTCTACTGTGGTCACACAGAACCACTGGTTTTGGTTGCTGGGTATCTATCTATCTATATCTAGATATCTCTCTCTCTCTCTATCTCCAGGTAGAGATAGATAAATAGATAGATACAGATATAGATCTCAGGCCACAGTTTGTCTTCTGACTATAAACCAAGAAGGGTTATGTGACATATGAAGCCTACACAGAGGTTTAAATAAACAAGTCCTTAAATAGCAAGGAAAAATTAACACATACTAATTCTGTTGTGTGACATCCCGATCAATCGTTACACTGTTTTGCTTTATCTATTGATGTTTTATCTTGACATTAGTCAAGAGCTTAAGTATCTTGAAGACAGGAATTAGATTTATTTTCTTCATGTCAGTTTCACTTCCCTAGCCTTGAACACACCCTTGAGTACTGTTAAGTTTTTTAACATATTATAAATGTGATGTATGAAATGCCTTATGGATTAAACCAGTCTTCTTTTTCATGTTTACTCAGAAAAAAATACACAGTGAATCAAACAAGTATCCAGGAATGTAATTAGTGGTCAAAACAGTCTGTTCACTGCAATATTAAAAATCTCCCTCTCTCCCTCTGTGTCCCTTCCTCCACCCACCTCCTCTCTCTCTCCTCTTCCCTGTCTGCCTTCCTCCCTCGCTCTCTTTCTCTGTAACTTTTTCTCCCTCAAAAGCTGGGATCCACCTGATCTTGAAAATAGCACTTTTTAATGTACAAACAACCTGTAGAGAAACTGAAGAGAGTAAGTTTTCTTAAGACTAACAGTGAACAACCATGGACGGGCTGGAATACCGACCATGAAAGATTTTAATTACACTGATATCGACTGGGATAATTGCAATTTAATTATAGAAAAGAGTAAAAGTTCTGTCCTCGAGTCACACTGGCTTTTGTTTCTAAGAGTTTCTTTGCCTAGTCTTTATGGAGAGAAGTTTTAGGGGGTTTTGTTTTTTATTTATTTTATTTTTTCTCCTGGAACCTTTCCTAAAAATTCAGCCAAGTATGATAAATCAGATTGAAGCCAGGGAGCATCTCAAATCTAGTTATCAACTTATTATTTGATTTGAAATGCTCAAGGGAGTATGCTGCTTATGAAGAGAAAGAATGCAAGCATTTGTGACTTTGGGAAAGAAGACTTTGAAGACTTTGAAAGAATGCAAAGTGCCCTGAGGAATGTTGATTGGAATTCTATAAAGTATGAGAAATTTACTGCACATAAGTAAGGAATTGAGCATTTAGGAAATAATTGGAAAGGCTAGCATTGAAATTCAACTGAGACAAGTAGTAATCACAGCACTGAATTTAGAATGAAAGAGTTGAATGTGAAATAAAATACGAGAACACTCACTAAAAGACCATTAAAGGCAGTGCTTTAGTTGAGGGGGTCTTAAAAAATTTTCTTGTCCATGATACAGTTTATCTTAAAACATCATGTACTTCAAATTTGCAAGGAGGTGAATACTTTATTATGTTACAGCACTAGAGAATGTAAATACATAGCCTATGATTAGACATTACTCTTAGTGAAACTTATTTACTCAACAGAAATCAATGTAGAACACCTGGATCTTTGAAAAGATTGGACTAGTCTAAAAAACTTTTCATAACTACAAGTAACAGCCTTTATAATGAGAATTTTTAAAAATTGGTCATCATTGGATAGGACTGAAATTTTTTTCTATTATGGATTTGGGGTTTTTTTTTAAAGATTTTTTTAAAGATTTATTCATTTACTTTGGGGGAGGGGATAGAGGGAGAGGGAGGAGAAGAGAAGCAGACTCCCCACTGAGTGTGGAGCCTGACACAGTACTGGATCCCAGGACCCTGAGATCATGCGCTTAGCCGAAATCAAGAGTCAGATGCTTAACTGACTGAGCCACCCAGGTGTCCCATGGATTTGGTTTTAATAGCATTTGTTAGAATAGGTTTGACCCCATGTGAGATGATATATATATATCATCAGTTATAGTTATGTAATTATTAACTATATTAAATTATAAGTATATATATAGTTATAATAGAAATATAAATACATGCAGGACATGACAACTCATGAGGAAGAATATAAAATATTTTAAACATGACAGGGCTCAGAAACTTCCTTCCCCCTTCAGCCCTTTCTACCTTTTCACCTCACTGTATTTTATTCTTTTATTTTGGTTTCTATTCCTTCTTTATTCCTTAAGTCATTTTAAGCATGTGTATTTTACAAAGTCCTTCAGATTTTTTACCCCAGTTCTTAGGAGTGGCTTCTAGATCTCCAGAGTGGATTACTTCCTCCGATGGTTTATAACTTTTACCAGGTGTTGCTTTAACTCTAGGAGTTCTGTACAGCCTGGGTTGTAAAAAGTCCCTACAGAGGAGTGATGCATTTGCTTCTTGAGGGAGATCCATGGGTTTTACCACCGTGGGACTAATTTTTTTTTTTCCCAGAGATTTATTTATTTACTTTAGAGAGAGAGAAAGAGCGCAGTGGGGAGGGGCAGAGAGGGAGGGAGAAAGAGAATCTTAAGCAGACTCCCTGCTAAGCATGGAGCTGGATGCCAGGCTCCATCTCACATCATGCCACAATAGAAATTTGGTCACATAATCCAAACCCAGCACCACCGGTGCCTTTGTCAGCTCACGGGGAAACTTCGCCCCACCTCCAGCGCCTCAGGCAGAACACACAGACTCTCACTGAGCAGGCAGCACTTCCAGGAACCAGCCTGATGCAAGAGTCTTAATTCAAGCTCCACATCTTATATAAGCCAAGGCTCCTACCACCTGTCCCCATATGGTTGTTAGAAACTCAGCCCCTGAGTTCCTATAACCAGGAGTGTTAGGGCCCAGTTTGTTGTGCCATCAGCTGGGGTTGCTTACTGCTCTGGCTCTCATCACTGGTGTGGGCATTTTGGGTTTTCCTTTTCTTTTTTTCAAGCTCAGTGTTTACATACCTAAATTCTGTATATATTCCATTTTGTTCATATACATTTAGATTTTTATTGCTACTAGGAAGAGGGCTATGTTAAATGAGTCTTCTGTGTTGCTAAAATCAGAAGTCTCCTGATAATGGGGAGAACAGATTTTTCATGAGAAAGCTGTCAAGAAGGAAAGAAAAACTCCCCAAGATTTTATTCAAAGTTGTCATGGCATAAGTATTTAAAGCCCTTCAAAATTATAAGAGAATGTGAGTATGAGAAAATCTTATCTAAAAAGACTTATTTAGATCTAGTACCAGCTATCTACCCAACATATTTTTCTTCTACCAAAAAAAGTAAAGACATCGGCGCTGTGGAAACATAAAAATGTGAATTGTTGGTGTAATTTAGTTCAATCCAAGATCTTGACTAAAATGGGAGATTTTCATCATTCTTACCAAGTGCCTATCATAAATCCCATAACCCAAGAGAGGCCAGAATGCCAAAATGCAATGAGGTAGGGCAGTGGCAGGAAAAGACTGCAAGGTATTAGAAAGGGTCTGACCCTTTTTTTTAACAGAAGCTTTTAGGGAGTAGATGGCTGCAACCGACCACCACCAAACAGGTCAACGAAGCATCCCACAATGCCAGAACCACACAGAGGCAACGGCGGCAGCAAACCAAAGTGCCAGGCAGGCAAAGAAGAGCCAGAGTCTGACACCAGGAATGAGTGACAGGGCAGTGAGCAGCAAGGCACCAGGAAGGCATCCACCAGGCAGATCTATTCTTTTTTTTTTTTTTTTTTTTAATTTATTATTTTTTTAAGATCACGTGCACTGATAACTATCCTCCCAAATATCTCTTATTCATTTATTTATTTATTTTTAAAGATTTTATTTATTTATTGAAAAGAGAAAATGAGTGGAGGGGAGTGGCAGAGGGAGAGGGGGAAGCAGGCTGTCTGCTGAGCAGGGAGCCGATGCGGGGCTTGATCCCAGGACCCTGGGATCATGACCTGAGCCGAAGGCAGATGCTTAACCGACTGAGCCACCCAGGCACCCAGGAGGCAGATCTGTTCTGACAGCATATTTGGGATGGTCAACAATTCCTGAAGTTCTAATCCAGGCTTTGGCTTCCTCCAATGCTGAGGACGAGAAGGGCCCGATCCCTGAGCATAACCATAACTTACCTCAACAACACTGGTTCTACTGCCTTCACAGGATTGCCACCAAAGGGCAGGCACCCAAAATGTACATCAGCAGGATTTCTGCAGGATACAGCGTAGGAAAGCCCTTTTTCTCATACTGACCAAGAGAGGACCTGGCTTCTGTCCAACAAGTTTTTCTTTATAATTAAATACATCATTTCTAGTAATCATACATAGTAACCCCCACTGTATGAGCGAATAAATGAACATATGTATATCAAAGCTTAAAGCTAGAAGAAACCTTACGGAGCGTATTTTCAAACACCGGAACTTACAGAGAAGGAAATACAGCCCACAGCTTGATGTGGCTTGGTCAACTCTGTACTGCTAGCTGGCAACATGGAAATATGGCAGAACATATGCTAGGATTGAGCTTCCTGCCTCTCCGGTCTTCCCAGCAGGACACCACTATATATATACTTTCTACAGACTCGTGAAGAGGGCTGAGTTCATCCTAATTCTCATAATCCTCAGCTATTGGTACACTGTCATCTTAGTCTATGTAATACCTTTAACTTATATTCTCTTAATTTTTTAGAAGGCATTTTCCCTTTATTCTCCATTTCCCATCCTCCACACAGGAACTCAATCAAATGTGACCAACATATGATTTGAATATGGACATTTCCTTTGCCCATTGTACATGTGCCTTAGTGTGTATGAATGTGTTTTTAAGTTCCCTAAATGGTATGGATACAGTCTTGAGTTCTTACTCCTCTTCCTAAAATCTACCTTTTAGAACAGAGCATTGTGCTGCATGTACACCCAATCCATTGCTTCTAACCATTGCCTAGTGTTACATAGTAAATATCTACCACATTTCAGTTGTCCACTCCCACTGATAACAGGATCTAGTCTTGGAGCTGTTGAATAATTTCCTATTAATATTTTTCTCCCTCTGAAATTCAAGCATTCACTACAATCTACATCCAGATGCTATCATCCAATAGGGCAGGTTTCCTTACAATGAATGTATAAGGTCCCTTACAACATATAAGGTCTTATGAGCCTCCTGTTTACAATTTATGGAACCTTTCGCTCAATGTGCTATTTCTTAAATATACCACTGATAGTTACTAACATGGGAGAAAATGCCAGTGGTTACAGGAATTTGGGCTATGAACCCATCATATCTAAATGGTGTGGGATAAAAATTCTCTGTAAGATTAGCAGAGTGCTTTGTGGTAAGTTTATTTGTGTCAGTTAGTACTAAATTTATTGGTTCACCATAGAAAATAGCTTTAAAATATATGGGAACATCATTTGCCAATTAAAATTCTAAAAACATAAGTCAATTGATGACTTTAGTCACAAATAAATAATGAGAAAGTATTCACAGTACAATGTGTGGGAGCAAATATTCAAAACAAACGACACACTATTAGTGACTCAGTGTCCCGAAGACTGAATATTGCTAAATACTACCAGACCCCCAACATGAAAAGAAAAATGTTTGTTTCTCTTAGGATACTTCCTCAAATCTGATCATGTATTCTGTCCAATACGTACAATGCATTTTTTACTTACACTTTTTTAAACTGGAACTAAGACAAGGAATGAGAGGACATCAGGCATGCAAGAGACTGAGATGGATGGAGACTCGGGACAAGCAGCACAGCATGGCAAGCTAAGAATTATGTCATCCATATTTAAGAGCTACATTGAAATTCTGCATGAACCCCAAGCAGTGACTATCGGGAAAGCTGTGAGTTCTAAACGGAACACCTTGTTTAACTGATGTGTGACTTTAGGTTAGTTATCCAACCTCCCAAGAATATCCTGATCCTCTATTAAAGACAGAAGGAACGTGTCCCACACTTCACATAACATGTTGTGATCATAAACCCAGTGACACCAAAGCACTTAGAGTAAAACCAAACTTCAGTATTTTAATATTCACATAGAATGACTCTAACTGCAGCTGATGTGCTGACCACCAAGAAGGAAACATGAATAATAGGGAAACTGGTGCTATGGGCGTTTGAAAATTTTCCTTTGTAGTTAAATTTCTTTTTATTGAAGTTGATGTGTTATGGCGTAAGAGTCATTTAGGGTAGGGGAGTATTTAAAAGACGTAAGAAAATTATTTAACAAGATTATTAGGCTAATAGACATTAAGTTGCCAATCAAGAAATGTTTCTGGCTACTGTTGGAATGTAGGGTTCTGTGTGCATTATCACAGAGGTGGGAAATATTCATGGGTGCCTGGGTGGCTCAGTTGGTTAAGCATCTGACTCTTGGTTTCGACTCCAGTCATGATCTCAGGGTCGTGAGATGGAGCCCCACGTGGGACTTGGCATTCAGCTTGAAGCCCTCCTCTTCCCTCCCTCTCTCCCTTCCCCTGCTCGTGCTCTCTCTTTCACTCTTGCTCTAAAATTAATTAATTAGTTAATTAATTCTTTAAAAAACAAGAAGTGGGAAATATTCCACTGACGTGCCAGTAAGAGGCACAGTAAGCTTGAGACTTGTGCTTGAGACACAAAAAGAGTATCTCCATTCCACTTACCCTTCAAAGCATACACACACACACACACACACACACACACACACACGCACGAATCAGGAACAAAAGCCAAGTTCCAAAAAATAGCTTAAAAGAACAGAGGAGAGAATGCTGGTAATAAAAATGATGTGAGAAAAAGTGAAAGGTTTGGAGGACAGATCCAGGAGATAAAGTGCACATTACAATGAATTTCAAAAGAGAGGCAAGAAGCAATGAACATGTAAATAGTACCAAAAAAATCTACCAGTAAAATAAAAAATTGAATTTGCAAGTTGAAAAGAATTTTTCCTAGAAGAATTGAAAATAGAATACACTTTTCTAGATTCATGTTGGCAAAATGTTTGAATTATAAGGCTTTAAAAAAAAGCCAATAACCATAAAAAATAGGAAAAAATAAACAAACTTACCTACAAAAAATTAAGTGGCAGGCCATAAGAAATAAGAGGAGAAGAAAGAAAGTATACAAATCTTCTACCTTACACTGGGTAGGCAGAATAGCCATTTTGACAATTACAATCAGAAAAACCCAAATTCAGGGGAGCCTGGGTGGCTCAGATGGTTAAGCATCTGCCTTCAGCTCAGGTCATGATCCCAGGACCCTGGGATGCAGTCCCGCATTGGGCTCCCTGCGACTGGGGAGTCTGTTTCTCCCTCTCCCTCTGCCTCTCCCCCTGCTTGTGCGTGCTTGCCCTCTCTCTCTCTCTCTCTCTCTCTCTCTCGGTATCCATCTCAAATGAATAAATAAAATCTTATTTAAAAAAAAAATCCAAATTCAGAAACGTTTTTCACTTGAAGGTAATAATAGAGTAAAACGAAGTTGCATGGCTTCCCAATCACTAGTGACAAAAAGAGGAAACACATGTCATCAGAGATAAATGAAAGTATAAAAGTAAAAAATGGGAGAAATGGCATAAAAGTATTAGAATGGCATCAGATTGCTCCTTTACAATACTGGCACCTAGAAAAAGACTGGAATAGCAGGTACAAATTAAGAAGGCAGCAACTCAAGTTTCCTCCATCAAGTCTAGATATAACTCATCTGTTAGAATGAAAGAACGCTATTTAACAGTGGATGGATGGATGGATGGATGGATGGATGGATGTGTGTGTGAACAGACAGGCAGATGGATGGAGAGATAACTATTAGGTTGTTAATACGGGATATACTCATGGAGGGACGCTGCTGTAGGGAGAGGGAAGAGGAAAGAAAAAAAAATAGATAGCACCTTCTTAAAATGTACCTACATAATTATACTTCTGTATTAAGACAAATTATATTTGTGGGCCCATGTATAAATTAACATACAGACTCTTCAATCAAAAGATATTTTTCTGGAAAAAAATTTCTAAAATTGTCTCAAGAAGTAAAAAATGTAAATAGATCTGTAACCAAGAAGTGCACTGAAAGAAAAAATTATAAAAATTCCTGAAAACATAGAGAAGATTAGCATGGCATCCTTGTGACAGATACAAAAAATACTGAGTAAACAGAAAAAAACCTGTAAATAAGAATTCTTCAAATTGAAAACTTCAGCTCATCAAAAGGCACTGTTAAAAAAACCAACCAAACAACCAGCAAACAAAAGCCACAGACAGGGAACAAATATAGACATCTGAGAAAGGACTTGTAGCAAGAATATATAAAAGTGTTAAAATCAATGATAAGAAAATACAAATAAATAGTCAAAGGCTTGAAAAGACACTTCACAAAAGCCGATAAATGAATATCCAACAAGCATATGAAAGAGGATGGGCATCATTAGTCATCAAAGAAATGCAAATTAAAACGAGATCTCACTTTACACCCACTCGAATGACAGAAAGACTGATAATACCAAGGGTTGGTGATGATGTGTGAGAACTGTCTTTCTTACTCATTGCTCATGGAAATATACAATGGTACAATCACTTTGGAAAACGGTTTGGTAGTTTCTTATCAAGCCTCACTTATGGACTAGTAACCATAGTTTTAGGTGTATATGAAAAAGAAATGATAGTATATTTCTATAAAAATGGATAAACACAAACCTACACAAATGCTTTCTTCTCAAGAGACAAAAACCAGAAATAGTCCAAATGCCTATTAACTCCTAAAAAACTGATAACATATCAATAGAATACCACTCAGTAATAAAAAGAGATGATTACTAATATAAAAAAACAACATGAATGAAGCAAAGAACCACTATATTTAGTGGTGTGAAAAAAGCCAGAGACAAAAGGCAGCATACTGAATAATTTCATTCATACGAAGTTCAAGAATGGACTGGAAAGTGACATGAGGGAATTCTTTGGGGTAACAGAAATGTTCTATTGGGGTGGTGGCTGTAAGAATGCATTCATGTGTCTAAATCCATCAAACATGTATAAGATCTGAACATTTTCCTGTATTTAAATTATACTTCAATAAAACTGAGTTTAGGAAAGATCACATATAAAAAACAAAGAAGCAAAACTGGCATATAATATTAATGCAGAAGAAAACTTAAAGACCATTTCATGGTCAACAAAATACAAATGAATCTATAAGAGTTGAAGTGATAAAATTAACAAGGGTTTTAGCTATCATTTATTAAGTGCCTTCTGTGCACCAGATGCTGACCTATGCCCTTTTCGACATGATCTCTTTTAATCCCCAAAAGGACAATGACACTACTGGTTCTGTTCCCCATTCTCTCCTACCAAAATTCTGTTTTTGCACAAGTCCCCAGCCCTTCCCACAGAGCCACGTGCTTCAGGGGATTGCGACTCCTCCTTTGCCTCCCCTGGGTGGCCCAAGGTCTATCGGACCCTCCCTGACAAGGACTGGTTCAAGAATGGGCAAGTGGTCCATTCTGACCAATGAGATATAAAAGGAAATCCAGTGAGATGCTTCTGGGAAAGCACCTTCCTTGTAACGCAAGTCATATGAGATTATCTTTCTTCTTCCTCTTGACATTGTCACGCCTGGGGGCAAGGCCTAGATTTGCGGCAGTCATCGTGTCATCTTGAAGCTCTGGTGTAGGTGCTTGCACATAAAAACAGCCTAAGTGACAGTTATTAGTAGTCCCCCTCACGAATGAAGAAACTGACCCTCAAAGGTTTGAAAACTTGCCCGAGGGGACACGGTACCTACGTGGTAATAACGATATATCTAGCCCTACCTCAGACTGAAATTAATGCTAATACTCCTCATTGCCTCTACTCAAGCTGATGTTAGATCTAAGGTAAACTTCACATGTTCATAAAGCTTTACAAATCCTAGTCCACTGTTCATTTTACTACATCAGGGGGTAAAATATTCTTGTTACTGCATTCGAGTAAGGGTAGGATTAACTTGCAGCTGCTTTTCTTGTCTTTTCTGTACGGACTATTTCTTCATGCTCTCTCTGTACGATCAGCAAATCTCAGGTCAAACGCCACCCCTAACAAATCTTTCTTAACCTATGCTGACTGTATTAAGCTTTCTCTCTTCTGTCTTCTTTGCCTCAAATAGGCGCCTGCCCCTGTGAGCTGCTGTTTTAGTCCTCTTTTATCCCAGCACAAAGCGTCATGCCTGGTATATCGCAGATGATTAATGCTAATGGAGAAATCGTCCTTATAGTCCCTAGCACATGCACTTCAATATTTAATACTTATTTATAACAGCTTTATACTGTTTACTGCTGAATGACTGCAAGTCTAGCCTCTTCAAAAAGATTCAAGTCTGAAATGAGACCCTGGAATACACGATCTCTGGCCCATGCTGTCTTTGAGAGTCTATTTCTGTGTTTCTATTCAAGAACGAAGATGTACATTTTCTTTTATGATGCCTACCAAGATGCTTGGCACAGGAAATATTTGCCAATCACTTGAATATTTGAAAGAAAAAGTAATGTTCATGTTATCACATCCTGACATTTCTAATGCCTCCGAAAAGTTATTCTGTGGTGATGGAAATTACGAAAGGAAAATGAGGATGACAATTTGTCCAATTTGGTTCACTGCATCAGTGGGAAGCAGATGTAAAAGAATATATGTATTGGGGCACGTGGGTGGCTCAGTCGGCCAAGCCCCCGACTCTTGATTTTGGTTCAGGTCATGATCGTGGGGTCATGATCTCAAGGTTGTGATCCCAGGGTCATGACATGATTGAGCCCTGCATCAGGCTCTGTGCTCAGCACAGAGTATGCTTGAGATACTCTCTCTCCCTCTCCCTCTGCTCCTCTCCCCTCTCGCTCTCTCTCTCTAAAAAAAATAAGTAAATCTTTAGAAGAAAAAGAATATATGTATTAAAATACAAAATCACAATCTCCCAGAGTCACCCAGAAGACAGAATATTAAAAGCATTAAAAAGTGTTAAAAGCAGTATTATAAGCCTAAGTTTGACTAAAGAACATAGACATTTGACAAAAGAACATAGACAATTTAGGTGGAACATCTGAATAGTGATGACATCTTTTCCGGATCCCCAAGGTCCAGAAAATAAACAGGGGTGGGGTGGGGAGGGGGATGTCAAAAACTACGTCTCATAGGCCAGGTAAATAAACCTGTATGGAAACACAGACCTGCCCCATCGTTCACTTACTGTCTGTGGCTGCTTTCGAGCTGCAGTGGCAGAGTTGACTAGTGGCGACACAGACCATGCCACCCGCAGGGGTCAATACTTACTGTCTGGCCCTTTAAGACCAAGGCTGCAGAGCCCTAGGCTCAACGACATACAAATGTCACATTATTACGGGGGCGTTCCATCACGGTTAAGACACATTCTAGAAGATGTGCAAGAGTTATGTTTGACATGATTAGGATTAATCGAAAACGGTCGCTAGCTTTGAGGGAACGGTTCTAAGAGTATAGAGAGAATAGGCAAAGCATAAGCATTTATTGAATTACCCAAAATGGAAATTTGTCTTTAAAATGCCAAGCGGCCTGTTTTTCTTCATTAGAAAACAGTCTCGGCTACATGTACAGTATGGATTCATCACAGCAGCAACATTCTAATTGCGGGCTGTGAAGAGTTCTAATTGAAATAAGATTAATGAAGAGCCATGCCAGCCTCCTACAATATCACAATCTGTAGGAACACTTAGCTTCTGTGAGTCATTTTCCTCCCCAAAATAACTCAGATTAAACAGCAACTTCCAAACTAATGGCAACATTTCCGTCCAGATTTCTTTTTATGTCTTGCATCATGTTCCAGGATATAGCACACGGAGCAGGACTCATCTTCTGCCGTCAGCTAATGTTGTTAAATGTCAGGCATTTAATAAAGTTAAAGGGCAAAAAAGTTTTAAAGAATTTATTCTGCCTAGCAATCAGCCCTTGAGAAGACTCAGGAAAACTCATTGCTTTATTGACTGGAGCAGAATGAGAAATTTTCTCATCAGGTTCTGGAAACATCACCTGATGCCCCAAGAAATTCGAAAGCCCTGTGAATGATGTTCCTATAGGTTCACGCATGTATATTTGTGTGTGTACATACCTATGCATTTAGGAGCATTCAGGAAATAGAATAGCGAGTGCACTCTTGTGTACCCCAAATGTAGAGTTTGCATAATAGCAACATGGGTTAAATTCAGGTGTTTGAGAGCCAGGGCACAATTCCTAGTAAGACCTGTTGGTATGTTCCATTTGCCCAAACATCTGCCAAAGCGTGAGAGACAGCAGAGCCCTGCAAACCTCAAACTGGGCTGAAGGGTCTCTCACTGTGATTTCCCCAGTGTCCTTTGAGGAGGGAATCGCCTCAGTCTTCCTACTCTATTCTGCTGGACTCGGAAATGGAAAGATGAGGTTTATCTTCTTTTATTGCCTCAATCTCCCCTTTAAGTATATCATGATGGGGAGGGAACTGGTAGAAATTGAGGGGAAAAAAATAACAGGTTCAAAATGCCATCTTAGAGCATTAAAAATCAAATGTGCTAAGAAAAGAGGGTAGAGAGTGTTGGCAAAGTCAAGTCCCCTACCTTAAATGAGATCCATTCTAAGACAGACATTACAGCACTTCAGTGTAAGTACGTATAATTAAATTTTAAAACATTTTGGGCGTCCTCCTTGTTTTCAGTACATACCATAGACTGATATCTCCATTAGCTCTCTTAAAATAGAAATTCTGTAAGGAGCAGACTTATTTTAATGAAGTATGTATAGTGAACAAAACAGCAGTGACTGACTCCCTTTCTACTCTAGTACCAAATTTAAAAAGGAAAATATATACATGGAACTGTTTTTAAAGCCTCCGGAGCAAGATGCCACAAGCCTGAGAAATTGTTTCCTCTGATCTCTTGAGTTTTAATGACTAGCTAGCAGCATTCAATTACAAACTGGTCATTAACAAGAAATCTAATTGCTATTAGCAGACAGGTAAACAACTCATATCGGCATCACAACGTGCGTGGAGGGCCATTTTATAGTGTCAAGTGAAATGGAGGTTTCCTTACGACAAAATAAATAACATTACCGTATTTATAAAATGGCACTGCCTCGTCTCTTCATATATATAGTTATATACGAATAGCTATAAACAACAGTAGTGAACTAGATTATTTTTTAATTTTTTTTAGTTAACAGTGCAAGCAAAGCTGCTAAATAAGGCACATATCCTATTCTCTAAGAAGTAAACCCCTATCATCATTTAGGGTTTCAAAAACTTAAGCCACTATTGGAAACCTGTGATCAGGAAAGAGTTTACCTACAAATATCTCCCACTATTTAAAACATAAATATACATATATATCAATTACACTGTCGATATGTATTTAAATATTATATAGCTTTATTAAACCAGAAAAAAAGGAAAGTTTAAAAACTGAACAGAGAAAGTCTAAGATAACAAAAGATTCTGTGTTTTGATTTCGACACGGTTTCAAATTCTTACCTTCTTTAAAAAGATCCAGATTGGTTATTTTGCCTGGAGTGCCAAAGTTACTCTTTGTCTATATGGAGTCACCCAAAGTGATTTTGCATCACATTATAGTTCATAAGTTAGGGCTTAAAAACACACAACACCCTGACAGAATCATCAAACACCTTCCTGAATCTTTTCCTCTCTAGGTAGAAGAATTACAGCTATTAGTATCAACTTACAAAGAAAATCTTGTCCTAAAAATCATCAGGAACCGAAGTAAAACAAAAAAAAAGAGGCCTACTATTATAAGCACGTTCTTTATCAACATATTAACCCCATATCATTGATGACCAGGCAGCAGGAGAGACATACTTGGAAGTTCACTGATAATTTAAGGACTCCTACGGCATTTTTCTGCAACTGAGTCTTAGTGAGAAGTTAAATCTTGGTGAAGAAAAAGATAAGTATTAAATTCTATTATCAATGTCATGATTGGATTTGAAAAAAACTAATTTTTACTGGGAATTATTTTTTAAACAATAGACTTCTAACCATTAAAGAAGAAGAAATCATAAAGTCATGTATTACCAAAGCCATCTCAAATGTGTTCCTAATAACTGTGTCCTCAATACTGTGTACCTTTGACCCATAGGGAGGAGTGGAAAGTCCCCCAGACACATAAGTTACTTCTTTCAGCATTTAACAGCCCCGTGGGGAAGAAAATATGTAATAATCAAGTTCTTTCTTGTCTCCAGTCTAAGTCCTTGCCACTTCGCAAATTCATTTTCTCTTGTTTTCCTCTTTGGAGACAGAGAACAGCTGGTTGTCATCTTCCAAATACTGTAACAATCCCTTATATACTTGAAGATAGTAATTAAGTCATCCTCTCAGCCTTCTCTTTGAGAAACTCAAATTCCTTTTTAACACAAATTATCAAAAAAAAAATTGCCACCGCCTTGGACATGAAAATTATTATTGCATCGACATTCTCTGTAAACCCCACTTTGTTTCTGGAATTGCTCCTTCTCCAAAAGCAAACGCAGAAGTGCACTGCCTTGATGCGTTTGAGTTCCACTGTCTTCAGCCTTCTTACAACATAACGTCGCTAGTGAACTTGGGTTCTCCAGTAACCTCCCACGAACACTTTGTACTTCTCAGGTAAACTCGTGTGACTCTTACCTCCCAGTCACCTTTCACTCCCTGCCTCCGCCCCCTCACGTTCTAAAACAAGAGCCGTCATGAAGAGCAGCGTCTCTGGCAGCCATGACAAGAGTGCTGCTCGGAATACTACACAGGCTGCTTGAACCCAATGTTCATCTCAACTGTGTGAATTTCCTCCATAGGGTGTTAGTATGCCAATAAGATTTCAAAACAAACGAAGCTTTCCTTTTAGCCATATCCTTATTAAAAAAAAAAAAAAACAGCACTCATTACACGGAGATATGAAAGAGAAACTACAGATCTACGGACAGTGTAATTTTAGGCAAATTTTTTGATCTCACATTTTCATCATCTGTAAAATGGGAATAATAATAACCCATGGGGTTGTGTTAAGGAATGACTAAAGTAGTCTTGTTACCCACCACATTGCCTGACAAAATTCCTTTCTCTGGCACTTGTGTGGCATTTTCATCCTTCGGTGTAGTGTTCTTTACAAAAACACGGGGAATTAATGAATCAGTTCTCCTGGGGCACATATTTATATTTAAAGAGGGGCCTTCTGGCGTTTTAATTAAAAAAAGAAAAAAGCGACTCTAACGTAGGCATTCCAAGTAGCAAGTCAGACTTGGAAGGACAGTGTTTTGAAACAGGAATAACCCCCAAGTAAGGCAAGCCAGATCACAGATGTGATTTCATCTCCTACGTGAGGCAGAAACATGTTTATTTAAAGCCAAATATCCTCAATCTCAATGATCCCAAGTTGCTTATAATAAGATTTTCTCTGAAATATCAAACCATATATTTTACCTTGGGTTATTTCCCTGGTAAAGAGGATAGCCCTGATTTTGGAAAGATCTGACATGCCAATTTATCCACAATATGGATCTAGAATATTAAGGTACCAACCTTTTATTTCATTTTGCTTTGAATAAAGTAAGACAATTATTCTGCTTGAGGATAGAGTATTTCAAGTGTGAAAAGCTGAAAATATTTTTATTTTTCTTATACGACTACAATTTAACTGTTTATATTCCCCTTCTGTCCCTCTCCCACCCCAACCCTCTCTCTATATACAGCCTGAAAATAAGTTAGAAAGGTCGAATAAAGATTTACCCTCCATAAGTATTTTAATTAATTATCATCTGAGAAGGGTTTGATCATCTACTTACCTGGAGTTAATGGACAACTTCTCGAGTTTCATAACACCATGATTTACCTGTTTCCTAGTGCCCACGGATAATGATTGATGGTCTGTCCAGTATTAATTTCACTTAAATCTACAGGTCATAGAGGAGAGGTGGGAGGAAAAGTGTCTCACGTAGGAAACAATTCTTTCTGTTAGAAAAAAAGAACAAAATTAATTTTCTAAGCAGCCACACTAAATGGCTCAATCAGCTACCTGACAAAACACTTCCTTACTTAACATAAGCCTCTTAAATGTCAACCAATAAAAGTCATCACTTACCTGGAAAGTCTATCTTTTCGGTGTTTAGAAGAAAGCTACCTGACTATTTATATACCCAGAAATGTGGATGCATGGGTCGGTACGCGTGTGTGTGTAATGTTTGTGAGGTGAGGGCGTGTGGAGGGATTACACACATACAAAGCTACTTCTGCTCTTCTCTAAACGGCAGTGTCAACCTGCTGCTTGGTGACTCATTTCATAAGGTGATTACTTCTCACCCACAGGCATTTCTAATTTTGACGGAAAAAAATGCCAGTATACCTATAGTGTTTAAACAAGTTGTGTTTCGTTCATGAAATATTCTACCCCAAATGGCCACTATGGACCTTCAACCAAACCAGGAAACTTCTGCAACAAATGAACACTGAAGGTACCAAACCCTTGCTGTGAATGAGTGACTTAGGAGCATTTCCCCTAAGGATTTCAGTAGCATTTTACAACTCTCACTGGTAACTCCTCTTCCATTCTAAAAAAATTTTTAGAGAGGGAAAATTTACCATTTGATCAAAGTTTAATCATGGTTCAATAGAATCCTGCATCTTCAAGGGATGTGAAATTTTCCTCTAGGAGAATGTGATAACCTTACGTTCATCAACAGAACTGTGTGGAGGAGACAAACAGTCAAGATGGCCGGACAGAGAAAGTTTAAGATTTCAGAAGCTCTGCCCCTTGAGCCAGCAAAAGCAGGTAAAGAACGGAAGTAGGTTCTGTTGAATTAACTTCTACCCCAAAGCTCTTCTAGGTAGCAATTGGACCATTTATTTTGTTTGGTCATCTGTCTCATTAATATTGTTTGAAGGCTCTGTTCCACTTGCCTTCCATAGTTCCCACTGCCATTCAACCCCTCCTCCGTCTGGTTTGCACTATTTATTGATTTTTAAATATTACATATAATTTAGTTATGATTCCAAAGGTTACAGTAGCAAGACAAATGGTCTCTAAGACTTCCAATGTGATCTTCTGTGATTTATTTTTTAAATTAATTTTTGAACAGCCTCACTCAGTGTGCCCTTTCTTTCTTGTCTTCTACTTTTTCAGGTTTCGCTTTCCTCAATAAGATCTTTTTTCTTTTGTTCATATGATTCCTCAATTTCTACTTTTTAATCCCACCATTTTTCTTTGCTAAACATAGTCACTGGGCTATCAGTAAAGCACTGGTGTTATGTTTCAACCGAATCTCTCAGATTACACATACCTATTTCATTCCTATTTTCACTCATTGCACAAACCATTAAAACGCTGAATTATACTGGCCAGTAAGGAGGCAAGACACATGTTTACTTATCAAGAAAGTTCATGAATAATCTCTATTGATGCACATAGTTATAGTCCACACAGCTCTCCTCCCTGCACCATAGGGATGTACTCCCCTCAACACCCATAAAAATATTGTAATAACATGCTTCCCAATATTCTTCCCAAGAGAAAAGGAAGGAGGTAGAAGATAGGAGAGAATCAGTCACTGTATTCCAGGGTAGTAGTGGAGCAAAATGACAGATCAGACACAGGCTAGTGAAGAGTAGAAATCAGGAAGGCAATAATCAAGTCTCATTGCTTGTTGAAGGAAAATTATTAACATGGACCATGAGTCCAGCTGAAGGGCAAGGGATGTGTAAAATGGTGAGCTCCTCAAAGAGACAGTTCATATGCCCAGAAGTCAAAAGAACAAGCCTAAGCAGAAGTACACAGATGTAGTCAGCAATTTGCTTGGGAAATTATTGGTATAAAGGCAAAGGTATATAGGAATAATCCTCCTAAGCAAGCAAAGGACAAAGAAGAGAAGGAAGAAGAAAGTTCACTCAGAAAAAGGTAAAAGTGGACAAATATGAGAAACTTTAATGGACACATGTGCTTAAGAAGGAGAAGAAAATTAAAAATCTGGAACCGTTTTATCAGTATAATGATCGTACACATGTGATACATTCGTAATTGAGATATATATATATACATATATACACATATATATGTGTTTATATGTGGAAGGGAAAGACAATATTGAAATTTCTCATATCACTGAATACACAATGTGAATTACTATTTCACTAAGTTTTGTGGAATTTATACATTCAGGCTATAAGCGAACGTGATCAGATTCATGGCTTGATGGAATGGTGGACTACTGCCAATACGTGATATTGAATTGCTTTTAAATTCTTCTTATATTCAGATAATTTTGCAAAAAAATACACGAATACGTAAGTAAAAGAAGTAAATTAGTGCATATCAACAAATCCATCATGACCTTGTTATAGTGTACAGGCAAAGATCTCATTCCATGAAGCATATGTCCAATTCAGCATAGCTCTTTCAAATCCACAATCCTAAATTTTTCTAAGCAACATTTTTCACAAAGAGCTTTAATTTCTGCAAGAGTTAAATCAACCAAAATGCTAAACTTGGAAGGGAATGGTGTACAATTACAAAAATAAAGGGATAATTAGGTATAATATTCTAGAATACTTAGAACTGTTTACTTCTTGCAGGCAGTGGTTTTTCCAAATAAAAGCTCAGGGTGAATTAATTGTTGTAAAATAAATACACAATCAAGCAAATAACATTTTATAATTCCGAAACAAGCATATAATAGAAACTGTTTCAAAGATGCCTAATCCAAAGGAACTGGCAATGGAAGTAGATTTGTGAATTAGCAAACGTGATGATCTGGCAGTCAACATCTCCGGTTCCCCATGTTTGAATGCACGCTATAGAATGAGTGAAAAGCACACAGGAAATTAAATATATGCAGCGTATGAAAAATTAAGCAGGTGGAGGGATGCAGAAGGGGAATGAGAGAACTAGTCGAGAGGGGAACAGGAGAGCAGGGAAACGGGAGAAGGAAGAAGAGAGGGAAATGAAAAATATTTGACTATTCAGAAAATCTGTTTATCTTCTTTGTTCAGCATCTTCTATTGATCACCATCAGTGCTGGCAAATAGCTTGAAGCTGTGATCCTGAACTGATATTTAATTAAAATCCAGTTCTATTTTAATAATATGGTAAACACATCACAATTCTGGATGTAAATAACATCAGCAGATGAAGGATAAAAGAAGAATCAAAACTAAGTGCTAGGAAGTTTACAAAGAAGGCAAAGAGCGAATCATGCAAAGAAAAACAATAATTAAACTCTGCTTCCAATTTATTGTTATCGTGGCTTTTATTAAGATTCTGCTTTAGTCCCAAAGTTATTTTCTTTCTGTCTTATTTGTCTTGCCAAGGAGAAAAATAAGCACCAACTGCATTTTATTCTTCTTATCATGAAATCAGAGCCAAGTGCTGCCCTTGACAACTCATCCCCAAGTCTGCAGGCTGGATTATTTTCTTGTTCATCACCTTTCACTTCCTCTGGGCAAAGTTCCTTCCCCAAATTCTTACCCTTGGTTACACTAAAATATCAGGAGTAATGGGAGTTATAGGTGGCATTTGAGATAGGTTCCACTAGTTAATCCAGCCAACTTCTTTGAAAGCCACTTAGATTTCTGAGCAACCTAATGGATTCTACTGTAGAGGTACGCTGTGCTCCCCTGGGAGCCATTGCCATGCAGATATGTTCATATTTATATATTTGTATGCATGCCCATGTATAAAATGAGAAAATGTTTATGAGATCTTTTTTTTATAATGAGAAAAGTATTTTCCAAATTCAAAGTAATTTTTTAATTACAATGATTAGTGTTATAAATCTTTGTGCTTCACCCAGCAAGTGGGCTAAATTCTGATTCCTTAGTGACCTGGAATAGTTACAACTATAAAAAACAAAAACAAAAGCAAATTAAAAAAAAAAACAAAAAAACAACCAACGTTCGTCTCCCCAAGTAAGGAAGTACCTTAATTCGTCTGAGCTATTTTAACAAAAATATCATGTGCTGGCTGACTTAAACAATAAACACTTATTTCCCACACTTATGGAGGCTGAGAAGATGAAGTTCAAGGTACTGGCAGATTCAGGCAGATCCCACGTCTAGTGAGGACCCACTTGCTGGAGGGCTATCTTTCACTGTGTCTTCAAGTGGTGGAAGGAGCACTGGATCTCTCACAGCCGTTTACAAGGCCGCTAATCCAATTCATGAAGGCTACACCCTCACAACCTGATCACCTCCCCAAGGCCCTACATCCAAACACCATCGCATCAGGCAGCGAGATTCAACATATGAATTTGGGAAGACACAAACAACCAGTCCATGGCAGGAGGACTTACTAAAGGTCAATTTTTTTTTTTCTTTTCCCCAAAATTGGAAATTCTGATCTCACGAACAGAATCATTGAAATTTCTGCTTCATTTCATCTTCCCATCTATCCATGGCACCTCAGTTCTAGAGTGAGAAAACAGTAAGTGAGTGGAAGTATCGAATGGATAGCCTCTTAAAGAATCAGGGTTGAAAAGATAGGTAGGATGCCTCCTAATCAAATAAATAAAGGAGATGAAATGTAAGTTTCTTGAGAGAGCACAGCCAAAGCCGTCTCGCCCTACGCACCCCTCACCTGAGCCTCCCATCAGGCAAAGCAAAGATTTCATAGGAGGCTCCATTCAGCTTGCAGAGGGGGCAAGGAAAACAGCCAGCCTTTCCATCCTCGAGCTGCCACCCCTTCCAGAAATACAGGGTCTAGTGCACTTGTGTGCATCATTATTCTGTTCCAAAACAAACACATCGTAGAAACCTAACATTGCCCCAGGTGGTTCACAGGGTGAGAGGAATCGCCTACATCAGTTGCATCCTCACAGAGATTAGCAAGCACCTGCACGGGCGGGAGCAAGACGAAAGGCTCACGGTGCTTAGTTACTCTGTCCCTGAAGTAGCCAAAAATTCAGAAAGAGTATCAAAGGGGCCAACAGACAGGATTTTCTTTCCTCCAAGACTAGCAGAAGGAAAGTAAAGCCAAGCGTCCAACTCTTCGACAGTGAGGCACACTCTAATTATTTGAACGGAAAGAAATCTACCAATGCCAAAAACATAAAACACACAGAACAAATTCAAAGATTTGAGAAAAGGATGTGATTTGGCTAAGATATTATTTCTGCCTTTCTCTACTTCCAACCCACTTTAATTCAAGCAGCTCACATCTGGTGTTTTATGTGAAGTCAAGAGGAAAACCTCACTGAACCTAAGCTGAGCAGCTCCAGGCTGGGAACTAGGCCCACACACTCAGAGAGATGGAGAAAATCACAGCGCGCACCCACCCGCCAATCTCCAGCTTTCAGAGCCCAGGATTTGTGTAAGCACTTCCGTTTCAGTTAGAGGAATGAGAAAAAGAAGAGGTAAAATAGCTAAGATATAGTTAACCAGAAGTAAAATTCATACTGAACCCATTATATCAGAATGCAATGACTTCACTGCTCTCTATGATATCTTGCTTATCTCTAAATAGCAAATAAGGATGCTACTCTCTATATTCTTTTATAATATCCTTTACTTTTGAATTCAGTTATTGATTTGTAAAAAAAAAATTAATGTTTTAAGTCATAAAACTTGCAAGGTTTTAATCACAAAGTTGGAGTCGAGATATTTTACCTACTGCATACCTTTGCAGGTCAAAACAAAATAAAACCACAGAGAAGCGTGGCCCACGGTACTCATCACATATGTTGTGTTAAAATGATGTCTGATGGACTGTACTACCAGTCTGATCTCACCTGCATGGTGGAGCTGAGTAACCCCACTAGAAACATATTCACTTCTGAAGCTCATTCAAACAGTGAGAGTAACATTCCATTTACAGAGCTATTGTGAACACTGGGATCAGGGAAGGTTCTGGTACTAGCACCATGGGACACATACTAGCACAGTGGGGCACATAACAGATGCACGGCTAATAACACTGTCCTTTACTTTCCTTTAGCACCATGGGGCTCTTCTAATGCTCAAAGCTGTCAGGCTAACAAAATAAGTGAGGAAAAGGACTATATCCCAATCACATTACAAAAATCTGGGTGCATAATTTGAAAAATCGAATTGGTGCATGATCATCCCTCAGGAACTAAAAGGAGAACTTCTCCCCTGGGAAATCTCATCTCTACTAATCACACTCAGAAGACTTCCTGCCAACATCTTGTATTTCTCTGTCCAAGTTTCCTTCCCATTTACAAATGAATATTTCAAGGTGATTTCTCAGAAGCTCCCTAATTCTGATCCGATAAGATAGGCACCATAAATTTGTAAGGACTCCTGGGGTATCTCCCAGGTTAGCCTGCCTTCTTGTCGAGATCCTTCTGTGACTTAGCTCTCATTATTTTGTTCAATTCTCAGGGATCAGTCAGAGCTTCAGTTCTTATTGCCTATATTCCCTTTAGAGGAGCACTGAGATATGTCAGATTGCTCTGTTTTCCCAAATTTCCAAAAAACAAAACAAAACAAAAAAACCATAGCATTTTTCCTTTCTTTGGGGCATTCATGTTGTACACACATCGGCTCAGTCAGGGAAACATTCTCCTACTTTGCACGCAGTGCTCTTGTATAAACTGGGGGTCCACTGCTCTTATTTCCTCCCACAAGGATGGAGAGTGTGTGCAGCTATTGCCAAAAATGGGACAGAGGATCCTGTGGTCAGCAGAATAAGCAAGAAATTGTCTGGGAGAGGGGAAAAGCTGGATCAAACTTCAAGCACGGGCAGGAAGGGTGAAGAGGCAGGTGGACAAAGTCCGGTGTGTACACCACACATGCCAGGGGTAAGGAGCATCGTAGCAACTGCGCCACCGGATGAGTGAGCTGCAGCCCGAGCAGGGAGGCACAAGGGGTAACACAGGAAGCTTAAATTGCACAATGCATTGGTCAGTTACTTCACACAGGTAAGTCCACCGACAGAGGATATGTATGGTGGTATTTCTTTATGAAAAGCAAGCTACCAGGTAAACACATCTCCCTAAAGATGCCATCAACAGCTGGACAGTCTGCAAAACTACAGATCACAAAACAAACATGCGTGACTTCCATGAATCACCAACTCAGTCTTAGAAGCTCCGCCTTTATATATTTTCTACCTTTGGTTTCCACTGAAAGCTTTACAGTCTTTAGTTTTCGGTCCTTAGGGTCCAAAAATTATTTTTTCTTTGAAAAACAGGGACACCACAAAAATACATCCGCTTGAGCAATTGTCTTTCATCCTACTTACTAACGATGGAAAAGCAGGCAGGTAGTACCGAAAATATGACCATGACCCTAACTAAATTAAATAAGCATTAATTCAACAACACAGAGCATACCCCGTGGCTACAAATGTGTGCATCTTTCTTTACAGCTCCATTAGTTTGGACATGAACTCCAGGCTTTTGAAAATGTCAGTACTACACAGGTTGCAGAGATAGTCAAATTCTTACCCTGGATTCGTTAATATGATTGTAGTCACTGAACTGGTTTGAATTCACATCCAAGGGCACTATGTACTACGACATTTTCCAAGAATAGAGACAGAAATAGGGATTACGTACAGACAGAAATAGAAATTTGAGACAGATACTATTACAGATAAATGCAATATAAATTTCATATTATCTCACATAATTATCACAGTAAAGGACTTTTAAAAAAGATCATGAATATCCCATTAATGAAATATTTTTGATGCTCCCCTAAAGAAAAGATTCCTTAAATTGCTTTTATTTGCCTTGGATTCTATACAGCATATATGGCTAATTCTATTCTAGACTCGATCTTTGTTTGGCATTACCTTTAGAAAACAGAATTGCTAAAAGGTGACTGTCAAGCCCTAAAATCAAGTGTAAACTCTCAGAGCTTGAAAGAGCAGACACAGATTTTCATTCTATTCATGGATATAAAAACTGCAGAGTACCATACGTGGCCTTGTGCAAGCGTTAACTGCACAGACCAGAAACAGGGGGGAACATCCGAACAAGCTATGAAGAAAAGAAGACAGCAACATGTCAACTCAGAAGGAAAAAAAGGAAATTAAATACTGCGAAAAGATATACGTGATAGAAAGTTTAGAAATCGAGACTAAAATGTACAAGAAGGCAGATCATTTTTCCTGTCATTTTTAACACTTCCTTGTTCCACGATGTCTACCATGCTACAAAAGCTATCTTACTGTATTTAAACTTTTGAAGCAGAAGCTTGAGAGTTGATTGTTTAAAAATGAAACAAACGTTAAACAAAACTTTCCCAAACACTGAAAAGAGATTCGAGTTCAATTTATAATAGCACTTAATTCATCCCTGCTGATTTTTCCATTCATGTTAGTGAGGCTAATTTGTGTCTTATATTATTTCACTCTTTTTTACACACTACTTTCACAATGAAATAAAAATAAATTCAATCTCACCTTTGAAGAGTGATAATTATGTTTCTGTCGCTTACATGAAAGATCTTAGTAAAACTCCCTCATGCCTGAGGTTCCTTGAGTTTATAGGTCTTTCACCTTCATAACAGAAACATAATAACCATACTTCACAGGTGAGGCATTCTGCAACAAAGTTCCAGTTCTCCCAGGCAAGACACCCTCCACTGGAGGTTGGAAGAATCAGCTCGGAATCTTCAAGATACTGAGTCCTCAGGGAGATATTCTTTTCCCCACATGGCAGTTTGGGGATGAAGAAACTCAAGAATCTTCTGAGCATGGAGAAAACACACACACACACACACACACACACACACACACACATGCATGTATATATGTATATGTGCCTATATACTCACATGCATGTATATATAACAGATACTTGATATATTCTAATTTATATAGGTGTACGTATATAACTACATAAATGTGCATTTACGTGTGTGTGTGTTTCAATCACGGTGCTATACAAACTGATTATATATGGCCTCATACTGGGCTATATATAACCACAATAATTTCTTTCTTCATGAGAGTTTTCCAAAGAGTTGAAGATAGCTACCTTAATATGCTTATAATGGATCACATAACTTTATTGTTTCATGGGGTTACCTAAATTATCTCTTACTATGTTCATTTATCATTTCAAGTGAAACACAACTGTCACTCATCATTCGAACTTGTTTTCACATTTTTTCCCTGAATCCACTTGCCAGAATCTGGAGAAAAGAACAGATCCATCTTAGTAGTAACACAGAAAACCTACAGAATGGACTCTGGCATCAAATGGACTTAATATGAGCATCCAAGAAGCAGTTCTGCCAGTTTTTTACCTATTTGTCCATGTACTAGTTACTCACATCTCTATACTTCAGTGTCATAATCTTAGAAATCAGGATAAAAAACTGAGTTTCTGTAAAGATTACGTGAAATTATTTACATACTGCAACTAGCAAACTGGCATGTAATGGCAGAAAATTGTTCATGACTATATTATGTCTTTAGACAGGGATGACCTGTTCCATCCCAACGTTTTCATGAAATTAGATTTTCAGTTATATTTAAAAAATGAGAAACAAGTCACTTGTTATGTCCAAGATGTGCATTGTGTGGCATGGGACAAGTCTAAAACTTTATGATACATAAGAATCTAAAGAGTCATTTCTATACACTAAGGCATAATAAGCCTGGGGATATTTTCCACTCTCATTCTGGGTAAAATTCAGTGTGGAAAATATGGCTATTACTTACCAAATACAATACATGCCCCTCCCTCCTCCAGATTCCCTTGTTTGGGGCCATGTAATTATTTCTTACCAATGGTAAGTAACCAGACAGTCCATTTCTGGTCCAAGAGTTTTAAGAGTGGCTGGAGTTCTCCGAACTCTCTATTTCCCAGGCCTTGAATAATAAGTATGCTATGTTGAAATAATAGAGCCGCAGGATGGAAACAGTCTAGATTCCTCAGTTATGGTCAGAGATTTCCACACCATTCTTAATAATTTAGAGAATAAGTAGACAGAAAATCATTAAGTATAAAGAATGCTTGAAAAACACTATCAATCAACTTGACCTAGTAACTCCACCTAACAATAGGAGAATATACACTCCTGTAATACACATGGGATATTTACTAAGCTGGACCACCCTGTGGGCCATAAAGGAAGTCAAAGTAATTTGAAACGTGTGTAAACCATGTATGTTCTCTATAAAAACAGCATTAAATTAGAAATCAATGGCAAATCAATATGTGGCCAATCCTTAAAATTTTAAAACTAAATAATATCTCTCTAAATAACCAATAGGTAAAAAATGAAATGATAAGGTATTTTGAACTGAAGTCAAATGAAAACACAACATATCAAAACTTGGGTATGTAGCCAAAGTTGTACTTAAATGCCAATAATATTTAACAGCACTGAATAACACATTATAACAGAAGAAAGGTCTCAAATCAATGACCTTAATTTTCACGTTAAAAAACTAAAAAGAGAGAACAAATTAAAACAAAAGAAAAAAAAATAATAATAAAGACCACAGCAGAAATCAATGAAACAGAAAACAGAAAAACCCTTTTTTGAGGAGATCCATAAAATCGATATATACCTAAACATAATGGTCAGAAATGAAATATAGAAGGCATAAATTACCAATGTGAAAAATGAAAGAAGTAGCAATGCTATATATTCTAAAAGCATTTCAAAAAAAATATGTGGTGCCTGGGTGGTTCAGTTGGTTAAGCAACTGACTCTTGATCTCAGCTCAGGTCTTGATCTCAGGATTGTGAGTTCAAGCCTCATGTTGGGCTCCATGCCCAACTTAAAAAAAATAAAAATAAAATAATAAACAAAATAAAATAATGTGGACATTGTATATGAAATATAAAAACAGCTTGAAAGACAGAAACTACCAAAGCTAACAAAAAAAGAAACAGAAAACCTGAGTAGTCCTGTATCATTTTTTTTATTTATTTTTTTTTATTTTATTTTTTTTTTAAGACTTTATTTATTTATTCAACAGAGATAGAGACAGCCAGCGAGAGAAGGAACACAGCAGGGGGAGTGGGAGATGAAGAAGCAGGCTCACAGCGGAGGAGCCTGATGTGGGGCTCGATCCCATAACGCTGGGATCACGCCCTGAGCCGAAGGCAGACGCTTAACCGCTGTGCCACCCAGGCGCCCCCTGTATCATTTTTTTAAAGATGGAATTTGAAGTGAAAAGGTCCCACAGAAAACTCCATGCTCATATAGCCTCCCTAGTAAATTCTAGTTATAAGGAATAATAATACAATTTTATTCAAATTTCTAGAAAAATAAAGGAAGAGGGAACAATTCCCAATTTTTTCTATGAGGCTAGCATATTTTGGTACCCAAAGTGGAGAAAGATGTTAAAACTACAGAACTATAATTCTCATGAATGTAAATGCAAAAATTATTTCAAAACTTTAGGAAATCTATTTCAACAATATATAGAAAATATAATACATCACAACCAAGTAGAGTTTATCCCAGGAATGGAAGATCAATCAATATAACTGACCATATAAAATTAAAAATGAAAAAGAATATGATCATCTCAATAAATACAAAAAAAATTGACAAAATCCAATATGCATGCCTAATTAAAACTTCTTAGCAAATTAGAAACAGAAGGCGACGATAGGAATCCCCACTAAACTACAACTAGCAGCATACTCAATGATGAAAGTATGAATAAAGTTCCCTCTCAGAACTTTACTAAGACAAGGATGTTCACTAGACCACATCTATTCAACACTGTACTAAAGGTTCCAGCCAGTACAATGAAGTAAAAGAATTTTTTTAAAATCCATATTGGAAAGGAAGAAGTAAAGTGTTCTTTTTTTTCATGTTTGTAATCTTTATTTTATGCCATACTGGCAATCTTTTAAAAGAAATAAAAAAATTGATAAGATAGAGGAAAATGTTCTTTATTTAAAGACAACATGACCAGGGGTACTTGGGTGGCTCAATCAGTTAAGCATCCCACTCTTGATCTGGGCTCAGGTCATGATCTCAGGATTGTGAGATGGAGTCCTGCAATGTGCTATGCACTGGGCATGGAGCCTACTTGGGATTCTCTCTCTCCTTCTCCCTCTGCCACCACCCCTCCCCCTCCACATGCACGTGGGTGCACCCTCTCTCTCAAATAAATAAAACAAACAAACAAACAAACAAATAAATAAAGACAACATGACCATCTATGGAAAAAAAATCTATGGACTCTATCACAAAGGTACTAGAACTAATAAATAAGTCTAGAAAGATTACAGAATACAAGATCAAAATACAGAAATCAATTGCATTTCTATATTCTAGCAACAACCAGAAGTTGCAGTTACTTAAAAAAACCACATTTACAACAGTGAGCAGTATTAAATTTATAGGGATAAATCTGACAAAAGATATACAAAACTTATACACTAAAAACTGCAAAACATTCCTTGGAGAAATTAAAGAATACCTTTATAAAACGAGAGAGAAATCACATTCATGGATCAGAGGATTTATTATAGCTATGATATCATTTTTCTTCAACTGATCTATAGATTTAATGTAATTTCAGTCAAAATTGAACAGCCTTTCCTGTAGAAATTGACAAGGTGATTCTAAAATTCATGTGGGATGATAAAGGACCTAAAATAGCCAAAACATCTTTTAAGGAGAGTAACAAAATTCTGTGAAAGAGAACAGATTTTCAAAGGCAATGCACAAAGGCAATTCAGTAAAGAAAGGATAGTCTTTTCAACAAATGGTGCTGGAACAATTGGATAGTCATAGGTATTAAAAAAAAAAAAAAAAGCTTTGATCTATACAAAAATTGACCCTCAAAATGGATCACATATCTTATTGTAAAACCTAAAGCTACAAAATTTCCAATAGGAAATCTTTGAGATCTTTGAAGTTTTCTTTCAATACCAAAAGCACAATCCATAAAGTTAAATGATAAAACTGATCATTTGATTTTCATTAAATTAAGAAATCCCTCTCTTCGAAAGCACTGTTAAGAAAACATAAACCACAGACTGAGAGAAAATACTGCAAACACATATGTAAGGAAGAACCAGTATTCTCAAACTCAGTAACAAAAACAATCTTACAAGAAAAATTAGAGGAAAGATTTGAATAGAAACTTCATAAGGTGAATATACAGATAATAAATAAGTACATGAAAAAAAGTCCCTAACATCAGGGGAGTGCCAAGTCATACTGGAATCTCAAGCAAAAGGAAAAATCAGCATTTTAGTACAGTCTTTATTTAAGATTTTGATACTTTGCTCATTATGGGTATGTTGCTGTACTTTTCATTTTTTTTAATATTTCACTAAGATATTATTTATCTTGGTTACTGAGTTTCTTGGCACCCCCTTAAATTCTATGGCCAAGGTGAGTGTCTCACTCATCTTACCACAGTATTTATTCTGTTTCATATCATTAGCAACTAGATAAAAGGAAATCAAAATCCTAATTAAACACATCTACATACCTATTAGAACATCAATGATTAAAATAAGATTGGTCATTCCTAGCACTGTCGAGAATACGGAACCGCTGGAATGCTCATACACTGGAGATGCATCGTAAAATAGTGCAACCACTCTGAAAAGCAGCTCAGCAGTTTCTTAAAAAATTAAACATACTACCACCACATGACCAAATCATTCCACTAGTAGATATTAATGCAAGAGAAATGGGAGCATACTTCCATAGAAAGACTTTCATACAACTGTTAACGGCTTTGTTTACGATAGCCCAAAACTAGAAACAACCCAAACGTCCATCAACAGGTAAATAAATTAACAGTCTATGGTGTATGTATAAATGGAATACAAATCAGCAATAAAAAGGAATAAACTACTGATGCATGCAGAAAAGCACGGATGAATCTCAAAATATTATGCTCTGTGGAAAAAAAAAACAGGAAAAAAAGTACCTAGGATATGATTCCATTTATGTAAAATTTTAGAAAATGCCAGGTAATTTATAGCAATAGAAAGCAAATGAGAGCAGGCAGGGGGAGTTGCAGGGAGAGGTGGCAGGCAGGGCGGAATTACAAGGGGACACAAAGAAATTTTGAGTGGGAATGATATAAGCACTATCTTGCCTGTGGTGATGGTTTTATAAGTCAGTGCATCTGCCGAGACCTATGGATTTGGACATTTAAAATTTGTACAATTTATTGTAGGTCAATTACACCTCAATAAAGCTGTTTAAGAAACATATGGTTGTACAAGAAAGAAGTCATGTCTTCCTCTATTGCTTGATAGATATCATTTAGAAATGCCAAGGGAAAGGCTGAAAGAATTCAATGTTTGTCTCTAGGGAGTACAACTAGAGTTCAAAGTAAGGGAGAAGAGACTGCTACCTTTCATTATAAGCCTCATACCTATTGATTTCAGAACTATCTACACATCATGCATTGTTTTGTTAAAAATTAAAATAATTATTAACAAGGGAAAATGCATGAGGAATTCTGATACACAAGAAAGGTGAAAAATGATGGGAATATCCACAGTAATATTAACAAATACCAGACAGCAGTGTGGAAAAGAAATTAAACTACATTATTTTATTTTCAGGGGCTCTGAGTTTTGCCTCTTTTGTTTAGCTGGAATTCTCCAGATGTTAAAGGAATATTATCCTCCCCCCCCCCGAAATAGTATTTCCTGGAAATATTAAGAAACTGCCACCATCCCCCAAACAAATTAAAATATATTGTTGGAAACACCATATTTTTATGCCTCCTGGGAAGCTCCCAAATATAAGAAATACTTTATCACTTTATGTTGTTAGGTTACACAGTATTCTTACCTACTAACAAGGAAGAAGCAACCTCACTGTGTGGACAAAAATGGTGTCATCTTATAATCACTAAATATGCCTTGTTCACAACAGTCATCAGTGGTGACCTCTAAAGTCTGGCCTGTCATGGTCATATACTTGAGAGCTGTGCAATTACTGGTGACTCATTTTACTTCTTTGAGCCTCACTTCCTCAAATACAACAACGGAGAAGCCAGACTAGTTCTCCAAACCTCTTGGCATTGGATATATTTAGTTCTATGACACGATGACTAAATGTCATATTTTACTGAATCTAAAATGTCATTGGTTTTAAGATGTACTATTATTCAGCACAAGAAAAACACTGCCAATTAAACTATTTTCCTGTCCTCTAGGATTTTTATTTTAAATTCATTGAAAAAAGCCTTTTAAAACTTAAGTAGACACAGCTTTTTCTTTTTTCATTGCGTTCTTGTTCATACATGAAAAGGGAAAGCGTAAATGAAATAAATTGGTTTAGGTACTTGCAAAAGTTCTTTGTGTGCAGAAATTGGCTCTTCTGAACCAGTTCTTTGCTCAGACAAGAGTGTGGTATGTAGCATTTCTTAAAAGAGTGCCCCCCTATTGTCTCCAGGATTTTTTTCTAAGCTACTTGTACCTATTTTTTTTTTTAAGATTTCATTTATTTATTTGACAGAGATAGAGACAGCCAGCGAGAGAGGGAACACAAGCAGGGGGAGTGGGAGAGGAAGAAGTAGGCTCCCAGCGGAGGAGCCCGATGTGGGGCTCCATCCCAGAGCACCGGGATCACGCCCTGAGCCGAAGGCAGACGCTTAATGACTGAGCCACCCAGGCACCCCTACTTGTACCCATTCTTTAAGATTTCATATTGGCGCCTTCTTGGAAAGGCTTCAAACTAACAACCCCATACTCCTTCCTCAATCAGTCCTTCAATGATATGCTGACTGACATACCAATGGGTTGCACTACTCCAGTCATGCCACTAAATTCATGCACATGCACAGGAGATGACAGCCATGGCAAAACTGCCCTGTGGACCACAAGCTAGAAGATACTTTTGATTTCAAAGGAATGTGGAAGGAGAAATACACATTCATTTTGGAATGAACAAAATACAACCACAGCAATGAGGAGTCCCCAAAGTACATAAATTACTAATCTGGTACTTTATAGAAGCTATAGTATTTAAATTTATAAATGCTCCGGACATACACCTATGGAGAGACTTTGTGTTTCTCCACATGTGTGTGCGTCTCATGCCCTCTCCATTTCCAGCACACACACACATACAAACGCATACAAGCACGCGTAGGAGCGCACCTGAAATAGACCAGAAGTATGCTTACCACCGCTAGACCCCTTACTCAACGTGGACAGTTCATTTCATCTGAGCGTGGACGATCGTAATTATACATTACATCGTTCAACTGTGATCATGATCTGTGCAAAGAAAAATGTAGGATGATCATATACCCCGTCCTCTTAATCTTACAATAATTTCTGGTGTGCACGCCTCTTAGGCAGATGAAGGTGTTAACATTTAAATACACGATTTATAGTTGTCTCATCATAATGATATCATGCGTTCTCTCAAGAGGAAGATACCTCTAATGGAAACATGGTCTCTTGATTTCTGCTTCCCAGTGGGTCTCCCTTTTGCCTGGTCAACTGGATTTAATCATATGTCATTGCTTGATTGGGTGTTGGTTCCTCTCAGGAGGCAAAAAGGCCTGTTTCCTCTAAGATTTAGACAAGCAAAGCATTGCCGGGTCATTTGCAATATTATCGATGTGTGGGGGGCAGTGGGGAGGCTGTAAATAGTAATAAATATACATGGGTCCTCATCACTTTTACTGAAAATGAATAGGCAGGAAAAAAATACCCAACTGATCAGTAAGAAAATATGTATTTACTTTTGCTTGCTCAAGCTTGGGAATGAGTACAGAAGCAAGCTAGCTCTGGGACCAATTTCTCTTTGCCCTTGCTGCCCTGCAAATGACATTCTTACCAGACCATTAAGAAAACTGTTATAACTTCTAGTGAGACCACCTGCTAGGTCTCAGTGCTGGGACAATTACATCTATCGGAAATAATGACCCATAACTAGAATAAAACACATTAATAACATCACATTTACCCAGGATAATGCATTTCACCATTTTATATTGCAGAGACCAAGTTAATCAGTAAAAGCATTACCAAAAAACGAGAGCAACTAACAGGCACAGAGTAGAAAATGAATATAAAAGCAAAATGTTCAGACTTCTTTTTTTTCACTCCTAGAAGTGAGAAGATATGTAATGGGCAGTAAGAGATAGAGCACTAGTTTGGGAATGGGTAATCTTACCTTCTGTTTGTGGATTCATACGCTAAAGTAGGGAAGAACTGGAAGTGCCTTCCTCTGGACATAAGAGAAAACAGGAGGTTGTGAGGTTTAATGGAAAGAGCTCTGGATTAAGAGTGAGATGACCACAGGTCTTACTTCAGCTGTGCTATTAATGAGCTGTGTGACCTTGGGCAATTCACTTCACCTCTCTGAGCCTCAATTTCTTATCTGTAAAATGAACAGCTTAGACGAGGTGATCTCTGAAATCCCCTCCAATTCTCATATGTTATGATTCGAAGCAGAATGTCAACCTGACATGGGAATGCTGTGAAGTGTAATAAAAATGCCTATAAAACTTTGGAGCCCCAAGATCCTTAGAAGTGCAGGTAGAAAGGATCAGATTGCAGTGGCATTTAGGAGACAACTTTGACATAATGGATTCAGGTCCCGCTAAAAACTTTAGAGAAGTCCTGCATCAGGACTGGAGGAGGTCAAGTCTGTGGTTCTTCTCGTGTTTATTTTCTTAGATAAATGCTTTGGTTGATTGTAGCTTGTTTCAGCAATTTTAATATCTATAATAACAGGAAAAAGCTAGTCCTAAATAAGGCAGATCATACAAGCCAAATAAACCCCAACTATTAAGATATATAACACACCTAAGAGTTCAACCTTACAATTCATTATTCTTAGAGGTTAAGAGAACAGGAAATTAGTTAAGCATCTTAAGGTTTTTCATTCTCTCTCATAATTTTCTGCTTTGTTCATATGACTGAGCACTTTCATTTGAGAAAACACATTTCCTAACTCACCACAACAGCATTTCCACTGAGGCATTAAGCGACCAAAAGACAACTGCAGGAAAATGTATATGAAACACAAAACTAAAGGTCTTGGGACCAATGCCTAGTGTGTGTCTTGTCTCCTTCATCCTGGTTGGCAGATGCTCCATTCTTTCGACCGTTGTCAGTATTTTGGAGGAAAAAAGAGCCAGTGACCTTTTCATTTTAATCAAGACTCAAAGTGTGAAGTTGATTTTCGGGAAAAGGAAGAAGTGGGGACAGTACGTACCGGCACTTTGCATGCAGAGCCTCAGTGACACCTGCATACCAAACCCTCTGGGACACAAAAACTCTAATCTTGCCACATAATGCTCTTCCATTCTAGCCTCACATTATTACTTGGATTGAATTTTAAATTAGTCTACTTACAGAACAAATCACTAAAAGTTTAATTTCCCTTTTCCAACAAATCCCACAGCAAGCACCATGCACAAGAAGCCAAAAGAGTTCTATATTTTGACCACACGCAAGTGAAATAAAATATCCAAATCAACTAATTCTCCCTCAAAATAAACATGTTAACCACTTATACTACCAATCTTTGGTCTAGCCAGATTTTAGACAAACATAATCAGAAATGGTCCTTAGGTCAAGCATCCACCTTGTTACCCTAAATAAAATACAGAAGACAATAGAAAGGCTGGTAGCTTCTTGTCATGAAGGCAAAAGTGATGAGAAAAAGATGTAAAAATTAATGATATCTGGCTGACATTATTTAAATAGACAATGGCTCTATCAATAAAAAGAACCCCTAACAAATGTGTTTCATGACAGAAATATATTAACCACTTTTCATCATCTGGAACCTTCATAAATCAATAAGAGATAATATTTACTCTATCCTACTGGGGTGGCTTTTTGTATTTCTAATAGAATTCATTTAATTCTGGTTGCCATAGTTACAACAGAGTTGTAGAATGAGTTTTGTTTCATCATAATTGCTGCACGTTAGTATATAAACAGCTGAACTGTACCTTCTACCAGCAGCACTCACTTGTGAATAAAGAAAATCCCTTATCATAAAGTAATTGAACTCGAATTCAAAATATACCATTGAGGCCTTACTCTCCTCAGAGAGTTGGCAAATACTTCTCAAACTTTTTTTTAGCACAGCTATCTCTGAAAGGCACATCAATAAATAGCACAAGAAGAATTCAGAGGAGGATTAAAAATATTTAAAGTGATACAGAGGTTTACAGAATTTAAAATTACTTATTCTTGGTCTGTACCATAAGTCCTAAGGAAAAATTTGACCTTCAGGCTATTGGCCTAGCTTTTTTACCAAATACCTGTCAGTTCGTATAGATACTACATTTGAAATGTGTTACTTCCCAGCCAATTTATCCACTGAAAAAAACACAAGCCAGAGGAATTATCATTAAGCCTGATATATTTTTAGCACTAATTTCAAAGGCCACAAAGTAAAAGAAAAGGGGAAGATGTATCTTCTTGTTACATCTTTAAGGTCGCATCTATCCATAAAATATAAAATCAAAAAAGGAAGACTTGGATCCCACAACTTGAGAAACAGGTATTTAGAAATCAGAAGGAAAAATATTTGTGCCTCAAGAAAAACTCAAAATTTCATAGACAGAAACCCAACAACCTGTGCCGTGGCAATTACAATGTCAGTTCAGTGAAAGATACAACCCTTTAAATTTTGAAAAACAAAATACCTCTGGTTACCACTAAATCTTTTTAAATATGTATTTGTCTAGTAACGTTCTGCAATACTGACTGTGAGATCTGAAAGGAGAACACGTCATGAAAGTACGGGAAGACAAAAAACCTCAACCAAAATTGTCTTTTCCCATAGGGAAGCTTAAGACAAATAGTCATAAGCATGTTATTTTGAGAGATACACAATTTTTAAGTAACTGAGCATACCTCAAGTTATTCCAGAAAGGAAAAGTAAAAACATGCATTTTTGCTGATTCACTTACACTTTTCTTATTTAGTCAGGCGCTGCCATTCAATATATTCCATTTGAACCTCGTTTTATTCTACATTTCTAGTAACTGTTTCAAGGGGGAACGATTTCCTTCTATATATTCGATTTGAATCATGACTATTTTCATGACATTTTATTGAAATACATGATTTTGAACATGAACAAGACATGTTAATAATTCTAAAGATACAAAGATAAATAAGATGGTTCTTGACCAAAAGAAGGTGAACTCGGATTAGCCTACCAGAAGAACTTAGTAGAAGAACGGGGAGAGGCAGGTAATACTAGGTAGTTAAGTAATACGGGGTGTGTCTGAATGAGAGGAAGGAAGAGCAGAGCCAGTCAACACAGCAAGGAGACCTGTACTTCGCAGGACCAGCAAAGGCTTCAAGAAGACTGGCATTTGAGTTGAGTATCCTGTAAAGGTAATGAGGGATAGTCTGATATTCTGAAAGAAGGAAAAACTCTAGCAAAAAATTAAAATGATGACCAGGACAGGATATGTAGCAGTTCTTTCTAGAACCTTGACCAATTTTTAATAAATGTTGGTATAAGCAAATGCAGACTATGAGTGGGGGCACCTGGGCGGCTCAGTCAGTTGAGCATTCGACTCTTGGTTTTGGCTGGGATCGTGATCTGGGGTCCTGGGATCAAGCCCTGCACAGAGCTCCAGGCTCAGCAGGGAGTCTGCCCCTCCCCCTGCTGGCACACACATGCACACTCACTCTCTCTAATATACAGATCTTTTAAAAAATTATTAGAAGTACAGGTTATTAGAAGTACATACTGCAGTTTTCACAGCAACAAATGTGAAAAATTTAAGTCGGTTTTGTAAATTGAGGGCAGAGGCTATTTCCGGCAAGCGGAAAGATGCCAGGCAGCAGCTGGCGGGGTGAGGAACGGGCTTTGCAGACAGCCTGTTTGGGTGCAAATACTTGCTCAAACACTTTACTAACAGAGCAACCGGAAAAGTGACTTAACCTCTCCGTGACTGTCTCCTTATCTAAAGCAGGAATATCAGTACTGCCTACTTCCTGGGTTGTCCTGAGTATTAAAGAATTAATACGTATAGAACACTTAACCTAATGCCTGGCAAATGGAAGCACCTGGTGTGTGTTAGCACTTATTTCTTATTATGTGGAGCAGGGCTGAAAATAGTTTTAATTCCAATATAGATTTTTTTTTTTTTTTTTTGAAAATTGTCTCTTCTTTAAATAATCTCAGCCTGCTCTGGATCATCTAAGAATTTCAGTAATGGGGGGAAAACTAAAGTAAACGAAACTTGCCAATTAAAGATAACTTCCAATTTAAAAGTCTCCTTTGAGTTTCTTTTTCCTCATTGCAGCAGTTCTAGAATCCAGCTGCACTTTTTAATCATATGAAGATTTCTTTAAAATACTAATGCCGGGATCCCACCTCCAGAGATTCTAGTTTAATTGGGCTTGGCCGTAAGGAGTGTTTAAAAGCTTCCCAGGTGATTCCAGCGTGCAGCCGAGGTTGAGAACCACTAATCCAATGGGTAAATCATCTGCCGATTTGAAATTCAAAATCCCCGTAAGAGCTGGTTCCTCACCGCTCAGGGGATCTTCTCCTCCTCCCCTCTTTCCCTCTACAGTGGTACGGGGGGACACCGTGACTGCCCTCAGTGAGGGGTCTCTGGCTTGGGGCTGTGCTAGTCCTCACCTACCAGGGAGTCGGTCTACTTTTGTTCCTGGGAGGCCGGCACTGCTGGCCACGGAAGCGTGGACCTGGTATGCCCCTGACCGCCCTGCCTGGCCCTCGGCCCAGGTAACACTCCATCACACCTGGCCTTTGTGGGCACCTTGCCGGGCGTGCTGCTGAAGCACACGGCCTCACCCGCGAACCTCAGGCGGTGAGGCCCTGTGCTCTGTGGCCTCTTCCTCCTGGCACGAAGGCTGTCTGTTGGTCACGAGTGCTCTTGACATCTCCCTAAACCATCTACTCCACCCCCAACACCAGGCATGCGGGGACTCCGTGGTCTCTTGCAAAGGCTGTGCAGGCACGGGGCTCGGGGTCCTTTTGCAGGCAAATCTCTCAACATCCCTTTCCCTCTGCTCTTGCTAGTTCACTGGTCCTGGACCTCCGTTCCTCAGGTCACATCCTCGACCCTTCCCATGCTGTAGCTTAAGGAAAATTCTGTGATCTGAGTCTCCTAGGTTGGGCTTGGGACATGGAAAGGGAAGATTTCTGGAATTCCACAACATTTTCCTCTTTCAGTAAAGCCCCAGCATACTGTCTCACAGTGAACTCAAAAAACTTCATATTTAGTCAAAATGTGAATAAGCAAACTGTTTCTCTTTGTGTTTCTGCCCCAACTTTCCTGCCTTTGTCCTTCCTAAGGCAGCAGATAGACCTGGACATATCAGAGGACAGCCCCATCCAAGGAAGTATAAAGAAGAAAAACATTAACATATTTCAAACTATATTATTTCCCTAGTATCTGTAACTGAAAACAATCCAGACCTGAATCTTCCATTCACACTGATTTAGCTTTAGGCCCAGTGGACAGGATACTCCTCATGGTTTTCATACAGACAATTCTTTCCCTCTGTCCCTCACATTCCACATCCTAGTGTGTGTGTATCTGCGTGTGAGTCTTGTTTTGCTCGCTAGATGCCTTAGATTTATGAGTCAAAACAAGCCAGTATGGGCTAAGAATGTAAGACCAGGACTCACGCCGTGACCATCTAACCGCCACCACAGCTAAGAATATAGAGCACACAGTAAGAATCAAAAACTGTTTCTTGACTACGCAACAATATAACCTGATATCCTGAGTTTGGAGACTTTGTTTGGTCTATTTTCCTTTCCCTTTGGCCTCCTTCAGTGCTTCATGGAAAATAAATGCACTAAAGCTCTCCCATTAAGACTGAATCGATATCCAGAGATCCAAATTGCACACAGCGTGCTTCCACCTACAGAAACCCGGATGGAGTAAACTTCGACCCACGCCTCTGGGAGACTCCCCACTCCAGCTGCACGTCCTGTCCCATCAACTCTGCTCCAGAATGCTCTAGGTATGACTGACCTGTCACCCTGCTCCCCTGCAAAAAAATACTTAGGCAAGGAAGATTTAAGAAAAACTGGAAAATTGAGAAGAGGATAAAGAAACACAAGCATCCAATAATTACCAATGTTATCATTTTGGTATATTTCCCTCGAGAACAGTATAAATTATAAACAAAAAATAGCTGCTTTGTTCTCTCTCTCTTTTTTTTTTTTTTTTTTTTTTTTGAGAAAGAGTGAGTACAAGTCAGGGGCGGGCTCGGCACAGAGGGAGAGGGAGAGAGAGACTCTTAAGCAGGCTCCACACCCAGCACAGAGCCCAGGCAGAGCTCAATCTCAGGACCCTGACATCATGACCTGAGCTGAAGTCAAGAGTCAGACGCTTGGGGAGCCTGGGTGGGTCAGTTGTTAAGCATCTGCCTTTGGCTCAGGGCCTGATCCCGGAGTCCTAGGATCGAGTCCCACATCAAGCTCCCCCAATGGGAGCCTACTTCTTCCTCTCCCACTCCCTCTGCTTGTGTTCCCTCTCTCGCTGGCTGTCTCTCTCTCTGTCAAATAAATAAATAAAATCTTAACAACAAAAAAAAAAAGTCAGACACTTAACTGACTGAGCCACCCAGAGGCCTCATTTTAGAATTTATTATGACAATTTACTCATGTTGTCTTTCAAAATGTTTGTCTATTTTTACTCATAAATAAAACTCGGATGAAAATAACAGCAATATTATAAGCAACAAAAAAAATATTACTAGCATGTATAATTGCCGGGTACGAGGCTAAGTCTTTAAAGTGCATTGGGTCATAGAATCTTCACAGAAACTTGGCATCATTATCACTTTTCAGATGAAAAACTGTTAGAATGATTAAATAATCTGTCCAATGACATAACAAATATCAAAAAATGGATTCTGCACTAAAATTTAGTTCTCCAACACTCTACTTCATACGTGATTCTATTGCCATGGAGGAAAAAAGACATCCCTGGAAGTGGAATCCAAAATTTAAACCATTTTAACTCTTTCATGCTTCCTCCCCATATCTAAGTGGCTTTCCAGAAAGGCTTTTAAAATACTTACCAACCTATCTGGGGAGTCTGGGTGGTTCAGTCTGTTAAGGGTCTGCCTTCAGCTCAGGTCATGATCTCAGGGTCCTTGGATGGAGCCCCGCGTCAGGATCCCTGTTCAGTGGGGAGCCTGCTTCTCCCTCACCCTCTGCCCTTCCCCACGCTCATGCTCCCTCTCTCTCTCAAATAAATAAATAAAATCTTTAAATATATATATATATTTACCAACCTATAAATAGCATATGAAAATATCTGTTTCAGGGGCGCCTGGGTGGCACAGCGGTTAAGCGTCTGCCTTCGGCTCAGGGCGTGATCCTGGCGATCTGGGATCGAGCCCCACATCAGGCTCTTCTGCTATGAGCCTGCTTCTTCCTCTCCCACTCCCCCTGCTTGTGTTCCCTCTCTCTCGCTGGCTGTCTCTATCTCTGTCGAATAAATAAATAAAATCTTTAAAAAAAAAAAAAAAAGAAAATATCTGTTTCACTGCACCTTTCTCAAACTGTTGCCAATCTGAAGGTGAGAAGCTGTAACTCAGTGTTTGATCATGTTCTCATATACAATGCCCATTTGTATTTCTTTCCTGAATTTTCTCTTCTTCACTCTTGTTCATTTTCCTGAGATTTTTTTATTGTGGATTTTTAAAGAGTATCGAACATATTAAAGCTTATAATCTTTTGTCCATCTTTGCATATTCCAAATATTTTTCCCAGGTTGCCAAATTTGCTTTGCATTTGGAATTACAGAAGATTCTAGATTTTGTTTTTTAATGTTTGGTTTGCCGTTGCCCATCTTTTCTTTCATCGTTTCTTCAGTGACTATGCTTTCAAAAATCCCTTCCAATCACAAGCAGATAAATACCTGACAGCTTACTATCCCACTGTTCTGTGTGCTTCATTAGGGGAAGTCCATTGTGGCATGTAGTGTGTTCATTCCTCACTGGGATGGTCTGTGTGGAATCCCAGCCCTGCCCTATCCACGGAGTCACCCTTTCTGAGATATCCCCATTCCTTAAGTGGTGATGATCCCTATCTTGAAAAGTTGTCATGAATATTAAATAAAATAATATATTGAAAACACAGCATGGCATGCACAGTAAGTACTCAATTAACAGTTATTACTTAATCACATGAAAATAATTTTTGGTTTAATATATAACATAGATCATTTAATTATTGCCCCAAATATATGGCTAGTTGTCCCAACATTAGATATTTAAAAAAATTTTACTGCTGTGGTGTCTGCTGCTAAATCTCTATTCGTGCTTGAATTGGACATGGAACAAAGAGACCCTGTTATAACGTGATTTATGTGCCTGCGTTCTCACTCACTCTAGGCTCCGTTATGCACTATGCCTTGGAAATGAGAGCTTGAGCTTTTGTGCCTTGTACTTCACATCGAACAACCTGGCAACCCTACCTAAGGGAAGGCCCAGTGGAGTCAGGGCCGGCCACAGTCCTGTCTGTTGACACCCCCACATTGGGATATACCTCTCTTCACCCCGACAGGCACACAGAGATGGCAGGACCAAGCCGAACGAGCAGGCACACCAGGTGACCCACAAGTGACCCACATGCAGGACTGCAGAGAGAGCCGTCCCCACCCATTCTGCCCACAACACTGGCAGAGAAAACACATACAACTTTTCATCCTTGGAATTCTGATGAAGTGCCAGAGGAACAAAGGTAAGACAGAAGATCTAAGGAAGATTATTATTCTCCTCAACGGGGTGCTGCTTCTCCTACCCTGTTTATTCTCTTCTTATCCTAAGGATAGCTTGAATAACTCGCCCCAAATAGGGGAGAGGCTCCCTCAGACAATCCTTTCAAGTTGTCAAATTCTCGCTCCATGAAACCTATCTTGTAGATTTTTAAAAATGTTTTCCTCCAGCTATTTAATTTAGCTCTTACCCAACAAGAAGGAAAGAAAAAGAAAATCTTTAATAAATAATATAAACAGCTATACATAGATTTTTCACATTTGCTTTCAAGTTGAAGAGAAAATAGCTTTACAGTGATGTAACCACCTATCCTCAGACTGAGACTTGAGTCGATGTAAGCCTTCACAATTACAGCAGCCATGGATTGTGGCTGAATTAGGTTAGGTAATGTCTAACATTCTCCGCTTCCATTTCTATTCACCAATGATTACCATAAATTTTTTATTCTCTCCCTGAATTCTGCTGCTAGTTCCTCTGGCCTGGCCTCTGACTTAGCCTGCCACTGTGAAGTTTGCCTTGGTTCATTAATTCCTATGTAGGTTTCTGACTCGCCTCCAATTCACGGAGGGGATTTGTGGTTCCATGAGGCTTGTGGGAGCACCTACTCTGTGAGGGTCGTTAGCGGTGCAGAGTCACCCAGCTCTGAGCTGCCTAATTCCACAAGCATAGCTGACTTTGGTTTTCTCCTGGGTCTCAAGGCCACGCACTGCACAAGACCCAAGACCTTAAAGCTGAGTAAGAAACTGAACCCCTTGGAAATGCAGGGAAGCCTTTAAGCCTTTTTACCTCATTTTCCAGCTCTTCTCTTTGGGGTAGAGAACTATAACAAGCAGAGACCCTTCATCTCTCCGCCAGTGGGGTTTCTCGACTAATATTAAAGCTGTCTCAAATATGCCAGCTCCGCGAGCAATCCTATTTCTGAAGCAGTCGTTTGTGGCCACACTTTCGTGTTAGTTGGGACAGGCCCCTCCACATGGCCAGTACAGCTCCGTTCTTTGTTCACTTTCAGATCCCACCCGCCAAAAGTCAAGGATGTCTCTAAAAAGTCACACAGGTTTCTCTTATTTTACTTACCTCTCACATGGTCTACATTTTTGAAAAGAAAACTAGCTGAACATTTGAAACATATATGAAAGAAAAAAACCCTATGGGGCTCATGGGTGGCTCAGTCAGTGAAGCGTCTGCCTTTGGCTCAGGTCATGATACTACGGTCCTGGGATCGAGTCCTGCATCGGGCCCTCTGCTCAGCAGGGAGCCTGCCATTCCCTCTCCCTCTGTCTGCCTCTCTTTCCTCCTGCTTGTGCTCTATCAAATACATAAATAAAATCTTTTTAAAAAAAGAAAAAGAAAAAAACCTGTAACCAGACAATAGAAATATTCCACCATCTCCTCCTCATCATCACTGTCATCGTCACCGTCACAGACGTCATCATCTCTAACAATTATATAGTGCCTGCTCTGTGTCAAGCACTACTATAACTGCCTTACACCTGCTAACTTATTTAATCCTTGCAACAACCTAATAAGGAAGGTAACAGTATTACTCTCATCTCACAGACAAGGAATCTGAGGCAGAGAGAGAAGAGACACTTGTGCAAGGTCACAGAGACAGTAACTTGCCAAGACAGCTTCAAACCTGGCCTCAGCTGCCTCACCCTTAACCCTTCCACCAGGCTGCCTTCCTAACATGACAATCCCCCAGCAGCTTCTGCAAAACACTGTCTTCTCGTGTAACCAAATAGCCTGTCTTGTGGGTTTGCAATTCACTCCTGAGTGTATGGATTTACCCCTAAAGAGACAGTCACTAAAAAATTTCAACGGAGCAGAGGTGGCTTTAAAAGGAGGCAAGTATAAAAACTGAGCTTGAAATTTCCACAACAAAGTAGCAGTTTTGCCACATGCATATCCAGTATCTAAACTATATCAAAACCTTTTAAGCAATAACATGGGGAGCACTGCCCCCCATTTTCTGAATAAAGAAACTAATGGTCAGAGAAGTCAAATATCTTGACCATCACCATCTAGGTACAACCTGAGCTATTTGCCTACAGCATGCATGTTCTTTCCAGTTTAATGCACTCATTAAAGATATTCTTATAAATTATATGATACCCATAACATACTCTGATAAATTACTCTGAAACTTACTTCTAGGAAACTAAAGTTTAATTCTAAGGGAAATTCTTTTCAACTATCAACATCCAGAGTGACCACAAGTACCAAAAAGCAGATCCACCATTTCCATGTGCTCTTTATTGAATTCAGATGACCCCCTTGATATTCAAATGAGAGAAACAGCCAAAGGTGGAGGTGTGGATGGAAAGACCCCATAGACATTACACAGAGATGCCTTGTCATATATAATTCACAGCCAAACTCATAAGGTGTTCTGAGATGCTACAAAGAGCTAAAATTTTCCTTGATTCCTACACTCAGCCCATTGAATGACAGAACACCCAAACTGACTTGTCTGCTAGGTGACAACTAATCAGTTTACCCAAAACTCGTTTGTAAAGAGTAAAGTTTCACCATCCCCACTCTTTTGAGACACTGTGGTGTGAAGTATTAAAAAGTTTTTAAAAAACAATCAACTAGATTCAAATCCAAGTTGTGTCATTTACTATCAGTGCAAACATGGAAAAAAAAAAAAACTAACTCCCTGCAAGGTTTCAGTTAATTCATGTATAAAATGATATTATTATTTATTTGTTTGTTTAGACTTGGGAGCACCAATAAATGCCACCCTGTAGTCCACTCTTGAGTTCAGAATCAATGAAAAAATAGACATAAGAGAAAGGCCAATCAATACTGTAGTGCCTAATATATGGATAAAACTGGGGACCATGACTTCAGTTGGGCTCCCAAAATTACTCCAAAAATGGGACATAATTATTCCTTCACTCATAGGTAGAGTAAGATAAACCCTAACAACTGGGATCTAGTCCAGAGCTACTTATCTGGAAGACCATACCTGTGTCCTGAACACCTGTGAGCTGCATAAGAGGGACCCAGAAGGCACAGAGCCCGGCAAGCTCAGTTCTTTCTACAAAATTTATCAGTGCAAGATAAATCAGTCTTATCAGTGAGGAGACAGTGAGGATGCTAAGAATAATGTTTTCAGGACATCCAGGGAAGATGGTGGAGTAGGACAACTCTGGCTCGCCTCCTCCCAAGGTTACAACTAGATAACACCCACATCAGTGTAAATAATCCAGAAAATAACCTGAAGAATGGCAGAACACACTCTCCACAGCTAAATGTTGAGAGGAGGCCACAATGAAGAGGGTACAAAGGACAGAGACAGTCAAGAGCTAATCAGACTCATAGGACAGTCCCCAGGAGGGAGCGACACCATGAGTACAGAAAGGGGAGAGAAAGAGACTCTCATACCAGGTAGCCCACACAAGGAAGACAAATCCCAACAGCATTTGGCTTTGAAAACCAGAGGGGTCAAATTTTGTTGGGTTCTTACAATGACTGGGGTTTATACCTGAAACTTTAAAAAATCAGTGGGCTGGGCTCTGGGAGAGCCAGGAGGGCAAAGGAAACTGGGTCCCTGCTCTTAAAGAGACAGCATAACAAACAGCCCTGCAGATATACAGCACAAAAAAAGGTCAAAGTCATACCATGCATCTCTTCTGACCACAATACTATGAAACCGGAAATCAAACACATGAAAAACACTGTAAAGAACACAAATACATGGAGGTTAAACAGCATGCTACTAAACAATGAACAGGTCAACCAAGAAATCAAAGAGGAAATCAAAAAATACATGAAGACAAATAAAAATGAAAACACACTGGTCTAAAATTTTGGGATGCAGCAAAAGCTGTTCTAAGAGGGAAGTTTATAGTAATACAGGCCTACCTCAAGAAGCAAGAAAAATCTCGAACAAAAAACCTAACCTTGCACCTAAAGGATTTAGAATAAAAGAACAAACAAAATCCAAAACCAGTCAAAGGAAGGAAATAATAAGATCAGAACACAAATAAATGAAATATAAACTAAAAAAACAATAGGATGGATCAATGAAAGCAGGAGCTGATTCTTCGAAAAGATCAACAAAATTCATAAACCTTGAGCTAGATTCATCAAAACCGGGGGGGAGGGGGGCTCAAACAAAATAAGAGATTAAAGAGGAGAAATAACAACCAATACCACAGAAATAAAAAGGATTATAAGAGAATATTATGAAAAAGTGTATGCCAACAAACTGGATAACCTAGAAGAAATGGACAAATTCCTAGGAACACATAACTTTCCAAAACTGAATCAGGAAGAAATAGAAAATTCAAGTGGACCGATTACCAGCAATGAAATTAAATCAGTAATGAAAAAAACTCCCCCCAAAACCAAAGTCCAGGACCAGACAGCTTCACAAGTGAATTCTACCAAACATTTAAAAAAGAGTTAATACCTGTTCTTCTCAAACTATTCCAAAAAAATAGAGGAAGTAAAACTTCCAAATTCATTCTATGAAGCCTCATTACCCTGATACAAAACCAGATAAAAACACTACAAAACAAGAGTACCACAGACCAACATCTCTGATGAACATAGATGCAAAAATCCTCAACAAAATAGTAGCAAATTGAATCCAACAATATGTTAAAAAAAATCATTTACCACGATCAAATCGGATTTATTCCTGGGATACAAGGATGGTTCAATATTCACAAATCAATCAATGGGATACATCACACCAACAAGAGAAAGGATAAAAGCCATATGATTATTTCAATAGATGCAGAAAAAAACATCAAAGTACAACATCCATTCATGATAAAAACCCTCTGCAAAGTAGGTTTAGAGGGAATATACCTCAACATGATAAAGGCCACATATGAAAAACCCACAGCTAACACCATACTCAATGGTAAAAATCTGAAAGCTTTTCCCCTAAGATAAGGAACACAACGAGGATATCTACTCAACATAGTACTGGAAGTCCTAGCCAATCAGAGAAGAAATATTGCTAAAATGTCCATACTACCCAAAGGAATCTACAGATTTAATGCAATCTCTATCAAAATACCAACAGCATTTTTCACAGAACTAGAAAAAAAATCCTATAATTTGTATGGAACCACAAAAGACCCCAACTAGCCAAAGCAATCTTGGAAAATGAAGAACAAAACTGGAAGTATCACAATCTCAAATTTCAAGATATAATATAAAGCTGTAGTAATCAAAACAGTATGTTACTACTGGCATAAAAGCAAACACATAGATCAATGGAACAAAACAGCCCAGAAATAAACCCATAAATATATGGTCAGTTTAATCTTCAACAAAGGAGGCAAGACCATGTAGTGGGAAAACTGAAGTCACGTAAGACATGGCTGTTGAAAACAGTGGTGAAATCCCAAAGGAATAGAGAGAGAGAATCCCTCATTTTTATCACTCCCTACCTCTGATTGAGGTCTGGTCCATAAATATTTAGAATAGACATAATGCAGCTCAGTTAAAGAAGAAAAATATGAAGTGAAATCAGAGCTACCACTTCAGAAGCAGGGTTTTCATTTCACATCTAGATTTTTTTAATGCCTGATAAAACAAAAGAACCAACACTGATTGGAGAAAAATATAATGGAACCCAGAATATCCACAACTTGACATTCATATTGTCTAGGATACGATCCAAAATTACCTGTTATTTGAAGAGCCAAGAAAATGTAGAACATTCTCAAGAGAAAACAAAATCAACCTAGTTTGATTCCTAAATGAACAAGATGCTGGAATTATGAAACAATAAATTAACTATTAATATGACAGATTACTATCATGTATTATTATCCAGAATAAAACCAAACAAAAAGAGCTTGTGATAAATGGAAAAAATACACAGTCACAGTAAAGAAATAGAAAACATAAAGAAGAATCAAATGAAAAGTTGAGAACTGAGAAATACAATGTATGAAATTTTTAAAAATCACCAGATGGACTTAACAGTCAAATGAATATGACAGAAGAGAGAGTAAATGAACAAGAGAAAATGAATGTACATCAACAGGAATTACCCTGAGGGACTTCCAAGATAATATCAAATTGCCCAACTTATGTTTATCTGGAATCTCAGAACACACAAAAACATTTGAAAAAAATAATAGCTGAAAATTTCTCAAATTTGAAAAAGATAAAACATATCTCATACAAAATATGTAAAGATTGACTAGCAAGGGGGCCTGGCTGGCTCAGTCATGATCTCAGGGTCCTGGGATCAAGCCCCACATTGGGCTCCCTGCTCAGCAGGGGAGCCTGCTTCTCCCACCTACTTGGGCTCTCTCTCCACCCCCTCTCTCAAATAAATAAAAAAAAGAAGAAAAATCACCAAGCAGAATAAAAATGGTGAAGGCCATGTCAGAGCCTATTGTTGTCAAATGTTGAAAACCAAAGATAAAGGGCAAATCTTCCATCAGCAAGAGAAAATGGTATTACATAAAGGGAAACAACAATCTAAATGACAGCTGACTTCTCATGAAAACCATGGAGGCCAAAAGAAATTGGAAAACATCTTTAAAGAGCTGAACAATTTGTCAATCAAAAATTCTCCAGTCAGTGAAAATATTCTTCAAAAATGAGAGGAAATAAGACATATTTATAAAAGAAAACTAACAGAATTTGTTCTCAACATAAATGTGCTTAAAATAGCTGCTGAAAGTTCTTTAATTTGTTCTGTTAATTTCATAACAAATGACCAACTTTTAGTATATTAAACAATAAAACCTTATTATTTTACAGTTCTGTAGGTCAGAAATTTGACATGGATTTAATGGGGTAAAATCACGTGTCAGGATGCATTCCTTTCTGGAGTCTGTAGGGGAATTTACGGCTCCTTGCCCATTTAGGGTGTTGGCAGAATTTAGTTTCTCACATTTTCAGGAGTGAGGCCCCTTTTCCTTGTTGGCTATCAGCCAAGTGTTGTTCTTAGCTTTTAGAGGTAACCCTCGTCCTTTGTCTCATGAACCTCTTTCTCCATCTCCCAAGAAATGGCAGGTCAAGTCACTTTTTAAAATCTTTTCTCCTCCTTCTTTCATCTCATTTCTATGACCCAGAAGAGAAAGGCTCTCCTTTTTTAAGGACTCATGTGATTAGATCTGGCCTACTCATACAATCAAAGATAAGGCCCTCTTCTCAAACACATCTGTAAAGTAACTTTTGTCACATAAGATGACACATGCACAGGGCTGGAGAATAGGGAATGGGCATCTTTAGGGGCTATAATTCTGCCTCTTACATAAGAGTATCCTGAAACATGAGGGAAAGAATATATATCTATAAAGCTGAAAAATGTTAAATATTTTATAGAAAGTGATACTATCGTTTGCAGTAAAATATGAAGCTAATGATATATGTAGTAACACCCAGGACAACCATCTCAAAAATTGCGGAGAAACATAAGAGTACAAGAGATCAAAATGTATGAGATGTAGCTAAGCAGTGCTTAGAGGGACATTTATACCTGTTTGCCTACGTTAGAAGTAAAAATCTAAAAAGCATCTGAGTTTTCATCTTAAAAAAACAGACAAAGAGAAAAATGAACCTAAATTTCATAGAAGGGAGAAAAGAATAAAGGAATAAAAGCAATAAAAAGGAAAATAGGAAAATAATATACAAAAATTTATAAAATCAAAATCTAGTTACTGCAAACACAGGTAAAATGAAACACATCTATGTGCACTCATTAAGAAAAAAGAGGAGAGACACGCATCAAAATACAACATTGAAAGAGGGTATATCACTACATATCCTACCTACATTGAAAGGATAATAATGGAATTTTATGAACAACTTAATATGGTAATACATTTAATAACCTAAATAATGAATAAACTTCTTATAATAAAGTACAAAATTTGACCCAAGAAAAAGCAGAAGACTTGAATACCCTACATCAATTAAAAAACTGAATTTGTAATTTAAAAATGTTCCCGCAAAGAAAACTTCAAGCCCAAATGGCTCCCCTGATGAATTCTATCACACATTAAGAAAAACTAATACCAATTCTATGCAGAAATAGCAGAGAAGGGAATACTTCCAAATCCTTTTATATGTTCAGTATCACTTAGATACCAAAACCAGACAAAATCATCACAAAAATAGAGAACCATAAATCAACATCCATTATGAGCATGAGTGCAAAAATCCTTAAAAATTTAACAACTACAATCCAACGATATTAAAAAAATATGTAACATAACATGGTCAAGTGGGATTTATACTAGGAATGGTAGGCTGGTTTAACATCTGACAATCAATGTAATTCACCATATAAATAACATAAAATAGAAAAACCATATGATCTTTTCAATAGATGCAGAAAATGCATTTGACAGAAGTTATGATAAAAACTTCAAAAACTAGGAATAGGAGGCATGTTTCTAAACTCAAGACATGTATGAAAACCTGCAGCTAACTTCACTTTCAATTACAAAAGGCTCAATCATTTTTAGCTAAGATCAGGGACGAAGCAAGCATCATCTGTTCTCCTACTTCCCTTCAGTTTTGCAATGGAAAGCTTTGTCAGTTCAATAAGGCAGGAAAAAGTAACGAAAACATAAATATTGGGGGTGCCTGGGTGGATCGGTCGTTAAGTGTCTGCCTTTGGCTCAGGGCGTGATCCCAGGATCCTGGGATCGAGCCCCACCTCAGGCTCCTCCGCTGGGAGCCTGCTTCTTCCTTTCCCACTCCTCCTGCTTGTGTTCCCTCTCTCGCTGGCTGTCTCTCTTTCTGTCAAATAAATAAATAAAACCTTTTAAAAATAAATAAATAAATATTGGAAGGAACAAAATGAACTGTATGTATAGAAGATGTACTTGTGTTCATTGAAAACCCTAAGGAATTTCCAAAAGGAAACAAATCTACTAGCACTAACAAGTAAATTAAGTCTTAGGACATAAGGTTAATATGCCAACACCGACTTAAGTTTCATGTACTACAAATGAGCAATTAGAAATTAAACATTAAGACATTAACTCTAAACAGCATAAAAATACTTATGAATAAATTGAACTAAATATGTGCAAGAACTAAACACTGAAAACTACAAAACACTGCAGATAAAAATGAAAAAAGACCTAAATAAACGGAGATATACCATCGCCCTGATTCTGAAAGTGCATAATAGCAATATGGCAATGCGCCACAAACTGGACCCACAGATCTAATTTAATCTATATTATATCTTAAGAGACTTTGTTCAAGAAATTTACAAGCTAGTAGTTTTTAAAGTTATGTGAATAGGGAAAATGACCGAGAATAGCCAAAAATAGGCATGAAATCAAGAATAAGTTTGGAAAACTTACACTACCTCCTTTCAAGACTTACAACAAAGCTATTGTAATCATGACAGTGGGGCACTGGCATAAGTAGAGTCCAAAAATAAACCCACACATTTATGGTCAACTCATCTGCCACAAAGGTGCCAAGATAACGTAATGAGTAAAAAGAAAGTCTTTTCTACAAATGACTCCGGAACAACTAGGTATCTGTAGCAGAAAACAAAACAAAGAAAACAAACAAACAAACAAAAACTTGATCCTTGCCTTATATACAAAAGTTAACTCCAAAAGGATAAAAGACCTAAACATAAGAGTGAAGACTATTAACTTCTAGAATAAAACATAAAAAGAAAATCTTTGTGATCTTGGGCTGCACAAAGATTTTTTTTTTTAAAGATTTTATTTATTTACTTGACAGACATAGAGAGACAGAGACAGCCAGCGAGAGAGGGAACACAAGCAGAGGGAGTGGGAGAGGAAGAAGCAGGCTTCCAGCAGAGGAGCCTGATGTGGGGCTCGATCCCAGGACTCTGGGATCACGCCCTGAGCTGAAGGCAGACGCTTAACAACTAAGCCACCCAGGCGCCCCTGCACAAAGATTTCTTACACAGGACACAAAAACCAAAAACTATTAAAATAATGATAAATGGAACTTCATAAAAATTAAAAACCTTTGCTCTTTGAAGGATAGATAGGTAAAATCCTACAACTGGTAAATAAGAAATCAGAATTCTACTTTAAGTCTGTCACAGGCCCTAAACCCAAAGCATTTTCCACTACTCTGTGCAGTCTCTGGTACTTCCCTTGGGTAAGAGAGTCTGGCTGAAAATGCACAGTAAAACAGCGTCTATATCTAAAGAAGCCTAAGAAGATTGTTAACACAACAGATCAAATGTCAACACTAGTAACCACCATGAGTATTAAATAGGACTAAGCACTAAGTGGAAACTTTCCCCAAAGCAGACGACTTTTTCCTCCCCAAATTCCATAGGTAACCAGCAAAACACATGACCTAATAATGTGAGGAAGTCCCCCAGAATGGAATAAAGAGCACTGACCAGGGACCTGGAGCCCTAGTCTTAACTCCCCCTTGACCTTAACCTTTTGGTCCTTAGACTCCCTCTCCTTAAAAGATAGACTTAGAAGGACAATCCTTCAAGCCCCATTTAGATTTTTAACGTGAACAAGTAAAAGATTCTCCAGTCCTTCAGTCAATAACTTCCGTTGCCAAGTTCCAACCGGGTGTAGATCCCGAGGGGGGTGAGAGGTGGTTAGAACAAACAGAAGCTGAGCCCCAGACCTAAGTCAGGACCATCATGACTGCACTCCCCCTTGGCAGGTGAGCAGCACGGACCCTGCTGGGACACCGTCTGTCACAGCTGTGTGGAGGCAGAGGAAAAGCGGCGGGAAATGTTCACCTGTTTCAGTGGGTCATTTTTCACCAGTTGCAGATGGCTCCGTGGAAAACAAACAAACAAACAAAAAAGGCAGGGGGGTTTCAGTGACTGGCAAATTACCCTCAGTATCCTGAGATGAATGAGCTGTCTGTCTACACTAGGAGCAAGGCCTGTGGATCCACTTCGGGGAAGAGTCCAGCCTCCTCTCTGCTTTCCAACCATCTCCGTCCAGACTCCCACCGGCCTGTGGTGCCTCGTACTGCACAGCGGCCCCATGCTCTAGGTGCTCCGTGCACAGTGATGAGTGAGGCAGGGCCGTGACTCAGATCGTCCACCCATTCCAGAAGTCCTTATAAAGCAGCAGTGAGAACCTGGCCCACAGTGGATGCTTGACAAATCCTCATCAAAATATGGTGCATTGAAAAGTCCTTCCCTAGGACTATGCGTGGAAAAGTCATTCCACTCTACACAGTACTTTCTGAAAATTAAGACTTGTTCATCTAAAACTCTAAATCAGACTCAATCTGATTGTCTCTGTTGTTCCCAGACCCCTTCCACTGTCCCAAACTCCCGGTTTAATTCTGAGCAACCCGACATTCACCTCGCATATTGCCAGCACAGCTGGGGTAACGGGAAGTAAAAAATGAACAGTAACAGGGCCGTTGTGCGATCATCAAACTGATGAAATTTTGTTCGTGGCTTCCAAAATATTTCCCTTCTGCTTTAGCCACAAAGACCAGTAGCGGCTGCTTTCTCTCACCTCGCAGCGAAACCTTGCTTTCACGAAAGGCTCTGAGGCCCCTCGTCTGTGGTGCAGCATAAGTTTGTCAGTGTGATGAGATTCTGAGGAAATTTCTATCCGAAGGCCTAACTCTAATTGTTTCCTGAGAAGCCGAGCCACCTGTACCAACAACTGAGTAATCGGAGGAATTCAGGAGGAGGGCCTGGATGGTGAATCATAAGCGCTACATTATCTAGAAGTAAAATAGGCCCTGACTTTTCCCGGACTCTCCTCCACTACTTTCGACCTTCAGCTATCCACACACCAGATTTCAAGTGTCACTTTTGCCGCTGTGATGTGACCTGGATGGCTAATGACCTAAAAGAGCCACTGCCAAGGAATGCCCCGCCGTCTCAGAAGAGAGAAGCGGAAGGCGCCGTGCAGTATACCTGTGCACTCAGAGAGTTAACGCATTTCCAAAGCCTTCTTCCCCCTTGGGAGGACATTCCTCACTTTGAGGTAAAAAAAAAAAAAAAAAAAAAAAAAAAAATTGAAAAAAATTTTTGAAAAAAAAAAAAAAAATCCAGGTGTGCCTGAAGAGGAACGCAGAGAGAATGGAGGCTGCTTTTAGGGGATACTGAACTCCAGACCTTAAATGATTTACATGCAATCCCCACGTGCAGCTGTTAAACCAAAGCACCTCACCCCAGGGAAGAGATGAGAAATTTTGAGGACGACTGAACACTGAGAATTCTCATCGGGGCTTAGCAAAAAGTGACTTAGCACATGTGTTTCGGTAATTGTGAAACATGGGGGTGCTCTCGGGCTCTGTAAAGGCACAGTCACGGGTGCGACAACGCCGGTGCTGGTGGAAAAGGCAATCAGCCGAGGCAGCCGTGAACGTCTTTAGCCTTTGCAATCTACCGATGCTCCGGGCAACTTGTCTTCCGGGAATGGTGTCTACGTTGTGCATGCACACTGAGATTATTCATTGCTTTTTAAGACTGGGTGTGCAGAGCTCATCAGGGAAAGAAGAGGGAGGTAGAATGCTTATTAAGTAGCTGCTACAGTAGCTACTGGGGGCCTGGAATTTTACATACATTCCTCTAAAACAGGAAAGAAGAAACTTTTATGGTGAAATTCCACATTATTAAAGAAAGCTAGAGATACATAAGTTTTCTCTAAACTCTGCACAGGCCATAAAATAAAAGACTGCCAAGACCTCAGAAGGCCACTGCATACTCATGCCTCCGAAAGCCCGCCCCTCCCCTAAAGTTTGGCTCCACTTCCGGCAATCCCTTTTTTACTTTGTAGGTTTCCCATATAAGCATGCATTTCTAAACATTATTGTTCATTGTGCTTGTTTCTAAACTATATATAAACGGAATAATGCTGCACGGATCCTTTTGTATCTAGCTTCTTCCATTCAATACAAAGTTATGCTTATGATGATCGTGTTTTTGTCTGGTTGGTTTCACCGCTATCCTATTACATTCTAGGACTATATCACAATTTATTTATCCATTCTATTGTTGATGGGTTTTGGATTAGAACTATCATGAATAATCTGCTATGACCATTCTTATGCATGTTTTTTGAGGCACATCAGTATGAATTTCTGTCAGTTATATCCCTAGTGGCAGAATCAGGGGTCATCATAAGCTACATCTTCAACCTGGTGAATAGGAAAAACCTATTCTCCAAATGATACACCAATTCACCTCAACAGTGCTAGACAGCTCCTGGTGCTTTACACTCTTAACAAACTTGGTATTGTAAGTCTTTTTCATTTTAGCCATGCAAGTAGATATACTATATTATGTCATATTTTCATTTTCCTAATTACTAATGAGGTTGACATCTTTTAAGATGTGTGCTAGATATCAGCATGTCCAATTTCTGAAATGCCTGTTTGAGTCTCTTGCCCATTTTTATAATTCCTTATTAACTTCTATGATATTGCATCATAAATATAATTACAAATATATTCTTGCCCTCTTTAACTTGCCTTTTAACTCCCTTGATGGTTTCTTCTAAAGACCTGAAGTAGTCAAATTTATCCATCTTTTCCCATATGGTTATTCTGTTTAAAAACCATTACCTTATCCCTGAGGTAATGGAGGTATTATCCTACACTATCTTCTAAAACTTTACCATTTTGCTATTGAAGTCTAAACCCTACCTGAAATTATTTTTCTGTATAGTGTGAAAAAAGGGTCAGGTTTAATTTTTTTTCAACGTGAATACCCAATTGGCCCAGACCATTAATTAAGGCCACTTTCCCCACTATCTTCGCCTTTGTCACAAATGAAGGTTTATTTTTTTCACTCTATTCCAGTGGCCCATTTATCTGTCCTATGCAAAAAACACACTGTCGTAGTAGCTCTATCTTTAAGTCAAGTGTTGATATTTGGAAGTACAAGTCCTCCTCCATTTTGTTCTGCTTCCACTTTGTTCTTTGCATTTTCGTATACATTTTAGAATCATCTTGCTCATCTCTTTCTCTGTCTCACACACACACACACACACCCCAAATCTGCTTAGATTTTTATTGGCATTACACTAAATCGAAGTATCAATTTGGAAAGAATTGGTATCTTTATAGTAATGAGTCTTCCTGTCTGGGAACATAATATACATTTCTAGTTACTTAGATCTTCTTTGTTTCCATTGTTACCTTCATTGAGATCTTGCATATCCTTTGTTAAATTGATTCTTAGTTACTTGTTATTTCTACTACTACTCTAAATGGTATTTTTATCACCTGATTGCTTATTGCTGATATATAATAATATATATAATATATTATATATAATATATAATAATATTTAAAAATATTGGCTTATATTCAGGAAACCTGTAAACTTTCAATAGAGTCTTGGATCCCCTAAAAATACAAGTATATAATCTGTGAATAAAGGCATTACCATTTTTTTTTCTTCGTAATCATTACATAATTTATCTTTTTCTTGCTTTACTGCATTGGCTAGAAAGTCTGGTACAATGTCAAATAGAACTGTTGGTAATGCCACCCTTATCTTTTTTCCAGTATCAAAGGAAATTTTTAAACATTTCACCATTAAGTACAAGGCTTACTGTTGGATATTTTTAGGCCTACTTATTAGATTAAGAATTTAATCTCTTCCCAGTTTGCTTTTCCTCATAAAATGTATAATGACTTTTACCAAACACTTTTCCTACCTTTTGAAATAATCATGAATTTTCTTTTATATTCTCTTAATGAGGTATAGTTTACATACTCTGACTAATCTCAGTTTTACACGTAGCAGGAATCTCAAGTTTAGGGAAAGACAATATTAACCACCCAATTCAGGCAAGCTGGCTGGAGAAGTGAAGTGGGCCTTTCAGGAACCCATTGCGTGAGAGATATCCCAGCAGAGAATCCACTAAAGGAAAGAGACTAGATGATTACAAAACTCCAGTAGCAGAAATGAAGGTAACTGTACCTCTACTCTGGCAGTCTGTTGTTCAAATTTTGTCTTTCAACCAATCCTATAGAGTGTATTTGGGTTTTAAGGAAAAAGAGGGAAGAGAATAAAAACAAACAATTTCACTTTTTGCATGGGCCATTAACAAAAAGTGATGCAAAAGAGAAGAAAATCATTCCACATTTTGGGCTTCAGAGGACATGGTGCAACTTTGGTACTTCAAGACTTCTAGATGCCAGCAGTGATGGAAAAGTGTCCAGCCACAGCTCTGATAGCGATGACTAGGGACTGAGTCAGTGGGGCAACAGTCACAGCTGTACCTCTTTACTCAGTAGCAACTAAGGTAAGTGTTATGAGGGCGCCTTGGTGGCTCAGTCAGGTGTCCGACTCTTGAGTCTGGCTCAGGTCATGATCTCAGGGTCATGAGATCGAGCCCCTCACCAGGCTCCACACTCAGTAGGGAGTCTGCTTCTCTCTCCCTTTCCCTCTCCCTCTCCTCCTCCGCCTAATTGCACTCTCTCTCTCTAAAATAAATAAATCTTAAAAAAAAATAAAGTTTTATGCAGTGAATGGTATCCCCCCTCAAAAGATGTTGGAGTTCTAACCTCAAGTGCCTATGAACATCAACTTGTTTAGAGTATTTGCTGATGCTTCCATTAATATAAGGTCATTAGAGTGGACCCTAATCCAATATGACTGTGTCCTTATAAAAAAGGGGAATGATAGGCACACAGGGAGAACAGCATGTGAAGACTGGAGTTATGTTGCCACAAGCCAAGGAAGTATCAGAAGCTGAGAAAGAAGTCTTAAACAGACCCTTCCCTAGCGCCTTCAGAGAGAACATGGCCCAGCCAAGACCTTAATCTCAGACATCTAGCCTCCAGAACTGTGAGATAATAAATTTCTGTTGTTTAAGCCACTTAGCTTGTGGCCCTCTGTTACGGCAGCCCTAGCACTCTAGGACAGGAAGTAATGGGTATTGTCATCAGACAAGATGATACCCAATAGAAACAGGTCTACAAGAGAGGACAGTCCACAACAGATGTCATACACCAACTGATGGAATTGTTCAAAAGCACATGGGACGTTCCCTGAAACCTCTGGAAAGAAGTGAGGAGGACTCCTCAGGGTGTTAAAAGTCCCAATTCAGCAACAGAAAGAGAACCAGTGCAATGGATTAAGCCTCTCAACACAGCCAATTTGAAACCCCAGAGTAAAGCAGACTGGGTTTGCTGGTGGAAACAAACAATGAAACAATGGTGGAAACAATGAAAATTTAGGATGAATAATGAATAATGCAGCCAGATTACGTACTCTGTACAAGGTCTGCCACCAATGCTGGTGGCACTGAACTTGAGTTCTCTTCACTCTGCCATGCTGTCTTTGTCACTCTTCTTGACAGTCCCTTTGACCTTCACCATTCCCAGGTTGAACTAGCTGCATGGAAATTTGCATGGAACTTATAACATGATAGAATAGGGGCCTACACAGTCAAGGTCAGGTATATGGATAAATCCATAGCTATTGCTATTCACAGACATTTCTGAAAACTAAAAACAAGTACTTTGGAATCAGGAATCATTCAATCAACAACTGTCCCTTGTCTTATCTAATGCATTGTGCTTGACCTGCAAATGGGACACTCAGAAAAGATGACTCAATCTCACAAAAAAATGTCATTCATTCATTCATTCATTCATCCATCCATCCATCCTCCACCCATTCGTTCTACTGTTTGCTCTGCCTTGAGTACCAACTATGTTCCATATACTGTGGAGGAAGCCTACTTTGTCTCCTGTGGAGGAGAACATTCTAACAGGAAATCAGAATCACAGAATTACCACAGCTTATAACTGATAAAGAATATGGTTGAAGCCACTTACTAAATAAGTGAAAAGCAGAACCACAGAGAACTAAAAGAATGATTCAATTTCCACAGAGCTGTAGAATCCAGGTCTCCCAATTCTCAGATCTAGAGAAAACTTCTCTGAGGGAAAAGAGTAGGGTCAAGGAAGGGGAACTTGTGTGCTCATATATTTAAATCCAACTGTTTCTGAGATCTTTTTTTTTTCTTCTCCTCCTTTCCAAAGCTACCTAGAGGCAAAATTAGGAAGTAGGCAACCGACCAAGGTACAAAGTTTGCTCCTTTTCTCTGTTTCCAAAGACTTTGCCTCTTATATTAACTGTATTTTCCTTCCCCGGGTGCCTATTCTAGCAACCCTGAGACACGGAGGAAACTCGATCCAACTCTTCTAAGATATACATTGGTTTTGTTAACTCTCGAAAAAGCCCTGCCTTCTCAGCCTCACTCGCCATGTCACCACAGCAGCTGTGGCATGAAAGAACCACAGCTACAGGACAGGGATGCACCTTTCTCAGATCAGATACAGTATTCCTGGCAAATGAGATTTGCACGGTCACTTTAGCCTCATGAAAGCTAGCTCTGTACCTTTCCACACCTTTCTCAAAAACCTTTGAAGGGTTATAATTTTGTGATTTTAAAAGATTCACTTTGACCTATTTCTCTCTTCTTTTTTTAAAAAACGAGGACAACACTATTTTCTCCCAAGACACCACTGGTACTTTTGGATGTTTCTTCAAACTAAGTATTGGGAGAGTTCAATGTGCAAAGGTGAAAAAAGCATGGGATTCAGAGGTGGAATATGTGATGCATTTCCAGGCTTCCAGCACACCCCCACTTCTGCCTCAAGGTTGTTACTATTTATAGCTCAGATCAAAGAGTATTAATAGTCAGTGCTTAAAAATGGTACCTCCGTTCTTTATTTTTGTTTGAATTGAGCTCTGGAAAAAGTGCTAATTCAAGTCAAGAATAAAATGGCTTCTGGGTCTGGTCAAGCTTTTTATACTTTTGCAGAAACAGTGTTGTGCCTAGTTCCAATGGTAGGTCCAGACCCCAGGTGGAATGCACCAAAAAATGAATAGGAGTATAACTATCTTTGGGAAGTCCAAGTCAAGTTCAGCTTCCCTTGACGACAAATTGCCACTTCCACAATCCACTTTCTAGAGCAATGAACTGCCTCTTTGATGTCTGTACCGTCCTGTACCTCCTCAAAATGTGTGGGTATTTTTTAATATGGGGGTTTCAAAAAGCACAAAACAGTCCTTTTTTAATTCTTGCGTTAGAGTGTGACAACCCACTTCCTAGAGTCTCATAAGTTTGTACCCCATGTCACAGGCAATCAAAGACAAAAAAAAAAAAAAAAAAAAAAAAAAAAACAAGAAAACAAACCAAAAAAACCCCAACCCAGATGCTTAGATAGGCTTTTTTAGCTCTGGGCTAAGAATCAATGTTGGAAAGCACTGGAACATGGCTCATCTTGCTGTGAAAGAACCCAATCAGGGCTCAACCTACAGCAGAGTTAAATTCGTAGAATGCTTCTCTCTCAAAGTGTTCAATTGGGAGTGCTCAAATTTTGATGCATTTTAGTTGGGTACTAATTAGCAACTAGCTGACTGCTAAATGGACTGTCACCTCTCCTTTTGACAGTTTACTGAAAATTAGCCCCTCAATGTTATATGAACACTAGGGAAAGGGGTTGGGAGGGCTGGAGCTAAAGATGGGATTTCATCTGGTGCATTTATGTGAGAAATTTCACTGCGCTGCTGATATTTAAGGACTTCAGCAAATGCAAAAGAGGGGAAAAGGTTGGGAATGACAGACAGTGAGTTCTGCTCAGCAGGCGTTGATGCTATAGTCAAAGTATAAATGGATCTAGTTCTTTTTAAATGTTAATAAGCCTTTGCACTGGAAGAGATTTCATATGTAGTTTCTATAATATCAAGCACTGGCCTATTCCGTGGTTGCCGAGGTGGACTGGGTCTTTGAATTACTGCCAATATTAGGTGAGAACAAATCCAAAAGAGGTGTTTAAATGTTAATACCAAAAAAAACCCTGACATTTGGAAAGTCAACAAAAAATGAGTATTTATTTCATTCACGTATGTTGCATAACTAGTATTATTTGGGTACAGAATAGAATTTCCATCCGTCATGACAACAGTTATCTAAGTGATAGAAAATGCATGAAAGATGAGCATAAGCATGAACTAAACTAAATAGGAACTCTACTCTCTAGCACTTAAAGAAAAGGATTTTCCTAAGTTCGAAACTATGACATTCCAGGGTTTAGATCTCAAATCTTCGCACTGCCTTCCTTAGCTTCTTAGACAGAAGAAGTCACAGCAACGAAGTGACATGTGATGAGATGGAGTGGTATTAATTCGGATCTAACAAAAATAACATGATATATGTCTTGGCTTCCAAGGAAAAAATCAAACCTATGTTAGGCAGAGTTTCATATTGGAATTACAACCACATAAAGTCAACCCAGTATGCCTTTACCCTGCCTATACTGAGAAATAGAAGCCAAGGTCACCCAGGCCAAAAATGGTCCTTATCCAGTCATCTGAGAAAAAAAGGAAACAAATAGCCATTGGAGAGAAACTGCCTGCAAGAATCTGACCCCCCTGACTCTAGGAAAACAGAGGAGTCAGAGTCCATCAATGATGGGCAGCCGTGCTGATTATTTACCCTCAGAGCTTCTTTAGAGAGCAATCCTCAGTCTCAGACTATAATTTGAGGTATAGAAAACAACTCCTAGCATGGATAATTCAACTGTCAAGAAACAGAAGGCATATCCATCAGGTGAGAAAAAAATGCAAAGGGCAGAAACAGTAAATTACAGGATTATAATAAATGTATGAATTCAATGAAATACAAATAATAATGGGTTTTGAAAACAAAATAACATTCTAAAGTTCATCTCAAAAATATATATGATACTACAGTTTAAAAGAGTTCCTTGAGGAAGAAGGAACTTGTCCAACGTACTATTAAAACATAGTATATAAAATCTTACAATCAGAGGGTGCCTGGGTGGCTCAATTGGTTAAGCGTCTGCCTTCGGCTCAGGTCATGATCCCGAAGTCCCAGGATCAAATCCCGCATCGGGCTCCCTGCTCAGCGGGAAAACTACTTCTCCCTCTGACCCTCCCCCTTCTCATGCTCTCTCTCTCTCACTCTCTCTCTCAAATAAATAAGTAAAATCTTAAAAAAAGAAATAAAATCTAACAATTAGAAACAATGTAAAACAGGAATGGGAATACACAGAAAAAGGGATTGCCACTCCTACGTGATTTTTTTCATTTCATGTTCCAGGAGAAACTGTAAAAAGGAAGATTAGACTAAGCTTATTCTCAACTGAATCCAGACCCAGTTATGATACTATATGGCTTACACAGTTGTAAAATTAGACCGTTATTTTCTGGGAAACCATTTAATTGTACTCTTACAGCCAAAGGACTCAAAGATTAGGGTGTCCTAAGAAGGTAGTAGATAGTCCTATTTTCCATTATCTGAGGAAGAGGCATATCACGGGGTAGGTAATGAAGACTTGGAAGCTACTCTGCAAGCTGAAAGTGAGGGAATTACCTTTCTCTGGACCTGTGGCAGGTCGGCATGGATTTCTACTGGACTCAGAATCATGAAGATCAACCTGGAAATATTCCAGAAGGTAGGTTCAGAAATGTTACTACATCTGTCAAGGCTGCCCCATCAAGGAAATGTGTAAATTGGGGTTTGAACCTGAGAGTTCTGAGAAGGCACATCAAATACCAATTTTATATGTTCTCTATGTCATGCTTCCCTTCTGTTTTCATCAAACCAAAAGAGACTCGATAAAAGTTATAGCCTGAGAATATTTACAAGAATGTGCAAAACAGTGTTTTCTGCAACATTAAAGGCTGGAAGCAATCCAAATGTCCATCAGCAGGAAAATGGATGAATGAACTGTGGTATATTCACACAATGGGATGCCATACATTAAAAAAAAACTGTATTGTTAAGGGACACATGTATAAGAGGTAAAACTGTCAAGACAAGCAAAGGAATGATAAACTAGTGACTAACTCCTGGAGGAAAGAAAAGGGATACAACAGTGACATGCACAGAGTGAATGTCAGCATTACTGGTATGTTTCTGTTTCTTAAACTGGCTGGTGGGTACTCTGATGTCTATATTATTATCATTTATACCAGGCATCAGCCAACTATAGCCCATGTGTCAAACCTGGCTAACATAATAAAAAAATATTACCAAAAAAAAAAAAAAAAACCTGGCCAGCAGGATGCTTATGTATGGCCCATGAGCTAAGAATGGCTTTTACATATTCAAAGCTTCATTAAGAAGCAGGAGAAAGAGGCAGGAAGAAAGAGGAAACAAGAAGACAGAGGTATATGTGGCCTGCAAAATCTAAAATATTCTTTATCCTAACCTTTGCCAAAAAATGTTTGCCGACCTCTGATTTATAATGTACTTGTATCTCATATATTGTTTTATTTATTTTTTTTTTACTTTTCTCCATGATTTGACTTCATATATTGTGAAATGCTTCCCACAATAAGTTCAGTTAGCATCTATCACAGATGCAAACAAGAGAAGAAGTTTTATATTCTTAAAATATATTTTATAATATACTTTTTAAAGAGACTACTGTCTAGTTTCTTGTGCACTGCAGGAAATTAAAGGAAAGTTCTGGTACCCATGTAACAGAGTTATCTGAGAATATTTACTCAAGGCAATCACATGAAATAACAGGTTACCTTTGTCTTCCCCTACCAGCTGCACACCGTGACTCTGAGAAAGATGACCTACGTTCCACAGGACTGGATCAAAGGCTACATGCCAGGTGTGAGACCATAATCATTGGAAATAAAAGTTGGCCCCCCTGATAACTGAGTTCCTTTTTCTCTCCAAAGGAAGAAGTTTAAAGGGAAATGACAAGGAAAGAGAGTCAGGGATTGAGGAGAATGAAAGCAAGATGCTCACTCCTCTTGATGCTTCTAGCTCTCCTAGGATTTGTCTGCCAGGTCCATCTACATTGAAGTTTCGTGGTTCCCAAGGGCAGGAAAGCCACCATCTTGTTTTTCATTTGCTTCTCATTTGCTGCCCAACAGATGAGGAAAACACTGGGTCAGGTGGAATCCAAGAAAACGGTGAGGAAACAATGAAGAGTGCCCAAGGAAGACCCTGGAATATATCCCTCCCTATACTCACCCCCCAACTTAAGCAAATATTCCTACATCCCCATACCTACAGGCCCAGAGTGAGACAATGAGTTTGCTGAGAACTTGAGGAATGAATTAGCTGCCCTACCTATTGCCATTCAAAGGTCATCTGGCAAAGCAGGAAGATTCCAGAAGCAAAAATCAGAAGAGGCATGCTTGCCAGGAGTCAGGGGTAGATAAAGAGAGGTCCAGCCTTCCCAGGCTCACCGGTATGTACAGGAAGCTGTGCAGGTGGTCAGAACACTTGACAGGTGTCCCCTTACAGCTAACAATAGGGGGTGACTTGGGGCAGGCAGAGGGCAGCGTGAAAGCCCTGGGCTCTTGAAAAATGGATGCTAATAGGTAAGAAATGAAGCAAAAAGAGGGACAAACTAATCCGCCAAAACTTCCACCCATGTATTTTCTGTGTATTTAGTTTCTGAGTCATAGATGCTTATCTGCTTAATAATAATAAGCAACAACCTAATAATAGCCAACTAATAAACTACCCCAACAGAAGAATTAGACAAGCATCACTGTGGGTAAGGAGTTGCTCTTATCTCTCCTTCTCAATACCCAACTCCCTCTCCAGATATTAGTTATATTTAGAGTGACCACAGGATTTATTTGGAACTTTTTGAGACCAAAGAACGTGCTATTAAGGGGTGCCTGGGTTAAGCATCTGCCTTTGGCTTGGGTCATGATCTCAGGGTCCTGGGATCAAGCCCCGCAACCAGCTCCCTACTCAGCGGAGAGCTTGCTTCTCCCTCTGCACCCACCCCCCACCCCTGCTCATGGTCGTTCGCACTCCCCTTTCTCAAATAAGTAAATAAAATCTTCAAAAAAAAAAAAAAAAAAAAAAAAAGAATGTGCTATTAATTATTTTGCCAGAACCAGGTGTAACCAGAAGGGCATGGTTACCCTGGTATTACCTGATCCCCTTCCACCTGAACCCACAGGGCTTTGTAACAATAAAAGCTGTCATGAAGGACTGTGGGGATGCCAGGTGCTTTACCTATGCCGTGCCATTTCATCCGGAGGACCACCCGGTAAAGTAGGCATTATTTTCACAGTGTTACAGAAGAGGAATCTGAAACTCAGAAAGGTTAAGTAACTTGCCTAATGTCACACCGTTAACAAGGGAGGCTTGCATCAAACAAGAGAAGCTTTCATCAAGCCTTTAATGTATGTTAAGTCTTTTGCTAGCTGTTTCCACATCTGATGTGTCATGTTCATTCTTAACCTTTGAGAAAGGGATAAGGATATCTTTTTTACACACGAGGAAATAGCATTTCAGGGGAGTTATTATGTTATTCAAGTTCAACCAATTTAGGAAGTGCCTAAGTCCAAGTTAAACCCAGGGCTCTCTGAATCTAATGTATGGGGTTTTCCGCTCCCCGGGCCATCTTTCCGGGGGTTAAGAGGGGAAATGCTGAGTCCTCCGTCACTGAAGCCCAGTTAGGTGAAAACAGAGTGAAGGGACAGCCAAAGATGATGTCCACCTGTTTCATTATTTTTATTATTAGAGCTTCGCATCTGTCATTTGATATATTTTAGAGACTCCTGGAAAAAACCCTGCTGAATTATCAGCAGCCACAAGTGAAGCATAAAGCTGTAGCTCTCTCAACACTAGGACAAGTCCCACTAAGATGCTACCAAAATTAGGGAGGATTTGTGTTGATGTGCAAGGCTCCCAGATGGCCTCCTGCAAGGCACACAGCACGCAGAATGTGCTCATCCTTACTGACACGAAACCAAGCCTTTCAAATGACTTACAAGGGACCGAGGCAACTACACGCACCATCTCTTCAGCATCAGTCACGTGACCACAAATCCTCTTTGAATATCAAGCAGGTGAGCAGTGTGCACTCATGCCATCGGAATCTGTGGGCTGCCAGAAGGGACTGTAAGTGAGCAAAATTGGCAGAACAGTGCTTCTGCCTGCCTTCTGAGGCGACCTGAGGGAAAATTTAATAGAGTTTGTGATATATCTCATTGCTCTATGCATTAGGGTCAATCCAAGCGTACTACGAAAGCCTGATGCAATAGGTGAAGGGTCCTAAAAGAAAGACCAGAAAAAGATCTAACAGAAAGTCATTTCATGAGAGAAAATAGAGATTTCCAGGACAGCCTGGAAGGTGTACAACTGTCTCTGAAAATCAGTTCATCCTCAAGTCTATCAAGTCACCTCCTGCAACATGAGACAGGAGGAGAACGACTACAGGCTTCCACATGCGGGAGAGCTGGATCCACAGACGAATTCTGCCACGGACTGGCCCCTGTCACCCTGGGTTAGTCTATTTATCTTCTCTAAGCCTCAGTTGCTTCCCTTGAAAAATACGACCCTAATACCAGCTTCCAGATCCCAACTACGCATGCGCCAGCAGGAGTAGAACGACGTAGTAGAGGCTCGCTAAAGTTAGTTTCCGTCACTTTCCCTAAATGTGTAACCTTCCATACATCACTTGGTGTCTGTTTCAGTTTCCTCATCTCCACAACGTGGATGGTAAAATCTCCCGTAAGTATGAAATAAGAAAATATCTGTAAAGTAGCTACCACCATTCCAGGCACGAGGTAAGCACCCAGTAAATAGTAGTCCATATCCCTAAAGCACTGTGTCTCAATGCGGACTTTCCTTTCCTTCAGCTGCACCCTCTGACTGTACACAGGAATTAAAACAACGCTGCTGTTCCCTAACAGCAAAAGAACGCAACGGTGTCTGCCTGGTTTTAACCAGCATACTCTCTAAACCACGTGGCCTCCGCAGCAACCCCGGGACCCCAGTCTACCTCTACCACCCAACTGAGCCCCAGTGACCCACCACCTGTGGAGCCTTATTATCCCAGACACACTGATTTGCTATGCCGGGCCTTGCTAGCAGGTTTCTAGTCACTCATTTCATGCTTCTTATGGCAAATTATATTTGACTTTCAATTTAAAATCCAGGGTTTTCTAAAGTAAAACCTCAGTGTAATCATGGTGATAAAGCAGCAGCACATGCAGTTTTGACAGGATGGATTTTTCTTGTTTGTCATGAAGAGTCTCCCTCTGCACGTATCCGTGCCCGAACCCTGCCACCCCCTCCCTCACTCCCAGCCCCCTGCACCTACCAGAGAATGATAGGAGGCCCACCCATTGGTACTCTCTTGAACGCACAGGGAACCCACGCACTAGGAGGGCATGTGGAGAAGCAGAGGGTTACTGTCCTACTGAAAGTCATGGAGGTCTTCGTTAGGCTTGGTTCAGTGAGCATGAAATGAATGAAGTCAGAAATGGGAAGAAAAGCCATATCTCAGCAATAAAGTTTTCATCTTATTTAATCAAACATATATTTGCATATTTCTTTGGCAAAGACATCAGGTTCTCCAGTTGATGAGCTAAATAAAGCAAAATCTGCCAAAAGAAATTGTTTTGGTTCTCCCTCCTGAATAAGAAACATTTAACTCCATTTTTTCAGCGTGTACCTTTGGTGGCGATTAGAGGCATTTTCAAATCCATTCGGGTGTCTTTTTTGGTTATTTAATTCCAGAAACAAAATCTGGGATTCAGAGTATTTAGAGGGGGGGATACTTAATTTTAACAGTATGATCGATTGCATGAAAGTTGAAGAGCTTGGTCAACTCTGTTTGAGAGGGTAATCTAAAAGTAGTTCCCTTTGGCCCTAGACTGCAGCTGTATACTTACACTTGAATGAGGATTTTGGACCCGTATCATAGAGAGTACTTGATGTTTCTAGCATCTTGGAACTGGAAACTTTAAAATCAGTCTACAAATTAGGGAATTATTTAAGCTTAACTCCTTTCAAGCATTCTTCATGATACTTCTTCACATAAATGTTGTCATACAGATTAATACATAATCTCCTCCCTTAATACCTTCCAGTTGGAAAGCAAACTGACGACTGAACAAGCCAAACTGAATTCTGATGCTGAAAACTTTAGAACTGCTAAAAATACAGAACCCTAAAATAATTCAACTTACCACTGGAGATATACAAGTTACATATTAAAAGCTACACACTCTAGCTGATATACTCTGTAGAAAGGTTCAGTTGCATAGAAAGTAGGCATTTATAAGTAGATGACACAGGTCCCCATGCCATAAATTTAAAGAGTTTGCCCCCAGTGACAGTAACTAAGGGAAGAAATTATGTGATTCATCCTCAAAAGAGCAGGGCAGGAACTTCTCCATATATATCTTTTGTAATCTCCCTATTGGCCACTAATTTCAGTAGGTCCTCTCTTCCTCACACCATCTGGAATCCCTGGGGCCATGATCATGTTTATGGCTTAGGAAGAAGAAACACTGCCTTAGCACACAAGTCCAACCTTAGACTTTGAGGGACAACCCCAGGAAAGGAAAGAAAGCGGGGATGAAGATGAAAATTGCAGAAACTACCCAGATGTGAGCAGCACCAGTGAATGGTCCTCTCCCCCCAACCTCCCTTGACTAGGGTAGGTCTGTCTCATTTACCAGAAGAGCTGTAACTGTGCTCAGCCAGCTCATCTTGAGTCTTTGCAGTCTTTATTCACAGCTGAACTAATATTTATCCCTGGAATTCCTTTTCTAAGCTCTACTTTTTCCTCAAGGTCCTCCTTTGGCCAAAAATCCATGCTAACGGTCAATATCTATTTTTCAGTTTATACTGGCTACTTTTCCAAATGCTTTTTAACTCGAAATAACCACATTATTATCCTTTTTATTTTACTCATGAGAAAATACAGACATGGAGACGCAGAAGAATTTAATACGAACCCTGAACACTAACTTCAAGGCTTAATATGTTAACTACTACCCTCATTGTTCTCTGGTATATAGTACTTCATCTGAGTGTTTTCTCAGGCTAAGATTATTAGTGAAACCAGGTATTCGGTTCTGGACCTTTAATCTTCTGATTTCTACTATTTGCCATGAAAGAAACTTATTTTTAGTTCAAATTATATAATAGGCACAAATTATATAATAACAATTACTTCAAGATATATGAAGCCAACAAAGACTCCATCTCCAACAACCATCAAGCATTTGCATCTTTCACCCACTGATCAGGGATCCTGACTTATGTTGGCTAGGAGGGCAAGGGGGCTTTAGTTCAGGGCAGTCAAGAATATTGTCCTATTCCTGGAGCTAGAGATTCACTTACGGAAGTCATGGTATGAGCACCCCGAAACCACCTAATCTATCTCAACAGGAATAATCCAGAGAGGAAGAAAGAGGACACACGGTAACAGGAATTTTAAAAGGCACATGACCTGTAAGTTGAAGATACTGAAAGTCCAAGGAATTGTAATAATAACCACAACACCCACTTGTGAAATATCTGCTCTCTGCCAGCAACTTACCAGTGATTGTAATAACAATGACGACAAGGATAATACTAATGAAAGCTTGTCTAGGGGCAGGCTTTGTTCTAAGTTCTTCACATACCTTAACAAAGGGAATCTTCACAACAATCCCATGAGATATATGCTGTCAACACTCACATTCTATAGATGAAGAGAATCTTAAAAGAGGTTGAGTCATGAACACTGGTCCAGAGATGGGTTCTACAATATCTTCGTATGATAAAAACCTCCCAAATTGCAGCTAAGACACAGTTTGGTACTAGAAACCCAAAGGACTTGAGTGACACATCAGGACTGTCAGACAAGAACGTCAGACAAGAAAGCAAAAGCCAATGACACTCCTCCTCAGGAGTAGTTACCACGGATATTTCCAAGAAATGGAAGAAACTAACTTTATGGAAGACAGTCAAAATTCTCATCAAAGGGAAGAATTTATGTCCCAGGAAGTGAAAATAATAGAGATACTTGTAAATAATTTTAAAATACATATTTTAAGACTCTAAAGGAGATGAAATATGTACAATCAGGAACAAGAGATTATAAAGGAAGAGAGAGATAAATCAAATATTAGTAGATATGAGAAATACATCAATTAGATATTCAGAAAATGAAAAGTACAGCCACTGGAAAACAACTGTATTAAATGGTGTGTACACACACACACATACACACACATAGTACAGAATCAACACAACTGACAAAAACTATTAAATTGGAAGACACTCTTACTAAATTTATGTAAAGTGCAGTACACAATGATAATAGACTGAACGATGCGAAAGACAAGCTGTTGTAGTGTAAGGAAATGTCAACAAACTATAGATTCAAGAACACACAGAAACAGTATTTGAAGAGATAATGGCAGAGACTTTTTGGGAAAAAATTAACATGGGGGCACCTGGGTGGCGCAGTCGTTAAGCGTTTGCCTTCAGCTCAGGGCATGATCCCAGCGCTCTGGGATCGAGCCCCACATCAGGCTCCTCCGCTGGGAGCCTGCTTCTTCCTATCCCGCTCCCCCTGCTTGTGTTCCCTCTCTCGCTGGCTGTCTCTGTTAAATAAATAAAATCTTTAAAAAAAAAAAAATTAGAACATGAATCCCAAGATTCAAGGAACGCCAATGCATCCTTCAGTTAATTAAACAAAACAAAACAAAACCATAAAGCATTTATCCTGTGACCCAGGAATCCCACTACTAGAAATTTATCCTTAGGATACATCTCAATAAATCAACAATATACGCACAAGTTCATTCACTGTGGCCTTTTGCCACATCCAAATATTAGAAACAAATTCACTGCCCATCCACAGGAGACTAATTGAATAAGTTTGTCCACAAAATAAAATACTATACAGCTATTGCTTAAAAATTGATAATAAATCTCTCTATGCACTGATATGAAGTGATTTACAGGATGTGTTAAGTGAGAAAAGCACAGGACGGTACAAAGAGCACATATGTTTTGTGCTAGAAAGAAAAAAAATATGTATACACTCATGTTTACCTTGCAAAAAGAGATACAGGACAGAATAAGACAGAAACAAACAACACTAACAGCAGAAAGATCACCTGGGGGGGTTCCTAGGAACAAGGTGAGAGCATCAGGACAGGGAATTAGACTTCTCGGAGCATATAGTGAGGAAGAAAAATGAATATAGAAGGAAAGACTGGGACGAAAAAAGCAATGAAGGCTAAATAACTTAGTTTGAAAATGTTGGCAAATCTATTAACTAAGAAGTGTTATTTTAAATAGCTATTATTATTACATGGTGTTGGCTGAAAAATATTGGACATAGCATTCTGTCGTAAGAAAATTTTGAAATGCTAAGTTCTTTGTCTTATTTCTGCAGGGGGAAAGAGATGCTGAGTGCCTTTCGTCATTGTTTAAAAAACGTAAATATATGTGTTAGAAATGTAACAATAATCACTAAGAAGTAAAAAGAGAATCTATATATTCCAATCCAACAATGAAAGCATCAAGAAAACTTTTGTCAGTCAAGAAAAGGAAGAAAAATGAAAAGCTAAGTGAAATAGAACCAATATAAAATGGTAAAATACATGAGAAGTTTTTAAAATGTAAATGGATTAAAATCAGGTTTACAAGTTTAACCAAATAAATAAATAAATAATAGCCAAAAATAAAGGAAAACCAGAAAATAGCTAAAATAATGTCTATGCATCATTATTAACATTGGATTAAATAGACTTCAAGAAGAAAATATATATTTATTATATAGATAAAATTTAGAGTTCAAATCCCTTTCATCCTTTCCTGACTGTCCCTTCCTCACTTCCCTTCCTCAAGAGAAATAAACCTCAAGTGATATTTCTTAAAGGTTAGTTGCAATATGGCATATGAAACCATTTCAGTGAACTTTTTTACGCTCTGTTACCTTAAAATTCATTGTTGTCTCTTGCAACTTGAATAGAACTTTAACCAATGCATGACTTTGTAACATCCTGTATTAGTTTTCTCAAAAATCTTGACATTATTCATTATAAAGTATCAAAAGAGCACATCCATTAATATTAAACTACCATCTCACTGGAAATTCTTGAGTACTGGAAAAACTCACCATAGTGGATACACATGTTGAAAAATTCACATTTTCACTAGAAAGCTCCATGTCTGTCATTGGCGACAAATACTGTCAATTGTTTCCCTTGAAGAGACAGGCTTATTTGTTCACTTTTGAGAAAATGTTCGCCAAATATAAGTCTGAATAACCATAATTTGTCTGCCAATAGTACTTTCAGGTAAAAATGGCATTCAATTGAAAAAAAATAAAACTACAATTCATCTTGCAACTCAAACAATGGCACAAGTACTCTGTCTTGAGATACAACTATATTTCAGTATGCAGAAGTACTTTATGCAAACTTGCGGTTTTGTCACACAGAATATAAAAAAGACACGTGTCCAAGGGTCAATATTTAATCAATTTAATAATTTTTTACTGCTTCTTCAAGGACATTCTTAGGTAAAACTGATAATTTCTAACTGCAAGCATGTGACTGTAAGGAGTATCATGCCTATTACTGTCTGGTGCCCCTGCCAGGATTTATGCTAAGACACCGTCAATGTCACCTACCATTGCTTTTGAACCATCAGTGCAAATGTCGACACATATAACACTAAGTACTAATATAATACTAAATTACAACCAAGTATTATTATAAAAATAATGGTGACCTCATGGAACCCGTGAAACAATTCCAGAAGTCCACAGAGCATGTATTGAGAACTGGATGTGCATTTCCACTTCTCACTGGTATGGGTTTAAGCCAAGTTCCAGAGGCAGGAATTAAAAGCCATCGCTCAATCTCTCTCTCCCTCTTGTGTCTCTCTCTCTCAATCTCTACATATCTCTAACTCACTCTGTCAATCTCTCTCTCCTTCTACTTCTCCTTTCGTGCCTTTCTTTCCCTCAATCTCTCTCTTTCCCTCTCTCTCTCTCTCTCACACACACACACACACCACACGATACTGGTTCCTGTTAAGTGTAATTTAGCTTTAAATTACAATCCTAAAATGTGTCTAACCTTTCCCACGAACTATCACACCTTTCCTCTTCCCCTTAGCCATGCCGAATGCCCACTGCTGCATCTCTGCCTTTCCTAGGATGAAGCCCCGTCTCCTCCTTCACAGACACCCATCCTGAATTCCCTGCATTTTTCCCAGTAACTGCATCTGCTTTGTCCCTGGTATGCCACTGTTGCATTTGAAAAATCTGGTCACTTTAGATATGGGTTTCGAGGTGGACAACTTCCTTTTAAAAATGATGTTTGCAAACAGTCTCCAACTTCTACAACATCAGCCATGGAAATCACTCATATAAAAACGACTGCCGATGCCAGCCTTCCTATCCTCAGACCACTGTGGAAAACCACGGGGTGTTCCAAGATTCTGCCATTTCAGAATTTGAGGAGAGAAGGTAAGTATTTTGAACAAACGTGACCTGAGCACTTAAATGGTTGTTAAATTATTAATGAAAATGGAATATTAAAAAATTAGAAACACCTTAAAAATTAATTTTTGGACACTATTCTAGGCGCGGCTGGCTGGACTACTTAAATCCTTCTGCCCAAAATACACGCACACAATTTCCCCTTGACCTCATGGCTTAAGATTTTAACTACCAGAGACTAATCTAGGTTAAGAATCTAAATGTGCAAACATCTCCATTTATTCGGGGCTCGGCTAGCAATTCACGAATGGGAATGGGGTCAGAAGGGGGAAGACTGGGGGTTAATAATTTTGGAATATGAAAAGAGGGAAGTGAGTCTACAGAGAAATGCAAGAAATGGGAAGTCAGACAAACTATGTGCAAGAAGCAAAGGAGAGAGTGCCAAAGACATGTCATCTCCTCAAAAATCTTGCCTAGGGTCAGACCAGATATTAAAAAGATGGAGCAAAAATAATCTTTCTCCTCCTGACTGCTGAACTGCATGGTTCTTGATAGCAGATAACAGAACTTAGGTCTCTGCCCTCAGTCCTTGAGTTACATGAGGGCTAGGGATGCATCGGGGCGAACCACAGAACCAAACTGCCTGAGAGCAGTGTTGCTGCGGGCTCCTGAGTTAAAGGAGAAGCCACACACTTGGAGAACATATTCTCAATGCGTATAAATTGACAAAGGATTAGTGTTCCGCACAGTGTGATTTCCACACCACTGATTTACAAACATAACTCCTTTGTTGGTTGAGCTATTCCTCTTTAGGATTACTTTGATTTTTTTTCCTGTTCTCCCCCCACACCCCCCGAGAGGCCAGTAAGTGGTGCGTGCCTTGGTGGGTGCTGTCTATCCATGGATAAATAAAGCATTCTCCTGCCCTCAGGAAGCACCTCCGGGTGTAGCAGAGGAATGCACTGCTGAGGCAAAAATGACTGGATGAAAGAGAGAGGAAAATGTAAAAGAGGTCAAAGAATGAAAATTCAATCGGATGGGTTTTCCTTCACATAGTTCATTGGGTTTTTCTTATTACTTTCTACCAAAATTCTGAGTGTTGTGGACTGAATTTTTGTGTCCCTCCCCCCAACTTCATATGTTGAAATCTTAACCCCCCAGCGTGATAATATTAGGAGGTGGGGCCTTTGGAAGATAATGAGGTCATGAGGGTAGAGCCCTCACAAATGGGATTAGTGCCCTCATAAGACATGAGCTGCTCCCCCTCTCTGCTCTTCCCCCATGTGAGGATATAACCAGACATCAGCCGGCTGCAGCCTGGGCAAGAGGGAGAGGGTTGTCCCCAGTACCCGACCTCGCCGGCACCTTGATCTTGGATTTCTTGCCTCCAGGACTGTGAGAAATCACATCTGTTGTTTATAAGCCATCCAGTCTGTGGTAAATCATGTTATAGCAGCCCAAACTGATGAAGATGCTAATTTCACTAAGAAAGTCATCAAGACATTTTTTAAGTCAACTAGATACAAAAGTAATTTTTCAAAGAAGGCTACTTGATGTATCTGCCCCCACCCTTACCAACCTCCGCCAGCACAGACCAGAGGACCTACCAGAGGACCAGAGTGAGCAGATTTGCTCATACTTATGGATGTGCAGGGTTTAACCTCTCCACTACACCGACAAGCCAGGCACGGCCATCAAAGCGTCACTGTTCTGCCCATAATCTGTACTCTCCTCCGAGGCCACACTGCTGGCAGTTGTTTAAATGGCTGATGTTGCATCATAAACACTATGCAAAAACGTCAGTCCCCAGCGCAGCCTGCTTGCCGAACTCCAGAGGTTACACTTTGTGAGGTTTGTGCCAAACGTTCTGCTTCCACTAAGCGCTTAAGTGCTCTTAGCGGGCAGAGCAGATAAGATCTGTTCCCCATCAAGAATCTAGAAATAAGAAGGTTTGCAAAAAGTGAAACTTCTCCAGTTGGCAATTTGTGCTTAGAAATAAGCTCCTGACCCATAGGCGTTTGTTAAATTTACTTTTAAACTCTTTATTTTTTTAAGTTCTTCTCTCGTGCTTGTAGAGCGTTGTCTCATTTGACGCATCTCTGGCCTTCTCCCCTGCTTTTTTACCAAGGGTTGTCTGTTGTGGTTTGTCTTCCAAATAAACACTGTCATGGCCACAGCCTTTGCTGAGAACCCACCCAGCCCAGCAGGAACCATTTGCTCTTTCTGGTGAACCTCATCAAGCCCATGTTAGCTTCTCTGTTCTGAGCTTGGCTCCTCAATTAAAGGAAAAACAAGCTTTGCAGGCCTGGGCTTAAGCCAGCTTCCTCCCTTGAGTAGTTTCAGCCCAGATGTTGGAGAACATTCGCAAATGATGCTAGATCTATTCCTCTCTTTGGATTCATCTCCAGGCGTTCCAAATCTGCCTCCCTTCCTGGCTGCTTCCTCCCCGGCCCTGTGGAACAACTGACATTTAGACAACACCAGCATTTACCCAGTGCTTGCACACACCATAGCAGGCGGAATAAACTAATGACGTGCGGCAAGCCAGGCGCTGGACAAGACACTTAGCAAGCATTACTCTAGCTAATCTTCAAAATTCCCTGCTGGGTATTTCTCTTCTTGTTTTGCCCATCAAGAAAGTGAACTATGCATCCGCTAAATGGAATTTTGCCTCATGATATTTTGCTTAGGCACCACCAGAATGCATGATCCCGTCATTTCATTTTCTGTTTCTTCAGGAGACTTCTGATGGTCAGAAACCATCTTTTGGAATCGTCTCAACTAATTCAACATTTTTACAAAACTTAGCCACTTGGACTTCATTGAGCCTTTTCAGAGCACTCATCTCAATGTTGAAGGAAAGAGCACTCTACTTTGTTGTCACTGAGCTCCTATCTCAATGGTTTGCATAAAGATAAATTAAAATGTGCATTTGCAGCAGAAATGCAAGTGGCATAAATGGGCTCAGGAAGAGCCCGGCTGACTTCCTGGTGAGATAAAACTTCAAATGGCCAGCACAGGAGTGTGGGGACATTCCAGAAAGTACGTAGCTGTGTAGCCTCAAGCCTCAGCAGGAGCATTTCAGAAAAGGGAGGTTAGCGGTTTTACTGCTAATTGATGGTACTTCAATTTAGTGCAGTCAGGAAGGTCAAGGGAGATTTTCTGGGAAATGACACTTGAGATCAGAAGGCATAGGAATCAGCTAGGTGACAAGGAGAAAGAAGAGTAATTCAGAAGGGAAGGAACAACCTGTAAAAAGAGCAAACAAAGCAACTTCAAGGGAATAAAATTATCAATAAAGATAATGAAGTGTCTTTAGTCAGAAGAGATATCCCCAAAATAAATACTGGGGCTGCTAACAGGTATTTGACAGGTCAAAAGGGGAACGTTCAAGATTTCCCCTTGGTGATTTCCAGAATTTCTCAACAAAGTGGTAACATCAAATGCCTCAAAGAAGGACATAGGAGAAGAACCAACTCAGGGGATCAGACTCCCAGGACACAGAGTGAGAGGTGGAAGATGTATGGGGAATGAGAAGGGGCCAGATGTGTCAATGGACTAGTCATAGCCCTGGCTCTGTTAAATAGCAGCCGTGTGACATTTGGGAAACCATCACTTTCTCAATTGATTGTGATTCCCCGTCCTGGGTCTAAATCCTGACTCCACACCTTGTTAGTATATAACCTTGGGCAAATTACACAACCAATCTGAGCCTCAGTTTTTCTCTTTGAATGAACAGAGATAATAATGGCTTCCTCATAGAACTGCAAGGATCAAATGAGCTAATAAATGAAGAGTGCTTACTATCTATAGCAGGTGCTGCTGGTTTTTCACCCAGATCCCTCAGAGCTTCCAGTGTTCCCTGAAGCATTTCCAATTTACAGTACCTGCACTGTCTGCCTCGGAAAGTCACTTTGCCCCTGCAAAACTGACACTACCCGGCCTTGCACAGCAGCCCTTAGATAACGGCTCTGGAGTGGAGCGTAAATGCTCCAGCTTCTTCACTCTTAAAATAATTCTGAGGTCTGGATTTTACTCTTTTCCCCAGCTTTTCCCAGAGGATTCAGTTCCACCCACTCTGTACTTCTAGAGTAAACAACCTGCAAGTAAATCTTTATCTCAGGGTCTGCCTCTGGGAGAATCCAAACTAAGACACTGTACAGGTATCACATAGTAAGGACTCACTAAATACTGGACTAATTAGTGATTTATGATGATAACGATTACACCTACACCAAAGGCAGTAAGTTTTCCAGGGGAACTCTAATGACTATTCCAGTTTCTAGGAAAACTCTAAGATTGTTCCTGCATAAAACCTGGAATAGAAAGGATACAACATTTTTTGCTGATACAAAAAAATGGAGAGTACCTACATGGGTAAAGTGAAAGATAGCTGGATTCAAAGAAAAAGTCATCTGGACTGTTCAGAAAGCCACGCAAAGACCTGAAGATAGCAGCAGATGTTACACATAAATTATCTGAAGGAGCTTAAAGAAGCTACAGAAGTCAAATGCTGGTACTTCCCCTGGGACACAAGCCCAGACTCCTGTTGGTACTCCAGACTTAGGAGGAACTGGCCTCTCCTTCCATTCTCCAATACTTCAGGATAGTCAACCATAAAAGGATGCGATATATGAGGTGGGTTTACACAGAGAATTCAGGGGCACTCACTGAAGTGAGCAGGCCTATGCACGGCTTGGCTAATCAGTAAGGAGGCAGCCATGGGCTTCTGAGGGTTTTTCAGACTTACGGGCAGTTTATCATGATGGTCACAACCAGCCTCCCTGGCAATGTCAAGCCTACCTTTTGGGGATGGGCATGACTGTTGGTAATGGTGGCGAACTCCAGCCAATAAGGATATAACACAAAAGGGGAGTGACCCATTCCAGCCATGAGCCGTGTGACTCCATTTCACTCCAGGGCCCTCACTGTGGACCTCAAGCTAAGGATCCCAGTTATACTATTTTCATTATTAACTAGTGCTACCTTAATAATAAAAATCTCTTCAGAAAACTGTGGTCAGCAGTATTCAGATGGAGAACACAGAGCTATCTGGTAGAATATTTCCCAGGGTTTTTGTGCACAATCAAGCCAAGATACGAAAATTAATGTTGACTTTAACTTGATCTTCGAAAATAATAATTTTTTTCATTTATTATATGGCACTCACTGGGTGGACTATTATGTATATCAGTTTACTTTTCCTCATAACTATCCTCCGATGGTAGCTGTGGCTGCATAGCCATTTTAAAATTTAGTGTCTTAACACAATAACCACTTATTATCTCCTGTGAGTCCAGGGCCAAGCTGATTAGGGCCTGCTCATCTCGGCCAGGCTCCCTCACATGCCTCTAGCCTTGGCTGGGACAGCGGGGCTGACCTGGCTCTGCTCCACATGGCCTCTCGTTCTCCAGGAGGCTAGCCCAGGCTTGCTCTCAGGGTGCAGGCAGAGCTCCAGGAGAATAGAAACATGGGTTTGGAACTGGCCCATCTTCTCTCCCTCCACAATATGTTGCCAAACCACGTTAGCCCCAATTCAGGAAGTGGAGGGAAATCTTCCATCTCGTGATGGGAAGAGCATCGAAGTCTCCTGACAAAGAGCATTCATACTGACAAGGGAGAAAAATGGTGACCATTTTTCAGTCAGTCCAGGACATCTTGTAATTGGTGTGATGGGCTCACTGATACCGTTAAGTAGAAATACAATATAGCAGATCCTTAAGCATCTCAAGGTCTGTAGGCCTTTGTGTGCAGTGAAGGCAGGGAGGGGTAGTATTCAAATTCCTTCAATACTCTCTTTATCCAGTTCCTCATTTTACTGATTAGATTTCCCCTCCGTTTCTCTGGGAAGCCCCCACTTAACCCCAGAGGCCCTCATCTGTTCCTAGAGCACATCTGAATTCTTCAGTCATACCTCTTATCATCTTGGACTGTATTTCTTTAACTCTCCAACTTCCTTTAGAAGGTAGTTTTCTGAGGGCAGGAACTGACTTTCCTCTTCTTTATTATCCCACATGCACATCAACAGGCAGAGAACATGGCAAAGAATCGCCACAGAACAGATATTGTATTGTGTGTCGAGTGAATGAAAATTAAGAAAAATATGAACGAGAAAAATCAGGAAAGTCACTGTGGGACTGAGAGTGCACAGGCACGTGGTCACTGTCGTTATTATTCAAGTGAAGGATAGGAATCCTCTGTGATGGAGAAATCCCAGCACTAAATGCCATCTCCTTTCTTGCTCCCCACCCCCACAGCCCCCAGCCCCGGGTGATGTTCTACTTGCTAGAGGGCTACGGCATTTTAGCACCACAAGAAAAGAGAGTCCATCATTTGTCTGTGGGCTTTTGTGCAATTGAAAGCTAAAAGTCTATCACAGGGTTCTTTCTAAACAAGGGTACATTTCTTGATTGGATTTCTGTCTACCACAGAGCTGGAAATAAATTACCCCCAATTTTTGGTGAGGTATACAGAAACTACTGGGTCATTTTCTCTTCAGCCATGTTTCCAATCACTAAGTAATTATTTTTTCCAATTCGTCCCTAATAAAGTTTTATTTGGATCAAAACTGAACAGTCTCAGTTATATGGAATTAGGTTTGGAAACTACTGGGTGCTAGAGTATAAATGAAAAGATAACCGGGTTACCTTGTTGGACATGCCCAACCAACATAATTAAATTCAGCTTAAAATATACCAAAATGTAAGGTAATTTCCTTTAAGAAGAGAACAACAAAATAAATGCAATATAGTTCCATTTTTCTGCACCACTTTTCCTAGAGGATTTTATGATCTAACAAGAAAATAGTAGGTTATCTGTGTTTGCTAAAAGTTTTAAATAAGCCTCAATAAAACAGAGTTCCCAATCACAAGCCTTATGAAATAAAATTTGATATAAGTTTTATCATGTTCAGAATTTAAGGAAATTTATCCAGCAATTCAATTTGTAGAAACTAACGACACCATGAAAATAGGATAAATAAACACATAACATCTGACCCAACAGTTTAACCTATAGCAATTAATTTTACAGGTATTCTTTAATGCGTTCACAAAAATGCACATTCAAGAATATTTATTGTAGCACTTCATAATAACAAATTACGAAGAATTTAAACACTCAATAAAAAGCTATTAAATAAATCCAGCACACACACACACACACATAATGGAATGTTATGCAGCAATTAAAATGAACAAGGCAACATATCTATGTACCGATATGAAACTTTCTAAAGATATATTGTTAAGTATAAAAGAAAAGCAAGGAAATGGACAATGTGTATGCATACTAAAAGTTGTATTTATTATTTTTTTTAATGGTTACGAACGTTGTATTCTCTGGAAGCACACATTAAACACCAGTAAGAGTGACTGTCTCCTGGGTGAGAAACAGAGATTGGTAGAACAATAATGAAAGACAGAGTTACCCTTTACTTTATTTGTTTTCTATCTTTAAATTTTTTACCTTATACTTACATTATCTAATCAAAGGCATAATAATAATAATCCTGAAAACAACAAATAAAGCAAAACCTATGTCTACAGAGTTGAATTTTAATGTAAAGTCTGAATTACAAACAATATTTCAAATAGAGATAAACCAGGAGTTGAAAAGGATAAACACTGGTTCAACACGTATATATAAGTTACGAGGACAAATACATTTAAGGTATCTGGTTAGGACTCAAGAAAAGTTTCAGTGAAAAATTATACTTGCTTCTAGGTCAAGTATACAGTTTACACCTTACCCTAAAAAAAACCAAAAACAAAACGCATACACACAACAAACTTCCATCCTAAGCAAAAACATAAAAAAAGGACATATATGTACACACACACACACACACACACACACACACACCGCAGTGGGCCATTAAAACAGAGAAGTGTCAACATATTTAATAAAATGGAGGTATTTCTCATCTATTTTGGAGAACTGAGATATCCAAGATTCTCAAATGAAGATAGTGTGGTTTGAAGAACAAAGACCAAAAAAGCTAAGCACTGTGTTAAGGAGAGTAACTTACTTTTGAAATGGAAAAACTAGTTTGCATTTCAAAATAGATGAAATAGTTAAACAGGAAAGCCTGAAAAGACAGGACTGCCACTTCTAACAATGACAGAGTAGACTGTATCCAATTAATTCTTACGCTGAGAACTATAAAAGCTCAATAAATATGAAACAAAAACTAAACAGCTCTTTGAGGGCATCAGTGAGCAGACAGGCAGACAAGACAAAATATGCTGAGATCCCAAGAGGAAGGAACTACATTGAGGCAAACCCAAGTTCTCAGCCACTTTTCCTTCTCCATGCTGATTCCTCAGAAGCAAAGGCAGGGCTTCTAAACTGAAAGCAGTGACTCAGAGCTTCAGCCCTTCTGTGGGGCTGCGGAGACAAATAATTGAAGTTCAGGCTTCCTGAAACAACCAGGAATGGAAAAGCCAAGACCTGAGAGAAAAGATTACCTCAGGGAAGTCAAGACATCATTCTTGTTCCCTCAAGCCATTTGCAAATTCCCAATCTGCCATGGCGAGGGGCCAATAAACAGAGCAGCTGGGATCAGCTAGCAGGCTAAAAGGCGAACTCAGAGCATTACAGTACTCTCATGATGTTAGGGAGATGGAAATTGGAGATCAGAACCACCATGAATAATTAAACTACCCCAGGTTTTCAATTAGAAGCAGTGCAGTCTAGTCCCAGGAAAAAAGGTAAATCGGAAATAGACAGGGAAGTGGTCACAAAGGCTGAAACCCTGCCTCAAATTATTGTGCTCCCTGATTAGAACAAGGTGACCTGCCCGTATTCTGATAGTCATTTAATTTTAATGGAAATTAAATACTCTGTGGAGAAAACTAGCATCTAGACCTTCTAAAAGTTTGTACATTGGTTCCGACAATTAATAATAATAATAAAAAGGAATGTCAAAAGACAAATCTGAGCGTCTAAAAAACTTTAAATGCAGACAAGAGAATATAGAAAAACTACATAATCCTGTATCTATTAAGGAATTTGAGGGGCACCTGGGCAGCTCAGTGGGTTAAGCACCTGACTCTTGACTTTGCTCATGATCTTAGGGTCATGAGATTGAGCCTGCTTAAGATTCTCTCTCTCTCCCTCCCCCCTCACTCTGCCCCTCCCCACACTCATGCTCTCTTTCAAAAAAATAAATAATTTGAATGCACAATATTAATTTTTCTTACCAAAAAACATATATATATATATATATCAGTACCAGATGGCTTCACTGTCAATTTCTTGCGAGCTTTCATATCTCTAACTAGCACCCTCGCGTTTCGCCAGTTACAGAACACCGATGAGATTGTGCTTGCAGTCCATTCAATTCTCCGTGGAAGAATTCCAAGGAAATGTCCACTTTTTGGAGTTAGATGTGCTGCTGCACCACCTCTCCCAGGCAACAGACCATTTCATTGTCTTCCCCGTGCACATTTTCTTTAAAGTGTTACACTTGAACAAATGGCAGTGTTTTATGTCTTTCACGCACTTTTAAGTTGAGTGAAACTGATGGTTGCCAGAGGGGAGGGGGCATAGGGGAGCTGGCGAAATGGGTTGAAGGGGAGTGGGAGATACAGGCTTCCAGTGACCGAATGAGTAAGTCACAGGAATAAGAGGCAAAGCATAGGGAATATAGTCATTGATGCTGTAATAGTGTTGTATGGTGACAGGTGGGAGCTACACTGGTGGTGAGCACAGCTCAACATACAGAGAGGTTGAATCCCTATGTTGTACACATGAAGCTAATGTAACATTGTGTGTCAATTATACACAAATTTTAGAAATTTTAAATAAAGTACATTCATGGAATGGAATTGCTATATAGAACACACAACAAATTATCGCTACACATAACACACACTCAGAATGTTATTTTTTAAGAGCCAGAAAACAGAAAGTGTACATTCTGCATGATGCCATTTACGTCAAGCTTAAAAGTCAATCCAAACATGTCTATGGTTGTAATGAGCTAGGCCAACTGCACAGGTAAAGGACACAGTCCCCACAAGACTCCCTCGCCTCAAGCATCGGCCACAAGTTCAGGATCCCCTGGGCCACCCTCACTTTAGACCAGCGGGCTACAAATTCAGAGGTCTCCAACCAACTACCTTCAGCTGCATAATTTGCTAGAAAGACTCACGAAACTCAGAAAGTACTATACTTATGATTACAGTTTTATTATAGTGAAAGGATAGAAATTGGAACTAGCACAGAAGACAAGCAGAGAGAGGAATGTGGGAGAGTTCCAGATGTGAAGCTTCCTCATCTACAGGGATTCTCTCCTCTTCTGGAATAAATGTGTCACAATACACATGGAGTACTGCCAACTTAAGGAGGCTCCCTGGAGACTTTGGTGTCCAAAGTTATTAAAGGGGTGCAACTGCCTACTGCCTGTATGGCTGACCTTTAATCTCAGCCCCTGCAGTAGGTTTGGGCTAATACCTGTAGTCCCCAGTTCCTCCAGCGGTCAGATATGATACCGTACGTCTCAAAGCCCCCACCGTGAATCACATGATTGGACCTCCTGGAGGCCAGACCTTCCAGGCAAACAAAGACAGTGCTTTCCAGCCAGACATTTAGGGCCTGGAGATCACCTCCCAGTAGCCGAGGACAAAGTCCAGAGCTCTCTGTGGGGAAGATTCATTCCTCACTACCCAGGATAGATGGCAATCAGAGGAGCGGCTACATTTAGGGGCACACAGGAGCCAGGGAGGGTAGGATGCTGACTTCTAGACTGTGCTCCATGTTCTATTTCTTGATCTGCTGGTAGCTCCACAGGTCTGTTTACCTTATAACATTCACCGAGCTGCATTTGTTATGATTTCTGCTCTTTTCTATATGTGTGTTATACTTTAACAGAAATGTATACTTAGAGAAAAAAATTTAAAACCCAAAGACGCTGCTCAGCCAGAGCGGATCTGTGGAACAGGGAGTGTTACATAACCCACCGCTTCTGCCCAGTAGGGAAGCACTTTTCAGGCTGAACTCCACACAGAAGCTACACTCTTCCTGCCAAGGAAACAGCTGCACTGAAACCCTTCCCGCTGCTAAGGTGCGGAAAGACCCTTTCAACCCAAAATGGCCTTGCTCATGAATGGTGTGCGGCCCCGAAAATGTCAGGGAAGGATGCAGAGTCACTGTGAGTGGACAGAAAGAGAAAGGAAAGAGAAAGGGAGGGAGGGAGAGAAGAAGGAAAAGGAAGAAAAAAGCCTTGGTAGCAATATTTCTTTAGCTGAAAAGTCACTCGTGTCTTAGAGTTTCCCAGAACAGTCTCTGAGAGGAGGGTTTGTGTGCAAGTGATTGAAGACAAGGTGTCGTGGAGAAATCGTAAAGGAAGAGGGCAGAGTGAAGGGCAGCAAGCCAAGCAAGGCTGTGATTTTAGGCAATGTCCCAGCCTCAGCCTGATGATCCCTTAGGGGCGCTCTGGGGTATAAGTTATGCCTCAGAGTCTGTCTCATCTTAGGGAAAGAGAGCGGTGTTTCATGTCCCAGTAACAGTCGGTCATTTGCCAGGGGCCACATCAAAGGGATGTTCCCAGGCATTTCCGACTCTTCTGCAAGTGACAGTTGCCTACCCGTGTGACCTATTAGAAGGTGAAGTATACAGCAGTGTAGGAAAGGGCCTCAAATAATAGAAGAAATCTGACAGGATCACAGCAGAGCAATAACTGTGTTCACCACACCTGGTGAAGAAGGGTGGGTAATTAGTTCAAAAACATGCTCTATATACATTCTTGTTTGAATTCAGCATTGAATGTGCCACATCCATTTTTCATTCGTGTATGAGAAGAGTCATTGTCAGTCAACCTTTCTTGATGTCCCAAGTTAGATCATCTTTTCCATTCTTGTTAAAGACATTTACTCACACTGGATGAATTCCAGCCAATAATTGCAGTCACTGTTTTAGAACTCAGAGAAGGAAGATAGAGAGACAAAATGCCCCTTATCTTCTAGTGCTTGGAAAAAATCACTGGCCTGTCAGGGTGGGCTATGAGTTATACGATCATTCATTTAAAAGGTGGTGAGTGAGAAAAACATCGTGCAGGATTCTAGCAATACGAAGATAAGCATATGTAGAACTTGCCCTTGAGGAGCCCATATTCTAAAGAAGAAGACAGACAAATTAGAACTTATAAAACACTATGGTAAATGCTATAATAAAAATATGAAAAGTGAATTTTGCAGAGAAATAACACATTTGAGCAGAACTTTGCACAGCAACTTGAACAAGCATTTTCTTCCTCTGACACACATCCATGTCCATATACTGTTCTCTGTCCTGCAGACTTATTATCACATTTTAAATAGGTAAGAAGTAATACTATTTACAAGTAAAATTGAAAGTTGTGGCAAAAGCAATACTCTAGCCACTTACTAATGGTTAGTCTGTATGTTGGGTAAACCTGATCCAGCAGAAAATATTCAAAAGCAAAGTCTCATTTTTTTTCAGTTCTAAGTAGAACATACTCAAAGGGGACAGCACACTACTGCCCATGGGCCACATCCACCCCAATGCCTGTTTTTGTAAATAGTTTTACCAGAACACAGCCAAGCTCATTCATTCTATGGCTGCTTTTCTGCTGCTGGGCAGACATGAGATGTGACAGACACCATATGACCTGCAAAGCCTAAAATATTTATTACCTAGACCATTTAAGAAAATGTTTGCTGACCACTGTTATACCACATTAACCATAAATTATGAAAATGGAGTATCTCCTCATAATTTACCTATAACTATAAAAGAATTCCACCTTCTCAGGAGCTGTGAATTTGTGTCATTTCCTATCAATTTGGTAAAATCCCAAAACCAGAGAAGATGCCTATTTGCATTCTTTTCACTCACTACTTTTAACAAAGAAATTCAAAATCAAGTACTTAAAAATAAATGGTTGTGATGACTCTTTCCCCAGGCTTTCTGTGAGCAGTAAATGCAGCAGACACTCAATAATTGCTTATTGGGTAAACTGTCACCATGGTTTTCTGTGGACCTGCTAGCTTTTAAAAAGTTTTTAAATAAATCTTTAGGCAAACATACAGGACTCTGAGTTCAACTTTCAGATAGAGAAGGCCTTCTGTTGTCTTCAACAGATTGTCAAACTTTGTTGGTCAACCCAAAATCAGTGAGAAAAGTAAATAACCTACGAGCCCATAAAATGGATGAGACAGTTCATTTAATATTCAAGAATGATATATAGAGAGGGAGGGAGTTAAGATGGCAGAGGAGTAGGGGTCCCCTTTTTCAGCCGGTCCCCTGAGTTGAGTTGGATAGGTACCAGACCAGCCTGAACATCCATGGAATCAGCCTGAGACACAGGAAGATACATCTGGATCTCTACAAATGAACATCTCCAGCGCTGAGTACTGAGGTACGAAGCGGGGAGCTGTGAAACCGCGCATAGATATCGGAAGATAAACGGAAGGGGGAGGGAGCCGCCACGTTCGGGCGCCGGGAAGCGGTAGCCACCTGCACGGGAGAGCGGGCGAACTCGGACTGGCACCCGCGAGAGAGCAGACTGAGACCGTGAGCTGGGAGCGCGCGCCACCAGACTTCACAGAACTCCGGTGCGCTCACTGGAACCAAACTGAGACCGGGAGCTCCGGGAGTGTGGGGGCGGCTGGCGGCTGGCGGTGCTAGAAACACAAAGGACAGAGACGCGCCGGCCCTGGAAGTGAGGGCTGGGATGCCGGGTGTGGGGCGCACATCCCGGGACGCTGCAGGGTTGAGCAGCACCAACAGTAACAGAGTTAAAGTGGCCAGAACATCAGTGGAGAACAGTCCACGATCCCTCTGTTCTGAGACAGAGGATGAGATTTGGCCACTGTTGCTCTGGCTCTCAGAAGAGGAACAGCAAACCGCCAGGGAAAGCCGCCAGAGAACAAAAGCCTGGAAACACCGGCTCACAGTGTGCCCATCCCCATCTCCCCTCGCAGGGGACACGGAGACTCTACCCAAACAGGGTTGCCTGAGTATCGGCGCGGCAGGCCCCTCCCCCAGAAGGCAGGCTGAAAAATCAAGAAGCCCACATCCCTAAGATCCCTATAAAACAAGGGCACACGGCCTGGGTCCCGGTCAATAATTTGGGCTCTGGACAACCCCGCAACCTCTCCTCATCAGAATGACGAGAAGGAGAAGTCCCCCCAGCAAAGAAAAGACAATGAGTCTGTGGCCTCTGCCACAGAACTAATGGATATGGATATAACCAAATTATCAGAAATGGAATTCAGAGTAACAATGGTCAAGATGATGTGTAGACTTGAAAAAAGTATTAACAAAAATGTTAATGAGAATATAGAATCTCTAAGGGCGGAAATGAGAGCGAATCTGGCAGAAATTAAAAATTCTATGAGCCAAATGCAGTCAAAACTAGAGGCTCTGATGGCCAGGGTGAATGAGGCAGAAGAACGTATCAGCGAATTGGAGGATGGGTTAGTAGAAGAGAAAGCTAAAATAGAATCTGGACTCAAAAAAATCCACACACAGGAATGTAGGTTACAAATTGTAGCTGAAAACTTCCCTAATCTAGCAAGGGAAACAAACATTCGTGTCCAAGAGGCAGAGAGGACCCCTCCCAAGCTCAACCACGACAAACCTACGCCACGTCACGTCATAGTGCAATTCGCAAATATTAGATGCAAGGATACAGTATTGAAAGCGGCCAGGGCAAAGAAATTTCTCACGTACCAAGGCAAAGGTATCAGAATTACGTCAGACCTGTCTACACAGACCTGGAATGAGAGAAAGGGTTGGGGGGGCATTTTTAAAGCTCTTTCAGAGAAAAACATGCAGCCAAGGATCCTTTATCCAGCAAGGCTGTCATTCAGAATTGATGGAGAAATAAAGACATTTCAGAATCGCCAGTCACTAACCAATTTTGTAACCACGAAACCAGCCCTACAGGAGATATTACGGGGGGTTCTATAAAAGTAAAAAGGCCCCAAGAGTGATACAGAACAGAAAGTCACAGCCAATACAAACAAAGACTTTACTGGCAACATGGCAACATTAAAATCATATCTCTCAGTAATCAGTCTTAATGTAAATGGTTTGAACCATCCCATAAAACGCCACAGGGTTGCAGATTGGATAAAAAGAAATGACCCATCCATTTGCTGTCTACAAGAGACTCATTTCGAACCCAAAGATGCATTCAGACTGAGAGTAAGGGGATGGAGTACCATCTTTCACGCAAATGGACCTCAAAAGAAAGCTGGGGTAGCAATTCTCATATCAGATAAATTGGATTTTAAACTACAGACTATAGTTAGAGATGCAGAAGGGCACTATATTATTCTTAAGGGAAGTATTCAACAAGTGGATATGACAATTATAAATATATATGCCCCCAACAGGGGAGCAGCAAGATACACAAGCCAACTCTTAACCAGAATAAAGAGACATATAAATAAAAATACATTAATAGTAGGGGACCTCAACACTCCACTATCAGAAATAGACAGAACACCCTGGCAAAAACTAAGCAAAGAATCAAAGGCTTTGAATGCCATACTCGACGAGTTGGACCTCATAGATATATATAGAACACTACACCCCAGAACCAAAGAATACTCATTCTATTCTAATGCCCATGGAACATTCTCAAGAATAGACCATGTTCTGGGTCACAAAACAGGTCTCAACCGATACCAAAAGATTGAAATTATTCCCTGCATATTCTCAGACCACAAGGCTCTGAAATTGGAACTCAACCACAAGGAAAAATTTGGAAGAAACTCAAACACTTGGAGACTAAGAACCATCCTGCTCAGGAATGACTCGATAAACCAGGAAATCAAAAATCAACTTAAACAATTAATGGAGACCAACGAGAATGAAAACACAACGGTCCAAAACCTATGGGATACTGCAAAGGCAGTCCTAAGGGGGAAATACATAGCTATCCAAGCCTCACTCAAAAGAATAGAAAAATCTAAAATGCAGTTTTTAATATTCTCACCTCAAGAAGCTGGAACAGCAACAGAGGGACAGGCCTAATCCACGCACGAGGAAGCAGTTGACCAAGATTAGAGCAGAAATCAATGAATCAGAAACCAGGAGTACAGTAGACCAGATGAACAGAACTAGAAGCTGATTCTTTGAGAGAATTAATAAAATTGACAGACCACTGGCAAGACTTATCCAAAAGAATAGAGAAAGGACCCAAATTAATAAAATTAGGAATGAAAAGGGAGAGGTCACAACCAATACCAATGAAATTGGAAGGATTATTAGAAACTTTATCAACAGCTTTATGCCAATAAATTAAGCAATCTGGAAGAGATGGAGGCCTTCCTGGAAAGCTATAAACTACCAAGACTGAAACAGGAAGAAATTGAGTTCTTAAACAGGCCAATTAATTATGAAGAGATTGAGTCAGTGATAAACAACCTTCCAAATAACAAAACTCCAGGCCCGGACGGTTTTCCTGGGGAATTCTACCAAACATTCAAAGAAGAAATAATACCTATTCTCCTAAAGCTATTTCAAAAAATAGAAACAGAAGGAAAGCTATCAAACACATTCTATGAGGCCAATATTACCTTGGTTCCCAAACCAGGCAAAGACCCCCTCAAAAAGGAGAATTACAGACCGATTTCCCTAATGAATATGGACGCCAAAATCCTCAACAAGATCCTGGCTAACAGAATCCAATAGTACATTAAAAGGATTATCCATCATGACCAAGTGGGATTCATCCCTAGGATGCAAGGGTGGTTCAACATTCGCAAATCTATCAGTGTCTTAGATTTTATCCAGAAAGAAAAATTCAAAAATCATATGATTCTCTCAATAGATGCAGAAAAAGCATTTGACAAAATACAGCATCCTTTCCTGATTAAAACCCTTCAGAGTGTAGGGATAGAGGGTACAATCCTCAATCTCATAAAAACTATCTATGAAAAGCCTACAGCAAATATCATTCTCAACGGGGAAAAGCTGGAAGCCTTTCCCTTAAGATCAGGAACACGACAAGAATGCTCACTCTCGCCACTATTATTCAACATAGTGCTAGAAGTCCTTGCAACAGCAATCAGACGACAAAAAGGGATAAAAGGTATCCAAATCGGCAAAGAAGAAGTCAAACTGTCGGGGCGCCTGGGTGGCACAGCGGTTAGGCATCTGCCTTCGGCTCAGGGCGTGATCCCGGCATTATGGGATCGAGCCCCACGTCAGGCTCCTCCGCTGTGAGCCTGCTTCTTCCTCTCCCACTCCCCCTGCTTGTGTTCCCTCTCTCGCTGGCTGTCTCTATCTCTTTCAAATAAATAAATAAAATCTTAAAAAAAAAAAAAAAAAAGAAGTCAAACTGTCTCTCTTCGCAGATGACATGATACTCTATATGGAAAACACAAAAGAAGCCACTCCCAAACTATTAGAAGTTATAGAGCAATTCAGTAATGTGGCAGGATACAAAATCAATGCTCAGAAATCAGTTGCATTTCTATACACGAATAATGAGACTGAAGAAAGAGAAATTAGGGAATCCACCCCATTTACAATAGCACCAAAAACCATACGTTACCTTGGAATTAACCAGAGACGTAAAGGATCTATATTCTAGAAACTATAAATCACTCTTGAATGAAATTGAAGAAGAGAGAAAAAGATGGAAAAATATTCCATGCTCATGGATCAGAAGAATTAACATAGTTAAAATGTCCATGCTACCCAGAGCAAGCTACACTTTCAATGCTATCCCGATCAAAATACCGAGGACATTTTTCAAAGAACTGGAACAAATAGTCCTTAAATTTGTGTGGAACCAGAAAAGGCCCCGAATCGCCAAGGTACTGTTGAAAAGGAAAAACAAAGCTGGGGGCATCACAATGCCAGATTTCGAGCTGTACTACAAAGCTGTGATCACAAAGACAGCATGGTACTGGCACAAAAACAGACATATAGGCCAATGGAACAGAATAGAGAACCCAGAAATGGACCCTCGGCTCTTTGGGCAACTAATCTTCAATAAAGCAGGAAAAAACATCTGGTGGAAAAAAGACAGTCTCTTCAACAAATGGTGCTGGGAAAATTGGACAGCTACATGCAAAAGAATGAAACTTGACCACTATCTCACACCATACACAATGATAAACTCCAAATGGATGAAAGACCTCGATGTGAGACAGGAATCCATCAAAATCCTAGAGGAGAACATAGGCAGCAACCTCTACAACATCAGCCAAAGCAACCTTTTTCATGACACATCTCCAAAGGCAAGAGAAACAAAAGATAAAATGAACTTGTGGGACTTCATCAAAATAAAAAGCTTCTGCACAGCCAAGGAAACCGTCAAAAATCTAAGAGGCAGCCCACGGAATGGGAGAATATATTTGCAAATGACACTACAGATAAAAGACTGGTATCCAAGATCTACAAAGAACTTCTCAAACTCAATAGAAACAAATAAACAAATCATAAAATGGGCAGAAGATATGAACAGACACTTTTCCAATGATGACATACAAATGGCTAACAGACACATGAAAAAATGTTCAAAATCATTAGCCATCAGGGAAATTCAAATCAAAACCACACTAAGATACCACCTTACGCCAGTCAGAATGGCAAAAATTGACAAGGCAAGAAACAACAATTGCTGGAGAGGATGTGGAGAAAGGGGATCCATCCTACATTGTTGGTGGGAATGCAAGTTGGTACAGCCACTCTGGAAAACAGTGTGGAGGTCCCTTAAAAAGTTAAAAATTGAGCTACCCTATGACCCAGCCATTGCACTACTGGGTATTTACCCCAAAGATACAGACATAGTGAAGAGAAAGGGCCACATATGTTCATGCACATTAGTAGCAATTATCACATACAATCGTGGAAGGAGCCAAGATGCCCATTCACAGATGACTGATTACAAGAATTGTGGTCCATATACATAATGGAAATACTTTCACTATCAGAAAGAACGAGTTCTCAACATTTGCTGCAACATGGACGGCACTGGAGGAGATAATGCTAAGTGAAATAAGTCAAGCAGAGAAAGCCAATTACCATATGATTTCTCTCATCTATGGAACATAAGAACTAGGAAGATCAGTAGGGGAAGAAAGGGATAAAGAAAGGGGGGGTAATCAGAAGGGGGAATGAAGCATGAGAGACTATGGACTCTGAGAAACAAACTGAGGGCTTCAGAGGGGAGGGGGTGGGGGAACGGGATAGACTGGTGATGGGTAGTAAGGAGGGCACATATTGCATGGTGCACTGGGTGTTATACGCAACATTAAAATAAAAAAAATAAAATAAATTTAAAAAAAGAATGATATATAGAGTTACAAAAAAGAATAAGATAGTTTTGGCATGGTCCTTTTGTGAATTGAGTAATTTATAAAGGACAGAGCTGGAAGAAAACAGGATATAACAGCCTTCTTCATACAAACCCATGAGAAAAATGAAAATGAGTTAAATGTATTAACAGCCAACCTAATTTACGAGGTTGTAAAATGCATATAGATTGTATTTTTAAATGTGCAAATAAATTTAAAGGTACAAGTTATGGTTATATAACGCATAGGGAAGGGATTTTAAAATTAAGGTGAAGAAGGTTTTCTGAACAGGGAAAAATAATAGTGTTTAGTAGCAACTGATGACCATACCGATAAAGTTTTGCCCTTGTTTATATAATTCCAAACTCATTCAAAAAATTCCAGAATCAGCTTTATGTCTTCAAAAAGAAATACTATTTTTTTTTACCACAATGATACTAATATTTACATTTCTGAAGGACTTTATGGTTCATGTGACATGTCAATCATATCTGGTTCTGTAGTTTCTCTCGAATTCATCTATGATTTATTTCCAAGTGGATTTGTCCATAACCTTATTGTAGTTCAGCAGTATGCCTGTCCCCATTGAGAACTGATTTGTAGAAAGGTCTTTGGCTTCCCGCTGTCAGTAAAGAGAACATGTAATCTCCAAGAATGATTAAGGTGAAAGCTCAAGTAAGTTTCTTACTTTAGAAAAATATCAAAACTCCTTGAGATTGTGCTTCCTGAAATCCCGCTCCTTGGACTATATAATTCAATTGCTAATCATGAAAACATCTGCAGTTTCCAATTTAGACAGGGTGAAGTTGGAACTTCTGACTCCCAAAATAAGATCATGGTCTCACCTTTCCATGAATATGCTTCCTGAATTTCCTGGACATTTCTTCTTTACTTTTCGTGTACTCAGATACAGAATTTTATATTAAGAAACCAAACTTTTCCATGAGATTTTTTAAAATTCAGTTTTGTTTTGATCCTCATGGATCGCCTTCAGCATGGAGATACAGCCTTCCACTCTCATTTCGAAGCCCAACCAAGAATCTTGGAGAGTACTGTCCTGAGCATTTAGTCATGAAAGCAAATCCTTGAAACCTTCAGCCCCGTTCATTAGCATAAATCCAAACCTCCTGCCAGTAGCTGCAGGGCCAACTCTAAGCTGGGCTCCCTTTCCAGTCAATATCCAAATAAGAAGGAGGTCTGTACTTACAGAATTTGAATTATTACAGCAGGGAGTGGAGTTCAAGCCATAAATAAAACAAATAGCTTGCTCCCCATAAAGCTGATCCTGGGTAGGAAATCAATTCCCTCTCGGCAGAAAACAACCAGTCTTCCACCACCCAGAAGGTTTGTTTGGAAGACTGCCAGTCGCCTAATGGGTGCTCCATAAATACATCTCAGATTATTCCAGTCAAATCCATTACAGTCTTTTCAGGACAAGTCAACGTGTCAGCATGACCTTTGACATTGTCCTCATGGGGCCTTTCTTGCTTCTGCAGAGCAGGGATTGGATTCTTAATGACTCTAAACTTTGGTTTAGTTCTTTCTTCTGACTTGGTAGTTGATCTTGAAAGTTCTTTCAATAAAACAGGTCTTGCTCAGGAGATCTTTTATAACTTGGACAAGGGAGAGCCATCTGACCAAAACAATTAGGTAATGTCTCTACTGCAGATCAGAGACCCATAGTAAATATATTTTTATTGCCCTTCCTTATAGTCCTGTGAGTTTCTGACTTAAAATCTAGACTCGAAATTAATGTACAAAGAACTTTTTCCGAGCGGGCCCTTCAGCAGACCAATCATAGTCACTCTGTGCAGACATTCTGGTTTGTGCATCAAAAGGTATCCGATCCACAAAAAAAAAGACAAATACGTCATGAAATAATTTCTCCTTTTCACATCATATTTTGTTCTCTCTTTGTAGGTAAAATTGCCTAATTCAGAAATCTAAAATCTTCTGAAGCAGTAACACAAAGATTTTCCCCTTTTCAATTTCCATGAGTGGAATAATTTAAACCCTGTATTCTTGCCCATGATTCACAACTTTTTATATTCCTTTCCCACCCCTGACCTCACCAGTCCTGCAGTAGGGTATTCGTGGCATACGTAAGGGTTTGAAATCCTGAGGCCATGGGCCAGGTTTTGTGAACAGTGCTTTACACATTCTCATTTGCTCCCCCTCTCTCTCTCTGCATCTTACTCTTGCTCTCTTTCCACTTGTTTTGTTTACAAATGCTCCCATTAATTATCCCATTTTTTCCCTGCAAGAACTCCATGATTTGCTCTCCTTGCCTCCATTTTAAAAACAAGGAATGTGAGATTTGTGCGTTTATCTAAGGTAACGCAATAACCCGTTCATTTGCTCAATTCCGAACTGAGGTCAAAGTCCAGTCTTCTGCTTAAAATCCTTCAGTGTCTTCTAGGTGCTCTTTGAACAAAGTCCGAAGTCCTTGGTTTGGATGAGAAGACCTTGTCTGTCCCACCCTGCCTCCACCTCCCACCCCTCACCTCTGTCTCCCCCTACTTCCCATCAGTCACAGGCACGGCTATCCATCCCCCAGAGCCCCATGGCTTCTCTCACCCATCGTACTCTGCATAAACGATTGTCTCCCCCTAGAGAACTCTTCTCTATTTCCTAATAAATGTTTCTCACCCCTTATTTTCATCGTGTATTTTCTTCTTCTGAGAAGCCTTTGGTGACCCCCTCCCTCAGTGCGGACCCCAGAAGTGCCCCTCATATACTTTTTCACAGCACCCAGCATTTCTCCTCACACATTAATCACAATTGTTATCTAATAGTTATTTGCTTAATTACATGCTCCCTGAAGGCAGATAGTGCTCAGAACGCTTCCCACCAAAATTGGTAATCAATGAATATGCCTGAATACATATAAGTGAATATGTATGAAGTAACTAAAATGCATGAAAAAAAGGCTCTGCCTACTAAGGCGATAATCCTCCTATAATGTGTTTAAATAACTTATAAAATCATTAAATATTAATGACCCTGTTCTTTCCATTTGGATGTTTTAATTGTGCTTTCAATCATTATTTATCATGTGTAATGGTCATGGATGATATGATGCCAGCATATATAATGATCTAACTATTTACAGTCACTTTTCTCTTAACAACTACTTTATCTTTTTTTATTTGTAAACATCTTTATAGATTATCTAAGAAAATATGATAACAAATTATGCTTGGTATACACTGTACACTAAATATACACTAATAATACATATTATTATTTTCCCAGTTTTACAAATACACAAACTACAGTTTAGACTTCCCAAAGGAAAGACAAACATGAGATATGGGTAGTTCTGACTTCAAAGCCTGTGCTCCTAATCACCATGTTGCATCATCTTTCCAAAATGTTCCCCAAATATTCACTTATCCAGTATCAAAGGTCCTCAATATATAATCTCAGAAAAGTGCAACTATACCCTTGAAAAGTGCAAATCTACCCTTCATAAATGTGCCACTGGGCTTCTTTATAATGTTACTTATAATTCATTATGATTGGTCAGACTATTTTTCAGTCTGTGCTGAAGACTCCTAACAATCCTAATGAATGAATATTGTATTATAATTACGCATTATAATTATCAATATTATCATATGGATAAATAACTGTGCTCTTTAATTCAATCCAGAATTTGTTTATTGAGTATTTAATATATATCGATAATGTCAAAGATCTTACCTATCACTGGAATTCAAATCATACATACCTGAAACATAACAATATGAAACAAAAAGTAATTAAATATATAAATAAGTAGTAAATAGAGGATCTACCTGGGATAGGAGAGATATTATCAGGGCAAGAGATCTGCATCCTAGTTCTTTCTCATCATAATGTCTGGGTCCTTCATTTGGCTCTTAGACTTTGTATAAATAATCTTCCATGTGTGTTTTCTATTTTTCCTGAACTAGACTACTTCCTTGAAGACAGAGCTCACATTGTATAGTACTTTTGTATCCCACATAGTATCTTCAGAAGGCTTAGTAAAGCTCAATGTTCAATTAATATTTATTTACTCTCTAAATAGAAACAATGGGCCCCGTTATTAAGGCTTTTGAAGATCATAACAAAGCAATTAAATGGCAAGGTAAAATCTCTGAATACTGCTGAGCAGTGGGGATTCTTCATGACCTTAGTGTTTTAGTAAGATTTAATTGAGACCAGTGGGAGAGAAGACAAGAGTAGGAAAGACTGGATCCACGAACATCCGTTTGGAAGCTTCAGTAATAACTCAAAAGAGGGAACTGGTGGAAGCAGAGAGAGAAGAGAGGGAAGAAACATTTTCAGGTAGAACTAAAAGGACTTAGTGACTGATTTCTGAGATGGAGCTGAAGACAAGCCATCAGTCAAAGACAAGTTCAAGGTTCCATTCCTGCAGAACACAGATAATGGCTTGGTCATTTCCAGGGATAGGAAATTAGGAAAGGATGTCGACTGGGGATGTCAAAAAAGCAATGAGTTGTACTTGGAGATGAAAGAAGTAGTCATGAAATTATGTAGCAGTAATAGCTGGAACATGAACCTGAATCGGGGAAAAAACATTGGAGATCTAGGTTTGGTACTGGGCCACATAAAGCCGGTAACCAAGGCCATGAGTCAGAATAATAGATTATCACACTCTGCATAAAGGCAATATGTATTTTCTTTCAGGTCGCTGTCTCTAATTTCTTAACACTTTGCTAAGATTCTATTACATACATAATATACCTAAAAATTTTCAAATCTTATTGTACTTCCATATGTTTTTCCAAGTTTATGTTCTTTAAAATGAATTCAGAACCTCAAGACACTGAATGTTGTAGAACTTCAAAGGTTTCTTCTTTCTATTTACAGTGTATTTTTGTCTTATGTTGTAATTCCAGAAACTAAATGCTGCACTATGCCACTTGGAACTGTGTTTTGTTTCTGCTTTGTGTTTTTCCTAAACACTGCTAATATGATTAATGAACCAGACAAAAAAATTGGAGTGCTGGCTTGTTTTCTTCTCTCCCACCTCCTATGGATGTGAATGAAAAAGGCACTTCGAAAAACATTCTCTACTCCCCTCCTTCCACCCTAGGGAGGAAATGTACATTTTCTGTTTCTAAGTTACATGTCCTTCCTGGCATCAGGCTTATTCCCAAAAGGTTTTCAACTCAAAAAACAATACGTTTTCTGTGCAAATCACATAATCAATCTAAATTTTAATAGCGTCAATGTTGTGCCTTTTACCATGTCTACAGCAATATAGAAATGCAAGGGTGACCTTTAGAGGTTCCCACTTCTGGAACTTACTTCTCATTCATTGAGAAAAACTGCCACCCTTTTGGGGTATAACCAAATGATTCTTCACAACTCCTGCTACCTTTCATGATAGCTTCAGGGGTTGTTCACTTTGGTTCTATCTTTGCAAAAGTCATTTATCAAGCACTGGCTACTTGGCTGTTACCAACTAAAGCCTATTTTAACAGATACTCTTTTAATATTAAAATCAAGAAATACTGTTAGTAACAGTAATTAAAAGGGATCAGAAAGAAGGGCAAATATATAAGTTCAGGTTACACACCTATTTCATGTTATATTTAAGAGAGAAACTTTGGCTAAGATACATTAATTGTTCATTGAACATGTGCTCTGCCCTGTGAAGAAAAGTTCTGTTTTCTTGTGGTGAGAGAAACACACTTTCTCTCTGATGAGATTTTTAGACAGGCGGAAAGGAAGGGTGTGGCAAATTAGCTGTAACTGAGTGAAAGCCAAATGATATTCAGAGTGTGTCTTCAGAGGATCCAAACAATCTAGCCAGATGTAATGATGGTATCTGGCAAACACCCCGCCCAAAGGAGAGGAAGTATTATGGTCTGACTGAATAGGCATAAAAGCACAGAAGAAACTGGGGAGGGTATTTGTGCATATGTCTTGTTTCCTCAAATATCCAAGAAAAGGCTGCACTGTGAAAAGATGACAAGAGGTTCGCCTAGGAAAGGATTATTTGTGTGCATGGAAACAGCATTAAACACACACACGCACGTGTGTGAATGCACACTCACGCATGCATACATACACGTGCGTGCGCACACAGGAGATCTGACTTTGGGTCCCTATCCTGATTGAAGATGAAAGAAAACTTCTACTATCGTAGCCATGATCGAGTATTGGGTATTAATTTTGGCAATGTAAGATGTTCAAGTAAACTTACTCGTATGACCTAAATTCTGGGTCTTCCGTTAAATCTGTGTGATTCCCAGAGACACTAGCTTCCCATCGTGTAAGGTCTCAATAATATCAGTTATCACATCAAAGAATTCTAGAAATTAAATGTAACCCGTCAGTGAGAGATTCCCCTGACAAAAAAGATCAAAGGTGGGTTTGCATGTGTATGGTGTGGGGAAAGGGGGCCTGTTCCCTTAGCCATAATCCCTGAGAAAAAAATTTGGCATTATCTCTCCACTAACAAGTATCTTAATTTGGAATGTATTTTCCAACTTGGACCTATCTTTGCTAAATGCAACAAAAACAAAAGGCATTAAACACAAGATAATTTAGTGATCATCGTTCTGTTACAGATCAAATATAGGAAACTAAAACCCAAAAGTTCCATGAAGAATCAAAGTGCCTGGATCAGGAATGCTTCTAGACGTGGAGACCACCCTGTGAGAGTCTCCTAACAGCTTGCAATACAGCCTGCTGCTTCTGTGTCAGCCGCTGGAAGCACCCATGCATGGCACATCTAATCTCACCCTTCCTCACTAGCATGAGGAGGGCTGTCCCCATCTTCTTCCTGTGTGGTGCACTGTGTTGTGGCATGTGTCTTACCCTCGATATTCAATGACTGCCAGCCCTCCCCACATGGACTGATTAGGAGGAAAAGAATTCTAAAATTTCCTGCCTTTATCTGTCAGAGCGTACCGCTCCTCTAAGCAATGCTCACAGTTCTAGCAATAAAGGCGCCAGGTCAGGGATTTGCAGTCGCTCTTCCTGAAAGGCATGTGCTCAGTTTTCCGCATAATGTAATGTAGCACGGAGAGTTTCTCCAGGAGGGACGGCTATCATGATGGCTATTCACAGAGCTGACCCATCTCGGCGTCAGTGCTTCACCTCTCCTTCTCAGCCAAAGCGAAGCATTAATTCTTCTCAGGTAAGACTGGTGGGCTCACCTTAGTCATCAGGAATCCCTGCCTTTCTACCAAAGGAGATGCCACTTTCTATGTCTTTTCTCTCTAGAGACCTAGGAACTGGTAACGCTGTAATTTCCAAATTATCAATATCTCAATTCAAGTAAAGCTGTTGTCCTACATGAAATCTAAGAATGACGGCCTAAAGACTGCCTCCTTGCCTCTCCATGAACTATTTCTTGCAGGTGATAACAATTTGAAAGTTAAGAGCAGATCCTGAAGATATAAGGAATTTTCAAAAATTGGAAGACATGAGAGTAAATGTCAAATTAACTTTATAGGAGGAGTGCTAATATCAGTCAGCTTGCATCACTTTAAGTTTCAGGAACAAACAACTCCCAAATTTCAGGGTTTCACAAAATCACTCAGATGACAGCAGCAAGTACACCACGGCTCTGTTCTAGGAGCCAGGGTGAAGGAGTGGCAAGCGTCTCACCCATGCTGTTCGATGAAACGGGGAGAAGAACCACAGCAGAACCAAGCAATGGCTGTGAAAGCTTTCCCTGATCAAAAAAATTCACAGGCCAAGATTGATGTCAACATAGTGGAGAGGTATAATCCTCTTCCAGAAGTGGTGAGGAATTAATTAGGAACAGTAACATAATCCACCCCAGTTCTACACGGTGAGAAGCAGTCCTCCGTGACTATACCCACATAATATAGAGGCCATAGGCTCGCATGCCCATCAGCGAGTTAAGAGAATGAGATGTAAGGAAATGAGATATATAAGCCTGGCCTACTATTTCACTCCAGGCCCCAAGCATCACTTAGGTGTCAATGAAAACTTTTCTGGCACAACCCCAATGAATTCTTGACTTTGCAAGTTCACAAACGCCAACGCTTATCTGTTCACTTAAGAATGAACAGATTTTAGGGGTGCCTGGGTGGCTCAGTTGGGCATCCTCCTCTTGGTTTTGGCTAGGGTCATGAACTTGGGGATGTGGGATTGATTGAGCCCTACAGCAGGCTCCACACTCAGTGGGGAGTCTGCTTGAGATTCTCTCTCTCCCTCTCTCTCTGCCCCTTCCCCACCACATGCGTGTGTGTGCTCTCTCTCTCTCTCTAAAATAATAAATCAATCTTTGAGAATGAACAGATTTTGTTAACTGACCCACATTATCCATTCTCACAGGAGAATTACTGATAAATCAGGATATTAATCTAAAGGGTACTGATCAACAGGATATAAATTAAAGGGGAACTGAAACAACTGAGCCTTAACTCCAGACATCCACTAACAGCATCAAAGATTGTGGAAAGCCAAACTGGTAATTTGAAGGTTTCCGTTAAGCCAAGAATCAAAACAAAAGGAGTTGGATAGCAAACCAGATATATAATTTTTATTATATTTGAACTTTCAAACAGAACTTGCCCTTCTAGTTATTTCTACTATATAATCTCTCCCTCACCTCTGAGTAACTCAGGAGTTATTTCTGATACGAGCCCAGCCTCCAGTTTTCATTATACTGTACACCATTAAGAGATGTGCCTCTCATTTGCATTTGTCATGAAGCCACTTTCCTTCATTTCTCACAATATAATTCCAAGTTTGTAGATGCTGTGCCACTAATTCTATTTTAAGCAAGTCGCTTTCCGGTTTCAAGGATAAAAGAATTTCTAATTCATCACAAAAATATTCCCATTCTACATTTTGCAATGGATGATTTCTGATGATTTGCTGAGAACTTGTTCATTCCACTTGCCTTGTAAGGTGAAGCAACTCCAATTAGGCCGTCGATACGTGATGGCTGTTTCATTTTCATTTCCTCTAATAATTTTAAGATCTATCCACTCATTATAACTCATGGAATGCATCTGATTTACAGATTGGTTCCCCAGAGTGCTAATGACCCGATTCAAAGGTAGAAAACCATTGGGACCACCTGAGGCTGCCTGTCAATCAATCAATCAATGTATATTTGTTGGATTTCAGAAATGTGGAGAAGATATAGTCCCCGCCCTCAGCGAATCTACCAAGGACTATGTGAGAAGAATATAGAGAAACCTAATGTACAAGGCACTGTTTTAGAGGAAATGTCAAAGAAGCACATAATATCGTCGAGGACTAGAGGAGTCAGGAAAGATCTTCTGAAGACTTAACTTTGAAGAACGTCATGATTCTGACGGGCAGAATTGGGCAAAAGCACATTCCAGATATAATTACTTTTTCTTCTAGCTTCAGGCAGGAAACAGTTCTTTTTCTCTTATCAAAGGCAAGTTCTCAGACATCTTACCAATATTTTTATATGTTTTTATTCATTCTATTTACTTGATTGATCACAGTTGCTAATGACCTTTGCATATTCATCACTTACTAATTCCTCTCAAAGTGTAGTGACCCAAACGGCACTATTATGATCTTTAATGACAAAAATCACCACGCTTTGTTGTCAATTTGGTCAATGCTTCTCTGCAAACTGTCAGTTTTCTGAATATAAGGCAGAGCACACAGAATGCTGCCTTAGAGCGAACAGAATAATTGTGAGGATAGCTGCTTAGGGTTCTATCAAGGAAGCGAAAAGCAAAACTTTTGCGCAAAGGCTGATTACTGGGCAAATGTTTTGGATACTGCAGGCGAACCTATCAGTTCCTTTGTAAAGCCCTTTCCACTTCTTGAGGATGAATATATACCTAGTCCATAAGATGGAGCTTTAAAAGTCAAATACTAAAGCTAGACGACCCCTGTTTAAATTCCAGCTCCTATACTTACCAGATCTGCAGCCCTGGGCCAGTCCCTTCGCCTTTCTTAGTTACTCTCTCAATAAAATGGGGATAGTAAGAGGAGCTAGAACATAGCGTAGTGTGCGCTAAATGAGTCAGTGCCTCTAGAATGTTTGCAACAGCACCTGGAACATCATAAGCCATCAAGAAGTGATGCTAAGCCCTAAACTTAGCACAGAATAAATGCCATAAAATTGTTTGCTCTTATAATTATTATTGCTATAAATGTTACATACATTTAAGAAACGGGAATGCCCCAAACTGACATGACAGAAGGGTTAAGTGGGTGGAAGAATGCAAAGTATTTATTATCAGCTTGTCAGGTGGAGACATTTTCAGGAGAATAAAACTTTAAATGTGGTTGATTCTGTAAGTCGGAAATTTACAAGTGGTCTATGGCTCATTAATGAAGCACTAAATTGGACAATCAGCATTAATGGGAAGCGCGCAGTAGAAGCGCCGCACATCAAGCTGAGACGCTGGCCTGATGTGTAATCACACACTTCAGCGATTCACTTCCCAGCCCTCTCTGTGTCATCCTCCAGACCAGAGAGACGGAGAGACAGGTTATCTTTATTCACAGAGGACGTTTTATCTTTTGTTTATTAACTGTGTCCTACCTCCTTTAAAGAAAGAATTACAGTTTAAAAAAAAAAAAAAGGGACAGTTAAATTGGTTGAAAAAATATTAAGTTATGGCACAGAGAAGAATAAAATTTATCAAAGAATTGATGGATATAGTTATTTTGATTAAATATAAAACTGAGTTCAAAACTGGTTGGTCATCAAGGATAAGAACAAGTATTTCATGCTACTGATAACAATCTTAGCAGGAAATATTTCAAACTCTATTTCTCTTCTCTATATATGACATGCTTTTTCTACTAAACAGGTAGGAAATTCTCCAAACACCCTACATCCATTCCCCCACTGCTTTAAAGTTTTGTGTTCCCTTTATTTAATATGAGGAACTGGCCATTTGTCATGGACGTTTCTTTATCATGTCTCCTAGGAAACCTATCTAATCCTCAGGCAAATAAGCCTATTTGTATGATGGCCTTAACTCCCAGGATCCCCTCCAGAGATGAAGGTAGCAGTCTGCAAACTCCCATCCTTGAGGAGCTAACCTTTTGCTTGTGTGATTAGGCATCTGAAATACATCTCACTTTCCTTTTATAGCTTATATTTCCTGGACAGATGATTGACATGACATCTCACAGTTTAGTATCACGGAGCAGTTAAATCCTACTCCATTACCTGTCGAATTTAGTTTCTTAATCCCAAACACAATATGCACACAACTTAGCCCTATCCAGCTTTTATTTAAAGCTCATGTCATGGTGTTTTATGCGGAGTCAAACGGTATTAAATGGTGTGGAGTGAAGCAAATGGAAAGATTAATTTTGTAATGTGACACTAAAGGAAAGACTTTAAAACAGGGATTAGAGACTGGTCTGCTCAGGGAAAATACTGAAACATATCCATTATAAGCACCAATACCTCTATCTACCGGCATGAGAAAACCCAGCTTTATAAGCACAGACTCAATATTCTTAGGGGGAAACACAACTAAAATGGAATAAAAAGATTAACATTTCTGGCTAGAAGTAGTCTGGCACCTTGCCAATTTATCAATCTCTTTCCCTATAATCAAAAAGTTGTTAAAGGAAAACTAAAACCTACATTTCTACAGAAGAAAAAAAGAAATATCTATGAATGTAACTTTTAGAAAACCCAGGCTCACAAAGCCTTGCAACCAACTCACTACTCTCAAAAGTAATCATTACAACCATTTTGAAGAACAGAAGTTACTATGACTTTTCTACAAGCAAAAATACAAGAGAATTAGGAAAATTACTTAGTTTTTATTTTGTTTAGTTTCTTATGTTTTCTCTGATGTAAATTCTTTTGAACGTAATTAAAGGGAAAACATCCATATTAAAGAAAACTCCATAATAATCTTTTGAAGGCTCATTATTTTGTCTTGAGAAGCAGCTCAAGGAAGACATGAAGCAAACTTTCAGTGTATGAAGGGCCATCACACAAAGAATGTCTGAAAGATTCCGTTAAGAGGAGAAATGGCATGAGGTATACAGATAAGAATGAAGGGCAAATTTCCTGACAGCTAAGGCTGATAGAGCCCGGGATGTGTTACCAAGGGAAGCAGAGGAGTCTCATTTTTCAGAAGTATTTAAAAACATGATAGATTCTCATCTCACTGAACAACAACATATTGGATTTCTATTCTAAGTAGAGCAGTATACTGGAGAGTCTTGGGAGTATTCAAAAGCAATAGAAACCTATCTCTAACTCTGAAGAACTTTGAGTGGGAGAAGGGAAAACAAAACTATAAAATTATCAAAAAATACTGAAACAAAGTAACATTGGCAAACTATTTAAGTTGGAGAGTAGACAGTCATGGAGGTGAACACTTCTGGAGTAGCCAGTATACAAAGCCATACAGATTGATGGAGAGAAAATAGGGCCTCCCAGGCAGAGAGGATGTTGGGGGGGGGGGGTAAAGAGAGAGTCTAAATCATCATGAAAGTACTGAATTAAAAAATATATATATACATACTGATGTATTCTGTTTTTCCTCTGAAGAAAGAGAATGGTAATCATTTCTTCACATAAAGCTACATCAAGTATCTTTATACATAACACATTGTCTGATGGAGAACAACTCAACAAATGGAAACAACTGTTAATAATGATCACCATCATTGTCACATCTTCATCATCCACTTTGATGGCCTCTGTCCCCACCACCAGCAACAGAGTTGGATTTAATACTTAGGATTTCTGGGCGTTCCATTCCTAGCGTGATCTGCACTCAAATTGTTTCCTCTAGCCAGCTCACACTCATGCTGGTTAACATGCCTCAAGCTTAGTGATTGCTGTGGTGTTAGCAGTACCTGATAAACCTGAAATAAGAGATTCTCTCATTCCACTCTATGTTTAATAGGAGTCACCCTTGTCTGCACACAGAAAAGCTAATGCCTCAAACCCAAACTCTTGGGACAGACAAATCAACCAGATGAAGCCACATTAGTGTTCAAGATTAATTTTTACCTGGCATTTCCTCAAAGAAAGATCTACGTTCTTGTGAAGGATATTTTTCAGGTTTTTTGGATTCATATTTATCATTTTCATGTGGGTGGTGAGTGATTTTATTAGTAGTATTCATTCAGCCCTATAATTTGGCAACTTTCAGCAGATATACTCACTAATTTATCATTGTGAATTCTATCTTCAATCAGAAGCAAAAAGTTCATTACTGCGTTCAACATAGTCCTTAATGAATGTGCTAATTGGGAGCACATTAGAACATTTCATTTGCTTCTGTGTTTATTTCTAAAGAAAAGTAGAGGGGCACCTCGGTGGCTCAGTCGTTAAGCGTCTGCCTTGGGCTCAGGGCGTGATCCCGGCGTTCTGGGATCGAGCCCCACATCAGGTTCCTCCGCTAGGAGCCTGCTTCTTCCTCTCCCATTCCCCCTGCTTCTGTTCCCTCTCTCGCTGGCTGTCTCTCTATGTCAAATTAATAAATAAAATCTTTAAAAAAAAAAAAAAAAGAAAGAAAATAAAGAAAAGTAGAAAGTTTGGTTTCCTGCGTATGTTTACCATTAAGTAAATTTCACTATAACACAACCATTTCCAAGTTCCTCACCTCAGCACTGAAAAACTTGAAAGATTAAAAAAAAAAAAATTTCTCCATCAAGATATTTTCGTAAGTGATATTATTCAAAGGGACATTGTTATAACTTTTAACAGAAATGGCTGAGGACATTACGGGGTGCCACCATCTTGTTACAAATTCATGATAATAACCAACACGAGCCTGCTGAGCCTGTAACACTCAGCAAAATCCCACTCTATTGCAAAATGGAAATTCACAGATTCAGTGCACGGATATTTACTTAGATGTTCACTGAAGGACATTTCACAAGGTTAAAAAAAAATTTACTTCCTAGAAGAATCATCCTTTCAAAAGGGCCCAAATTATGCTCAGTTCTCAAAGAACCCGTTTATAGTTTGCAGACATTGCTTTCTGGTACATATATCTGATAAAATGCCTTCCATTGTTTAAAAAAAAAAAATCATGTTTCATTTCTTGTTCCCTTGGTGTTCAAGTCACAGGCTGCTTCTTACTCCAGACCCTTATGGAATAGACTTGGCTGTTCAATGAGAAATAGGACACTGCTCCGGACGTGGAATTGCAGATTCTATCTCCATCCTCCTTCAGGACCCAGTAATTATTCTATTCAATAATGGCATGGAGTTTTGTTGTAATTCAAGTAAATCAGGGTGGGAAAAACAACAAACAAGAAAATTATAGCCCTGAATTTTAAAGAGAAGCTTTGGTCTAGTGTAGAGAGCCTGGGTCTCTTGTGTAAGGACATGAGTTGGAATCTCAGTCTGTCTCTTTCTTGCCTTTAAAACCACTGGCAAATCTCTTAGCCTCTCTAGAAATCATTTTTTTCATGTGCATAAATGCAGAAAATAATAATCTACCTCAGAATGTTATTGAAAGAATCATGAGGTAACATACAAAATACACTGGCAAATTATGATCAGCAAGGAAGACGAGGGTTACCATTATTCGTAATAATAATACCAGCAAAAATCATATCCTCCTTACAGCTTCACTTCAATGGGATGCTCACACCCCTATCTGGCCTATACAGGCAAAGAGCTGCAGACTGTAACATCAGATATCCAGATGGCTGGCTCTAGCCCTTGCCAGGCCTTCAAACTACTTTAGTCCTTTCTTACCTCCCGTCTCCGCTTACCCAAATATCACTAGTCCTTCAAGGTCTAACTTGTGTTTTATCTCTCCTTAAAGCAACCCCAAAGTCCCAGTTATAAAAGAAGGTGTACTAGGTGTCCCTTTGCATGATACAATCTGAGAGGGCAACAGGTTAGTTTCCACTATTATTAAACACCATCCTCACCATTTGGCATCTATCTTAAAATGCGACACACTAAAAATTTACAAGCATTTAACATTTTAAATACACACACACACACACACACACACACACACACACACGGTTTCCACCTCAACCGGGTGTATCACAATTCAAGTCTAACACTAACTACCCAGAGTTACCGCAGACTTCACATGTCAAGTTTCGGTCCTCCACAATGACAGGCACACTTTGAGGAACCCCAGGCCACCCATACTTCTAACTGAATGATTATAAATTCAGGGCTCCCACAACCCCCACAGGTTCAATAACTTGCTAGAATAGCTCACAGAACTCTGGGAGGCTCAATGCTTATGATTATAGTTTTGCTATAAAGGAGACACATCGGCTAGGTCTGGGAGGGAGAACCGAGCATTCGTTCCCTTTCCCTGCGGAGTCAGGGGGCATCACCCTCCCTGCACATCAGAGTGTTCACCAACCAGGAAGCTCCAATAGGCTTTGCTGTCCAGAGATTTTACTGGGATTTCTTTATGTAGGTATGATTGATTCAATCACTGGCTGTAAGATTGAACTCAATCTCCAGTCCACCTCCCTTCCCCAGAGGTCAGGTTGCCCAAAAGTTCCAACCCTCTACTCACATAATTGTTTTTTCTGGTGACCCCATCTGGAAACTACTGAGGGACCTCCTATAGTCATCTCATTAGCATAACAAAGATATTCCTATCACTCGGGAAATTCCAAGGAAATTCCAAAAATTCCAATTTTGAAGCTCTGTGGTAGGAACTGAGGACAAAAACCAAATATATTACTTTACTATGTCACAGTATTTTCTGTTTGTTTTTGCCCCCCACAGTAAAGTATAAATTCTGTGAGGCCAGAGACCTCATCTGTCTCATTCACCTCTGTACCCCTACCAACAAGAAGAGTTCTAATCATACGGTAGATGCTCAATATTTATTAACTGAATGAATTAATACACATATGGAACATGGATGAATCGATTCTACCATTACAACTTTTTCTTTTGAAACTTGAAAGACTTAGTAGTTCTCTGGCCTCTCATAAGAAAACACAAAATCTATGACAACAATCATTCATAAACCATCAACAGTCCAACCAATATTTACTGAGTACCCACTATGTGCCCGGTGCTGTTCTAAGTGCTACAAATTTAACAATTGGCCCATGTGGTTTTAGCACTGGCGAGTTCGAAAGCTGCCATGGTCTTACTGCTGATATTTCCTATTACCATTTCATGCAATACTTGAAGATTAATCACCCCAAACACCACTTGTATTATGTCTTTTGTAGATCAAATGCCTGGAATTTCATCCACACTCTACTTGATCAGTTCAAGATCTATCACATTCCAACCAAATTAATCACTCCCATGCTTATCATCCCCTAGGACGCATGCTCTATTTTTTCGAACATCAGAGCACATTTGACTCATTCCCACCTTCAAGCTCTTGCTCCTCCATTGCACCCTCCAGGGATGTGGTTCTCTGTTTTTCTCCCTTAATCTGTATCTGATTCATCTACCCATCATGATCCCGCAGAAGGTCATGGCTTCCCGCATCTTTCTATCCACAAAAACTCTCAATTCCCATACTGCTTGTGTCTTTAGTCTATACCACTGGGCTCTTACCTTACTAATCATAAAAATGTATTATAAAAGATTATTACCAATATTGTTCAAATCTGACAGAGTCAAATGTTAACTGATTCTTTTAAATTACATTCTCCACATCTGGAAAAGAGTTCTAGAATATTGGATTCCTATCTGCATTCTCGTGAACTCCTCTTTTAAGCATTTAGAATCTGTAATTTAATGTCTGACTCTAACATTTTACAATTCGGCAAAACTGATTAAACAAAAACAAAATAACTTCAGGCACCATCCACTTATAAACATTATTATAGATTTTCTGCTAAATTCTTTCCTGCAGAATTTAACGTAATAAGACAAGCTATTTTTTTCCCCTAATCTTCAATACCTCCAAACAGATATAGGAGCCTCCTTATGGTCAGAAGTTTCAAGGTATATACAGCATACATGTATGTTTCTTTGGGGTCCACACCAAAATAAATAGAGTTATGATACAACTGTGTATTTGTCATTCACAATAGAAAATTATGTGGGCAGCTTTCATTATAGCTGGATAAATTTAGATAAATGAAGTGTGTCAACTCAGTAATTACTAAATGTTATATGTGAAGCAATTAAAGCATGAATGTCTTTAGACACTGTTGTAGCTACAGGCTGATTTTTTTTTAAATGCATTGTGACTCAAAATAATAAAAGCTGCCTTAAAAATAAGTCAAAGGAGGAACAAAGGTGAAGATACCCTCATAAACATTCTACCTTTAGGAAGGTTGGATTTTACCCTTTGGTAATCAAGAGTATAACATAAGGTGACTTTTTACAACAACACTGTCTTCCACTGTGGTCAGAAATAACTAATCCATAATACTTTCAATGTTCCTAAGAGTGTAACTGAGGCAGGGACACTATATTTTTTCATGCAAGATTAAACTATGATTCAGCAACTAAGGCAAGACAAGAACCCACAATTCATATATTACATATTAAAACATACCCTCATGACACCCCTAATATTAGACCATTTCTCAAAACCAGCAAGGTTTGAACTCCCTTATAATGAACAAAATACAGCATATATAAACTTTGACAATAAGGCTATTTCAAACAATAGTAATTCATAGATGGTGTCCTAAAGCGAGTTGATCAATACACTCTTTTCTCTCTAAATATGTTGCAGTAAGATCAAGCCATGCATTCATTTGTTAAGCTCTGTGAATTCTCATCAGTTCTGGGAACTACCAATTTTACCTATATTGATATTTGGCTCTAACTTAAAATGGAAAATCAATATTTTAGAGAAAGAAATGTGCCTTGCTCTTTAATATTTTTCCTCTTTCCCTCCCTCCCTCTCTCTCTCTTTCTCTCTCAATCTCTCTCATTCTCTCTCCTTTCAATGACCAAAAAATTTTCCCCAGGGTGATATAGTCCCAAATGCCAAGAACTGGTAATGTCTTGTCTAAAACACAGTGACAACGAACATCTGTTTGGCTATTATTTTTAAATCATTCACGGGATACCACCCAGTTCCTAAAGATCTGTCCATTTTGCCCACCGTTTGGTTGGTCCTTGTCAGCGGTATCTCTACTGGTAAGACAGCCCCAGAATTAAGGCTGTATGAAACACGATGGCACGTACTGTACATTTTTCCCGTCTCTGATTTTAAGCTGGGCACCTGGCTTCACAGAATAAAGTAATATTTCCCAGCCTATTAAGTCGAAGTAAGCAGAAGTAAAAGGTAAACATCCCAGGAGTGTTCTTAAAGGAGAATGCCCCTTTTCCTATTTCTTCTTCATATACCCTGAAATGAGAACATAGCAGCTAGATTGGAAGCAGCTGAATCACAAAGTAGAAGACATATATTGGTGATAAGGAGGCAAGGACCTAGAGCGAAACTACATCTCTGATGAACCAACTGGGGCACCACATCATCCCTTGGTTGCTTATTCCTGCCTTCCTACCTGTGAGAGAAATGTCAATCTCTACACTAATTAAACCATTGTTCTTTGAAGGTGTCAGTCACATGCAGCCAAATTATCCTAACTGATACAAACATAAAAGTTCAATGGGTATCTTTCCTTTATCTGGATACGTATGATGAGTACTCTTAAAAGAAGAACACATATTCCATTGTATTTGTCATTCGATTAAATGATCCTTTCTGCTCACCGCCTCTGAACTCTACTTAATACCTTAAAATATGTTCCTAAAATAATCAAAAACAAAAAAAAAACCTACACTTTTTTTAAAGAAAAGGAAATCTGTGTGATGCTGATAGCTCTATATGCCCATACTTTCAAAGCTACATGGAAACATACCAGTATTATTTAGTCTTACGAGCAACCCTCAATTCATCAAGTACATGCAGTCACAAATGCCTAGTCCAACCTAAACGTAACCCCACGTCTTCACAAATGCCAGTCATCCGGAAGACCTTTGCTTTTACTGTGTACATAAACCAGCTCCAGTCCTACGAGGCCCAGGAACAGCGAGATCCAAGGAATCCCTGCACTGCTTGCATTCCTCGTCACTGAACTCTCATCAGTTTCTTCCTTTTTTTCCCATAATTAAAACCTTTCTTTAGTTTTCTGGGGGGTGTTTCTGGTTTTATTATTTTTTTAAATTTTTTATCTGAGCATAGCTGACACACAATGTGACATTAGTTTCAGGTGTACAACATAGAGATTCAACATCTCTCTACGTTATGCGATGCTCGCCACAAGTGTAGCTACTATCCGTCACCACACAACGCTCCCACAACACCATCAACCATATTCCCTATGCAGTGCCTTTCATCCCTGTGATTTATTCACTGCGCCACTGGAAGCCTGTACCTCCTATTCCTCTCCACTCATCTTGCCCAGCTCCTTACTCCCCTTCCCTCTGATAACCATCAGATTGTTCTTTGTATTTATAGGTCTATTCAGTTTTTTGTTTATTTATTCATTTCTTTTGTTTTTTAGATTCCACGTATGAATGAAATCATATGGTATCTGTCTTTCACAGTGTGGCTTATTTCACTTAGCATAATACCTTCTAGGTCCATCCATGTTACCAGAAATGGCAAGACCGACCGCATCCTTTCTATGGCTGGGCAGTATCCCACTGTGCACATACACCACACCTTCTTCGCCCACATCTCCCAACAGACACCTAGGCTGCCTCCCTATCTTGACGATTGTAAGTAACGCTTCGATAAACATAGGGTGCATATATCTTTTCGAACTAGAATTTTTATTTTCTTTGGGTAAATAACTAGTAGTACAATTACTAGATCATTAACTTTGTTTCCATCGACAGACAGGGCTGTTGTGTGTGTTTCAGATCCAATTTCTGACAATAAACACCACAGAAATTTCTTACCACCCATCTTTTTCACTCTGGCCCCCTCTTTCTGTACAATTCTCCCATCTTTCTTGTCTTTTCCTCATCTTCCTAGTCCTGGGACACCACTTTGTTTTAGAATTCTCAAAAGACTGTCTTTAATTCCTATTACTTTGCAAATCAGGGTAACCTTCTTTGACATAATCCTCTATTACCAGCTAGGAATTAAGGATGGAAGGAAATGGGGGGAGGCCTATGGGTACTTTCACAATCAAAAGTTGCACTGGCAAGGAGAACAACAAATACAGACATGAGAGATATAACCTATATCTTCATTTATGAATAGATATCAAAAAATAAAAGTATCAATGTGTCTTAACTTTAAACCAGATTAAAGTTTAAATAGCTAAGGGGACTTTCTTCTAGGTAAGAAAAATCACTGTGAATGAAAAGGTCGCTATAAAATACCTATTCTCCAGACCTTCAGAGCACATTCTCCAGGATTCTGATTTTTCTTCTCTTTCCCATTCCATAAGCTCAAGCCCTCTACTTATAACACCACCAAGTTCTTCTCATTTCTAGGGCATTGCTTTTTCTGCTAAATTGCATTGCTTTCCAAACCACTTCATTGGAGTTTCTTTTCCAAATTCATTTTTGATCTCTTGTGCAAAAGGAACAGAAGTACTTTTGACAACATGTCTCTTGAATTAATTAATGATAAGGTTGCCTCGTTCCCTTGAGTAAGGGCATGACCAGACTACATTTGTTTTTCATGAGTAAAAGGATGCACTCATCGTAACTACTTCTTAAAATCCTCATATAGAGAACTAAGCCTCTTTCTTAAAATCCCAAGCATGAATTCCTTCAGAAGATATTGTCCTAGAATTTTGAGAAGGATTTCTGCATTTTTTCTGATAATCATCAATTGAACACTTTTTATCTCCTGCTATCACACTGGTCACTAGAGCTACTGAAAGATAAGATGATTTGATTTTGTACTCTGGAGGAGGGAGAAAGTGGAAACGAGATGTGATAAAGATATGATAAGGACCTATTTGAGTACAAAGAAGGGGCGCTTACCTTCATCAGGGAGGTACCACTGAAAGCTTCGTAACAGAGATATCTGAGTTGACTCTTGAAAGACAAAGGAAATAAAAGTTACATAGAAAACACCAAGGCTTAAAGGACACCTCATGCAAACCAAACAACATGAGCAACAATTTGAAGGCATCAAAACTTCTGTGCCAGTAGTTTAGAATTGTTGTAGCAGTAACTGTAAAGTGAGAAATGGAAAAAGATATGTTACACCTTACTCATGTGTTTAGTTACTTCTCTGTGTTTCTTCTGTCTTCCCCATTAACACTGTAAGAGGAAGAATTCTCTCTGCCCTTATTTCCTCAGCACCTAGAACAACATAGTTGCTCATTAATTGAGCACATAGGTGCTCAATAAATATTTAATGATTGAATGACTCTTAAGTATAGACAGAAGGAAAGGTCGTACAGCATAGGGACGAAGAACATGAGCTCTGTCCAAAAAACTTGTGCACACATACAAGGAGGCATGTCTAAGAATGTGCATGGCAGCACCACTGAAAACAACCACGTCCTGGATACAAGCCAACGCCCAGCAACTACAAAGCAGAGCAATCAAAGGTAGTATCTGCACAAAACGGTTTGTTACATAGTGTCGAAGTACAGTAACATAGGTGAGACTGCACAACAACATGTCTCAAAGAACTATGTGCATTATGACCACTTTTTGAAGTGAAAATCACCTAAAATAAAAGTGTATACCGTAGGGGAAAACAGATGATCACGTAAGTGTATACAAAAACAAAAGTAGGTTCAGAATGACAATAACTTCAGAGAAACGGGGAAGGGAAATAAAAGCATGAGTCATATTTTTAGGTTTAGATTATTGTCAAGGTCTTAAGAGTCATGTTTTGGGTGGCATTTTGGGGTATGATAACATTATTAAAAATACTGAACTATCCATGCATGGCAATGTTGAGAACGTGTCATAAAACAAACACGAAGCTGATTCTGTGCAACCAAGACCCAAAACAAGGAAAAGGAGGGAAAAGGGGTGATCCTGAGCTCCTGTGTTCTCCTGGAAGTGGGAACAGGGGCAGGGGTATTCCATGCTCTGGAATCAGGCCATCTGGGCTCAAATTCCAAACATGTAGTTTTCTAGCTGTGTGATCCTGGATAAATTCTTTAAAGACTTTGTGCCTCAGTTTCCTGAACTCTAAATGGAGGGAATAAAAACAATACCTTCATTTTAGGGCTGTTTTGAAATTAAATATATGTAAATGCATATGTCTACCACATAATGTTAAGTAAATGTTGTAATAAATCCAAAGAATAAATGAATACTGACTGTTAATAGTACAGGACCAGAAAGTAGAAGACCTTGCATATACGCTAAATAGTTTCTTCTTAACCTGTAAAGGCTTTGAGAACTCCAGAAAAAGTTTAAGTCAGGAGATAGTATGATTAGACTTTCATTTTAAACAGGTCCCTGTAACTGCAATATCATGGAGGAGTATAAGAATTAACAGGGAGGCCAATTAATGTAATATTATAATAGTTATGGAGAAATATGATGGAATCCTAATTTAAGGCAATAGTGGTGGAAAAGGAAAAGTGAGGACAGAAATGACAAAACAGTGAGGAAACAGAATCTTGGTGCACAGTTGTCTGTGGATGAGCTTGGAATGACTCCCAGAATTGAGGATTGTGGGATGAGTGAAGGCTGGCACTGTTCCCATGATAGGAAATACAGAAAAAATGGAGGTTTCCCGATCTAGATACTATTGACATTTTGGCATGAATAAACCCTATACATAGAGAAAGAGCAGATTTACAGGGGAAGATAATGAGCTCAGTGTTGAATATATTGGATATGTCAACTTTCAGATGCCTCTGGGGCATACAGGTGGTGCTATCTAATAAAGAATTAGATGTTAAGAGTATGATTCAGGACAGAACTCTGAATTTACAATATAGATTTGGACACTTAATTTATATACTGTAACTAAAGCCATGGGAGATAGAGTCCACCTATGGGGAGCATATGCAATTAAAGTACTGAAAATATACCAGTTCAGTGATGAGCAGAAGACGATACACTAGCAAATAGATAATTTCTTTTTTTCTTGTCTTATTGCACCTGCTAGGACCTCCACTGGAGTGTTTCATAGCAGAAAATAGCAAGCATTAATATGTTGTTCGCAAATATAATAAGAATGCTTCTAAAATGTTCACCACTTTGAATGGTACTTCTTTCAAAATGTTAGTGGATGTAATGACAAAGATTGCTAAAGAGCTCATTTCCAAGGAGATAAAAATTGGACCGAGGATACAGGTAGAGGAATAAGCTTGAACAAAGTGGCATACAAAGGCAAATGTACCTCTTTCTCCAACAACAGAGAAAAGGAAGTGGGGTTTTGATTGTTTTCTAATAATTACGTCCCTTTCTTCTGTATAAAATATATGAAGTATTTAACTTACTTAGACTAACTTTCATTGCTAGTATGCCAATAAAATCAGACCAGTATTCTGAGCTACACATTTACAGGTTTGGGGAATAGAAAGGAGTTTATGCCTACTAGTCTCATCTTTTTTTTTTTCCTGGTAGGTAATCTGGATGTAGACATCTTAATGGATCCAATGTGCCCCCCACAAAAGTCTAGCAACCCAAAGCTTCACATGATAAAGCTGAACAGGACTGACCCCATTAGGGAAAATGATCTTTATATATGATTTTGCTCCATGATTAAGTTAAATTCTGCTGTTACTAAAGACTTTAGAAACATTTGGAAATTCCCTCAGGTTGAGACAGAAGAATCCTCTCAGAAAGGCAGCGCCTGGGTGGCTCAGTTGGTTAAGCGTCTGCCTTCGGCTCAGGTCATGATCTCAGGGTCCTGGGATTGAGCCCCGCATTGGGCTCTCTGCTCAGGGGGGAGTCTGCTTCTCCCTCTCACTCTCCCTCTGTGCGTTCTCTCTCTCTCTCTAATAAATAAATAAATATCTTAAAGAAAAAAAGAAAGAACCCTCTCAGAAAAATGAAGATGCTGAAATAGAAAATCCAGAATGATGCAAGTCAGGGCTTGACAAACTACAGCTTGCAGACCCTATCTTTCTGTTTCTCTACAGCCCATAGGCCCTTGCACTGGCTAGCACTAGAGTCATAGCAACCAATCCCAGGCACCCACCCTGTGTCCCATGCTCCATCCCCACCTGCCTCCCCAGCCCACAGCTGACCCTTGCTGCTACCCAGAGCCAGCTCTTATTGCCCCTTGAATGTGAGGGGCTTTGCTGTTAGCGCTGGGGGATGGACCCTCAACCTAAGGGTCACCTCGCCACCAGGCCCCACCTCTTGAGCCAGTTGCTCTTCTTCTAGCAAACAGGTGCAAAGCCTACCCACCACCTGGGACAGCCCATTCAAGGCAAACAGCAGAGATTTTCTCCCTTGTTGTAGAAATGTCTTCAGTTTTGCCTCTTGATCCCACAGAGCCTAAAATGTTCACTAGCTCGCACAGAAAAAGTTTGCCAATCTCTGGAAATTTCTTGGACATTGAGTAAGGGGAGGAGCCAAGAATAAAAATTTCTTCCAAAGAAATTTGCATTCATTTGTCTAGCTAGGGAAAAATGTATCTTTTTCTTCCTAGGTAAACTGAATTACCAAATGTAAACAAGAAAACTTTGTTACAGTTAGGGTAATGCAGGTCGTCTTATCTGGAACACCCTGACATTTTAGGCCTAGTAAGTCCTATGCACTGAGGGATAGGAGGAGCATCCCTGACCCCTAACTTCTAGAGCAGGGAGCAACCACATGCCTCTCTCCAACAACCAAAATGTTTCCAGACATTGCCAAATGTCCTCTGGGATGGGACCAAAATCACCCCCCAGGTTGAGGACTACTAGAGTAATCAAAAGGTAATCAAATCCCCCAGACCTGGCTCTTCCTAGTCTATCAGTATTTTAACTTGGTATAAATTACTTCATCACTTCGGGGAAATTATTTTAACAGTATTCTTTCCCCAGTAAGCATAAGAATATTAATCGCTGGGACATCCGTATCAGAATCTTCCCCCCCACATGCACCCTCGGTGATGTGTACGGGGAGGGGAAGGGTAGTGGGGGACCGGATGGGAGGTAAAAAGGGCAGCACGTGAAAGCAGAGAGAGGAGGTGAGCACTCCAGCCAATGAGGGTGCTTCCCCCCTGAATGTGCTGGAAATACAGAAACCAGGAAAGGGGACCAAGCTAGGAACCAAGGAGTTGTTATCCTACAGGAGTCCAAAGATTTGCCAAAGACAAAGAGGCCAGAAGCATGGATTAAAGCAGGGATGCAGAGCCTGGACGACGATGGCAAGCACATCACATAAATGGGGAAACATCCAAGACAGTTGCTTTGAAAGACTTCACTGCCTATGGCTATTATTTGTAGCTGCCATATGGCATCTCAACGGCCTCGCAAAGCTGAAAGGGCCAGAGAGGATATTGACATAACTGATCTGATCTTATTGGCACTTTGGTCACAAAAGGAAAGAAAAGTCTTTATTCCATTAGCAATTCATAAGATGGAGGACACGGTGGGGCACCTGTATTAAAGGAAGCCAATGTTCGTTTCTGAAGCTTCAGGTTTCCCGACACTCACAAACCAGAAGGCCCACAGCCAGCTAAGACAGAGTCTGTGTAGAAAGGGGCTCTAACCCAAGAGGGACTGGAGGAAGAACAAGTTTAGAGGGCTAGCACCTTCCTGGAGCTTGGCTTCCTCATTGCTGCCGCCCCCTCAAACTCTTTGTTTCATCTCCCCTCTACTAGGTGCAAATCTGGCTTAGTGCCACCTCTCCTGCCCAGGAGCCTCCCCAGACAATCTCCTCCAGGCTCTGGCTGCTTCCGCCACTGTAGCCACGCCCTCAGCAGCAGGGAACGATGTACTGGATTACACAAGTGCTTCTGAGAGTAAATTTTTTTCTCTCTCTGTATTTTTCAGTGCTTTTTGTGTTCTGTCCCTCTTACTTTTATTAGAGTGCCTTGCTCCTACATCATTCCCCGCTGTGACCGGGACAGTTGTCTGCCGCGCGGCAGGTACTCGGTAAATGCGGCCCGCCTGCATGACCACTCAGACAAGGACTCCCATCCCCAGCATATTAATGACAAGATTTCTTTTGAGATGACATAGTTGTTGTGTTATATCTATGCTGGAGAGTCTTTGAGTCTCTGTTGGTCTCTGCCTCATTATCTCTTTTTCTAAAGGCTTTATCAGTCATACACACACAAGAATTCTAGCCATGTCTTTTCCCCTAGGAACGAGAATATGGACAAGAATAGCAAAATGAGATTCCAACTCAGAAAAGAACACAGAATTTTCCCTAAGAGAATCTAAAAGTGGTGGGGGGTTGAGGGTGGGGAGGAGGGGGGGTGGAATTCAATGAATTGGAGAGGAGTAAATTTAAAAGAAAGAGAGGGTGACAAATAGCAGAACAATAGCACTTCTTTTAATGGTTTGACCTTGAACACCCTGGATCAATTTGTGCTTGTCTTAATGAGAGACCATAGTCTTCCTGCCTCCTTGACAGCAATGGCTGTTGGTGTGAGCCATAAGTACACTACCTCAGTATGTTGGTATAATGAACAGCAATGACCATTCTCACCATTTAACCCTTAAAGTTCCCCCCAGAATAACAGTCTCGGGAAACGCTCCACAGTAAGTTAATTGGGAGAGCAGTGTGGGAAGCACCTTTTCCTCAAGAGGCATTCCACACACTAGCATTGCTAACTCTGTTATGTACTGCATGTCCCCACCTTGTTTTTCTTTGACCATGAGAGCCTTGCATCCTATCATCCACTCGGTTCCAGTCCATTGCCATGCTGAAAAATCACAGCTTGGCGTTTTAGGGTGAGGCCAGAGAAGGAACGGGAGGAGCAGCCAGAGGCTGCTGTCCAAATTATCTCCCTTCTAGTCCTATAATCTTACTAGGGAGCAAAGGAGCACCAGATGGGCCAGTCTCTCTCCCCCATAGCAGAAAGCTTTCATTAGCAGACACAGTGAGGAACAAAGAGAATGAAATGCACTTACTCCCTCCCTCTGCAACTTCTGGAGGATTCCAGAAGGCAGCCTAAGGCCAGCAGCAGGGCCATGTCCAGGACTGATCCAAGCAGGTAGCTGCTGGGATCTGGATGGAGCTTGGCAGCCACGAGGCTGTGTCAAGTCAAGAGAGAATCCTGAAAGATAAAGTAGGAAAGAGGGACACTGGGTCACTGTCCTTTCTGGTAAAAACAATGAGTGCAACAAACCAGCATGACCTCCCAAGCCAGGCAACTCACTGAGCTTCCTGTTGGTGCTTTTCATTCTGTTTGGAACGCTGTGAGTGACAGTTGCTGGATGAAAAAAGAAAAAGACAAGTCATGACACCTGTTCTTTTTCTTCCTCCTGTAATATCAGCTTCACATCCTGCAGAAAGGCCAGAAGTTATAGGATGACTCTCTGTACTGTCTGCTGTTAATGAGGCCTCCACTGACATTTCCCCGCTAGACAGTGAACAGGTAACGATCTCGATTCTGAGAAAGGAGAGGTGGGTCACACCTGGGGGCACCCCTGATTATTTCCAGCAGCCAAACCCTACCTTGGGGGGACCCTGGCCCTGGCAGGTATACTAATCATGGCCGGCTGGCTGGGATAAAAGGCCCTGGATTATTGGGGTGTTGGCCATGCCAGCCTCAGAGCTTTTCCCAGAAACTAATGTTAGGGATTTGAGAGTGAGCTGCCTGGCCAGCGAAAGGTGCAGGTTCTCCTGCGAAGCTCTTCAGCTGCCCACGGGGGTGTCCCAGCATTTGCTGACACTCCCTCATGCCATCTGTAGATGGGCTCTGCCTGGCTCCATCTAGAATCTCACCTGCTTGCAGAACAAAACACTGATGTTACCAAGACTGCTGTGTTTGGTTCCCCAAAGCTGTCCCCAGACAAAGGTCTCTGGGAAAAGTACACTTCAAAAACACTTCCTAGGATGACGGTGTTTGGGGGTGCTTGCCAGGCATGTTGATTTGCGTTGGTAGAGAGCATGACCCTTTTATCCTTCTCACCATCCCAACTTCCATACGCATCATCCCCAGAGGCTAATGTGTGCAGCTCTGCCCCAGCTCAAACGTTGCACATTTGTGTCACCCACGAACCAGCTCTCTTGTACGCTCCACATTCTGCTGTCCCTTTTTTTTTTTTCCTTTAGCTCAGTATAGCATTACATTCCGAGCAAATGCTACTTCCCTGACTATGATTGATCCCCACTTACTTCATCCTGAATGCAAAGTATTTGATTTCGAGTGTGGTTCATTCTGCTCGGTGAACTCATTATGAAGTCAAGCTGAACATCTCGCAGATGTGAAGCACCTCGTCTCTGAGGTTCAGCGATCTAATTTGGAATCTCATTATAGACCTTAGACTGGTGGTGGGCACAGGGGCAACTACCTGGCCGGTGTTCTCCTGCCCATCTCCTATCCCATAAAGAAACTGTCATTTCAATACCAGCACACCAGAATATTCCCCGTTTTGGAAAATAGCTTTATTTATCTCCCCACAAATGCCTCTTGGCACTGATGAGAGAGTAATACTTTGTAGGCTATTTTATTAAGCATCTCAGGAGGTCAGGTGCTGAAAGCGACAGCTCGCAGCTGCTGGCTTCCCATCTATTTGGGAGGCTTCTGGATGGATCGTATGTTACATTATGTTACATTTTCTAAAGTTCGCAGTGTGGTTGTCATTTTGCTAAGAATCTATATGCCAAGAACCTTTGTCTGGCACCGTAATGTAGTTTAACTCTGGGACAATCTGATTTCTGGTGTCTCTATGGTGGATGAAGAGAGAATGGGGTTGAAATAGAAAGTTAGCTCTATTTGCGGAGAGATGCATTGACTCTGAAAGATTGATGCATTCATTTTTTTCGCCTATTTGGTGCTTTCAAAACCAATGAGCATCCAAGGCCCAGTTCTGGCTACTAATGAAGCTTTTATTTCTCCACTTTCTATCTTAAAACTTCGGTTAAGAGAGAATATTTGCTTTTCCAATTCGTTGCCATTCCCCATAGAGCAGGCCTAGCCTTGAAGACAACTGGAACTTTGTTTCTCTGCTATCGAAAAGTACAGAGATTCTTGAATCACACAGAAGGGAAGGTGAGCGGAGAGTGTTTGCATAGATTAATAAATCGGGATGGGCTAATGCAGCCATGTCCCGCAACACGTACAGATGTTGGTCTTGCATTTTATATTCAGCAAAAACACAGGTTTTCCTAGCATCACACCCCACCTCCTTGACTTCTCAGTTTGATCTAGGAAAGGGGTCTGCGAACCACAGCCCACAAACTAAATCCATCCACTGCCTGTCTTTGTAAATAAAGTTGTTTGGAACAGAGTCACAAGTAATTCATTTCTGTCCGTTGCTCCTTTCGAGCCTCAAAGGAAGACGGGAGCAGTTGTGATAGAGACCATACAGTCCACAAAGCCTAAAATTTATTTTCTGGCCCTTTATGGGAAAAGATTTGTGACTCCTAGACTAGGAAAAGAAATATTACTGATTTTATTGAATTCGTGTTTAAAACAGCATGTATGCTGAAAATCATTTTTAGTGGGAGAACTGGGATTAGGATTACAATGAGCCTAGAATAGGAATCAGGTCCTGCTGGCCTTTCAAGAAGGCTTTCTAATCTTAGATCTCTGCTATTTCTACCCCAAAAGTTTTTTGAATAGATTGGTTAATTAATAGCAATAATCTGATACAATTTATTCATAGTCTGAATGGCTTTCAACTTGGAAAAGCTGCCTTTCCACTGACTTTTGATTTCCACTTATGGACTTGGAAACTAATTATTTCATTTTATTTTTATTGCATTACATTTTGATCACATTACTCAGGAAAGGTGGAATTAGGAATAAGTGATAGTAAAATTTTACAGCATATCCACCCCGTAAAATTGTCTCATTGCCTATCTCTCTCCCCTTTTGGTCCTCCGTTCTGATAGTGTACCTTCAGTTGTTATGACCCATTAGAATGTGCTGGCAGCTTCGGTGGTGGCTGACCATGAGGACTGGCACGCACCACACAGCACTTTGTGGTTGGGAGGATGCCAACCATTTATGACCATTGCCTCCCACATTCTACTTAAACACGAGTTACATGCATCCATTTGAGTATGGTTACAGTAAAGCAATGAGACTAGATGGAGGGATAAAGAAATACAGATAAGTAGATGGTAAGATAGATAGGGAGATACATAGACAGATAGACAGATGAGAGACACAAGACTAGGAGTTGAAAGACCCAGATTCAAGTTTTGCCTCTACACTTAACTCAGCCAAGTCAGCTAGCCTCCTAATAATAGTAATGTATTATGAGAATGTCATAAAATATTTTAAAGAGGAAATCTGATAATATATCTGAAGTACATTTAAGTGAAAAGTTTATAATTATAAACTTGTTGTGACAGGTCTAAAAATTACTTTTTACATTAAGTTCATAGCATTTTCCCCAGCTCAAGAAAGAGAACCCTCTGCGGAGAAAGGGCAATTCTCTTCCACTGCTGGTGGGAACTTGAGCTGGTGCAGCCACCCTGGAAAACAGTATGGAGGTTCTTCAAAAAGTTAAAAATAGAGCTACCCTATGACCCAGCAACTGCACTACTAGGTATTTACCCCGAAGACAGAAATGTAGTGATCCAAAGGGGCACCTGCACCCCAATGTTCATAGCAGCAATGTCCACAGTAGCCTAACTACAGAAAGACCCCAGATGTCCATCGACAGATGAATGGATAAAGAAGATGTGGTATAGATATATACAATGGAATATTACTCAGCCATCAGAAAGAATGACATCTTGCCATTTGCAATGACATGGATGGAAGTGGAGGGTACGATGCTAAGCAAAATCAGTCAGAGAAAGACAAATACCATATGATTTCACTCATATATGGAACTTAAGAGACAAAACAGAGGAGCATAGGAAGGGAGGGAAAAATAAAACAAGATGTAATCAGAGAGGGCGGCAAACCGTAAGAGACTCTTAACTATAGGAAACGAACTGAAGGATGCTGGAGGGGAGGTCGGTGGGAGGAAGGGGTAAATGTGTGATGGGCATTAGGGAAGGCACTTGTGATGAGCACTGGGTGTTATATGCAACGGATGAATCACTAAATTCTATCCCTGAAACTATTAATACACCATATGTTAACTAAATTGAATTTAAATTTTAAAAAATTAAGAGAAAGGAAAAGGGAAAGAAAAAGGAAAGAAAGAGAATCCTCCTGGCATTGCCCAGGCCAACCCTGTCCCTCCTCCCTGCTTACAAACAGGATGGAGCTTACGTAGCCAGACGAGGACAGGTCAATGTGCATTGTAAAGGAATGGTGGGGGAGCCAGAGAGAGGTGGGTAGGATGCTGGGTTGGGGAGCTGAAGTAATCTGGGAGCTGGAGAGCAGCTTCTAGTATGTGATAAAAACAGAAAGGAGAGAAATTAGGGTTTTAATAAGTGCTGCTCAGGACCGTGCATCTGACTATCCCGTCCTAGTCTGAAAAATGTAACAAATATTTGATATTTCAAAATTCAGGGGTTTCTGCAATTTCTTTCTTTTAACCGGAAAAGGCCAACCGGGATTAAATTTCATAGCTCATCCAGGCTTTTTTTTTTTTTTTTTAAGATTTATTTATTTACTTTAGAGAAAGAGAGAGAATGAGCTGGGAGAGGGGCAGAGGGGGAAAAATCCTCAAGCAGATTGCCTGCTGAGCGCAGAGCCCGCCATGGGGCTTGATCCCAGGACCCTAAGATCATGAACTGAGTTGAAATCAAAGGTCAAATGCTTAACCAACTGAGTCACCCAGGTGCTCCAGTTCATCTAGGCTTTTAAGGGTATACTATGCATTATCATTCTGACTCCCTGCTTTGTTACACAGCATCACTCTTACGTAGGCCTGAATTTATGCAAGTGGTGGCTCTAGGTGCTTTTAAGTTATATACTGAAGACTGTCTCATTTAAAAAGCCCTCCTCCAAAATCAGTTAGAAATGTCAATCATTTGTATTTGTCAGACAATGACAGAGCACCATTTCCAGTGAGTCCCAGTTAGAGTATTATTTCAGAGATTTTTAAATTCTCAGGGTGTAGGTTTATGGGGGGTGTGATGAGAGCATAGTTTGAAAGAAAAAAAAATTTATTTTCAACCTATTCTTTCAAAACAAACTAGGAAGTATTCAACATACATGTCCTTGTCCATAGGTGATACACAGAAGACAGAGCCAAGAATGAAAACTGAAAAAAAAAAAAAAAATAATGGAAATTTTTTTAAAAAGATTAAGACACCTGCTTGTCAATCACTAGAAAGGCCTTCAGGACTGAGTCAACATGATGATAAACTGGGCCTGAGGTATTTGAAATAAAAGCTACAGTTTAATGATGGAAGAGAAATTAATGTTGACAACCTACTATGCACCAAAAATATGTTTTATATACATTTTCCCATTTAATCCCCCCATAACCCTCTAAAGTAAATATAATGACCATTATTGTATAGAAAAGAAGTTGAGGTTGGCAACCAAACGATAGAGGTAGGATCTGCACACAGGTGCCTTGGTTCTGCCAAGCCATGTTCCGCTCCTGGAGGAACGGTAGTGCCAAGCTAGCCGGCCTCAAGGTGAGAGCAGGAATCATCCAATTTCAAGATGGTGGGCGGCCCTACTGCACCAATTTATAGATGAGGCTCTGAGAAGTTAAGTGACTCTTTCACAGCTACATAATTAGCCAGTGGATATCCTAGAACTGCCATCCCCTAACGCTTTTTCTACTGGCATTTCTAGTCACCTTGCCATTTTTATCTTGCTTTCTATAGCAAAAAAAAAAAAAAAAAGTAGCCAAAATTATGATATTTTAATATTATTCTTTATACAGACTATAGAAGAGAACCAGCTATTTAGTTGTCTAGGGCTGTCATGAAAAAAATCAACACAAACTCAGTGGCTTAAAGCAACGGAAATTCATTGTTTTGTAGTTCCGGAGCAGAGAAGCAAAAAATCAAGGTGTTGGCATGGCTGCTACCTCCTGGAAGCTCTGGGAGAGAATCCACTCTCTGTTTCTCTCCTGATTTCTGGTAGTGGTTGGCAATTCTTGGTTTTCCTTGCCTTGTAGCTGAGTAACTTGAATCTTTGCCTCCATCTTTACCTGGACTCCGTGTCTCCATGTCTTCTTTTTCTCCCTCTTATAGGGACACTTGTCATTGGATTTAGGGCCGAACCTAAGTCCAGGATGATTTCATCTGGAAATCCTTAACTGAATTACATCTGAAAAGACTCTATTTCCAAATAAGGTCACATTCACAGGTAATGGGGGACAGAACCTGCCTGCCGTATCTTTTTTTTTGGGGGGGGGACACAATTCAACTCACTATCCCAGCAAATGCGCTGTGACCCCCCCAAGGTGATATCTAAGCCTATGAGAGCAACAGGTCCTATAAACCAATAATAAGCAAAAAGGGAGCTGTCATCTCATCTCTCAGAATTATGGATGTATGTGCTGTTAGCTGGGCTTTCCAAGGATTCAATAGGGACTGGTCTGAGCCCCAGTGGCCTCACTTCTGTGACCCTGGGTAAGTGGCTAAATGTCCTTAAGCTTTAGTTTCCTTGTCTATAAAATGGGGGAACAATAGTAACATCTACAGCCAATTTTCACTATTATATATAAAAAGTTATTTTTATATTGTACAATAGTAATTTCATTATTAGCCAGTTCAAAGTCCCAGTAAATAATTCCATTTCCATTTTTTTTTTTTTTTGCATATCTTTTCCTTCTTCCATTCTTTCAGGGTCACTATTATTCCCACAGTATCTTCTGAAAACTTTTATTTTATGTCAGACCCTTGGCACAATAAAAATAGCTTTCTATATTTCATATTTATATGGACATGACTATATGCAGGTGTACACAGGGAGGAAAGTAGAGGTGACGTTAACAACAGTTAATTATGAAATCAAATATTTCCAAAGTGAAGCTACATCTAAATATTTTACTACATTCACAGCTCACAATATGGCTTATCCTAATATCAGATTTAAAAAAAAAAAGTTAAATGTCTTTGGCAAATACCATGTAAACTTATCCTTCTGAAAACAGTTTCATGATCATTTAAAAGGAAATGAATAATATAATTCAAAAATATAAATAGATGATCATATTGGACTGAAACGAGAGCAGATGTTTTAAGTTATGTAAAATCTTGCCCCATCTGGTAAACAGTAAAAATGTCTCAACAACAACCCACAGATGAAATGTTGCCAATAGTGAGGATAGTGGGGATTGGGTAGAAGTCAATTTTACTGGATTACTTCATAAAAAACTTGAAGGCTATTAATATACATATAATAGTTTCACCTCTGACAACTATTATCATTCCAAAAACTATTCTCAAAACTGTTAGAAACTGCATGATCAAGGATACTATCCATCACAGTGGTTAAATGAAACAGTTTGCTTTCTCCCAGTGGACCTGGAACCTAGAAACCCATTCTGGAGTAGTCAAATGTTTAAGTTAATTGAAACATACTCCACTTCCAATCTAGGGAGGATGAGCACCAATAAGAGAATAAAATTAGAGATGGACCAGCCTCCCACGGTTGCAAGCCCCATTCTGTTTATGAAGAGTAGGCGGATCTATCAGGAACATTTGGTTTATGTCAGTTTGCCTTAGAGCTGGGTTTCATCGTGTGAAACTATTTCCAGTCTTTTCAGCTACAAATAGGTGGCTACCAATAAAATCTTGCTGCATTATTCCAAGTTGAATTATTACCAGGGAAGTTTTATAGGAGCAGTAGAGTTGAATCTCTCTGAACATAAGGCCTGTTCTTCAGCCTCCCTACCACTTGGGTCTAAAAGTTGCCATTACCATCACATTTCTTGTCCCCTCTTCATAACTGCTCTATGGAATCCCCATTCCGCTTCACTTATTCATTCCACCTGGAAGGAAGACCTGCCAAGATTCCCCTACCACAAAGATGTCTGTTAAAAGTTAAATCAATCACTCTCCAAAATGTGTGGATTCTTGATTAGAACAATAAGAGGATTTCTCACATTTATGAAGGGCAATCATAGATTCAGATAGAAATAACATGAAGGGAAGAGATTTTAATTATAAGGACAAGTTATTGTGCTGATTTTTAAATATTTGCTCTCCGAATTCAATTAAAAGGGTACCATATTCACATAAACACATACCACCCCATTCCTCAATGTTCTATTTATATTAGAAGTATGTTTAGCAAAACCTTTTTCATAGATTAGTAGAAATGAGACAATTAAAACTACATGGCCAAGACAATGAACATGAAAAATATGAATTAGTATTCTTTTTAATGGTTTTCTAGTCTCACACGTGGAGTTCTTACAAATGCTTCCAGTGAAAAAAAACAAAAACCAACAATATTAATTTAGACAAAATAAGCCCTGGTCTTAGACAGCTGAATTCAATAATTATCTATATTAGCTTTGAAAAATATGTATCAAAAAATATCACATTCCTGCTTAAAACCCTCCAGTGGCTTCCTACTGCATTAGAACAGGACCCAAACTCCTCGTCCTGAGTGATGTGGCTCCAGCCCACCTGCCAGTTCCATCTCCTACCTCCTTCCCTCTCACCACAAAATGACTTCAGACCATTCCTAGACTATGCCAAGCCTTTCCCGCCTCAGGATTTTGTCGATCCTACTCTCCAGAATGTCCTACTTGGCCTGCCCACTCCCACTCCCCAGAATGGCAATTTTTCAGCCTTCAGGTCACCACTACAAGGGAGCTTGCTCTTAGACCCAACTAATGAAGTATCTCCCTTCCTCAGAGACTCTTCTATCCCACTATCCTGTTTGCTTCATAACTTGAATCACAATTTGTAATTATTTTGCCTGTTTCCTGTTTATTGTCATTCTCCCAACAAATTCCATGAGAACGGGGACTACGTGCATTTTGTTCTTTTGTTCTATTTGTCTCCCTGGCCCTAGAACAATGCAATTAGAATGTGCTTAATAAATATCCTTTGGATGTACACGTTTTGGAGATGCAGTGATGACATGACTCATAGTTCTCAAAAAACTCACAGACTGAAGGGAAGAGAAGACAGAAACACAAGTAGAATAAGAGAGGAATGTGAAAATGCTAAAATGGGGCATGGAAGCAAAATGCAAAACCAGGGGAGGGAGATAGAAAATAGGCAGTAATGATCAGAATAGAGTTACAGAGATTTAATGAAAAAAGATGAAATCTGAAAGTGTGATAAGAACCTCAGGAACGAAGGCACCGGAAGAGACAAGTACAAGAGGCTGTGCAGAACAATGGAGAGTTTGGGATGATACAGCAGTGGGTGGATGAAAAGGAAGGGATAAGGGAACAGCACCGGGAAGGTGGCTGGGGGACAGAGAGCAAACAGCATCAATGCTCTGCCAAAGTATTCAGACCAAGCTTAGGGGACACTCCGAGAATGGTCCCATCGGCAGAGAGAATGCCGTGTGGTCCCTACAGAAGTGCGTGCCCCAAGAGGGCTGGTGCGTGTCCTAATGGGGCCAGAGCCAAGGGGAGCCAACAGAGAACCTGGCTGGCAGGGTTCGCTCTGATGCCTCAATGAAAGCCTTTTCACACCTCTTACTCTCTGCTTGCTTCAGCATCTCTGGCTCTTGACTGAATAAGCCCTCCAGAGATAACGGTTCTATCAGCTGTGCGTCAAAAAATGGAACCTTACATTTTCCCCTCTTTAAGTGCATTTCATTACAAGTAGTTACCCCCCCCCCGCCCCAATTCTCAAAGGCTCTGGTGAGTGATAAAGGAAGAGAAGTAAGAACTTGCGTATTTGAGGTTTATGTTTCTAAGTAATGTTTTTAAACTCATGTCTAGTTTTATCAAGAGAGGAAATCAGGCAATTTTTCACAGGGTGAAGATAATGGCTTATGCCTGTGACGGCTGGAGTATCTGGTGCCCCTCTCTCTTTCTCTGGCTTTAATGCCGACTACAGCAGCACTAAACCTCAGCCAGACGTGGGCTGATACAGTCAGTGGGCTGTTTTACCAAGATAAGAATAAAGGTGAAAATAAGTCTTTATGCTCTAGCCACATATGTTTTGCTCTATGATAGCAGGAAGCCCATCCATTAGCTTTTTAGAAAGCTGTTTCTAGTTGACGTAACAGAAAGAGATTTTAAGTCATCAGAAATAACACCAAAAATTCCCTTAAGACCTGTGTTCCTTCTTGGTTCCCTTTTAAAATTAAGAGTAGTTTCACTCTTCAGTGCTACGTAATTCAGTATTTTTAATGTGGACGGTTTTGATTTGCTGTATCTACGACTACCTATGATGATACCACTTCTGCAATAATATTTCTAAACATCATTGGTGAAGTTAAGCACTGCTTTGTTACAAAGACTCTCATAGCCTGATCAAGCTACAAAGCTAGGGCTGGCCTTCATGCAATCATCCGATTTTTGTTACTCTGAACCTACCCTGCCATTAACCACACACACAGAAAGGAAAATACATCGTAACTGCTGTGTTATTATATGGGCTTATGTAGCCATGCATCCAAAGCACCGAAATATTAAAATATGCTGACAGAATCCTGGGGTGGGGCAGGGGGTAGGGAGAGATGGGGAGTAGAGCAACCTCCCCAAGGACAGCTCTCCAGGTTCAAGGACTTGCTTCCCTTCATACTCCTAGAATCTCTGAACTGCAGGCTGGGGGAGTATGCATCACATGGGTGAGGATTTCCCATTCTTGTATGGTCTTCCACCCTAAATAATGAATGTCTATCTTCCCTGTGCATCCATGGTTAACGATGTAGCATATCACAGACACTCAAAAATTGTGTAAAAATGAATAATACGAAAGGAAGAACTATATGAAATTTGCAAACTTAGAACAGTATGGTTTTGGGGTACCTGAGTGTCTCAGTTGGTTAAGCTTCCAGCTCTTGGTTTCAGCTCAGGTCATGATGTCAGGATTGTGAGATGGAGCCCCAAGTCTGGCTCACTGCCCAGTGGGGAGTCTGCTTGAGAGTCTCTCTCCCTCTTCCTCTGCCCCCCCGCAAGTCATACGCACTCTAAAATATATAAATAAATCTTTAAAAAAAAAAACAGTATGGTTTTGTCAAGACTCCCCAAGTTATATCAATACGCCAGGCATATTAGGAAATTCTGAGAAAAATAGTCGTGCTTTGCAAAATACAAGTCTGAGCATACTTCCCCCTACTTAAAAGACTTTCAATGGCTTTGCACTGCATTTAAGGTAAATTCAAACTTCTTCCCATGGCTAAAATGTCTCTGCCTGCTCAGACCCTCTGTCCATCACGCATAGTTCTTTCCTTCTCTCCTACTACACACTCTGCATACTCTGGTACATTTCAGTTCTCGGAACACATCTGTTAACCTTGCTTGGAGGACTCTCACCTGCCCCCTTCCAGTATTTTTAAGACTAAGTCCTTCTTTTGTTTTAGATCTCAACACAGTCACCCCTTTACAGAGACCTTTTCTTATTATCTTAATCAGGCCAAACATTATGGGGGGTTTTTTTGTTTGTTTTTTGTTTTTTTATCATTTGCCAACTTTATAACCTCGCCTCTTTTCTCTTTCCTCTACGGGCCTTAAACACAACTTTCCAATCATCTATTTATGTATGTGTTTATCGTATGTGTGTGTGCTTGTATGCTTTTGTCTCTGCATGAGGAAGTCTGTCCCACGAAGGCAGGGCCCCTTTCTGTCTTGTTCACCATGGTATCCCTAGCATCTAGCACAGTGCCTGGAAAACGGCAGAAGTTCAGTAAGTACTTCTTGATCTTAAAATTGAAGAGTTACGTGCCAGGCCATTGGAACTCTACTATTTCCTCCTGAAAGTACATCTCTGGGCAACACTTTTAAGTGTAGTTGTTTTAAAGCATCTCCGACCCATGTTTTTCAGGCTATCCTTGGAGTAATGAGTCACTGCATCCCTCGTATGAGGATCAAGTGACCAGCCACTTGGACAGCTGAGCCACTGAAATATGATCCATTTTAAGTACAATTTCAAGTCATTTTGATGCGTATAAAAGTACTTGTATTTACAGGGAGCAATCCCTTTTGGAAATCTGGCTCATTAGCAACACTGAGGAGTAATGGAGTGTGATCAGAACATCAGTGCTTCCCTCTGGGGCAGCGGCGCCTTGGGGCCACCGTCTAATAACTAATCTCAACTTGCTAGCAAAGCAGCCTCTTCTCTCAGTCCTGAGAAACCTGCCTGAGGCCAACAGCCATATGCCTTGCTCCTGGCCAGTCTCATTTCACAGAATTACAGAACTTTCTTTCCAATTCTGAAGTGCATTTTTGCTTCTTTAAATAGTAAAGAGCGATCCAAGTATCAATCACGAGCGATGTCCAGTGCCAGACACGTGCTCTCAGCTCTTTATTATTAACGGCTCACCCCCCCACACCTTATGCATTCACATCTCAGTTTCGTATAAGTGGATAAATTTGGTGAGGGTTCATTTTCACTTCTTGACAGTTGCTCTGCTTGTTTAAAATTCTCAGAAGCAACAGCACATGCCGTATGGAGACGAAATGCATGGAGTCCCTGGGAAATTTAAGTCGAAAGGCAATGGCTGTGTCTGCCAGGTTTATCAGAAAGCACAGCTCCTCTCCCTCGCTCTGTACGTCTTGCTTTGAGAAATGCGCAAAAGGTCAGTTGGAATTCAGCCTCATCAAGTGAGCCCTCATCATCAAAGGGCACACGTTAGGTCCTGAACAGCTTACAACTATCTTGGCACCTCCTGCGTTGCCTGCACGGTGGGTCGTGTTTGTTGACAGTGTAATCAGCACGCAAAGGTACTTCAGTTGTCCAGCTGAAACTTTACGGAGTTGATGGGTGTTTGAATATACTCAGCACTCTCTGAAAAGTTTGACATAGCTAAAAACTGAAAGTGTTAGGATAATTACAGCCCTGAAAGGGCATCCACACGGGCTTTGTAACATGACTAACAGTATCGATGGTAACAATTTCCAAGGAACTACAAAGATTGAACGCTCTAGTTAGAGGGGAAAACAACATGTATATAAAAAGCAAAAAGACAACATGAAGTAAGAGCTCATAAGCAAGGACAAATATCTCCCTTCCATTCTTTCAACTGTGCAGTGCTATCCCATTCCATCTAGAAAAATTTAAAACTAGTTACCGGTTACCATTACTACTTACCATTCAAAACTAAATGACTCCACATGATTTACCCATGTTCACTTCTAACCCCTCTTGTCCTCCTGCTCATGCCTCTTCTCCTCCAGGCCCGGCTGGTTTCTGCCTCAGAGCCTTTGAGTTGGCTCTCTGACTCAACGCTTTCTACCAGATGATAGAAAACATCCCAGCTCCAAGGATCCCCCTGTCCCCATCATCCCACCTATGTTTCATTTCTTTCAAGGCTTCTCACTATGATCTCTTATTTACCAAAATTATCTTATTTACTTGTTTTCTTGTTTTTTATTTGCCTTTCCACTCCAGGAAGTAAGCTCCACGAGGGCAGAAACTTGGTATATCTTATTTTCTGCTGTGTACACAGGCCCTACGTCTGCCACACAGTATGCTTACCAGAGAGGTACTGGATGAATAAATGAATGATGAATAAAGCATTACTGATAGTAACAAACACTTGAACGCTTTATATTAATAAAGCACAGCAAAACACAGAACTGCAAGGAAAGTATAAAATGGGTGGAGTAGATACAAGGAACAGAGCAGTTCAGGGGAGAAAGAATCCCTATGGAATAAATCCATCAGAAGGGGTGCCCCCAGGCAGCTGGGCCATAAAAAAAGGGTGAATTTGGGGACGGGAGGCTTGGAGGAAGGGATTTGCTACAGTGAATGTAAAGGAAGAAACAATGTATATAATATATTAGGGGGCATATAAATCCATCACAAGATACAGGAGAGGTTCAAGTAGGAAAACAACAGGAAATGAAAACAGAGCTTCTATGCGGAAGGCTTTGAATGGTACTGTAAAAAAAAAAAGTAGTGTAGGATTATAAGCATTGATGATAATAGCATTACAAAAGAGCGAGACAAGTAGAATACTAACAGCATAGGGTTAAAAGCCTTGATAAATTATAAAAGAGCATGAAAATAGTCATCACAATGATCAGAAAGTGTTATCTCTAGGTAATGAGGTGTTATCAAAAGACAATCATGGTCATAGAAGGCTCCCCGAGAAGCTTCTAGAGCACTGGCAATGTTGTTTGTTGATGGGACCAGTGCTTATACAAGTACCTGCTTTGCAGATATTCTTTAAATTGTATATATGTGTGCGTATGCTTTCCTTTTTACAAGATTTTATTTATTTATTTGACAGAGAGAGATAGACAGCACAAGCACGGGGAGCGGCAGGCAGAGGGAGAAGGAGAAGCAGACTCCCCACTGAGCAGGAAGCCTGACTTGGGGCTTGATCCCAGGACCTGGGATCACCACTTGAGCCAAAGTCAGATGCTTAACCAACGGAGCCACCCAGGCATCCTAAACACACATTTTTTAAAAGGCAATAAAACACAGCGGCTAGGAGGGGAGGCACTGTGTTCGGATGGCTGGGCTTCCATCCGAGCTTTGTCACTGACCACTTGTGTTTTCTGCCGTGTGTTCCCTCCTTCCTCTGAGTCTCAATTCTCGCCTTGGTAAAAACAGGGTAATTTACAACCAATTTCATGGGTTGTCATGAGAATGAAATGAAAGAATACAGGTAAGCCATTTAAAAGGCTGTCTGGAATATAGTAAATACCCATCGTTGGTATCTGTTCATATTAATTCCACTGGCCTTTGTATGTCAACTGCATTCGATTGGGTTGCATCTTCCCTGTGCTGTGTGTTGATAAAAGCGGATGACATGTTCTCTCTGGAAAGGCCCTGACACCTAAGGAGACTCGGTTAACAAGACTCCATCCCAGTGACCCACATCACAGGGACTCCCCCTTTATCCAAACGATATATCCCACAAGCTCCACTGACTTAGGGTTGGAAGACTCGTGAGCATGCATAGATATCGAAGATGCAGGGTCTTCCCAAGATGGGTTACACTGGTTACACGGAACTACTCAACCTAAATTTGAGAAATTACAGACTCGATATGTCAGTTTTATTATTATTAAGAATCTGCTTTCATACTCATGCCATCCAAAATCATCTCATGGTACACACATGCAGTAATACTGGTGCTTTCGGTTACAAGGATTTTCTAAACTACTATGCACGTAGTTACTTACTATGTGCCAAGTCTTGCTTAAGCCATTTTTACAAATATTAATTCATTTAATCCTTATAATCACTGTTTAAGCTCTTGCCAGTTTTAATATAGGGGAGCGATAAGGGTCCAGTTCAAAAACTATGGCCACATACAAGAATTATCTGGCATATTATTTTCTTGGGGCTGCTGTAACCAAGTGCCGCACACCAGATGACTTTACACAAATTTATCGTCTCACGGTTCTGGAGGCTAGACATTCGCAATCGAGTTCTCAGCAGGCTGGTTCCTTCTGTGAGGAAAATGTGTGCCACACAGCCAAGCCCCCCCCCCCCCAGCTTCTGGTGGCTACTGGCAATCTCTGGCCTCCCTTGACTTGTAGAAGCATCACCCCAATTTCTTTATCTTCACATGGTGTTCTCCCTGTATGCAGGCCCAATCCCCCCTTTTTATAAGGACACCAGGAAATTGGATGGGCACACATCCCACTCCAGTATGGCCTCATCTAAATTCAAGTATTACATCTGCAAGGACCGTTTCCAAATACAGTCATATTCTGAGCTTCTGGAGAATAGGACACCATTATATGAAGTTAGGGGGACACAAGTCAACCCACAACACTTGGAGAGCTCTTAAAAGTAAGGATGTTCTATGTTCATTTAGAACCTTCAGAGATGATCCCTGTTTTGCCATAAATTTCCTGAGTAATTATGGCCCAGCTACCCTGTGACGGGGTCCATGGACTTGTACCTAGAAATAATCACTGTAAGCCAAGGAGATGATACGAAGAGTTTCTTCTGTCACAGGTTTTACGTGCAGTTGGAATGCTCTGCCTGCAATCATTCAGGCGTGAGGAGCTAAAAATCCGATATTAGTGAAAATCTCAGCATTGCAAAAGGAGGTACAACAGTGGAGAATGAGCGCATGAATGAGACAATGACTATTTCAGTGAATGGAAACGTAAAGAGGGGAATCGGTATGGCTTTATGATTCAAGCCTGTCATCAAGATTGATGACAAAGTTGAATGATTCCAGAGGAAGAAAGGGATTTTCCCCTTTCAACAATGAAAAGCAACATGTATGAAGTGCTCACTCAGGCAAGGCACTACACCAGGTACCAGAAACAGAAAGGTGGGTGAGACCCCATGCCTCATCCCAAGGAGCTCATGGTCTGTTGGGCAGAAAACAGATGAACAACAATAATACAATCTGATGAGAGCAATAATTCAGATGACTAAGATCTATGGGAGAAATCCAAGGGAACATGGTAGGCTCCTCTGGCATCATTCAGAAGAAGTGACTCCAGGCTTAGGGACTCGGGAGGCTTATACTCAGAAAAAAACCCATCTATTGACATCTTGCCCTACAAAATAAAAGTGAATCAGAGGTAGGAACAACATTCAGTCCTGGACACAGGACCCAGATCTAAGACTAGGGTTCTTGTTCCTGCTTATTACACAAGCACGCGCACGCACAGGCGCGGAAATTATCCAGGGCCAGGGGATTCTGTGTTTTCTGAGGATTCATCCTTTTTACAAGCTAAGTGTTTTTGTTTTTCCCAGTTTCTGTTTTCTCTGACATCTATCCACTAAGCTATCCAATATCAGGGAGCAACTTCTTAAATTTCTGTAAAGAGATAAACATCACTGAGCTCAAAGAAATCAAAGAACTTCAGGATGATCTGGTCTGAGTCATCGTCACCTCCAGTCCTCCAGGAGAGTATTTTTGACATAGATCACGTGAAAATCAGAAGTGATGACCCATTACTGCTCAACTGAGTCTCTGCCAGGATTATTTTTGCATCATTTCAGGGGTGTCTACAAACTTGTCAAGAGGAGACCATACATGCCTATTTCCTATAGGTTACCCATTTATTTAGAAGGGATAACAATCAGAGCAAAAGTAAAGTGGCAGCAGAGAGTGGGAGGAAAAACATCTTTACACATTTTTGCCCTTGCCCCTTGCTTCCTCATGTGTAAAAGCTGACACTGGTCTGTGCAGGAAGGACTCTGCCAGAGTGAAGGAAGATGACCAGTCCTTGCTACGCCACAGATTTTTTATACTTAGAATTACATCTTCCTTTCTTCCAAAAAAAAAAAAAAATTATAGCAATTATTTATGAATTTCTGGCCGTTTTCGTTTTCTTTTGCTGCTATAAGAAATGATCACCACACACTTCGTTATTTATAACAATGCAAACTTATTATCGTGCAGTTCTGTTGTGAGAAACAAAACACGGGTCACCCTGGGCTAAAATCAAGTTAAAATCAAGCAGGGCTGCTCTGCTCCTTTCTGGAGATTCCCAGCAAGGATCCGTATCCTTGTTTTCTCTAGCTTCCGGAGGGCGCCTGCCTGCCTTGTTCGCGGTCCCTTCTTTCATCTTCAGAGCACTTCTCTCCAATCTCTGCTTCCACTGTCACATCTTTGCTGATTCTGACCCTTACGTTTTCCTTTGCTGAGGGTCCTTGTAATTGCACTGAGCTCACCCAGACGACCTAGGATCATCTTGGCATCTCAAGATCCTTGGTCACATCATCAAAGTCCTTTTGCCATGCCACACTCGTAGGTTATGGGGAATGGGGCGTGGGCACCTTTGACAAAGGCGGGGGCGTTAGTCACCTACCACACTGAGTAAGGAGCTGTTTACAAGGTTTTGGCTCTCTTGCTTCTTGAATCAAACTCTACTCCAGGAAGAACATATCTCCATCTTTTAGCCAACCCTGGACAACATCTTAGACTCCAGTTTGTACAGGCTTTAGAAAGCCAGACTCTTAGCAACCACCAAATGAGTGTTTCAGCTAAGATACCCAAGTCTTTAGAGGAAGGAGGCAGATATGATTGATAAGGTGCTAAAAGTTAGCATGTCTGCACCATTAGCTTCTATGTAAGTTTCTTATAGCTCCAGCAGAGCATTGCACATTCCTCCTGCGAGGTAGGCACATAGTAACTTTAATCTTTATTGAAAGAGTTAACGAGCCTGTTATAAAAATAGGTGCAATCTGATATGCCAGTATTTTTGCATGGCAGGATCAAAATTAATTTAAAAATAAAAGGGTTCTAGTCAGACAGGAGGGACACAAAAACACTCAAAATTGGATAGAAATTTCATTTTAGTCCTCCAAACAGCTCAGAAAACAAAGACAAAAAAGCAAGTGAAACCGACTATTTATAATGAGCTCCCACTTTTTACAGTGTTACATTTGTTATATGTGTTACGTATACATTTACTTGAACGCTTGACAATAATAAGTGAAGGTAAAGCATTTTAAGGCAAATCGACCCACTTTCCAGGCACAGCAAATATAGTCTGTGAAACTAGACGGAGTAATTCAGTGTTATTAAATAACACATTTTATCTTTTGTCTGCCACCTGCTCCCACTCTTTCCTAAAACAAACTTGGCAACCATACCTTGCTCATTTCGTTTCATTTTCTATGAAAGCAAAATCTCATTCATAATCTCCACGTCCTACAAATCACTTGTAAATCTGGGGTGGGTAGGCACAAATTCATTTTTACCCACATAATTTAAGGTTTTGTGGGGGCTTTTTTGTATTGTTTGGGGTTTTTTTGTTTTTTGTTTTTGCCCAACAGTCAGTAATAATAATAAATAATGTTTAAAGTTTTCCCTAACCCCTGCATCTCATGCTAGATGAAGCAGCAGTAGCCTTTGTCCCCACCACCAAACATTTCTGGATCGAAAAGTGTCTTAGTTCTATAATCTCAAGGAAAAACTCATTTTCTTATGCACTTTTAAAATTAATAGTCTATAATGCATTCTCTTTATGAGTGCGAGAGAATAGAATACAAAAACAAATGCTTATTTGTTCTCTCTGCTGAAATTGTCTAATGTTAGAAGAAGAAACTTTGCTTTCCACAGAAAATACTGGCTTCCCCATTAGCCATCTGCTAGATGGTGGGAATGTTCTGTGTGGCTTTCTCAGCTGGAACATTTGGGAAATGAATACATTGTTGCAAGAACTCACATTGTTGGCCATAATGTTTGTGATAATGTTGTTGACTTACCAGATGTCCTGGAAATTCCTGGGGTGGAAGTATTTCCAGTCGTTCCAAACCCCTCCGTTTCGCTGCAGAATGGTGTTTGGTATGTATGACTTCAGCTATTTCTCATGGTTTAGCACGGTATTTTTCATCCGGTCATTCTGTAGACTGAAACAAGATGGAAAAGGATTCCACTGGACTTCTCACGTTCTTCCAAACTGCCCTGTTCGTCACGGCGTCACAGACCTGTAATTTGCCATTTTTCAAAATAACTCTTTCTCCAACCCCAACTATATACATCTATCTCTATGTAAGATTAAATAGCATGACCTTCCTTGTACGTGTCTCCAGCTGGTAGAAAAGCAACAAAGTCTAACAGTTGAATGCTTTGCTCACTCATTATGCCTAAGGAGTTTGTTTGAAATGTGAAATCACCTGTTTTCAGCCCTGGCCTTCCCTTTTGAAATGAGATTAATGAAGTGATGAATAAAGAGAAAAGTCCTTTACACTCTGGCATGAAAATAGATTAGACTTCTTCTTTTGCAAATGGAATTATCTCTTACAGATCCGCTTCTCTACCTATTTGCCTTTCATTTAAAGCAAGAGAATTCTCTGACCAGAGTGAGGACTTACTCTAAATGGGAAGCCATTTTAATATTCCACACAATCTTGACTGTCGTGCCAATCACACACGGCTGTATTTATTTGTCAAACGATACTACCTGATTGATTTTTTTATAATAATATTTTTTATTATATTATGTTAGTCACCATACAGTACATCCCTGGTTTTTGATGTAAAGCTCGATGATTCATTAGTTGCGTAGAGCACCCAGTGCACCATGCAATACGTGCCCTCCTTACCACCCATCACCAGTCTATCCCATTCCCCCACCTCCCTCCCCTCTGAGGACCTCAGTTTGTTTCTCAGAGTCCATAGTCTCTCATGCTTCATTCCCCCTTCTGATTACCCCCCTCTCTTTATCCCTTTCTTCTCCTACCGATCGTCCTAGTTCTTATGTTCATAGATGAGAGAAACCATATAATTGTCTTTCTCTGCTTGACTTATTTCACTTAGCATTATCTCCTCCAGTGCCGCCAGGATACATTTTTACCCCTTACTTCTATCAAAAAGAGACACTGTAAAGGTTTACACCTCCAAAGATTTTTAAAGGCAACTCAATTTATATTCGAGTACCCTATTCCACCACATCATTCCAGTTTCGTTTGTTCTTTGGAGCTTACATGGTGTCAAGACAAAGGGGTGGCCTATCTGGTCCCGCGTCACTCATCTTTACAAGCACCCAATGGCTATCCATCATCCATCTCAGTGCTCTGCCATCAGCTATGCCACAGAGACAACCCTGTCCTTCAGGGTGGCCCCTCCAGCCCTGCTCATTCTTTCTGTTGTCTGTGGACATGGGAATAGCTGATGAGCTGTCTGGGGCATGTCCTGTCAGACAGAGCCCTCCCTTCACTGGGCTTTTCCATTTTGGGGGGGTCTCCATTGAGAAAGTCAACATACTCGTTTTCCCCTTAGGTTTCATATCCTCTTGTTCCGTGGCTCTGCCTCCACAGTGCTCCTCCCACAAACAAAGCCAGGTCCCTCCCCAACTCGCAGGCACACTGAGGTCTCTGCTCTCCCTTCACCTTCCTTCCTCTTCATTCCACCTTGAGGCATCCATACTCTGGAGGGCATTGCCTCTACTAAAACAATCTCCTAAAAGGAACCTTTTGGAGAATAACCCTTGTAGGAACTTTGTCCCCCTCTATCCCTCCCTTGAGGCGAGAATTACAAAGCCAGCTATCTGCTTGAATGCTGGAAGGGAAGAGGGAGCAAGGAAACGGGAGAAGACATTTAAAAGCATCCAGTGATATCGTGCCAAGCCCTAGCTAGAAACAGAAGAGAGAAATAAACAGAAGAGAAGGCCAAAATGGAGGACGGAGTGTCAATAACTTTTTTTTCTGATACTCCGAGAATTCTCTCCAACCGCCTTTGATAGAGGCTGGTATCCATACGACACACCTCCACACCTCCTCATTCTGCCCACCGCTCCACGTGCAAGCACCCTTATATTTCCAACCTTGAATTTGATAATTGCCGAGAGTTATTCAATCTATGAATAAATGAATAAATAAATACAAACTGGTGACTGAAAAAAACATTATCTACCATCTCACAGTCGCTTAACACGGTATGCTCTTCCAATGGAAAGTTTGTTTTTTTTAATTAGCAAGTGCCATCTACTTTGAGAATATCCCCATAAGACAGAAAAATCATAGAAATGCAGGGCTGAAAAAACTTGATCTAATCCAGTGGTTTTCAAGCTTGACTGTACCTGTTATCACCTGGGGAGATTTCACAAATACATATGTAATCCATCCTACCCCAGACTAATGGATTTAGGTAAATCCCAATCACTGATATTTTTAAAAGCTCCCTGGGTGTTTCTAACACACTGGAGGTGGAGAACCTCCCCCATTTACACAGGTGAGTAGTCATTTATCCAAGACGCACCATCACAAGTGAAAAAGCAACGGCTGACAACTGCTTCTCCTGACCCATTGTCGTCCATTCTTTCCTCCACACCCCCACTAAATCCCAACATTATAAACCATCTCCCAGTGTCCAAAAGAGGTTCTGCTCCAGTTTATTTCAATGCTGAAGACAACACATTAGAATAGTATCAAAACCATTCTCATGGTTGTCTCACTTCAAAAGCTGTAACATTCGTTCCCATTTCCCCAAAGAGTTACTCCACAGCCCCCAACCCCACCCGGTCCACATGTTTGATAAATGTTAAACAACACCTTTATGAGATGGCATTCCATTCTAGAATGACATTTAAAAGCTCTGAAGTTTAATTGCTGTGGATAACCATCGATCATTGCCGGGATGCCCCTGGGACAGTGGACTTTGAGGTATGCCATCCATCTCCTGGCGATATTGTGGCTGGCTGCCTTCCCCTCTTCATCACCGGTTGATGGGGCTGATGGAGATCGCTGCCACACTTTGAAAGTGCCTTCCATTCCCTCACCTGCTCTGCATAACTACTGAACGGAGCCGTGTTGTGACAGTCTGCCTGCTCTTCCCTGCTCAGATTAATGAATACAGCTTTAGCTGTTAATTCAAAGCTAGTCAAGCTTATATCCAACAATTAGAGACCAATTTTCATATTCAGCGCGAGTGTATGTGTGGAAGGGTGTGGGAGCAGAGTGCAATTTGGCGTGATTCTTTACATCTGGGGGGAGCGGAAGAAGGAAGAGTAGGGGATCCTGAAGACAGTACCGGCAACTCTCACTGGTCTGGCTACAACAAACCGTTTCAAGCCTCCACGTCTTCGCCAGCTACAATGATGCGACCCCGGGGGTTTGAGCTTCCTGCCCTGCAGCTAGACTGCAATCCATCAAAAATAACAAGCACACGGAAGGCCCCTGTGCACTCCTGCCTTCGAGGAGGGTCAGCAGCTAAGCCGGTCTTTGAAGGCGCTTTAGGATCAGAGCCCCACATCTCCCACTCCTCTTTTCCTCCCTCCACAATAAGAAATGAAATGCTTACTTGTACACAGAATTATGTAAGGGACCCCATCTGCCCCCTTCCAGGGTCATCCAGGGCAACGGAAATGGAATACTCAAATTCTCAACCCTGAAATGTCCTTCCCACTAGAGCAAGGGCTACAAATGCTCTGTCTTGCGCGGAAAAGCTATCTACAGACCCCAGGTGCCAAACACTGTCAAGATGCACTCCTGCCGGAATTTCTATTTACAGAAAGGAGAACACAGGAACTGCCAGAGCATTCCTGCCCCTGGTTACTGATGGTACAGGTGGTTCAGAGGAGCACATGCCCATCCACGGTAAGCTACACCTTTGCCCTGGGAACAGAACTCTCTCCTGAGTCACTTTGACTGATCTTATTTTTCAAGCCGGCGGGCCTGGGGCCGGAGCACAGTACCTAGCAGCAGGCGGCAGTAGGCAATGTTGATAAAGTCTAGTTACTTGCTTTATTGACTATCTTTTCGCTCTGCTGCAGTATTTAGCAGTCGTCTCTGGCATCAGACTAGCTCGGCTACGCAAGGAAGGATCAATAATGGAATTGTTGTCCCTTTCGAAGCAGCGCACCCATGAGGACCACATGGAGATGGTACAGGTGTACAGTTTACGCATCTCCACCCGCAGGTGAAAGGCAGCCAGTCAGAAGCAGCACATGCTATAACCCCTTCTCCAGGCCTCCGTGAGGCTCAAATGTTTGAATGAAGTCTCTGCTGCTTTTAAGGGGTGTCAATTATTTTGTCCAAAAACTAGTGATTAAAAAGACCTAACGTATAGTACTGATGCTGGCAATAAATGAGATAAATATAAAGCATTTAGCGTAGTGTCTAGTACATAGGTTGAACTTAATAAATGATACAGTGGAAAACATATCAATAATGGGTCCTGTCTCCCTGTGAGTTTATACCGAATTGGGAACACATACAGTAACAGAGCAAATAAATAAATGTTTATAGATTGAGTGAGGGCTCCCAATGATGGAAGAAACAGTGACTCTGACAGAGAATGATCAGGAACAAGGGCACTGCTTTGGATAGGGTGGTCAGGGGGAGCCACTCTGGGGAGGGGACACTCATGCTGCGATCAGACAAGAAGCCAGAAGAGCGGGACGCATGGCAGGCCAAGCACAGGGAACAGAAACCACAAGCACTAGGAGGCGGCAAAGAGAGGAGAGTGGCTGAAAGATGGACATCCAAGGGAGAGAACGGGGTGAAGGGAGGTGGGACAATTCTGATTGTGCTTCAAGTTCTTGCTCCTCCAAGTGTGGTCCTGGCATCACCTGGCGCTCGTTGGAAATGCAGAAACTCAGGCGCCGCCCCAGACTACCCATCCAGAATCCGCATTTTAGCAAGATCCCTGGACGATGCCTTTGCACACTGTGAGATTAAGAACACTGGCTTAGGAAGCCACTGAAAAGTTTAGGCAGCACAGTGGTGTGATGTGCTTTGTATTTTTAAAAGATTCACTCCTGATGCTATGGTGAAAATGGATTAGGGGAAAGAGAGCGTATTTTTACTGCTATTTATGATTACTTTCGAAGTCACCTGCCTAGCTTACTGTTCCTTCTCCTTCCGAGGTAGGGTCCTGCTGTAATCTGGCCATTTTCCACCTGAAGTCCAGCCCAGTGGCTACTGCCCTGCTCTAAGCTGATGCACTGCTCAGCGCCACTGTCCCCCTGCCTTGTATTTTCAAGTGTCAGCTGTTCTTGTGTTCCCCAGATCTCAGCTCTGCCCACCACACCAGGAAGCCCACCCTCTAACATCCTGATGAACCCCCTCGGAGGCTGGAGACAGGCCTGCCTTTGGTCCTGCACCCCACACCTTCAGCTGGCTCCCTGCAAGACTGGGCCTCTACCTCAGAGGTGGCTCCGGGCCACATCCACCTGTTCCCACTGCGTGCCCCCTTCCACATTCCAGGAGTTCAGAGGCCAAGTGAAAAGTGAGTATTCTCAGCCACTATAATTACATTCCAAAGAGGAGAAGGGACTTCATAAGTAAATGCTAACCATCTTCACAGTAAAAAAATAATAATAATAAAACGTTTTTAATCGATTGTTGGGGGGAGCTGTTAATGAGCTAACCACTTTTAATTCAATATTTGACAGTAATTGCAACAGAATTACCTTTAACAAGAACCTCTATGGGTTTTTAGCAGTCAGATGAGGTAACAGAACAGTTCTGTTAAGGAACTGAAATATAATCAAAGGAGCCTTCATGCCTGTTGCTGAATTTGAGTGACAAGACTACCAACAGTAAGCCCCAAAGATGGCTAATACCGGTTGTCTAGAAAAAGAAACACAAGATAGCCCTGTGCTCCGTGGAGAAGAGTCTAAATGCCCGGGCTGGTGGAGAAGGCAGGTTGTTGAGGATGGACGGAGATCTCGCTTGGCTAGAAGCTATCAAGGAGGCTGGGCGCCCAGGGCCAAGAACATGAAAGTTCACCGGTAACTCTGGCAGCAACACTGCGAGTACACTGAATCCCTCCGATTCCGTGGCAACGGTGAACATGATTTCCTGTCACCCTGGGGTGCTCTGGAGAGCAGGCACTGTCCATGCTGGTGCTAAGCACCCTTCTCTCAGAATGGCAGCGTAAAGCAGCCCTTCTATTAGCAGAGCTGAATCGGACCTGTGAAATGAGGGCAACATTAAAAGAGGGGTGTTTATCTGAGAGACAGAGGAGAGCCGGTGAGAACATCGTGAGGGTTTAATCAGGTCGCGTTGCATTTCATCCTCGGGAGATCTGAGTGAGGCCGCCGGGAACACTACAGAGGCATGGCTCCAAAATTGTTTTCATTACGCACTTTCTTGAAACCCTCTGAAGAAGTTCACCTTTCTCACCTCAAATGGCTATGTCATCACCTTTATTTCTGCTCTTACTCTGGCTCTAATGGATTTTCTGAGCTTCTAGCTTTGAAACCATCTAGAAAGACAGCCTCACCTGAGTACCACAGCTGTTACTCAGATCAAATGTCATCCATCCTCAGGGACAGCTTTAACCTCAGAATGATGTTCAAATTTGGGGGTTTAAAATCAAGCAAACAGATTCTATATATTTTCGATGGTCTCTAAAAGAAGCTTCAGGAAGACAACTCTTCTATTTTCTCTCAATTTGACAATATATCTGTTACAAAACAAATAAAGGAAGTCAAAATGACATTTTATACGGTATCTTTGGGGGGAAATAATGTTAGAAGAAAAAAAAATCACTAACCAAATATTCACATTGCTTTATAAGGGAAAAGAACCTTTGGATACAAAGTTCATATTTGACAGGTAATGTGACAATAAAAGGGGGAGAAACATGAATTAAAATGCAATGAAAAGTTCATACTCTCCGTGCACAGAAAAATAAGTGAATGTCCTTAAATTGATCAGCTCTCCAGCTGGGAGAAGGCTCCAGATGATTGATGGATGCGTGATGGTTTTTCTTTTACATAGATGTTGAACCATAGTGAGGAGATTAATTGGAGGTGCTTTTTAAAGAGAATTCATAAACGCATTTGTAATGCACTGTGCTTTGCATAGAGGAGAAACTTAAAAGTGCTTTTACAATATATCCAAAACCAAGGGAGAGGCTGATGGTGGAGAACTAGGGATCCTACGTATTTAGGGTGAAGAAAAAAAATGCTCTGAACATTGGAATTCATTGGGAAGCTAAACGTAAAGGTGATGGCAGAGGGCAAAGCCAAAGGTGGTGGCTAAACCCTGGGGGAAGAGCCGGTAATGCGTCGTCACAGCCACAAACCACTCAGCGAGTTCTCAAGTTCTCATCGATAAAACCCAGGAGACCCACTGGCTGTCATGCCGCAGAAAGACAGAGGCTGAAAAAGCGTTGAAGCAGAATCTGATTACGTGCATAAATGTAATTCCCTAAACTGACTACTCATGAAAATCATGTGAGAAGCTTCTGAGAGAAGAGATTCTAGGGTTCCCTTGACACTCATGGAATCAGAATCCCCAACTGGACCCCAGGGTATTTCCTAGAATTGAGAAACTCTGTTTCTTTTTTCAGCTGAATCAGCATGGTTTTAGACCCATGGTTGAGTACAAGGTATGGAGCGCCCATTTTAATGACGAAACATTTGGGAAGATCACTGTGTTTATAGTCGTAGGGTCTGCTACTATTGCTAAATGAGCAACTTAGCATGCATAGCTCTGAGGTCAGTGGCTGGGAATCACCGATAGGGAGCATGAGCGTTGTGGAGCAAGTACTATGTTCACCACTGTTTTCGCAGACCCTAACACCGTGCCCACTATATAATGGGTGATCGTGAAACATTCAACTAATTAGCGAATCAGAAGGCCTCCAAATTATTGTGTCTCTTTCAGGTACGAGTGAAGATTCAGGAATACTGTATCCAGTGGATTGCAAAGATCAGAGTGGAGAGCACATCATAGCGAAGTTTGAGAATCGCAGAAAAACTGGACCCAGGAATCTTGCCCGCCTTGACCTTTGAGACCTTTGTGATTATTCCTTTGTATCTTGTGCTTATCCCAGTGACAGGTTCACAAGAGGTGTACAATAAATGTACAATAAGTACCATTTGTTCAACAAATCAATGTATCCTTTCCTAGGGTCATTAGGAGAAGTCAGATTCATCAGTTATGAGGAAAACTCGGGGGGACCTCTTCCAATTATCTTCAAAATAAAAACACACTAAAGAGAAACTACGACTATATCTAAGCTATATGAATGTCATTAATTTACACGATTCTTAGATCAAGAGAAAGCTATTTTAAGTTCCTTAAACGGTTAATTTATCAATTTTTTATTAAATCAATAGAAATGAAGGTGTATGAAACCTCAAGGAGTTTCTCCATCATATCCACCATGATTCACCCATTTCTGTGGATTTGCCAGCCACAGCGACAGGTAGAATCGTATCTCAGGATTTCTGACAGCCTTCGCTACTTGTGGCCCCTCCCTGGCTACATGTCAGATGGGAGCGTAAGTGCTGGGGCCAACTTCTGCATTATCATCTTAGGAATGAAGCTGCCTATCTATGCCTCCCTCTATTTTCCCTTCCACTGGCTGCCATGTGGACCTGGCAGTGACCCAGACACGGACACCACCGTGAATGATGGTGGAGCCACGAGATGGAAGGAACCTAGGTCCTTGAATGACTGTCATGAGCAAACCCTGCCCCAGAAGCCTAAACTGCTGGCCTTCGGACTGTTATGTGAAAAAGCAATAACTTCCTTCCTTGAGTCCCTGTATTTGTGATTTCTTTCTTTCAGAAATTTAGCTAATGCCTAAATTTTATACTCCTTATTCTAAAGTTCTGGAATTTCATTTATATCCAACAGGCAAAACATCGAATGGTTTGTCTACTGTGGGTATACCAGTAGCAAGTTTTCCCTCAACAGGCATTGTATGGATTAAAGCAAGTACTCTACTTTGTTATTCGACACAGATGACAACCACCAACAGAAAATATTCTCAAGACAACTGTGCCAAGTAGTGAAAAACGGTGAGACCACAAAGCTAAAAATATTATGATACACAGCATTTTTTGACCTAGATATATCATCTGAAGGTGCATTTTGTTTGGCATACTTTAAACACATTCTCAGTGACAAGAAACAATATTTGTGAGTTTATTTCTGGGCATGTGCATAGAGTTAATTAGCAAACTCCCAACTCACTGTGCATGCAAATTTCAAAGTTCAAGAAGTGGCAATTTACTCACATAAACCTTATGCAGCTTTCATTGTTTTGTCAGATCTGCTTACTTAAATGCATAAATTAAGTACTATGTGTTGTACCCACTTAGAAATATGGCAGGATTCCTTGGGAGAAGTGAAAATTAAAATGTCAGGAAGAAAAAAGCTTTGCCATCTCACCCTCAAAGGTGCGCCATGGGAAGAACGTCAGTTTTGGGAGATGTGTTGGCTGCCAGGCCAAGTGTGGCAATAAAATCTGGCGCTTCTCCTAGGCCACCCCTCCTGACACATACAGTTACTCTTGGCACAGGGGAAGTCTATATGCTGGGCACTGAGGACACCCAAGCTTCAGGGAAACGGTCAAGCACAGAGCTCACCTCTTCTTTTCCCAGCGTTTCATTTAACATTTTAGGACCAAAAATGGATTCAAGATTCTCAGGTCAAGGTTACTTTGTTTTTACACATAGAACAGACTTAATTTTTTTTTGTCTGAATGGTCCACACGTTCCTGGTGGAAGGCTAAATTTTCTTTGCCCTGCCTCCTTTATGATAGAAACTATCCCCTATTTTAAAAGATTAGGATTACCCCCCACAGTACTTGGTGAAATTGCTTGGTACCATACTTATTCACTTAATATATGTCAATGCTTTGCTTAAGACTACTTTAAAACAGACTACTTATACCTGTATTAGTTGAGATTGCTCAACGGCTTCCACGATGTATTTTAAGTGACTCAGGTATCCTTGCAGGTGATGAACAGGCTTCTCCAACAACATCTGGCACTTCAAGATGGCGCAAACACGTGTGTCACGTGCACATGCACACACACACGCCTGCGCATACACACTTACCCTTGGCAAGACTGAATGGGTCAGCAGACATAACAAAGCACTTTGTTTTGGGTTGAAATTTTAACTCAGCATGGCAAAGCTGGTTACCTTTTACAAGCTGGTCAGAAGTTTCACCAGCCAGAAACTTGGCTCTGACCAAGTTTTTATTAATAAAAAGAAAATGGATAAATTGTTACTGAATAAGGTTTACTTTTGGTAGATATATTTTTTAAAAGATAGTGGGCCTTCTGGGCAGTGGGAAATAATTAAGTTCCTCGATGCTTAAAATTAAGATAAATCTATCATTTTCTCCAGAGATATTAATATTGTATCCCAAGATAACTTAAACAATTTCTTGGTAATATCATCAAACTATCAAATGGTATGATCAGGGAGAGTTCTGCTCGTCTTCCATCTCGACTTAATTTTTCCAATAGAGCAGATGTCAAAGGGAAAAGAAATCCCTCCTAATTTCTAAACATCTGCTACTCAGAGAAATAATGAAAATGGAACCTCTGTCCACTGTGTCCTGAACATTTTTCTTTGTCAAAAAAAAAAAAAAAGAGAGAGGGAGAGAGAGAGAGAAAGAAAACCCTCATTACTTCCCATTCAACTTTCCCTTATTTCTTAATTCTAAACACTCGAAGCACATTTTTGACTGACTAGTTCCCACCCTACCCATACTGCCACGGGCGGTTTAAAGGAACATAAAAGGGAGAGGATGTGGTACCATATTCCATTGTCACCGTGGCCCTCTGCACCGAGCCCAGCCATCTGAAAGAGATCCACATCTCTGCGTCTTACATCGAGTGTTTACTTTTTATCATTTCAAAGTGTTTCTCTCTGATAACACTCCTGTCAAATTTATGAATAAGTCTGGAAATTTTCAAGATAAGCTGAAATTGGTCTTATTTGTTGGCTTCTGACTCAAATTCCCTCTACCTCTTTGGGGAGGAAGCTACTGATTTTAGAACCCAACTGCTGTATGTTTCTTTGCCCCAGCTCGAGCTGTAAATCACACTTGGTTTCACAGATGTGATAAAGCCTGTGAGCTTATAATGTCCCTGCCAGAACGAGCCAAGAGTTACTTCCTGGGGAATGAAGCCAGTCGGCAGCCCTTCCAGCCACATAAATATGACCCTATTAGGTAGAAGTCAGTGGGCCTGTCTAAAGGTGGGGATTTGCCCAAACAGCTCCACAAAGTAGCATGATCAAGGTGATAAGAGAAATGTCCTAAAACGACAAGGGGAGAGAAAACAACAGAGAGTTCTGTGTTGATTTTTGTCGTCTGCCCTTCAACTCTGCTTGGATTCTGCAGCAAGTAAGATGTCCTACCAATACATGACCTGTTTCTATATAAAAACATGAGCTTATCCACTAATACAGCCCCTCTCTCACCCCTCAGATCCCACATCCCATCACAAGCTGCTGTTTCGAAAAGTGAGAGCACAAAGACTTGGACAGGTTCTGGCAGGGTGGGGAGAGGAGCAGGCGGTTATAAAAATTCAGATATCAGGTTTACACACTTCCTGTCTTTCCAACTTTAAAAGACACTTAGTGCCCTATGAGGGTGCGGGTGTAGACCAATGGTGATGGCAGAGAAGAATTATGTTGTCGCACTGAAATATATTTTACCCATGAATAAAAAGGAATATATAATAGAACTTACAATGGCTTATTATCACAAGAACCGCCTTGCTCAGCTGGCTCTTATTTGACTCTATCAAAGACCATCTGTAACATGGAAACACACTGTTTGAATATTCACTCAATATTTAATTCACACGCTATATGCTACACACACACACATACACATACACACATACTACATGCATTTGCTTTTAATATTATTGACACAAAGAACATGGCTGCCTGGTCTGGGGAGGACAGGGAGAGCGCAGACAAGCATTCAAAATCCAAAAGACAAAGGAAGTTTGGATTTTTTTTTTAATCCAACATAGATGTATTTTATTCTAGTTTATCCCCAAATAAGAGGGGGGAGGGTTTATAATTCACCACAGGCATGAGTCAGTGTTTGTAAGTCGTCAATAATAAAGTCTGAGAATAAAGGACTGTCTGCTTGAAGTACTAAGACCTCAATGTTAAACAAACTTGAATAAATGATGATGCTTTGTTTTTATTCTCTAACATTGTCTTGAACAAAGTAAAATTTTAAAACATAAATATCTAAAACTCTGACAGGAGCCCTAAAGATCGAATAGTGCAACACTATCATTTTATTGACAGGCAAATGGAGACCCACAGGGGTTGGGATTCCTAACATTGCACAAATAATTGCTGTGGGATGCAGAAATGATTAGTCATAGAAAGGGGTTGAGATCACACCTGGCATGACTTCCCACCTTGTGACACAGGAGCTGGGCTCAGACTCATGCCTGTGCTGTGCGGCTCTCTTTGTTCAGGGGCTCCAGGAAAAGTGAATATGTGATTAAGATCGATTTTTCATCGAGGCCCTGAAAAGGCTTTCCTGACAGGGAGAACTTGCTTTCACTTTTCTCTCTCCACATGGTCTTAACAAATTAATGGATGAGACAGAGATTAAAATATCTCAAATTAGACACTAAATTCTGTGAATTGTTTTCACTCTATAATTAGAATAAAAACCAAAATTGAGAACCTGCCAGTTCCAGAGCTTTTCAGGTCTTCACAAAAGGGGAACTCACTGTCTCTTCATCTTTTTATTAGGGACAAAACCCACTGAATGAGCATCGCCAGCTTCGGGGAGACAGTAATGGGCTGCATTTCACCACGTGCAGGCCTCCTACAAAGAGTTCAATTATCTAGCCACTGGAAGGAGACACTGCAAAACAAATTCAGCGGGCGCTGGTGGACTGAGGCCCCTCGTCTCATCCTCAGTAAGCCGACGGGTGCAACCGTGTCCCTTGACAGCCAGCATTGTACCAAGTTGCTCGACCCAGAAAAGTCCATGCTCTGAAGCTGTCATCGAAGGCACACCTGCTGTGGCAGCACCTCCTACGAGCCATCCCCTTCCTAGAAGGACCCCTTGAGGGGATAACAGAAACCTGTTGCAAATGGGAACGGCCATGTCGACGCAGAGAATAAACACAAGGGAGGATACGGTGCCCTCCTGTGTTCTTCCCACACCATGTGCCCAGTGAAAAGCAGGAAGTTGGGAACAAGATGCACACAGTAATGACGGCCATTCCGGGCGAGCTTTGGTGTATACTCCCACAGGAGCCATGCCAGCAGAAGGGTCCTGAGGAAGCTCCAGTGCAAACTCCGTTTTCCGGGGTGGACTAGCCAATCCCCAAACACCTCACTTTATCTCTATGCTGTACCTGCTTCAAAGAGTTATTCTTGGGGCTCCAGGGAAGAGTACGGTGACAGAGAACTTCTCTGGCTGCCTGCCACCAAATAAGTGGGAAAGGCAGAAAAACAATTCCTTCTTTTTTTTTTTTTTTTTTTTTTTTTTTTTTACAGATTTTACTTATTTATTTTAGAGACTGAGAGAGAGAGCACACGCAGGGGGAGCAGTAGAGAGAGAAGGACAAGCAGACTCCCCACTGAGTGTGGAGCCCAACATGGGGCTCCATCCCATGACCAGAGATCATGTCCGGAGCTGAAATCAAGAGTTGGACACTCAACTAACTGAGCCACCCAGGTGCCCCAACAAATTCCTTCTTTTCGTCAGCATACAACATCATTTAAAGCCCATCCCTAGTGACGCTGCCCTAACAGCTCATATCTGGAGACACCCGAGAGCATGCAATCAAATCCTGACAGGGTCAGCTGGAGCTACCACTCTCAGGCCTTGTGAATTTCTAAGCTCACGGTACCCTGGCAGATTACAGAAATATTTCTTTGGGGTAGTCATTATTCCTACATTTCTGTGGCATTTTACAGTTTGCAAACAGTTTTTACATTTGTCTCATTATATAATCTTCACAACATCACAAACTATCAAATTTTTTTAAAGCTTTAATTTTCCAAGTAATCTCTACAGTCAACTTGGGGCTCAAACTTAACAACCCCGAGATCAAGAGTCCTATGCTCTACTGACTGAGCCAGCCAGGTGCCCCAGAAACTGCCAGTTGTACAGAAGATACTGAGGTTCATAAAATTTAAGTGGCTTGCCACACCTCACACAACTGGGAAAAAAGAGACATAACTGAAGCCACATGCAATGGACTTCTGCCATGTTTGCTCATCGGCACTAGCGGGGTTCACTATTACGTGTTTGATAGAAGGCATGGCCCAGTTCCCATCTCTGTGCACCACAGTGAAGTCACTGGACATTATGTATGTACAAATGTACCATACTTAACAATGTCCGTTGCAAAGCTTATTAAGAAATTCCTTACCCTTGGGGCGCCTGGGTGGCTCAGTCGTTAAGCGTCTGCCTTTGGCTCAGGGCGTGATCCCGGTGTTCTGGGATCGAGCCCCACATCAGGCTCCTCTACTGGGAGCCTGCTTCTTCCTCTCCCACTCCCCCTGCTTGTGTTCCCTCTCTCGCTGGCTGTCTCTCTCTCTGTCGAATAAATGAATAAAAAATCTTAAAAAAAAAAAAAAAAAAAAAAGAAAAGAAATTCCTTACTCAGTCAGCTTTTCCCTCTGATTATTGCTGTATTCCTCCCTCACTATTTCTCTCTGGTCAAAGCCCTATCTCTCACAATTGTTTAAGTAAATGTCTACAGTCACAGATACCAAAGAGGCAGAAAGGGGTTGATCTTCTCCCAGTTCTCTGGGATTAGGGTGCAAGCCCATGACACAGACTTTGCTGATCACAGGTTCCTCCTTGGTCTCTAAAACTTGAGGGAGGAATGAAAGGCACAGGGAGCATCCTGTGGCACCCAGAGCAGGTGGAGAGCTCTGTGCCCAGCACAGCGGTGGTGAGGGTTAGGTGAGGAAACCTCCAAGCACGGAGATGAAACCACCCAGCTGCCTGGAGCCCCGGTTCTCCCGGCTACTCTTCATTGTGTGAGCTACCCAACAGCCCTTCAATAATCCCGTCTGCTAAGTTAGCCAGGGTCAGTTTCTGCTGTTTGCAATGAAGAACCCTGCGTGACACACCCAACTGTCCAATTTTAACATCAGTGGTTTTTCCAACACCCTCAGTCTCTTATAATAACTCATTCGATACTCGATAAGGCTCTAAATACCTAACATACCCTTTCCTAAAAATCAGAAAAACTAGTGTCTCATATTCAGGAGTCTAACCTGAAGTCTGTATACATTAATTTTTTGTCCTTCGGCATTACATAATATGGAGTTAATCTAAAAAGAGGCTAGAAGGACCAGTTATTGCCTTTTTTTGCTAAAACTGTCCAGGACCACTCCAACATATAGTAAGTGCCTCCCCCCTGGAACTCATAACACTTAATGTCGATAACATCATTTGGCAAGCAACCACCTACTGTCTTATAGCAATTCCTGCAGTAGTATCATATCTTAAACATATTCTTAAATTTGGCTCTTAAATGTTTCATATACTACTATCCTTTTTTTTTTTTTTACAATGAGAATTATGGCAAATTGGAAGAAGGCAGGGACTGGATACTAAATTCATAGCCTGTGCCTATAAAAGGTACCTACTCCTCTATAAATTTGATGCAAAAATGTTTCTTCTAATTTGAGACTAACCAATTATTCTATGTTTCCTTCTATACCTTGCAACCTCTTTTTATATGCTCTCATCTCTAGTGCAGTAACATACATAGTAGATGAAAATCAGTGGTCAATTGTCTCAGAAAAGATCTCTGACATCAATGACTGCCCAGTATTATTGAAGCAGCATTTGACATGAAGTAGCCAAAGAGAAGGACTCTAGAAAAAGGATGGCAACAATTATAGGTTGGATAGGGATCCTTATAATAGGATTATGTTAAATACCAACACACACACACACACACACACACACACACACACACACACAGTATTTATGCATCTGAAATACTCAAGGACTTCATATTTTGTATGAAGAGATCCTTTCCTCCTTGTCTCCCTGCCCCTGCTTAAAAGAACAGAACTCATACACAAAGAAGCTGCTGGTAATTGTCATTTTTGCCACAGACCCAATCTTCCCTAGTCATAATTATATCTAAAGACAAAGCAAAACAAAACAAAACAAGCCTCTGGTAAATGCAGACAGAAGGATATAGGGAGAACCGCTAGTGGGAAATTGGTGATGGTACATGCATATTTTAAAAACATTTCTTTCAACTGCCAGTCGCCTTGTCTAATCAGGTTACCTCTATTCTGAAGGAGCAAATATCAAAGTCAAGATGGAATATAAATGCAACATTATAATATACGGCATGTAGAATGAAGATATGGCAAAGGTTGACATTGATGATGATTAAACCGTTTGGGATTTGGTCTTAGAGACATGAGGATGGAATCCGTAATCACCAGCCCTCCTCTCCTCTTCATACAGTACCAGCTAATATACAGCGGCTTCATAATTACCTACTAAAAGATAGGTGGGGAGTTCATTAACCACGCTAATTACAAGAACAATTTACGCTAAATCATCAGCAGNNNNCAGGAATGTTAAAAAACACTCGTTGAAAACCACAACAGTGTAAAACCGACCTGAGCGGGTGCAGAACATCTGTTCTCTAGGGCAGGAGAAAAGAGAAAAATCACAAGAAAACAGAGAAGATGAGAGCAGAAAAGTATTTTCTTTGTCATTCCCAACTGAATGACAGGCGCAAGTCTATTGTGTGAAGAAAACGGTGTGTCTCAGAGATGACGGCCTCACAGATAAAGAGGATCACTGGCAGCGGCTAGCTCCTCAAGACCTCACCACTTGTCACCCAGAAGCCCAATTTGTTACTGCTCAGAGGGATTCTATCTCCTGCTTCCTCACCTCTGAGATGTGAATCAGACAGAGAAGGGCAAGATTCCGGAAGTATATGAGATGTGTTTTAAGTATCGTGTCCATTTGTATATAACTTTATCGGATGGTCTGGAACCAAAGAACAAAAGATGATGGCTGCGTGGTAGAGAAGTCTCATTGTGAAATTAACAAAAACAGCGCAAAAGGTATTTTAAAACGTTTTGTAAGTACATATAAGCATCAGAAACTACATTTTACTCAAGGGTTTCTTTGAATCTAAGAGTGTTAGGGCTATTACTTCATGATTAAGAAATAATGCCTTCTGATTAGGCAATGTCAACTAAAATTTAAAAAAATATATTTTTGCAAAAGCCATCCATATCTAAATGCATATAATTACCTTTTCCCCCCGCAGGAATAGAATTTTTAAAGGGGGACCTGATTCAGATAATGTTTTCGGATCTCTTTAAAATGGAAATGCTTCTTTGGAAATTTTCCACACATTTGGCATCAGAAGTCTCCTCTGTTCGAGCTGCACTAATTAGAGGCACACGGAGGTTGCAATGTAAGGGGAAGGGAGAGGCACATTAATGACCCAGGCTGTGATATCATTTGTGAGAACTTCTTCCCACTGATCTGACACTCATTGAAGTTCAGCTTTCAATCCTGTCTTTGAAGCCCAGATCAAGAAGTGTCCTGGACACATGTCTTTTGTGTTACACACGCATGGGTTTGTTTTTTTTTTTACTAAATTGCTATGGACTCCCTGCGAAAGGAGACACCCACCCCAACACTGGCGTTGGACACCACTCCAAACTAGTTTCTCATTTGACATGAAGTCTACAAGGACAACTTTTGCCGCTTTTTGGTAGCTTTGAACGAGGCCATATCCAAAGAGGAGAATACTGCCTTGGAAATGATAAACAGTGACTAGAAAATTCAGCTCTACCAAACACTCCTTTTTTTCCCCAATTCATGGTCTGCTGTGAAACCAACCAACAGGTGAGCCCAAGATGGGTAGGCTCTGCGAAGCCTCTGGTATGATTTCAACATAGCAGGTGGTTTCAGAATTTCTCTGAGGCATGAAGTGACCATTCTTGCTTTCACTGCAGAAAAAAGGAGCCGGAAAAACAAAATTGTTAGTCACTGGCAATGCCCGGCCTTCCTGGCTGGCACCCCTGACCTCCATTTCTCCATCCACCTGATGCTGAGACCTTTCTCACAGCCTTCTCTGCCTGGCTCTGCTCATTTCAGCAAATGATTTTTGATGGAGAACAACATTCCCAAACCCTACAGAGGGAAGCTTCTTAAAAATACCACAGCCTGAGCATCAGCCTTTTTTTAAAGATGTCTCCAGGGGAGTCTAATATCCAAAGAAAATTTAAGAACCGCTGGAAACTTGCTATTCCAAGTATAGCCCCAGACCAAAACACTATCATGAGAGCTTGCTGCCAATGCAGAATCAGACACCGCCCAGACCTCCTGAACCTGAATCTCCATTTTCACAAGAAGTACTGCTCTGGAGCCGAGGACCTTCTGAAATTTACTTACATGCAAGACTTCAAAGAAACCTGGGATCAGAATTATGATGTGTTTGTGTTCTCGCCTTTTTTTCTGGGCAGTGTCCAAGAGTTTTCATGATACCTTCAAAGGCTTCGTGACCCAAATAAGGTGAAAAAACAGGGCTAGAAGCTAAACCAGGGCTCATCAACTGAAATACTCATAGGAGGCAGCCAAATGAAGCAAATGGGAGAAGTGGGTGGGGAACGTTCAAATAAATATGCAGAATATTCTGCCCTTCCTCCTTTAAAAACAAAACAAAACACATTGCCTTCTTGCTCCCTCTTTAATTTTGCCACTTTTGGTACAGACGTGAGTTCAAAACAATGACTCTACTGTAAGGGAAAAAACACACAGGTGCACTGGTGCGTGACAATGGGCACAGCCGCAGACGGCAGACAGAGAGGAGGATGTGCAGACGGCGAGAGCACACACCTGGCAGGAAGGAGGAGGAGGCCAGGCAACGGCTCCGGCCCACTGCCAGCATGGAGACCTTCTGAGTTTTAGGGACAGTCCAGAACACCAGATTTTTATATACAATGAAATCTCCAAATGCTGCAGCAATATTTGTTGAGACTGAGTAGGCAGAACAAAACTCACACGCATATCTGGATGGTTCACATCCACTGGTACAGACCTCTCTTGCATTGCTCACTTCCAAGGAAACATCTTTCTAGAGCACATTCCACCTAGAATCAAAATTCTCTAAAAAAGATCATGTGACCCCACCGTCTCATGTCAAGAATGAGAAGCCAGATGGCTGAAGCGTCTTGACGAAGGTCATAGTGAATTCATTTTGGTTCATTTCAGTGCAGCCGTGAGATTTCGGTCAGAAAAGCCCCAAATAATTAAGTTTTTCAAGAAAGAAGAGATTCAGTAAAAGGAAATGAGGCCTGAAAACAGTGAAGGTCTGGAGAAACCGCTTCTAGTCCTCAGGCCTATTGACAGCATTCAGGAAAATGGGAAACCACTAGCAAGAGTAAGAGCAGCCTCCTGCGAAAAGGTAAGTGATTCCTAGGAAAATGCCCAGAGGAATGTTCTAGATCCCACCCCCAGCCCTCTGCTACCTGAGGAACAATAGAATGTTTTCTGCCTCTCTTCCACTTTTAAAAATCTTTCACTAGTGCCTCATACTGGCAAGATCTAACCTAGAGCCCTACTGGAAAGAGATTCTGAAAAACGTAGCTCACAGGCTTTCCACACCTACAAAAAGAGCAGAGCACGGAGGAGGAGCAGAGATGGTGCCGAGCCACTGACATGTGACAATGTGGTATCTAAGCATGCTAAGCATTGCCACCTTAACTTCTACCTTTTTACTAATCGCACCTAAATGACAGCCTGTATTTCATGTCAAGGGAATAAATAAAAACATATATGTATAATTAATGTCAAGGAGATACAAGCAAGCAAGCAGGTGCTTGGACCCATGAGAGATACAACTGACGCTCAAGACGGTCAAAACACGGAGGCAGAATTTGTATTTCTTAATGAGTTATCCTTTTCTTTATAACTTGTATCGCTTACGTAAGTAGACCGCCTTCTCCCTTTTGCACTCCTAAAATTTCACATTTCACTAAAGTGAAACAATAGTTTAGACAGACAGGTAGAGAGATTTAAACTTTTTTTTTTTTTTTGAGATAGAGAGAGAGTCAGAGAGAGGGAGAGGCAGACTCCCCACTGAGCAAGGAGCCCAATGTGGGACTTGATCCCAGGACCCTGAGACCATGACCTGAGCCGAAAGCAGACGCTTCACCGACTGAGCCACCCAGGTGCCCCGAGAAAGATTTAGATGGAAATATTACTACCTCACCTAAAAGATGTCCAACCTGATTACAGTGAAAGGCACCAAAAATAATCAGAAGAGCGGACAGGTGAAGATCGACAGTCCTTTAAGGTCGACACACTGAGGAGACATCTGAACTCTGAGTGGGTTCTCTTCCCAATTCTGACACTGATTCACTCTGTATACTGAGCTTCAGTTCCCCTCGGGTAAAATGGGGAGCTGCCACAGCTTGGATATGGAATTATTATAAAGGATGCCTGTTAATGGAAAGATAATAGGAACGCAGACATTTCTAAGAGTCCCAGGGGGCATAAACAACAGAAATCAATGCTGTCAAGAGAGGTACATTTTGTCTTGTGCCAGTAAGAGCTTTGCTGAGTTGTACACGTTTGGGGGAAGGCAACACGGTGACTGCTTCAGGTGGACAATGGGGCACACAAATGACTTCGGGGTTTTCTGGTAGATTTGGCCTTTTTCTACTAAATAAGCAGACAGAAAGTGATAAAGGGTATTCTGACCTAATGGCAACAGGCACAGTGTAGCTGGGCCGTTGAATATTAATAGCTGACACTTTCTGGGGCTTACCACGTGCCACGCGTTGTCCTCTCGTGTGTTAGTACAGTGAAGCCTCACAGCATCTTCATGAAGAGGAGTCCATGATGACCCCCGTTCACAGGGGAAGGAACCGAGGCGCCAAGAGGCCAGGTAAACTGACTGCCCTAGTCACACGGCAGCACGATGCCCGAGCCAGGTTCAAACCAAGTCTGCCCCAGGATCTTAATCACTCAGCTGTTTCATCACTGAATATGGTTTTTAGTAGAGTTGTACCAGTTTGGCCATTAGTGGCATTTCCCCCAAAATTTTGGCAGCTGTCAGTCTTAATTCTTAATATTATTGTGGACTTCACCTGTTCAATGTCTGTATTGCTATTTTAATTTTTGAGAAAGTACTAGCCAGAAACCATTTTGAACGACACACACTTCATGCTTTATATTCCTGGCCAAACCTCTGGTCTCCCCACTTTCATTTGGGGATTTTGAACCACCCATCTAGCCATGAGTATCTTACAAAGAGTAACAGCTACATACTCAGACACGGAATGAAAATATATATCCTAGGGATTTTACCAGGCCCCCACAATCCAGATGCAAATGTCCCTTTGTTTGCAGCAACAAATAATTGGTTGTCATACAAATCCCAACAGAAGAGCACAATGAACAATCTGGGAGCCTAGGTTCCTTTGTCAGTACGGAAGACAAAAGCAAGCACAGAAAAAAATTAAAAATGTGCATGGGATTAGAAAGGCCACTGGAAATGCTAGGAACATCAATCCCAAGTACTGAAACCAACTTAACTATAAGCATTTTCAACGTGGGAAGATAAGCACTCTGGACTTTTTTAATGTCTCTAAGCTAGGCATCCTGATTTTCAGACTTCTGTACAAACATGAAAACACTTTAAACCAAAGTTCTTCATCAGAGATATTTGCCTAACTCCTTGCTCATTCAAAATTAATTTTTAAAATAACGAGAAAATAGATGTTAACATAAGTATACTTTGAATACATTTAGCATGCATTTATTTATTTTTAAAGATTTTATTTATTCATTTGAGAAACAGAGAGAGCATGTGTGTGCATGAGTTCACGAGGAGGGGGAGGGGCAGAGGGAGAGGGAGACGCAGACTCCCTGCTGAGCAGGGAGACAGACCTGTGGCTGGATCCCAGGACCCTGAGATCATAACCTAAGCCAAAAGCAGACAGACACTTAACCAACTGAGGCACGCAGGCACCCCTAGCATGCATTTTAAAGGAAATACATTCATTCACACATATAAGAAAATTCTGAGGATGTCGAGCTCCTTCGAAGGCTGCTGCTTTCAGCCACCTCCTTCAAGCACTGCACATGTTTCTGAAAGCTGTGACTGAGGTTTTCCAAGGACCTCTGGTCACTCGCAGAGAACTGCTCCTTTGGGCTACAAAAGGCGAATGCTTTAAGTCAGGGGTAAATCACAAGGTAACAGGTGGAATGTCTCCCCATATACCATCTATATTCCAGAAAACTCTTTACAGGGTCATGATCCCTTTCACCATCAGCACCAAATTCACATTCACAGGAAGAAAGATATTTGTGTTTAGAAGACACTCCACCCCAAACTAAGCAAGTGAAAGTCACTTCAATCTTTTCACTTGCTTTTAAATCCTTCTGCAGAAAATCATTAGGAAAAGCTAAGCGATAGCATACATAAAACCACCATTTTCAACTGAAAGAGCCCTACTTTTAAGGACATTTTTCTCTCCAAGCTTCCAAAAATCGGTAATCCAAAGAATAGAGAAATTGGTCCTGAGTAAAAAAAGATTGGATTTAAATTGTGAGGTTCAAAATTTACTAAGCCCTGTGGATACCAGTTTTGATAATACTGAGAGTAAACAGAAAAGCAGTTATATAAAGATTATTTTGGTAATACTCCTGCCAAAGAATTCACTATTTCCATTTCCGCAGGTTGAAGAAAAAGATTACTTTTATTTAGCAAAAGAACATGTAATAAGACACCTCAAACTTGGATAAATGAACGAGTAACAAAATAACCATAATACCATAATTATAAGAGTTTTTCTAATGATACAGTTCTAAGGGAAACATACTTCAAGGAAAAAAATAATAGATAATTATTAACGAATCTCAAAAGAAACACAGAATAATTTTAAAAAAATAGAGTTGCCCAGTATTCTGATTTTGAATGATCTTCTGGAAACATCTTAAGAGTTCGATACATATTTTCAACCCTACACACCAGTGTAATCCAGATGACCCTTTTTGTAAGGAGAAAAAGAAAAGAAAAGAAAAAAGAAAAAAAGGGGGGGTATTTTATTTCCCTTAAGAGAGATTTTATTTCCCTCAAATTACTTAGGGAAATGAAAAGCAAAGCAAACAAAACTCAACTCTGTTTGAAGGCCTGGCCCATCCCCTAGCTCTAACACTGCATCTATATACAGCACAGAGAAAAGGAGAAGTTTGTTAGCTACCTAATTTATTTAACAGCCAACCAAATATTTCAATTACAAAATTAAAAAGTCCTCAAAATTTATTTGAAGCAGAAGCATTCAGATTAGCTATTGAGAACTATCAAATAACAAAATGACTAAACCTCATCATCACATTCCATTTGCAGAATGTGCTCGAGGAGAGGAAACTAATTGAAAAAAATTTTTGAGAAACTCAATTTGACACACAACAAATTTAAAACTCTACTTCTGCACGTGCCCAAGCATGGAGATGTAAGCATTCTATTCCGCAGGAGAAACCAGAGGCAACTCGATACCCAAGAACTGAATCCTCAATCAGTTCACTCTCTAGGGGGATGCCAACCATCTAATGTTTCACATAACCAATTTGGGGGAGGGGGAGGAGGGATGGGATTTTTTGGCCTCATTTTTCTGGATAAATGCCTCAAGTCTCCACTCTGGTTTGCCTTTGTAGTGCCCAATATTGGGAGGGTGGGGAAACAGCCTGATAATAAAACTGTATGAAATTATACTGCTGAAACATATTATTTTTGAAGATGGCGGAATTTGCTGGCAGTGGGATTTATTCTTCTGGAGAGTGAGAAAATGTTTACTTTCCTTTATTTTTATGCTTCAACTCTATTTGAAGAAATAGAAAAATAGTGTATTGATCAGTTGTTAATGAATATTCATCATAGGCTGAACATACCAAGCAGAATGATTAAAATCCTACTCTCTTATTTGGCTCAGATTCCTTTGTTTAGACCTACTGCTTTGATTAAATCTACTGGTTTTCTTACTGAAAGCAGTGTTGTTTTCTGAGACAAATTTCCTGGATTCTTTTGGGGGAGATTTACATATTTACATATTGGTCTTTTCTTTTCCTCACAATGTAATGTCTTACATGTATTACCAAGGCATCCATTTATTTCCAAACTGTAGCCACTCCTTGAAATGCAATCCCAAGCCCAGTTGCCTCATGACATTATTTGAATGATTTGTATTGCTCCCAAGCAATGTAAAATTAATCCCATAAACAAGTTTTCACAAATAATGAAGGGAAAGACTTCATCTCCATTGCCTTGGCCTCAAAGTTGACACCTGGGAAAACACGACTTAGCTCCCCGGGCAAGCTCAAGAACATTTCCCTACATCCTATTGCTTGGGAACACCTTTTTTCCCACCCCTGGTTTCCAAGGAGAGGATTTTTCCTAAGCTGTGTGCCCTTTTAACTCTCTGCACCAGCTGAGGAGATGGGGAGGGGGAGACTGTTAGGCCTGGAAAAACTAATGTCTTGCTGAGCGTGTTTCTCCCAAAGTTCTTCCTTCTGGGAGCTCCAAACTTCCCCAGGCAGACTTTCCACCTCTTCTCCTGAGGCTCTGTCCCATGGGAAGGAGGAGCGCTGCCTTGGGCCACAGTGCTGTCACAGGTAACTGCGTCTGCCTAATCTCATTCACTGATTCATTTGGCTCACGGACCCAGAGCCACATCCTCCAGCCTCTACCAGTAATAAAATTATCTTGTAGCTCCTACTTGCCATTCTTAGACACACATCTCTGGTTGTTCAGGCGAAGAAGGGGATTCTACTTCAAAGAACTCCCCCAATATCACCCGCAGCCTGTAACTGCTTCTCTGTCCGGGACCTACAACGCTTGTCCATCTCTCAATTCGGGGACTCCCTGTCTTCTGCTTCATACCACAAACACCATCTCACAGTGGTTTATGAACCCAGGCTCTGATGTCAGCCTGCTGCCCTCACTTGTTCCTACACAAATTTAGGCGCGTTTCAGTTTCTCTAAGTCTGTTGCCTTCTCTGAAAGCGAGTAATACAATCTCTTACTCAGTGTTATTATGAAGGTTAAGTAAATCTATGTAAAACACTTAGCATCAGGACCAATACATAAAAGCATTAAATATTTATTATCATCACTCTTATGGTCTGAACTGGGCCCCTGCCAAATTCATATGTGGAAGCCTTAACCCCCAATAAGACTACGTGTGGAGGTAGATCCTTCAGAGAGGTAGTTGAGGTTAAATGAGATCACCGGGGGGGGGAGGGGGGCTATAATCGATTAGAACTGGTTTCCTCATAAGAAGAGTAGGAGACACTAGTGAGGTACCCACAGAAAGAAACAGTGATGTGAGGACACAGTGGGAAAGTGACCAAGCCAAGAAGGGGGGCCCTAGGACAAACCAAACCCGCCACCACTTTCATCCTGGACGTCCAGCCTCCAGAACTGGGAGAAATTAAGTATCTGTCATTTAAGCCAACCGGGCTGTGGTGTTTTGTTACAGTGCCCCGAGCAGACTAAGATAATCCCTATTGCCACTGATAGGATTCCACCTCCGATTCACTATCAAAACAACTAGACAAAATACAGGTAGATGAATTTTTTCATTTAAATCAAATCATCCGTTATAACTTTAACAAGGTCAGGTATCTAAAGTTTTGTGAAGATGATCAGTGTTACCAAAGGAATACGACATAGTAATTTCGGGGTCAGTATAATTCTATGAGACTTACTTCTACCATTTCTCCCATGTCAAGAGCCACGCAAGCCTGACTGATGAAGATCCTCCAGTGCAGAGATGGTTAGTTGCAATGTCCCAGTCTCCCTTCCAGTCACAGTAACGGGACCATGATTTTTAGTTAGACATATGGCCACGTGCAGTCAAGGTTGTACTTCTCAGAATGTTTCATATCAGGATGTGGCCATATAACTAAGTAACTAAGTTCTGGGTTATGAGGGATAGACAAAAAATAGTCATTGTATTTCCAAAATATATTCTTAAGAGGGGAAGACAGGCCTTCTTTGTCCCATCCTAAATTCTACTACCTGAATATGAAGGCTAGATTTAGCTGTCATTTTGGATTTTGAAGACAAACCACCTAGAGATAGCAAGACAGTGGCTGAGAAAAAATTGGGGCATCTGAGGATTGTGAAGACTCCAAAATAAGTCTACTGCTGCATTTCTTTGATGTGAAAGGAGAAGCCCTCTACTCTTCCAAAGCGCTGTTATAGTTGAGTTTACTGTTGGTAGCAGACACTTCCGGCGCCCCTCCCCATTTTCCCATCTCATATGAGTTTTCCTACAGTTTTGGTATTTTCCCACCCAAAAACCTGTGTCTCTCAGCTTCTCTGATTGAGGCCTTTCTGTGGTCCCATGGAAACTTGCTCAGCAGACCACAGGCACAACTCAGTACAAGGGGGTGGTTGGCACTCTTTCAGGTTATCCTCCACTAATGAGGAATAGTCCCATCCTTCCAGAAGACAAGTCTGAGACTGTTCGTTCCTCATGGTTTCTCAGACTTCTTCAGTGGACTTGAACCCCAGGTGTGCTTCCCAGAATCACCAAAATCCTTGTCTCCGGGTCTACTCTTGGAGGAACCTAGAATGTACTATGAAGTCACACCACAGACAATGTAGCCTAACCAAAATCAGCTGATTACAGCTCGGCCAAGAACAGCTCAGACGATGCTGTACAACGGCCAGACCCAACTTGGCTGAAGGCAAGAATCCCAGCAAAGGAACAATTAGAAAAGGGTGCAAAAAAATTTGCAAATGGATACAAATGTTTAGTTATCAGAGGCTCAATTTAAGAACCAAAGGGAATAGACGTGTATCAGAAACTAACCATCCTTGATTAAGTCTGAATTTGTCCCTCGCCAGTTCTTGACAATATATAACCAAGGCATATCAGAGCAAAGTCTGAATGAGCCTGTCTCTTCTGAAGAAACCATCACATCTCCTCAGATGGGTCCAATTTATTCTCACCCAGACAACATGGGCAAGAACAACATCTTTATTTATATACCAAGCAGAAATGGGACTCCGACTCTTGGTATGGACTAAAAGGATATTCTACACAATAGCAATAATCAGAAAGAAACCGAAGACAATTGTCCAGATCTTTCAAATAAATGAAACTTTAGTTCAACAACTTTATGGTGAAACACTGTAACACATTCTGATAATCAAACTCTCTTTCTCAATAATCAATCTTCCTTAGCATTAAGACTCTCTTTTTTTAGATCCTGGCTGATACTTCTGATGCAGGCAAAAGCTTTCCAAAGAAAAATGCTGTTATGAATCCAGTGATTCATTGGAACATCATTCTAAAAATTAGTTCTTTCAAAATTGGGTCTTTCAAGGAAATGTATGTTTTCAAAATAATTGTCCTTGGATCACTAAATCTGGGTATGTAACATCCTCCCTGCCACAGGGCTGAAAGATTTTAATGTTGTGGAAGGAACTGGTGACAGTGGTAAAGTTAATAGGGCCCTACTTAAGAAATAACTGGACATTTCTCTTATTTTATGAGGCAATAATTTTACTCCCTAGTGAATAAAGAGTAGAAAAAATTGGATCACTGCCAAAGATATAACCTACACTATATCAAGTCATGCCATTCCATTTCTCTTATCTGCCTCCTGGAGGTCATATGGCTGCTTACAGGGGAAGCTTTTCTGATAACTTTTTCTGAAAAATCCCATTAAACAAATACCAGCCTAACAAAGCAAAGATGTAGTGCTCAGCCTTCCACAGATGACTTTCCAGCTTCCCAAATTCATTGCCCTCATTACTACCAAACTGTATCATTGCCTCTTATGTAAACTATCCAAGAAATATTTAAGTCTTTTTTATACCATTGTTTGTAAACACCAATACAGGAAAGCGTAGGAGCGTCAGGGGATTCTTGGCCTAAAAACAGAAAAGCCTCCATTGAAAAGAAGGGGATTACTGTGCATTTGTTCTCTAATGCTCAAATAAATGAGCATTAAAAAGAAAGTATTTTAAAAGCAATGAATCAAGTGTATTAGCAAATGCATTTCCCACCCAAATGTAAATTCTCAGAGAATCCTTCTTGAAAATCAGCTATTGGATTTCTTTCTGCTTATCTGGCTCCAAACCGTTAATCTGCCCACATAAATATATATATATATATATATATTTTTTTTTTTTCACGATACCAAAACAGGCCTTACAAAAGTACACAATAAAGTGGCAGGATCTAATAAAGCCAGTGGCCAAGTCAGTCCCCGAGCACAGTCATTTGCATTCTCCATTAACAAACTGCACCTAGGAAACCTCCCTCAGTCACTTCCAAGTTTTCTGATTTCATCTGCTGATGGTCACCTTAGAAAGACTGACACCAAGTTTCTGAAATAGCAGAAAAGTCCATCACTGAAGAAAGTTTACCAAAAAAAGAAAAGAAATGAAAGAAAAAGAAAGTTTACCTTAGAGGTAGGTAGCCCTTTATACTCGAATGGAAAAATCAACTCATTTGAACCAGGCTCTATTTGGGATTAAAATCACTGCTAAAATTTTTCCATATGCATTAATAATGCCCACAAGGATATTCTACAGGCAATTGTGAGTTTCTAATTACAGTGCTGTGCTTTGAATTTACTGATTGACATAAATTTAAAATTGTATCACAGTTTTAACTCATTTGCCCTATTAAATGGGTTTGTGGGTTGATATTATCCTCCTACACGTCTAAATACTTAGTGCAGCCGAAAGGTTAAGTAACTTCGCCAGCAACACATGATGAACTCTTTTGCTTCATTCAAGCCTATTCTCCTTTTGCACCTGGAGAATGAACTCCATTCTCTTCTGTGTAGCAATCGTGTCTCCCATGCCCCTCCTCAACCTGGACTCACAGAGGACCCTGGTCCACATATGTCTATACTGCTACACTGAAGAAGGATCTGGACATTTCTTGAGAACTCACAGATGCTTCTAGAGAATCCAGAATGCCTTACCTCCCTCAGTCCGTGACACCCGCCATTTTGTAGCAGGGAAGTCCCCTAACATTATGCTTTAAGGCAGCCCATCTTTTTTCTGCTCTCCCTCTGACTCACTATTTCCATTACTATTGGAAAGTCAGAAACACAGAACTAGGCCATACCAGGAAAGCAATGGCCTACTCCTTGGGGTGCTCTTACCTCTCCTCTGCTGTCCTTACTTTCCCAACCCATACAAACTTCTTCTTCTTTCTCTTACACTTCTTTCTCTTACCCTATCATGTTCCCAAAGCTTCTTGCTATCTATATTTAGTAAATGGATCCAGTGACTTCATGAAATTGAGATGGGTAGGAAAAGACCCCTTGGTCTCCTGACAGAGCCCCATTCCCTTTTATGCGAGGGTTAGGAAGAGGGTAAAAGGAGGTGTAATGGCTAATTTTATGTGTCAGCTTGTGGACTGCGGTGCTCAACTGCTCAAACACTAGTCTAGATGTTACTGCGAAGATACTTTGTAGATGTGATTAACATCTATAATCAGTTAACTGTAGGTGAGATTACCTTGAATAATACGGATGAGCCCCATCGGATCAGCTGAATGCCTTACACACAAAAACTGAGGCCTCCTGGTGAAGAAGAAACTCTGTCTCAAGACTCTAACATAGAAATCCTGCCTGACTTTCCAACCTAAGTCTCCAAAATCTGTAGATAGAGATTTGGGACTCAAGACTACAGTATCAACTCCTATCTGGGCTTCTTCTACTGACCTGCCCTTCAAACTTACCAGCCCCATGATCATCTGAGCCAATTCCCAGTTCCTTAAAATAAGTCTCTCTATATCTGTGCATCTGTTGTGTATCCTCCTGGTTCTTTTTCTAGAGAATTCTGATTGATACAGAAGACAACAAACATCTTTGGAGCATCTGTTATGTGTCAGGAACCATGATATCAAGTTACATGTATTACCTCACTGTGGGGGTAAAACCTTCTATAAGCAACCATTAAAAGACCCTGATATATATATATATATATATATACACACACACGCGCACACACACACACACACACATATACTCACAATGAATTATCCCAAACATCCCTAAATCATCACCCCGGCTTCGTCGCTAATGCTGTGTGATGTGGTGACTCACCCCGTACGTACCATCTCTGCCCTAAGGAAAGAGTCCAAACACAGCAGCAGGGAAATGGATGAACACGAGCCCACAAGAATTTGAGGCCTACTATACGAATGAAAAAGAAATCTCCCTGACAGTCCTCTATAAAACACAATATTCAAGAACAAAACATAAAAAGTAAACACTGGGTACTGCTAAATATTTAAAAAGATAAAAAACTGCTACACGGATTCCATTTTAAGATATGTTATTTTACACTTTCTAAAGGGGAAAAAATATGAGGAATGTAAAACGCCATATAAAAAGGGGAGGCACTTTGCAATTTATGTATTCTCTGAGGTCAACTGCCATCATTTCCCAAAACAGAAAGACTCTCAGTGCCTAGTTAGAGGGAAAACCAAGGAGGTGGAGTGGTTTGCATGCCATTATGCATGTGCCTGAAGCATAAACCACATTTTACTTTATTCCAGGGAGAAAAGGGCCTGGCTAACAGATGCAGATAAAAGACTTTAAAACCAACAGCATAGCTGGGATACGTTTCGGCAAATTTTTCCCAGTAAAATAGAGAGATATTTTACCTATTTGACCCCAGGCAGTGACTCCTTCCTAGCTTCTAAGTACAAGCCAGCACCCAGCAGCAGACACAATAATACCAACAACCATAGCGAAACAAGGACAATGTCAGTATTAATAATACTACTTACTGTTCACCGGGGCATTGTTTTGTGGACTCGATCTCATTGTTTTTAAAAATCTCTACAAATTAATAAAATATAAACTCCAAAATAAGGAGAGGTGCATAAAGAAAGGCATTAATTGCATTTAAAAAAATTCAAATGCCAATAAAATTAGAAGAAAAAAAAAGTTTGACCTTGCTAATAAATAATGTGAATTAAGACAAGACTCCATGTCCATTGTATTTGCTTGTTAATGAAAATACCAGTGTGGGTTAGGGTGCTGGACACAGGCACCTTCACCCACTGCTGAGTGCTGGAAACTGGTAAGGCCTCTTTGGGGAACAATTTGGCAAGTGGGATTAAAGACTTCTGGACACACGTACCCTTTGATCCAGAAATCCCTTTTCTTGAAACTCATCTTCAAGAGTGATAAGCATGTGTACAAAGATTTACGTGTAAGGGTCTTTATCGCAGTATTTATAGAAGTGAAAACATGAATATAAATTAAATACATCAAATAGGTATTTAGTTTAATGCGGCATATCCATAAGCCAAAACAATGTGCTTTAGCAAAATATTTAGCAATGCTGAAAAACACTAAAACATTTTCAAGTGATAAAACAAATGTTTAAGAACATGTTATCCTTACGAGTGTGGCTTGGCAAAGCACACTTCACTTTCCCTGGGCCTCAGTTTCATCACCTTTGAATTCAGGAAGTCGGACTGAATGATGGCCAGGATCCCTTTTCATTCCAAGATTCAAAATGTTCTGCTTTCAACCTGGAAAGGTTTTTCCTGCACTTAAGAGATAGCCAATAGTTTTTGGCATTTACATTCTAGACCAGACCTAGGCTTACTCCATCAACAGATGCCACTAATTCTAATTGTGCAAATTTAACGCCAGGTGAGACCCAGTTTGAACAGGTGGGAATAGGCAGCACCGTCCTTCAAGCTACACCATGAACACAATTTAAGTTTCTCTTTTTAAAAAATGGTTACTCAGCTACCAAAAAGAACAATTTCTCAACATTTGCTGCAACATGGACGGCACTGGAGGAGATAATGCTAAGTGAAATAAGTCAAGCAGAGAAAGACAATTATCATATGATTTCTCTCATCTATGGAAAGTGAACTAAGAAGATCAGTAGGGGAAGCAAGGGATAAAGAAAGGGGGGGTGAGCCAAAAGGGGAATGAAGCATGAGAGACTATGGACTCTGAGAAACAAACTGAGGGCTTCAGAGGGGAGGGGGGTGGGGGAATGGGATAGGCTGGTGATGGGTAGTAAGGAGGGCACGTATTGCATGGTGCACTGGGTGTTATACACAACTAATGAATCCTCGAACTTTACATCAGAATCCAGGGATGTACTGTATGGTGACTAACATAATATAATAAAAAAAATTTTTTTAAATGGTACCATTTCACAAATGGTGCTCACCTTCCCTTTTAAGCCTCGTTATTCGTCAATTACACCACCATGCAAATAAAGTCGGGGCTCCCCAGAAACACTGAACCAGCAGGAGATGGATGGACATATAGGTAGACAGATGACAAATAAATAGATGGATACGTGGGCAGATAAATAGAAATTGCCTAAGGTGTTTTACCGGCAAGCAAGTTCAAACCTGTAGGGCAAACCAGCAGGCTGAAAATTCCTGGACGGGAGCCGATGTTGCGATCTTAAAGCAGAATTTCTTCTTCCAGGAAACCTGACTTCATTGCTCTTAAGGATTTTCAACTGATAGGCACACCCGTAGTATCTGGGGTAATCTCAATTACTTAAAAGTCAACCGACTGCAGATGCGAATAACGAGGTCTACAAAATACCTAACATTAACAATTACATTCGTGTTCGATTAAATAAGGGGGTACTATAGCCTACCTATGTTAACATATAAAACTATTAGAGAAATTATATGAGTGTTTTCCTCTGACATCTGGCTATAATCAATCCCTCTAAAAAAGTAAAATTTTGCTTAGACTTGTAAGTAAAGAAGGATCGGAAAGAAGCAGAAAGAGGAGCCATTTTGCAAAAGTACAGAACCGCTTCCGACCTTAGCACAGATACGGACCCAGACCCTCACACTCTCTCACCCAAAATCCCTCTCCATATCTCACCTCTCCTGTCTCCGTGCAAGCTGTACTTTCGAGCATTTTCCCTGCAAGCGGTGACTGATTAGCAAAATTACTGCGTAAAGAGGCAGAGGAGGCAGACCAGCATGGTGATCTGAGCACGTAAACCTGTATAAAGGAAGCCTTTTTCGCGCTTGCGTCGTGCGGGTTTCCCCCCCCCCCCCACCTCGGCCGCGCACGGCTTCCTGCTCCGCCCCCACCACCAGCAATGTGCCCCTGTCTAAAGAGCGCTGCGCCCTGGTTGTAGTGAGTCGGGCGCACGCATTTGCTCTTGCCTTTCCTCTCTGCAAAATCCATGTACCCAGATGTATGAACCCAGTGTGTTTATTTTAGAGAGCCATAATTCGAGAAGGATGGATATAGTTAAAAAAGCAGGTTAGAACAATGAAAATGGTCTGAATTCTTGAAAACATGTCTTACTAAAACAACTGCTGTCACTTATCTGTAGTTTTTCTAATTCAACGGATGGGGGTTATTCGGCTTTCAGAAACCTCATGCTTGTAGTTTGGTTACCTTGGCACTGGGTGAAAGACATTTGTGCAAACCAAAACACATATGCCTTCGTGTATTTTGCTGACATCTCAAAAAGGGGCTTTTTGCTCAAAGTTTGAAGTTAACCATTAAATGTCTTCCTCAAAAAAAATGTGTGTGTGTGTATACATATATACATATATAATGTACATGTGTACAACATATATTAATACATGCATATATGTTATACAGATACATATATAAATGAAATGGCTTACCATTTAATGGCAACCATAAATTAAAAAACAAAATCAGAGGATCCTCGACTTGATCACTTCCTCACTATTTCTTACCTGTCTCTGAAGGTTGAAGCCCAAGGTCTACCTCAGTAGTTCATCCTTAATCTCTCTCCTGGCTCAGCACCAGCTTGCTTATCTCTCTATTGCTGGATTTTGCCTCCACAGTCATATATAGCCTATGTTACCTGCCGGGTCAGCGTAAGATAATCAAAGAAGGATTTATTTTGCTTTTCATGAAGTCATAAAAATTTTCATTTGGCAGATCTCTTGAAGATTTCCTAATCCGACTACTTATTTTATGGTAGATAAAACCAGGCCTGGAGAGGTCAGGGAATTCACCTACCAGCATACAGGTAGCAGAGGCAGGGCGGAGACTGAGACCATCTGTGTGGAGAAACAAAGTTGCACATAGCCCAACCTAAGAATACTAAATAGCTGATGTGAGAGGAGACTGATCACAGTAAAGAGGAAAGTGACATCATAAAGATCAAAGAAAACCAAACCAGGCAGCACTGTGGCCGCCATTCAACAGCTCCACTCCATCTGCTTCTCCTCTCCTCCTGCACACTTGTAGGAGTGCATTCTTGCTTTCCCTGTGGGTAGTTGGGGGAGGGAGGGGCACACAACTGGTTCTCCCCACTGAGTTGGAAGTGACAGGTAGCCTGTCACCTGGGCCCATGGCTAAGGACTATAGGCCATGATACTTGTTCTTTCCATTGAGTTTACACTGAGTTGGAACTGACATGTAACCCACCAACCTGAGTCCCTGAGGAGGACTATGAAGACATGGAGTGAAAGTCTCACTGACTCATGTGGGATCTCTAGAATAAAAAAGATACAAGCCTTTGTTATTTAAAATGTTGCCATTTGGGGAATTCTGTTAATTGCATTATAACTTAGCCCACCCTGACCACTATACTCATCCCGCCACAGCATAATTTACTTCATTTCTTATCTGGCATCTGCAGAGAAGAGCAGCAGCAGCAATAAAAGTCGAGAGTTAGAGGCTCTGCAGCATTCTGAGTCTGAATTACAGTCCCATCACTACTATATGTGTAGCCCTAAGTTTCCAATAGAGTAGGGATAATAGGATCATTTGAAAGGGTCATTATGAAGATTAAATGAGCTAAGACATAGCAAGCATACCAGAGTATCCTAAAATTTTTGAAGTACTCAATTAACTGCTATTTCCTACTATTATTATTAGAAACAAATTCTTCAGAGACCCAGGCCAGTTCTCTTTCCATGACACCACCTGACCTCACATTCCCAACCTTTACAAGCTCCTGCTTTTTTTCCTGAATGTTAACAGATGGGAAAGAAATGGCATCACACTGCTAGGATAGTTTAGCCACACCACAACCCCAGCTCCCATGCTGGACAAATCCTTCAACAATCAGTAAACTCAGATCTTCAAGTTTCCTCTTCCCACAGCTTCATAAATTTTAGAGCTGGAGCTATATGTCATTCCGGTTGCATATAAAAATTCCTAAGTCAGCAAACTAAATGTTACTACTAATGACTTGAGGTAGGCTAGTAGGGTAACCAAGAAGATTTCTTTAGAAAGTGTTTTTTCAATGAATGATTTTTCTTTTATATAGAAGAATGCAAGTTGGAAGATTGTGAAGAGGTGATAGGAGGCTCCTGAGTCTAAGGTTAGGAACAAGACAAGAAAGCTCACTCTCACCACTTTTATTCGAAATGGTACTGGAAGTCCTATCCTGAGCAATTAGACAACAAAGAAGTGAAAGACATCTAAATCAGAAAAAAAGTAAAATTGTCTCTATTTGCGACGACATATTATATATAGAAAACCCTAAAGAGTTTGGGAAAAAAAATTATTAGAACTAATACACAATTTCAGTAAAATTGAGGATACTAAATCAACATCAAAAATCAATTGCATTTCCATATACCAACATCAAATTACCAGAAAGATAAATTGAGAGAACAATGCCATTGAAAACAGCATCAAAAAGAATAAAATATTTTGGAGTAAATTAACCAAGGAGGTGAAAGATCTGTGTAATGAAAATTTAAGGCATTGATGTAAGAAATTGAAGACAACACAAATAAATGGAAAACTATTCCCTGTTCATAGCCTGAGGAAGAATTAATATTGTTAAAATGTCCATACTACCCAAAGTAATCTACAGATTCAAAACAATCCTTATTCCAATTTCAATAGTATTTTTCACAGAAATAGAAAAAAAAAAAATTCCTAAAATTTGTGGAGGATAAGAAAAGACCCCAAATAACCAAGGCAATCTTGAGGGAAAAAAGAACAAAGCTGGAGGCACCACACTTCCTGATTTCAAGCTGTATTACAGAGTTCTAGTAATAAAAACAGCATGGTATTGGCATAAAAGCAGACACACAGATCAATGGAACAGAATAGAGAGCCCAGAAATAAGCCCATGCATTGTATGGTCAAATAATTTTTGACAAAGGAGCTAAGAATATGTGGTGGAGGAAAGATGGTATCTTCAATAAATGGTGTTAGTAAAACTGGAGAGCACATGCAACAGAATGATACTGGACTACTCTCTTACACCAGACACAAAAATCAACTCTAAATTCATTAAAGACTGACCATAAGACCTGAAACTATAGAAGTCCTAGAAAACATAGGGTAAGCAATTTGACATTGGTCTTGCAGTGATATTTTGTATTTGATACCAAAAGCAAAGGCAACAAAAGCAAAAATAAACAAGCGAATGACATCAAATTAAAAAACTTCTGCACAGCAAAGGAGACTATCGACCAAATGAAAAGACAATGTATGGAATAGGAGAAAATATTAACAAACCACATATAAGAGATTTATATCCAAAATATAAAAGGAATTCATACAACTTAATAGCAAAAAACAAATAATCTAATTAAAAATGGGCAGAAGACAGGAACAGGCATTTCTCTAAAGACATCCAGATGACCAATAGTCACATGCAAAGTTGCTCAACATCCCTCATCATCAGGGAAATGCAAATCAAAATCACAGTGAGATATTACCTCACACCTGTCTAAATGGCTAAAATAAAAAAAAAAAAAAAACCACAAGAAGTAACAGGTGTTGGTGAGGATGTGGAGATAAAAGAACCTTCATGCACTGTTGGTGGGAATGCAAACTGGTACAGCCACTGTGGAAAACAGTATGGAGTTTCCTCAAAAAATTAAAAATAGAACTACCTTATAATCCAGGAATTACACTACTGGGTATTTACCCAAAAAAATACAAGAACACAACTCAAAGGGACACATGTACCCCTATTTATTGCAGCATTGTTTACAATAGCCAGACTATGGAAGCAGCCCAAGTGCCCACTGATAGATGAATAAAGAAGATGTGGTTATATAGTGGTATATATACACAATAGAATATTATTCAGCCATAAAAAAGATTGAAATCTTGCCATTTGCAGCAACATGGATGAAGATAAGGAGTTTAATGCTAAAGAAAATAATTCAGAGAAAGACAAATACCATAAGATCTCACTCGTATGTGATTTTAAGAAACAAAACAAACAAGCAGAGGATAAGAGAGAGAAACAGACCAAGAAACAAACTTTTTTAAAGATTTTATTCATTTATTAGAGAAAGAGAGAGCAGAAGAGGAGATAGTAGTGGGGGGGGAGAGGTAGAGGGGGAGGGAGAAGCAGACTCTCCGCTGACCAGGCAGCCTGATGGTCCCAGGATTCTGGGATCATGACCTGAGCCAAAAGCAGACGCTTAACCCACTGAGCCACCCAGGCACCCCCAAGAAACAAACTCTTAACTATAGAAAACAAACTAATGGCTACCAGAGGGGAGGTGTGGTGGATGGGGAAAATAGGGGGATAGAGATTAAAAAGTATACTTATCATGATGAAAAAAATTTTTTTAATTAAAAAAAGAGTAAAATCCTATCATTTTCAATAACATGAATAACCCAGAGGGTACTATGCTAAGTGAAATAAGTTAGACAGAAAAAGACAAATATCACATGGTATCCCTTACATGTAGAATCTTAAAAAAAAAAAAAAAGAAAAGAAAACAGAAACAGAATAGAAAAACGGAGAAATAAGGAAAGGTTGGTAACAGGGTTCAAACTTTTAGTTATAAGACAAATAATTTTGGGCGCCCTGGGTGGCTCAATCAGTTAAGCATCTGCCTTTGGCTCAGGTCACGATCCCAGGGTCCCAGGATGGAGTTCCACATCCGGCTCCCTGCTCAGCGGGGAGCCTGCTGCTCCCTCTGCCTGCCGCTCCCTCTGCTTGTGCTTGTTCTCTCTCTCTTTCTGCCCCCTCTGTTAAATAAATAAATAACATCTTTTTTTAAAAAGACAAATAATTTTGAGTATCTAATGTATAACATGGTGACTACAGCTGATAACACTGTATTACATAATTGAAATTTGCTAACTGAGTAAAACTTAAATGATGTCATCCAAAAAGAAAAAGAAATATAAAAATATTTTGTTTGGTCTAAGTATTATGTTAACTCTCTACTCTTCCCAAATCATGAGAGAAAAATACCAAACCAGTTTAAAGTAGCACAGGCAACATTTGATGTATAAGGTAGAAGAAGGTGAGAAGTATATGTAAAATGAGAAAAATGTGTTGACAATTATGGTATGAAGTTTCCTCTGACATTCCCTGAAAATCACATGCCAAATAAACAACTAAATGAAAAAAAAAAAATCCCAAACTATTTGTTACAAAACATTCTCATGCCCAATAACAGCAGAGGCAGATGTTTGCATTTAAAAAAAACTCAATTTGGATAAAATTTTACCACAATTTAATTTAATCTAAAGAGAGAGAAGTTGACAAAGAGGTCTCAGAAGAAGCAGATTGTCTCAAGTAGAACTGAAATGCTGACAGGATCCCCAGTTAATAAATACAGCCACCCAGAAAGAATGGGTTTAAGTGATCGATGTAACGATGACACAGAAATCATGGAATTGACCTTCTTGAGATGTTAGTAGTTTAAATTGCTTTGCAAATGATTACTAAAACTGTTTCAGCCCACTCACTTCTTTGGGCCGCGAAATTTGCATTGACTGGTTTTGCTCTTATTGACATGACAAGAAGATAGCATCTTCTTACAAGAACTAATGAATCCCTTCCATGAACAGTTTCCTTGCGGACGGACTGGATCGGGCCTTCTAAGTTCATGCCCATCTCTCACGAGGTCCACCCTGAATGATGTAGGTGCTGGACTTGGTGTTTATTTCCATGGAAAACTTAGGATATACCTTCATACAGTAGGTGTTTCCAAAACGAATTAGAGTAAGTTGGTTTCTCACCACCTCCTTTTAATTTCATTCATTCAAAAGTAAAGATCATGTTTAACATGTAAAATGGACTGAGTAGAGGTGACTAAGTGACCAATTAATAGGATGTCACATAAAACATTTCCTTCAATACAGCGAAATTTCCCTAGAATAAAACTATTTCCTGTACCCCCTGGCAATACAGATGGGAAAAGCGAGGTAGTGTGGACACATGAAGCATTCCATTCATTCACACTCTGATGAAGGTCATCAGGAGGTACAACACGTGTGAAAAACCTAGGGAGATCTTGGGCCCTCAAAGTGAGTTTAATTCTTCATACATCCACAAAGTCTTTATGATTTTTTCCTCTGTCTGACACATCAACTCACTGAAATTTCTCCCCAGACCTCCACCTCACCCCTGACTTTCCCTCTACTTTTGGAGGTTGTTCAACTTCAAAAAGCTATATACTTGTTTGTGTGATATCTTTTTTTTTTTAAGGTTTTATTTATCCATTTAGAAAGAGAGAGAGAGAGAGCAAGCAGGGGGAGGAGCAGAGGGAGAGGGAGAGAATCTCAAGTAGCCTCTTCACTGAGCACGGAGACCGGTGGGGGATTCCATCTCACGACCCTAAGATCATGACCTGAGCCGAAATCAAGAGTCTGGCGCTTAACCAACTGAGCCACCGAGGCACCCAGTTTGCATAAGATCTTAATACAGGGCCACAAGCACCTGGAACATGGAACGCCAGTTGGGATCAGCTGGGAACTCTATGCTTTGCTTGGTTCTACTTCAAATGTATGTTTTTAGTGCTTTTCCTTCTGCAATTGCAAGAACACAGCTATCCTATAGGCTTTTTCTTCTCCTTGTCGTACGTGTTTCTTCACAAGGGCCAGTTGATAGAGTACTTTTCCTAAAGTTTACTCACTTAGCTCAGTTTATTTTTCCACCAGCTATGCTTGCTCATGTCTGTTCACCCCACACAATAGCTTTCCTTATTTCATCCACATTGACATTCAGCACTCACAATCATAACAACAATACAGTGCTTCCCAAATTAAATACTGTTCCGGAAATGTTAACATGTGTTCTAGGGGGAGGGCGGGAGGGAGTGTTTGGTTTTTAAAAGTTTGGAAAGAGTTGGATTAAAGATCTTTTAATGTCTTTATTGCAGGTTTTCCTCCAGAGTCAAAACTCTGTAAAAAGCTGTAATGTGCACTGTTAAAACCCCTAAAGTGAGATATGGAATGTATAATTCCATATAATTTATGACCTGGTTTTTTTCCTAACCTGGTTTACTGTGCAAACCTGGATTACCATTCTTTTCCTCATCCTAGTTTATGGTTACAGAAGCACTGCATATGGAAAACAGAGTACTAAGTTCGGCAGCAGTTAATTCAGGATTACCAAGTAACGCTCCCTAAAATAGCTCCATTAATGACCTATATCACAGCCTTTTCACAATATTTATGATACTTACTGATACTATTCCTTATACTAAAAGAGATTTATTATGACTTCAAAAAATATTTTTAAATGCCATAAAATAGAAATTAAATGAAAAGAGAGGCATTAGAGTGGGGAAAAAAGTCAGAAAAATGCTAAAATAAAGCTGGAATGAATGTAAGAGTACATAGAATCTAAAAATGTATTCTAGAACATCCCATGTAGAAGCTAATAGGGGTCAAAATTGGCGCTGAGCTTACTGACAGTTCAAATCAAAAAGGGAAGAACAATCATTTGTAAGATTTATAATGTCTATGAGATCAAAACACAGCAGATGCTTTGGAAAAGCGTAACATTCCCTATATTCCTCAGACTGAGAAATTTTCTCTTCAGGATCTTCATAGAGAACACAATGTGTGGGTCCCACAGCCAGCTACATGTGAAAAATCACCTGGGGCAGTTTGTGAAATACTTCTTCTCAGTCCCCACCACAGGATGACTGAGTTCGGATTTTTAGTAAGTTCTCTCCTGGGTCTTCAGCCAATCTGGAAGATCAGAAATCAGAAATTCCTACTCTGATAGACAATATTCTTAACAATGTCCTTGTTGAAGTTGTTGGAACAGTTGCTTTAGGCCAAGATTTCAGCCTCACGAGGAAATAGATACTTGGTCAATTACTTGAAATATTCCCTTAATGTATTTTCAATCGTCTCCCTGCTCAATGGCAGAGAAATCTCCCATAAATACATATCGTAATTGAGCCCCACTTCTCTGAAAGCCTGTGATTCCATTACCCAATTGAAATATTCAATAAAGTCAGTGAATATTTATTTGGAAAACACTCAGCTACAATAAAACACAACTTAAAAACAAAAACTTTCATTTATAAACATACTCTCTTCTCTCTAACTCAAAGCCATCAACATTAATTGGCGACAGAATTCTCCACTTCTGAAAGCTATATAAACAAACACAGATGTCAAACAAGAAACAAATTGATAGGATACACAAAATTATCTCAGTTGCCTTACAAGGTGACACTGAATATATTAAACAAAAGTTGGAAAGAAAATTTAATTTACAAATCTCACAGGAATATTGGTTCCATATTATAACAGTTAGTTCTTATGCTATGAATTTTCCCTCAAGGAGGGAACGCCAATGGAGAGTAATCTCTAGAAATTTTCACACTCTACTACAAAACAATAGAACAGATCAGAAATTATCTAATCAATGTTGGAAAAAAGTGTCAAAATAAAAGCACAGATTTGCATTCCTTCTGGGGCTGCTTACAATTGCTTAGTTTTGAAAGAGGAAGAATTGAAGTTTTTTAAGAATGTCAACAGGCAGGAGGAAAAGAAGGATGGCTCCAAGAGTGACAAGAGCTCTATCAGCTCAGGGTTAAGAGGGCCTGTCACCGCAAATTGCTGTTGTTTATTGAAAATGCTAAGGACTACAGGACATTGTTCTTCTTAGTTACCTCAAGTCCAAAAGAGCAAAGGAAGGAAAAGCCACAATGATGAAAGTGACAGGGAAATAAATTGAGGCTCAATAAGAGGAAGAACTCTATGACAATCAGAAGCAAAAGTGAGTCACCGGATGCTAGACAAATACAGAAACAAGTCATTGGGACATTTGACTGGCCTTCATAGGGCACTATTTCTCAAACTCTGGAGTATATTTGAATCACCAAGAAGGCTCCGTAAAGCCATTTGTTGGGCTATAGCTCCAGTTTCTGATAGAGTAGGTCTGAAGGGAGGCCCTAGAATTTACATTTCTAACAAATTCCCAGGTGATGCAAACTCTGTTGGCCCTGGGCCACACTTTGAGAGTCTCTGTTGTAGGATATGGGTGACAAATTCCCAGCCTACAGGATCTAGACAAGGCTACTTGGCAGGAACAGATTGATGCCCTGATGGTACACAGGTTAAGTGTTCTGGTTTCTCAATGGAAATCAGAATTCCAAACTTTTATAAGAAGTCTCTTGATTTTTAAGTATTGGTAACTGATTCTTTAAAAACAAAAATATTTAGGGGCGCCTGGGTGGCACAGCGGTTAAGCGTCTGCCTTCGGCTCAGGGCGTGATCCCTGTGTTGTGGGATCGAGCCCCACATCAGGCTCCTCTGCTATGAGCCTGCTGCTTCCTCTCCCACTCCCCCTGCTTGTGTTCCCTCTCTCGCTGGCTGTCTCTATCTCTGTCAAATAAATAAATAAAATCTTAAAAAATATATATTTAAACAATCGGTGAGCTAAACTATATAGCTAAACTCTATATACTTAGAGTTTGAGATCTCTTCTGTAGAGGGATTCACACGTCAGGTAAGGAATTTTGTTTAAAAAACACATCGATTTAAAATGACTCTCTAAAACTAAAGGTGAAGTTCAAAGACCCAAGTTGTCAAAAATAATAAGTATAACAAAGTGTCAAATGGTAAAAAATATACCAACAATATCTTACTTTTTTTCCCAGTTTACTAAGTAGTTTTATATATTACCTCATTTTATCTTTAAAGTCATAAAAGAAGTAAGGATTTTACTGTCATCTCTATTTTCCAGATTAAGAGCCTGAGACTCAGAGAGGTTGAATATTCAGAATTTTAAAACCCTATTACAAAACACTTACACTCTTTTGCTACAGCAATAGTTTGATGCTTTTAAACGTTATTCACAGCCATTTCTACTCATCGCATTTGAGGACACAGCCCTTTTAAAAATCTAACAAATGTAGATGGGGATTGGGGTCCATGTTGGCCCAAGAGCAGGTGGGTTGGGCAACTAGCAAGATAACCATCATCAACAGGAAGTAATTATGACGTAGTACTGAATTCAGAGCACTGGGATTACTAAAATAAAATCTTCTGTGGACCTCATAGAAAATATAGATGGCCAGGCCCTGGTATTCTATTTTAGAAGGTCAGAGGTCAATAAGAAGAAATTACATCTCCCTATCACTTGTCATTTATGTTTAATTGTGCCCAAAGAAGCTGAATTTTTATGGAAATTTTTTTATCCCACTGTTTTCTTTTGATCAAAAATGTAGCCATAGGGAGAAAACCTAATTCTTTACAGGGATATTCAAGGAAGAAAGTCCTAAATTGTTCCAATGAATGAAAATCTATTTTATTCTTCAAGATAGCCAGAGAAAAAGATGATCCAGTCCTTTTGGTAAGACATTTTATGTCCAATCACTTTTGGTTCGGGAACTTATTCTTTCCCAGCTAAAGCCTCCCGTCTGGGGCATCTGTCATCTATGTGCTCTTAATTCATGACCAATGGCACACTGTCCTTTGTCTAGACCCTTATGTTATATATCACATACCATAACCTAAGATCTATGTGATTAGTGAAGGTTCTAAGTACGATTTAAAAAAAAAAAAAAAAAGCATAGGAAAGGGGGAATGGCTATATTTTTCCGAACAAAACCAGGATACAAATCAAATTCTTCCAAGTACTTAAAGTTGAAACCGCCCTAGAAATGCATAGTCATTTGGTTATTTGATATAAAATGAGCATCCATATGTATGAATCTATTGGCTAAACGTACCAGTCCGACATCCATTCTCTCCAGTCGAAGACCTCAATGGAATATTGTCTCCCTGCTCCCAGTGAGGGGAAAGAGGACAATCATGGGCTTCAGAATCACACTTGTGTCAAGGGACTCAAAGCGTGTCACTTAACTTCTCTGAGTCCTAGAGTCCTCCACTGACTGAAGAAAATATAAAAGCAAAAACAATGATACTTTTTTTTCTGGTAGTTTTATGAGGAGTAAGTGAAAGAAATAACATACACTAAGGGGCTATTGAGCCTGCAGTAATTCTCCATTTATTTTGATTTCCTTCCTGTCTTCTTTTCTACGTCACCCACCTTCACCATTAGCTTCTTAGTCTGGTTAATGTACATCAGGGTTCCTCAACCTCAGCACCAGTGACGTTAGGATCCGATCACTCCCTGTTAGGAGAGCTGTACTCTACACTGTAGGAGATCTAGAAGCCTCTCCCTCTCTACCAACGAGGTGCCAGCAACAGCCTCCTGCACAAAGCTGTGACCACCGAAAATGTCATTAGACATTGAGAATAAGAGAGACCACCCCCCGCCGAGAACCACAGGTGGAAATACAGGGTCAGCTGTAAGAAATAGAGTCCATTTTTGCTTGTACTTTGACCAGTCCTCTAGGAGGAAAGAAATAAGTGAGCAGCTTTAAATCCATCAATCTTCAAGTCTTAGTGTTAGAGGATATAAAGTGGAATCATCAAACTAATGGATGACTCCTTCACTAAGGTGGAGCGTATCTGAGAAAGACAGACAAAAACCAAAGAGCAAATCACACTCCTGAAACACTTCCATCCTCAGACAGATTTTCTCTCTGTCTCTGTCTGTCTCTCTCTCCTGCTTTCCCCCCCCTGCCTTCCTGCCTCTCCCCATCTCAAGTACACTTTGGCCTCAATAAATTAAGGCAATAAAAACAATACTAAAATATATAGTGTTATTGAGGACATTTCCAAGGTATAGTGTTGGGGAGAGAGTATCCTGAATAAATAGATTGTTGTTTTAAACTGAATTCATGATACTATTAAGTTTTCAACCTCATCGTCTGGAGAGGAGCATTTCAAAGATAAACTATCTTGATATTTTCATTTCAAAGACAGGTAATAAGTAGAATACAACAATTTCCAGGGTACTCCAGACAGGCATAATCTACTTTATGCAACCAGTCACCATTCTGAGGTTTCTCAAAGAGCTTTACTTTATAGTCAGTCTGAGAAGGTGCAGATTTGTGGTGGCCGCACTGCCTACGTGGTAAAGATGGATTACTTGATTAATAAATTCAGAGAGAAGGGGATATGAGGGAAGGACAAGGTGAAGTGCAGAACTAAAATGAAAAGATAAGATAGGTAACGAAAAACACAGTCAAGTGAGGAGGGAAGGGGAAAAAAAGCAGACAAATGGTCCCTTTTCATGTATTGGATATTTGGATACACTATATTTCTGAGAAAATATGATTGTGAAAATACGAAATATTTTCTTCCACCCAGAATATATTCCTCCTCCCTCTCATATCTTATTTTATAGGTAACAAATGTCCTCAAAGATCTATAACACTGATCTATTCTGACTCCCACTTATGAGACACGTGTCTTTTCAGAGCCAGCCACAGGAAGTGTCTCCTGTGCCAAGGGACCCGAATGTAATAGGAAGGGAGAAAAGCATTGCTATCACTCCTGTATGAATAAGAAAATTGAAGATTAAACAGGGTATTGCTTGTGCTCTGAAACTTGTGGTTAATTTAATCAGACACCCTTGTGGTTCAGGGCCTTAATAACAAAAAAGCAAGTTCCCTCGATAACGGATCTTTCCTTTTTTTTTTTTTTTTCTTTTTCTTTTTTTAAAGTGAGAGAATTGCAGGCCTGAAAATTTCAGAAGAAAACATACCTCATAGTGGGGGTATATGCCATGTGCAAAGGTAGCAGCAGCACCTCAAGAATATTTAAGAGCCTCGTAGAGTTAACGGGGATTGGATAGTGTCTGGGGAGAGGTGCCCGCAATGCTCCAGAGTGAAAGACTGCAGGACCACGAGCTACGACAGAGTCTTCGCAGCGCTGGCCTTAGAGATGGAAAAGGTGTCTGTGCGCCCAGTGCTCCTCCGTGTTCCAGAAGAGGAGCCAGAGTAAGAAGCGAGTGTTCCTTCGCAGGCCCCGAGGTCCGTGGCTTGAATGAACCGATGAGGGCCTTGCGCTGGGACAGTGAGCGCCATTGCTCTAGGGCTGCCTCCGGGGCTGCCAGAGGTTCTCCCTGCAGTGCCCTCCTGTCTCCCCTCCCAGCCTGGGCCTCTCCCCTTTCCAGCAAGCCCTCACCAACATCTGACCCCTCACCGCTGCCCCCCGTCACGTATGTGAGCAATGGCTCCTGAGTTAAAGAATAATTTGAGGTGCAAAGAGCAAATGCCTCAGTCACAACCATGCCCAAGGATTCTGATCGCTTTTCCACTTTGGACTCTCACTGGCTCCCTACCCTGCAGTCAAGCCTTACAGTGTTCCCTAGGGGAAATACCATTAGCAACCAAGTTCACCAGTAGAAAACCTTCACGACAACAGAAAAGACAACTGATTTGATATTCAAAACAAATAAGGGTACCTAAAGTTAAGTCTCTTGAGTTAGTGCCCTTTGCTTAGCTTCCTGATCTCTCTATTCCTCTGGTGAGCAAGAAAATGCAGGTGCTAATATCTTGACGATCCTCAGACAAACCAGCATGGGCAGAACTGTCTTGAGTGGCTGTCCGCTAAAATGGAGGCCATACCAAACATGGATTTTCCTCAACTCACTCACTAAATTAGAGATTTAAAATACCATCTATGGATTATACCACGGTACTGTCCTTTTCAAAATCATGGTTTCTCAAATTTCTTCTGAGGAATTTACCATTTACTTACTGCCTTAGAAATGCAAGTGTAAGGTGTCAAGACAGAGGAGCATAAAATGTGAAGCACCAAGGAAGAGTAGCCAAAGGCGCTGATAGCATAAATAAGCACCTCTTGAAACCCCATTCCAGTGGGCTATGCTGAGCAAAGAACCAAGACATTGTCCCATAGAATCACAGAACCATGGCTCCTCAGATTATCAAGGGCCTTAACAGCAGTCTGGTCTTACTCACGTCTCTTTACTTATAAAAAATATGGAATAACAGACCCGTGGTGGGTAGGTGCCTTGCCCAAGATCACCCAAGTAGTGTTATCTTTATTTTCTCATTGGCAAGAATTTCAAAGAAACTGAGATTTTTTCCTCAACTTGTAAGCTAACAAGTTAACCTGTCACAGTGTCATGGATGCCGGCAGAAGACAAGAGATTCCTGGCTCTGAAACAAAGACCTTTATCACTCACAGCGATAACAGTAGTACTGGCATTTCCTTGTGTTGGCTCACCGAGGCATATTTAAAGAGGACAAGCTGGCACCTGCACATGCAGGGGGTTGAGTTATAGGAGAGGAACCCTGAGCCTAGGGAATCTGGTTCTTTTCTAATAGATAATAAGCAGACTGCCCTTGGAAGACAGTCATGATCGTTGGGAAATGAGTCAAGATGGTTCAGAATAAAGACAGTCAGTGCCTCTGCTTGCAGGTTGGGCAGAAGATGATTAACTTCCACAGATGATTAACTTCCAACAACATCAAGCCCTCCTTTCTACATCATCTAGGCTTTTGGCAAATTTTTCTGAGTATACCTTTGATTTGGTCACTCTGATACACCTTGCTAACTGAGGCTGGGACCGAATCTGCCCATTTGTCTTCTATTGCATTTACTCTCAAGAGGATTCTAAGCCCCAGATTAAGGCCAACCTGCAGGAGTGACCTCAGCCATGCCTCGCTACCCCCAGGTCCCAGAGCCAAGTAACTGAACAAACCCCACCTACCATCAGGGTCTACCTTAGAAAGCAAGGTTGATTTCTCCCTAAGCTTTGGTGTGAGGTATTAATCCAGGTACAGGACAATGTATTTATAACTGCGCATACTCCACCTTGGCCCCCAAGGAGCAGATCTAGGACAATTTTAGCATCCACAACAATCCAGGCCAAATGAGATCAGGTGTATTCAGGGTGGTATGGATTCAGACTGAAAAGACAAATAGAAAGACAAGTATGATTTCACTTCTATGTGGAATCTAAAAAAAACAAAACAAAGGAACAGACAAAGCAAAACAGAAACAGAATTATGGATACGGGAAACAAACTCTTGGTTACCTGAGCCGGCAAGGGGATGGGGGGCACAGGGGGAGACAGAGGAAATAGGTGAAGGGAATTAAGAGGTACAAATTTCCAATTATAGGTAAATAAGTCATGGGAATGTAATCTACAGCATAGCAAATATGGTAAATAACACTGTAATAATTGTATGTAGTTACAGATGGTAACTAGACTTGTTGTGGGGAACATTTCACAAAGTATAAAAAAAGCAAATTATTACGATGTACATCTGAAACTACTAAGATATTGTACGTCAAATACACTTCGGTAAACAACAAACAAAAATTAAAAGACACCTAAAAAAAATAATAATCCAGGCCAGTGTGTAGAAGCTGACCTGGAAGTTTTCCAGGGCAAGGGACTAAAGATCATCCCTGCTATGAGTGACTTTTATAGCAAGGATAACTGCCCCCGAGTGCATAAATAACAAATCAGTTATCCCTCCAGGAAGAGTAGAAGCAGTTTGTGCCAGCTCCGACCTAGAGCTCTCGGGAGAGTGAACGTGCCTCCTCCACGTTCTTTCCACTTCACCCAGCTGCATGCCATCCATGAAGAGCTCAGGGGAAGTGGGAGACCCAGTTGGAAGGAGGCTAAGTCCCTGAGTCCCCTCACTGAAGAGACCACCCACTGACATAAGCCCTTGCTTTGGGTTATTACGCAAGCAAGAAATGAACTTCTGTCTTGGAGCCATCACAAATTGGCCAACTTTCAGCAGCAGAGACTACACGAAGTTATGACATAGCAATTTCACTACACGAAGAAGCGTGGGCATGTGCAAAAGCAGCCTTAATGATAGAAAACAAATGGAGGGGCGCGTGGGTGGCTCAGTTGTTAAGCGTCTGCCTTGGGCTCAGGGCATGATCCCAGAGTCCTGGGATTGAGCCCCGCATCAGGATCCTCTGCTGGGAGCCTGCTTCTTCCTCTCCCACTCCCCCTGCTTGTGTTCCCTCTCTCGCTGGCTGTCTCTCTCTCTCTGTCAAATAAATAAATGAAATCTTAAAAAAAAAAAAAAAGAAAAGAAAAGAAAAAGAAAACAAATGGGAAGAGCCTAAATAGGCCATGAGTAACTTAGACAATGAAATACGACACAACAGTTCAAGTGAGTATACTAGGCCTACCTGCAGCAGGATGGGACAGTCTCAGGAACCTAACTGCTGACTGCAAAGAGCAAGGTGTGGCAATACATACACTCTGATGGCATTTATGTAAAACCGTAAGACACAAAAATAACAATATGCTTTGTTCCTTGAGAGCGACACAGACATAAAAAATGTAAGTATGCATGGAAATGACACGGTCCTTCGGAATAGCAACTGCTTCAGGAGCCAGAAAAGACGAAGTGATGCAGGGCGGATGCATTAACTGTATTGATAATTATTCTAGCTCTTTAAAAGGAGAGAGAAATATGAAGCAAAAAAAAAAAAAAAAGGCGAAATGTTTAACATCTATGAAATCTAGATAAAGGGTGCGTGGTCTTTATTACATTATTTTCTATGTTGTTCTGCGTGTTTGGAATATTCCATAATCTAAAATAATCTTTAAAGCAATATAGGAATATTTCTCTATTCCCAGAGGCCTGTCACTATGAACTCTTACAGTTTATCTAACCTACTTGCATGTGAAGATCTTTGGGGAGAAAGAGGCATAATTTGACTAAAAGCAGGATGTTATAGAATTCTTGCTCTCTAGGGAAATAAACAACACACAGTAACGGCTTCGGATGCCTAGTCAACAGGGAGTCATCCAATTTTACTCATCTTCACAAATGCAGGGAATCAAATGCTAAATTTCACACTCTGGGGCTACATTGTGAAGCCATGGCATTCCCTGGAGGTCGCCAGGTACGTGAAATAATTAATGGCCTACGCTCACCCATAACTAATTTTCTCATCTCTAAAAGAACTTACGGGAAATTGTCTTCATTTAGTAACTAATTGGAGTATAACTCAATACAAATTATAAAATATTTCTTATATTTTTTAACAATCTCAGACCACTGTTGGAATCGTAGTTTCAATGGATTGACATTGTTTATGACTAAAGATGCGGGAGTAAAGTCGGAGACATCGCGTCAACGTGGGCCAAGACCAAGTCCATAGAAAACTTCGCTCTTCTGACCTCTTAAACACTATTGTAGGTCTACTTTCTGTTGCTGCTGAATGTGAGTGGTGAACAATTTACTGGATTTTTTTTCATCCACTTGGATACGCCTTGTTTGACATATATTTGTATCTTCCACAGCACCTGGTACTGAAATGTACCCTAATTAGATGTAGCGGAAAATTGTGTTGTTGTTGATTAGCTGATACGTGTAGCACGCGAGCCAAGTTGGATTTTAAGGTTCAATTATGTGTTCCTTGGATTGAGCCTTATAATCCCAACTCAGCCTACCTTCCAATCCAGTGCCTAGCATAAGGTATATGGCAAATATTTTCTGACCTATCAGCCAATCAGATGAGCCAATAAATACATCCACATGTTCTACACTGTTCAGAGTAAGGAAACATATTCCTTCTAGCTTCACATGGTGAGGTTAGAAGGAGAGATGGATCATGTTGCACTTAATCTTTTCCTTTTCTGTCTGTTGCTCCTACAATGAAAACAAGTTGACTATTTGTAACAATGCTCCAGAACACCCCGACAGTCCCTGAGCTTTATATATACGGTGACAGAAGGCTTCAGAAAGCTGGGAAGAGCAAATTAAGAGTTAACAGGATGGGGGCTCCTGGGTGGCTCAGTCGTTAAGCGTCTGCCCTCGGCTCAGGGCGTGATCCCAGGGTTCTGGGATCGAGCACCGCATCGGGCTCCTCTGCTGGGGGCCTGCTTCTTCCTCCCCCACTCCCCTGCTGTGTTCCCTCTCTCGCTGGCTGTCTCTCTCTCTGTCAAATAAATAAATAAAATCTTTAAAAAAAAAAGAGTTAACAGGATATATTGCATTCTTTACGAGAAAAACTATGTACAGTCAAAAGTCAGACCTTGGTAACAAGCTTAGGCTTCACAAGAAAGGTGTATATCACCTCAAAAATTATGTCACTGCATTCTATGACAGGTAAGCATTTCTCAGGCAGTTGAGACATATTTATTCTGACACATCCATTATTATCCAATGACAAAATAACAAGCTGCTTATAAAAGGAACTGAAGAACTAACACCTCTGGACTAATGAGCACACAGTCTACAGAGGACATCTAAGCAGGCAAGAGTCAGGATCTCTACTGAACCATGGTCTCACACCCCCGTCAACTGTTTTTTGCCCGTGTTAATTAAGAAGATGAATAAGGTGGACAATGGACTCGAATATACAAATAATTAGAATGTTATTTTTAACCAAAGATTTGCACCTCTTCTCTGCCCTTACAAATTACATGCCAGAGTTACCAAATATATTGATTTCAGGTTAGACTATCGTACTCCCCTCTTTAGAAGTCAGCAGTGTTTTCCTATTACCTGGAAATAATACTCATACTTCTTGGTGGGACATTAAAAGTTCTTCCTTCTCAGGTCCTAATGCATATCTAGAAGCCTGTATCCGACTCTATCCATCCATTCACTGTGTGACTCGACATGCCAGTCTGTTTGCCAGTCCAAACACCAGGAATAGACCACGTTCTTTGACTTTGTGTCTCTGCTTAGGCAGTAGCTTGAGAGTCCTGCATACCTTACTTACCCACACATTCCAAGTTTTACACATCTTCTAAGATCCAATTCAGATATTGCTTCATCCGTAAAGCCATCCTTGATCCCCCCAGGCAAATTAAATATTCTTCTGTGGAACCACGGCAAATTTCTTGCACACGGATTTAACTCTGTTAATAATATATCTTGTAGGAGTGAAGACTACTTGAATGTCTTTACCCCTTCCTATATTATACATCCCCTAGGATGAGGAACGAAATCCTAGAGTCACAGTGCTTACCATGCTGCTTTGCACTCGATGGACCAATGAATATTTGTTCCATGACTAAATGAACAAATGAAAATGTACAGTGGCTTAGTTTATATTTTTGACTAGAGATTTCATAATACATAGAGTCCAATAAGCTATAAAATCATTACAATAAAGGGAGTAATAAGATGCCTAATCTACAGAGTAGACTTTAAATAAGGCAGAAGAATAGAATAGAGATGTTAGAGCCAAATTTTAGTGTAAAATTCATGATGCAGTGTAGTATAAGAGGGAGAACACTCATTTGGGGGCCATCAGACCCAAATTCATATTTTTACTCAAGCACTTAATTCATCTGAATCTATTTGCTCATCTACATAATGGAAGCAGAAATCTCTGCCTGTCAGCACTATTGTTAGGACCAAATAAGATAATGTGCGTATGGAGGTGGGGGAGGCTGATGGGGGAGGGGACTATGATGAAATAGTAACCCATGGCTTTGCCCTGTGTTGTCATAAATTCTTGTCAACTTGGGGTTCATTGCCTCAAGGAAGGCATGAGACAGCAAACAGGAGTCAACTCTTGGGTCTTAAGATTTAGATATCTAAAGCTCAGCAAAGAATGAAAAGAAGTCATAGGTATCTATCATCAATTTAGAAAAATGTGTGATGAGTAGAAAGAAACTTTCCTTTTTCCCACTTCTGCTGCCTTGGCTCTGAATTAGACAAAGTTCTCCAAGTTGGGCAATGAAGGAGAGGTAGAAGGGAACACCAAATTGACTAAACTTTGCACCTCTGGGAAAAGAGAACCTCCTACAGGAACTCAGCCCAGGCTGAACTCCAGGGAATGGAGGCAAACACTGGATAGGCTTATGGGTTTTGAGAGCACAGGAGGCCTATAGCTCATTTTTCAGGAAGCAACAAGACCACTGTAGAAAAATGGAAAAATGTGTCCGGAACAGAAGGTTTCTCTGACTCAGGGTGGCCAAGAAGCAGTGGAGGCATCACATGTACCTACCCGAGCTCGGAAGCAGATGAGGCCTCCCACAACCTCTCAGAGGTCCTGTAACCCCAGCACCCCGTAAGAGATTTATCACAATGTCAATCCCAGAGTGTCAGAACAGATGCAAAGAGAAGTCTATCCAAAATGGCCTTCCTAATGGGAACAAGAACAATGGCAGCAAGACCTCCATGAGTGAGCGACAATTACCTGGTGGGAGTGACAGCAATGACATTGATGGCAGTGACCAGAGGCAGCCCAGCCCATCCGACATCTTGGCAGGCACTGTACCCTCACCCCAACCCGGAGCACAGATTAAGAGAGGGCAAGACTGAAGTGCAAAGATTGAGTCCCTGCCATCCACAGGATGGGATTTCTTTCTTTCTTTCTTTTTTTTTTTTTTAAGATTTTATTTATTTATTTGAGAGAGAACGAGTGGGCAAGAGAGAGAGAGCATGAGTAGGGGGAGGGGCAGAGAAAGCAGCAGACTCCCCGCTGAGCAGGAAGCTGGACGCGGGACTCAATCCCAAGACCCTGGGATCATGTTCTGAGCCAAAGGCAGACACCTCACCGACTGAGCCACCCAGGCACCCCAGATAGGATTGCATAATAGAAATTCCATAAAGTTTCAGAAAAGAGGAGGGAAGTGATGGCTCTTATTCCCCTGAGTTTATAGCCCTGGGTTTCACTTATGCAAAATACCCCGTCCGGGATCTGCATGGAGTCCTCAACAAATGTCAGTTCCTTCCTCTCCCCTTCTTACCTTCTAGAGCGACATAATCAGAATTTGGAATGGGATAGGTATCTTCTAGTCTACACAGGAGTTGGCAAACTTCTTCTATAAGGGCAGAGAGTAAATGCTTTAGGGTTTGGGGGCCATTGCATCTTCTGCAACTGCTCTACTCTGCCTTATAATGTAAGATCAGCCAGAGAGAATACGTAAATTAATGTGGATGGCCATGTTCCAGGAAAGCTTTATTCACAAAAACAGGCAATGGCCTGGGTTTCCTCCGCACGCCATACTTTGCTGGAACTGGAAGAAGGGAAAGTGGCTTAAAGAGCTGCTAAAATAATGAGGGGAGAGAATCCAGGCTTGAGCTAAGAGGGCAGCTGTAGGACTGGAAAGGCATGAATACGTTCTCAAGGAGAAGGCAGGCAGCTACAGAAGCAGGGACTTCTCCCCTGTTAGACCGAAAGAGTGTATTATTGATAAAAATGGAGCAGTTGGAAAAAGTTTGGAATTCAAAAAGAGAAAAGATTAGCCACACCTTCCTTATCACAAAGGGTCTTGATGCCCCCGCATTCACGTAAAATTCAAAGGCAGAAAGAGTGTAGAAAAATGACAGTTCCTGTAGGTTCGAGCTCCAACATGTCAACAATCATTACAACACAATACAATATTTCATAAGTGCCAACTCAACTCCGCATTGAAGTCAAGGCTAAAAACTCTCCATTTCCTTTTTTTTTTCCCCCAAGCAATTTGCTAAGCCCCTCTTCAACCACTTCCTTAGCACTCCCCAGAACCACTAGGCAAATACTCCAACTTCCCCAAGGACCGGTTGTGTCTAACAAGGAAGGACAGTATCTGTGCCCCAGACCCCACAGAATAGCCAAATTAGCCAGTCCCCAGAAAGCCCAGGACACTCAGCTACTCTCACCACAGTTGCTGACCTGAACGTCAGCCACCTTCTACATTTCTAACTTGCTGCTACCCTCGCCCAGGGTAACTCCCCCCCCACCCCCCCCCACCCCCCGTGTGGCCCTGTACAGTAGACTTCTCTCCTGTAAACAACATGGAGCCTTGCCTTTCATCCATCTAAGTGTCATTGCGCTGGGGGCCTCTGGGTGGCTCAGTCAGTTAAGCTTCTGGCTCTTGGTTTCAGCTCAGGTCATGATCGCAGGATCCTGGGTTTGAGCCCTGTGCAAGGCTCCATTCTCAGTGGGGAGTCAGGATTCTCTCTCCCTTTCCCTCTGCCCCTCTCCCGCTCTTATTTTCTCTCCCTCTCTCTCTCTCTCTCTCTTTAACAGTTAACAATTTTGGTGTGAATGGTGGTAAGAGAAGACGACATTTCCAAACCCGTTTCCCTGCAATTCCTATTTCAGTCAAACAGTGGGTACCCAACACTGCACGCACGACACAGCGCTTGCCCAAACATTTCTGAACAGTTCTCCAAAGCAGACACAACATTTGGAGAGAAAGTTGAGGAAAGGAATTTGCCATTAGATTATCACAGTACATCTGTTTTTAAAAGTCATTGCCACAATGTTCCTATTAGGAGGCTCCTGTGCTTCCCCTGAAATGCAATCAGCAAATCACACCAAACGAGTTAACAGACTCTCCTCGCTGGAAACTGGAGGGAACTTTGTTAGCGGGTACTTTCCGCCCATGACTGTCACACGTAAATCACTGATGAGGGGAGTGAAGTCCCCTGGAAGTGAATTTGCGTGCTGTCCCTGCAGGATGTCCGTTCCACAGGCATTTTCGACTTGCTCTCTGTAAGATTTGCTTCTTGCCATCTGTTCTGAATTTGTCACCCTTAGTTTACATTACCTAAAACTGTAAACTAGATTGACATTAAGCATGCAATTTAAGATTTTACTCCCATCAATAAATTCCCTCGTAATCACCAATTTAGACTTTATGTAGCTTCTCCCTGCTCTCCATCATTGGCCTCCTTAAATAGCACTCTGGCTGCCCCTCACTTCTGCTTGCTAAGCATTATTTGAATTCCCCCTTCACACTGTCCCGTCCCATCCCCGTGCACACGCTGCCATCCTCTGTTTAGGCTGTTCTCACTCGGCTTTCCGACCCCCTTCCTTACTGCTGCCATCTTGCCGTTTTCCTTTCAGCTATAGTATATTCAAAGACGCTTCCCATTTCTTGATTCTTCGTTAAAGTATCTCCCCAAATGCTGACATCTGGAGGCTCCCCGAGCCCCCATTGTTCTCTGGAAATAGAAGATTGTATTTCTAGAACAGGCAGAGTATGAACTTTGGAGTCCTGGCCCTGTTATTGATCGGTTTAATAGCCTTGGCCAAGTCTCCTAAACTCTCTGAGCCTCAGTTTCCTTACCTATAAGATGGTTTTAAGAAAAATTGCCCACCAGACAGGACTAAGGGAGATGTGAAGCATCTAATGTAATGCCGGGTGCACAACTGGTGCCCAATAAAATGTTACTTATGTTATTTATTGTTTCTGACAATTACCTGTAATGTGATCCATGTTCAAATTGAGTTTTAAGTATGGCTTATTTACCATCTACAGAAAGGATTCCCAATGCTGCTATTTTTCCTAAAGCATTGTTTTATTACTCCTTCATATTATTTTATATCACATGTTGATTTAAATATATCTTGTAAGTCAGTATAATTATAAGGCCGGTGGTAGAAAAAGGATCTTTAATGTGAAGAGACAACCCGTGACTGGACCACCGAGGTCTTTATTTTAATAACCACCACTCAAAGCTAATTTTGGAAATTCTGAGAAATCATATTGCATTTTGACACTCCTGGGGGAACTGCAATCTGAACTCAGAAGATTCTGACTCAGTTATAGTGAAACTGTTAATTTACACTTGGTATGAATAGGAGAAAACACCATCATCTTCAGGATTGTTTATATCGTAGAAAGCAATTTAGGATAAACGGTATTTAATCTGAACTAGTTTATTCCTTTTCCCTGTCCCTCTAGCATGACCTCAAGTGCTACCCCAAGTGAGGAGTGCCATTGCTGAGGCCCCACAGGGTGACTATAGCGGAGGCTGTCCTGCCCTTTACCCAAGGCAGCCGTCCCACAGCCCATGAACATTGATCCATGACTCCTTCTTGGGACCCAATAGGAGAAAAGTATTTTTGTTGCAAGGCCTGCTGACTGCCTAGATTCACTCAGGACTGTAGCTTTGACTTAGAAAAAAAAAAAAATCACAGTCCTTTGTCGTCGTTGTTGTTTTTAAATATATATATATAACTTACAGCACTAAGATTTAACCCTAAACCCTAATGTAAACAATAGACTTTGAGGGGTGCCTGGGTGGTTTAGCCATTAAGCGTCTGCCTTCGGCTCGGGTCATGATCCGGGGGTCCTGGGATGGAGCCTCCATCGGGCTCCCTGCTTGGTGGGAAGCCTGCTTCTCCCTCTCACACTCCCCTTGCTTGTGTTCCCTCTCTCACTGTCTCTCTCTGTCAAATAAATAAATAAAAATCTCTAAAAACAAAAAAACAATAGACTTTGAGCAATAAAGATGTGACAGCATAAGTTCAACTGCTGCAACGTGAGTAGAGATAACGGCGGAAGCAGTGCATGAGTGCGATCAGGGGACATATGGGAACTCTCTGTACCTTCCACTCAATTTTGTTGTGTATTTAAAACTGCTCCAAAAAACAAAGTTTATTAAATACGCACATACGTGTAAAAAAACAACAACAAATCATCATAGTAATAAATGTTCAGTGTAGAACATTTAGAAAATACTATAAAAAGATACAAAGGATATAAAAATGACTCAAAATATACTACTGCCTAAAAATAATTAATAATTGTTAAGACTTTTGGTACACTTCTTCCCAGAATTTAATACACACACACACACCCAGCATACTGCGAATCGAATCATTCACACATTTAACTTGCGCATAGACTTTAGGACCTAGCTATCTGTTGCCTTCCCCAAGATGGATCCCTACTACTTCATTCAATGCTCACGACAGCCAACTGTTCTATTTAATCCACTTAATGTTTAGAGGCTTAATAATAAAAAGAGGGAAATGGTACACTTAAGAAACACTTTATTATTCTCAACCCACCCCTCTCCCATTCATTTGTAGGGATCTGATAGTTATTTTAAAGAGAGAATGGTTCAAGTTCCCAAATATCCTCATATAGGCCTTTCCTTTAGTTTTTTCCTTTAGTCTAATCCCATGGTTCCCAAATTTCTAAATGTACAAGAGTCCCTGAGTGGTTTGTGTATATATAAAACCATATGTATTATTCTTTATGGGTGAATTAAAGTACTTCTAAGCAGAATTTGACTATAAGTAACCTCCTGATTAACAAATGACTTAATCTCGTGTGATGTAACTTCACTGCATGTAGACATGCATTTCTTTTTTCATAATGTATATTATTAAGTAACCTACTGTTTAATAGACACAACTTTCCATGTTATCAAATATTTATCTACAACATTCCTTTTGATGGCTGCATGGTATTCTGATCAACGAATATACCATAATTAAACCAACACTCTTATTTGTGAATTTCTTAAGTTGTTGTTCAGTGATAACCCCTTCTTTTATTAAACATGCCAAAATGTGAGCTCAACTCAGGGATAGCGTGAAAATACCCAAGAATCATTCTTAAGACACAACCACAGCTCTGTAACTCCTTTCTCTATCTCAGAATCAGGACTCAAATAGAGGTCCCAACCCCAGAAAAACACTGAAAGCTTAATGATATTTGAGGTTATTTCATCTTCCAGATCAAGGTACTTTCTCTTCCCCAGAGTATACAAATATATACATAAATCTAATTTTTCTTTCTTGGGGGAATCAGAGGGGCAAATGGCATCAGCCTTATTATCATTTTTAAGAGCTACCATAGACTAGGTGGCTTAAGCAACCAGCATTGATTTCTCATGGTTCTGGAAGTCTGAAGTCAGGATGCCAGCATGCTTGAGTCCTTGGTGAGGGCCCTCCTCCTGGTTATGCCCTCACGGGGCCTTTCCTTGGTGTGTGCAAGCAGAGACAGAGAGATCTTCTGTCTCTGCCTTTTTTTATAAGGGCCTTAATCCCATTATAGGGGTTCCACCCTCAGGACCTAATTATCTCCCAAAGGTGCCATGTCCAAATACCATTACATTGGGGATTAGGCATTTAACATATTCCTATTTGGGGATTTAGGGGAGATGCAAACATTCAGTCCATAGCAGAGCCCTCATGTAATAATTGATTCGGGCAAGGATCACCAACAAACGCTAGCACCACTGAATGAAAGATTATTGAGAGAGAGGATATTCACACAATCTCAAAATATCACCCTACAGATGACTTATCATTTACAGATTAGAAAGTATCTCTTTGTAGTGAAGGGTGTATTGATCATCACCTGTATATGATTAAACTTGGCACCATCAATAGTGAGAAGTCTGGTGTCAAATCATGTAAAAAGTGAACACAGTGACATCAGCACAGTAGTAGAATAGGAAGCTTCAGACCTTCCTTCCCCACAGAGGCCCAGGTTCAACAATAATACATGGACCAAGTCCTTTTGTGAGAAACCCAGAAACCAGTTAAGAGGCTCCTACACCAGAGGCAAGGGTGAAACCAGCACATCAAGCCAGCAGGAAAATCCACGGTATTCACTCACCTTAGTCCCTCCCCACATCTCAGCTGAAGCAATCAGTGAAAACTTCCACTTCCAGCATCTCTCCGGGGAGAGAAAGAAAAGGCTGAAACACATGTTCAGGGTTTAGACGTTTGGTGGATAGGAGGGGGGTATCTTCCTAAGGGACTACATTCTTTCTTGCCTGAATCCAAGTTCTGACAATAAAAGGTTCAGATTGCGTGCCACTGAGAACAAAGGCAATGATGTGAACTAACACACACTTACTCAGTAGAGTCTCTCTGTTCAACGTGGAACAAGCTGGCGAAAATCCCCAATTCCTGGCTTCTCCCAGGGGAGGGAAAGAGTTGGAGCATGCATCCAACATTCTGACTGTTTGGGGGACTGCCGGAGGGTCTTGTTTCTTTCTCACCTCAGAACACTGACAAGACCCAGTACATCCTGCATTCCTGGGGGCCACAGAGAGCAAGAGGGCTGAGGAGCTTGCTGTTGATTCAGAGGACACAGTAAAACAGAGACTAACAAAACTCCCCTTGATGTGGAAAGAGAAGAGTGGAGCATTTGTCTAATGTCTAGTTTTTGCAGGGGTTGTCCAAGGGACCAATTTTAAGATAATGGACTCAGAACACTGACAGGGTCTGGCATTCTCTAGAAGCCTAGGGGACACTGAAAACAGAGAAAAACTAGGCAGTTTACAGACACTCCAGAAAACTACAGTACCACAGATAGACACCAGAAGAAGGCAAGAGATGGCAAACTCCTGGAAAAAAGATAGTGGCAAAAAAACCCTCTCTAATTGGAAATGTACATGCGTAAGCCCAGAGAAGACACCTCCATCAAAAGGTATGAGAGGCCCCCAGAATTTCTAGCCAGGTAGATTAGTGACAGTCTTTCACTGCACAAAACCAGTCTATAAAGACTAGGAGAAGTGACTGTTTTTCCAAATGGATGGATCGCAACATAAAGTTACAAGGCATATGACGAAAAAGGAAAGCATAGCTCAGTCAAAGGAACAAAATAAATCTCCAGAAAATGACCATAAAGAAAGGGAGGTAAATGAATTACCTGACAGAGAATATAAAATATCCATAATAAAGATGCTCAACGAGCTCGGGAAAATGAGGCACAAACAAAATGAGAATATCAACAAAATAGATTTAAGTCAAAGCTGTCACGAGAGACAAAAAAGGACACTATATAGTGATAAAAGGGCTAATTCACCAGGACTCTGTAACAATTATAAATATATGTGCAACAAACATAAGAACACCCAAATATATGTAGAAAGCAGTAACAGAACTGATGGGACAAATACACAGCAACACAGTAACAGTAGGAGATTTCAATACTCTACTTTCAATAATAAATAGAACACTCAAACATAAGATCAATAATGAAACAAAGGACTTGAAATAACCACAACAGCCCAAATGGGCCTAACAGATACACACAGATCATCCTACACAACAGCAGCAGAATACCCATTCTTCTCAAGCGTGCATAGAACATCCTCCAGGATAGGTCACAAGTTAGGTCATAAAACAAGTCTTCCAAATATGTAAAAGACTGAAATCATATCAACCATCTTCTCCAAACATGATGGAATGAAACCAGAAATCAAGCACAAGGGGAAAACTGAAAAAACTCACAAATATCTGGAAATCAAACAATGAACTCTTGAGCAAGCAATGGGTCAAAGAAGAAATCAAAAGAAAAATTAGAAACTACCTTGAAAAAAAATGAAAACAAAAACAGAGCATACTAAAACTCATGGGATGCAGCTAAAGCGGTACTAACAGGAGAGTTTACAGTGATAAATGCCTTCATTGAAAAAGCCTCAGATAAAAATCAAGCTTGACACCTCAGGGAACTAGAAAAAGAAGAACAAGCTAAGCCCAAAGTCATCAGAAGGAAGGAAATAATAAAGGTTAGGGTGGAAATAGAAAAAAATGACAAGACTAGGAGTTGGTTTTTTCAAAAGATCAACCAAACTGGCAAGCCTTTAACTAGACTAACTGGAAAAAAAATAGAGAAGAGTCAAATAAATAAAATCAGAAATGAAAGAGGAGACATCACAACTGATGCCACTGAAATAAAAAGAATTATAAGAGATGACTATGAACTATACTGTAAGCAAATTGGAAAACTTAGAAGAAATGAATAAATTCCTAGAAACATACAAGCTATCAAGCCTGAATCATGAAGAAACAGAAAATCTGATCAGACCTGTAACTAGTAAGGAAATGAAATCAGTAATCAAAACCTTCCCAACAAGGAAAAGCCCAGGACCAAATAGCTTCACTGGTAAAATGTACCAAACATTTTTAAAAAAATTATCACCAATCCTTCTCAAATTCTTTCTAAAGATTGAACAGCAGAGAGCACTTCCAAACTCATTTTATGAGGCCAGCACTACCCTGGTACTAACGCCAGACAAACTCACTGCCAAAAAGAAAACTACAGACCAATATCTAGATAAACATAAACACAAAAATCCTCAATGAAATACTAGCAAATCAAATTCAACAGCACATTGAAAAGATCATACGTGACCAAGTAGATTTATTCCTGGGATGCAAGGATGATTCAACATATGAAAGTCAATGTAATATATAACATTAATAGAATGAAGGATAAAGATCACATGATCATCTCAATAGATGCATAAAAAGCATTTGACAGAATTCAACACCCTTTCATGATAAAAACACTCAACAAACTAAGAACAGAAGGAAGATACCTCAACGTGATAGAGACCATGTATGAAAACCCTACAGCTAACATCATACTCAATAGTGAAAAACTGAAGGCTTTCCTCCTAAAATCACGTATGATTTCATTTACATGAGGTGTCTAAGGTAGTCAAACTCATAGAAGCAGAAAGAGGAATGGTGGTTGCCAAGTGCTAAGCCAAGAAAAAAATGAGGAGTTGCTATTCATGGATACGAAGTTTCAGTCATGCAAGATGTAAAAGTTCTAGATATGTTATACAACAATGTGAATATAGTTAATACTACTATACTGTATCTTAAAAAATTAAGGGGGTAGATCTCATGTGATGTGGTTTCTTACCACCTTAAAAGGAAAATTTGACATGACTCATGTCTCGTTTACCTCTTTTGTAAAACATTTAACCATAAGATCTCAGTGGCAGATAACAAATAAACTATTTGCTTACACATCTGCAGATTGGCCGAGGTTCTTCTGATCCAAGCAAGACTTGGCTCCAGGCTGTGGTTTCAGGTCAGGTCTATATATCACTCAATTTTCTGAAATCTAGAAAATGTTTTTCTCGTGTTAATCTCAGAAAAACAAGAACAAGCCCACTACTTGGGTAAGAAATATGCTCTTCTAGGAAATGTTGGCAAGGACGAGAGGAGAGTAGTGACATTTTTTTGGACAATAAGTTAATTTACTACAATCATCTTTGCAATATTTCTACCAAACAAAGCTCTACCTTGATTCTAATCATAAGTAAACAATCAGACAAAGCCAAGATAAACAACATTCTACAATAACTAGCTTGGATCCTCAAAAAGTTCTTTGACATAGAAAATAAACAAAGTAAAAAAATGAAAGAAAATTTTCTAATTTAAGAAAGACTAAATGCACAACCTGAAATTTGATCAGATCCTGGAAAAATTTTTTTAAAAAAACCTATGAATAGCATTTTTAGGGCAACTAGGGAAATTTGAAAATGGACTAGATATTAAACAACTGCATGTGATTCTTATTAAAGTCTTTGTGTGATGAAATGGTAGTTAATAACTAAACATCTTAATTTATAAAAGACCAGTGCTAAATACTTGTGAGTGAGATGTCATAATATCTGCAATTTATTTCCAAGAAGTTCGTGGAAAAATATGTATTTACATAGAGAGAAAAAAATTAAAATGTTTAACAGTTGATAAATCTGGGCCAAAGTTGTTGATAATCATTGAAAATACACACACATATTTTTAAAGTTAAAAGAAAAATGAAGAAAGGGTTGAATTAATTACCTTGAGAATTCATGGAAATTTTAATTCATGTGGAGGAAGAACCAAGATCCTTATGCTGAATTAAACAGATTGGGGGCTCTAGGGGTGGTTTATTTGGTGGACCATTCAATCTGTCCCACACTGATCATAACAAGTTCAAAAAACCTAAAAGCAGTGAGGTTTCGCACACAACTTGGCCAACTAAAACATTTATTTAGTGGTAGGATTAATTTGATTTGGAGGAATAATTATGACTAATGATAGAGATAACTACATATTAGAGACATATCTGTAGGTGTAAACAGTTGAAGAATCCCCACATGGGACAAAATAACTTCTAAACCGATGAAGGGGAGCTGCAGGAATATTCTCGCATCTCCTGCTAATTGTGCCACCTGGTATCCCTTGAGGATTCCATTTCTATGGTCATACTGCCACCCCAAGTTACACTTTCTGGAAATAAAACCTCCTCTGGTTTCTGTGAGTTACTTCTCTTCGCAAATGCCTCCTTGAGCCAACTCAGAGTTCTTCACCGAGTCCCCAGGAAGCACAGCTCATGTTTCTTGTTAATAAGTTTGATAAGGCTCGTTAAGAATTTGATCCTTTTCAAGCACCAAATTCTCACTTTGCTTCTGATCCCAGAAGAATCCATCTAGTGGCCTGAGGTCCCTGTTCAGGGAAGAGCAGGTACAAAACAAGAGAGAACCGAGCAAATGCAGCCGTGGCTCTGAGAATGAATCTCCCTCAAGTGACTGTTCTCTAATCTACATACAGGAAATTAGGCAAGCATTTTCTGTTCCGCCTTCTCTTTGGGGAACTGCAGTCTGTCCTGATGAGGAGTCTGCTCATTAATAGGAAGGACAGTTTAAAGATGTCATATTGCTTCATTCCCATTTTTCTACAAAAGGAGAAAGCCAGTATTCTAAAGGCGGACAGTATCAAGCAGAAAATAATTTTCACCTTAAAAAGTCTGTTGGATGAAACCTTGGGGGCTTCCTAGGTGGCCCCTCTTTGCCGAGGGCAGGGGGAAGCTGAAGGAAGGGGCAGGCTGCTCCACATGGGTGGGCAGCAGCTTTCATAAGCAAAGGAACTTGCATTTGAGGCTTGTCTGGGCATGACAGGATGAGTAGATCTTGGTGCCTGCCACCCACTAGAATCTGAAAAGTGTGTATAGAGGCCATGGCTCCCACTGTGTGCATGGTGGGCAGAACTACATTCCAAGGACAGCGGAGGGGGAGGAGACTCGATTGCCTGGGTCCTGCTCTTGGGTCAACCTGCAGTCCCAGCCTCTCCATGACCTCCCTGTGACCAGCTCTTAAAATCTTGCATGTCCCCCTCTTCTGCAGTGGGCCCTGAGCAGTCAGAAGGGGTTTCATTAGCACAGAGGCAGCTCATTTGTCAGCTATCTGGGTGACTAGAAGTAGATACCACAACAATAATATAGGCACATGCAAGAGAAAAAAGGTTAAGATCATGATTCCCAAAATAAGCAGCCATTTTTCCCACCAAGAGCCCCATGGTCTAAACCTCTGATTGATTAAATACCCTAGACTAGGGGTCGGATCACTCAGGATGTTCACTTGTATCCTCGTGTGATTTAATACATTTGCACTTATCAGGTACGAACACACAACATTCTGTTTGGATAATGGCACAGGTGCCTCCATGGGAAGCAGTAATAAAGTCCAAGGTCGTCCTATTTTGGAGAACAGCCTTTCTCCTTAGAGACATTTTAGTGTTCAGTAAAGACAGGCTTTGCCAGCTATCATTTAAGGCTTGCTGGGTGAATTTAGTAAGAGCTCCTATACGTGCTATAACATCCTTCAGGCCAGTGGAGGGGACAGAGACGGCAGCCAATGTTCATACAGTAGAGAACAGAACATGCCCATCCTACCTTGAGGACGAGGCTGGCAATATGTGTTGCCATGGGGTGGATTCTCCCCTATGTCCAGGGAAAATCCAGGGTGCAGTGACCCAACCACCCATGTGGAATCCATGGCCAACAGTCTGTACCACACACCCACAGGGTCCCCTTTGGGGCCACCCAATAAATACCCGGGCAGCACAACCAACTGTGCCAAACTAACCACTCTCCTTTATTCTTGGTTCAACTGGCTTGGCTCTGTTTAGAGTGATTTTTCTGTTCCCAACATAGAGATGAATGGGTACTCAAATGTCCACAACCTAGATGAGCCCCATGAACCCATCCCAAATCTGAGCATATCTACCGATGGCTCTGATGGTGGCCATTTTAGGACCCTTCCAGTTGGCGGTTTGATGGGTTGCGTGTGTAGTATCATCGACAGAAAAGAAGACCTGTGCCTAGCGTTACTGACACTGTGTGTTACAGGCCAGTTTTCTGGATTCGTATTGGTAATATCAGCTGAATTAAGAGTATTAGTGCAGCTTGTTCTTCCTTAATGTATGTTTTACAGCCTGCTAAGCCCCTCCCTGGAATGGTGACACCATTATGGCAATCCTGATGAGAGAGAGGGACAGCTGCCCACATGCCCAACAGCTGGATTGATTCCTTTGCTAGGAATATAAGGGGACCCACTATAGAAAGGTATTGGCCTCAGGTGCCCATCCCATGATCAGACAGCACAGGAGCAACTATCTAAGGTCAAAAAGACAAATATTTACTAGGAACTTGTATGGAAAAGCCTTCTTCCGTAAGAATCACACTTGGGGTCTTATCCTTAGATGTTCATGTGGCTGCAGCTTTAGGAATTTGACCTGGTTCCATATACCACACAGATTAGCTGGGGGAAGCAGCACTGCTGACATGAGGAGACAGATTGGAGGTGGCATACGCCAGACCAGGATTCATGCCTTCTCCCCTCTTTCAGTGATCTTTCATGCCAGGTGTACCGTGTTTCAAGAGGTCTGGTTTGTAGCAGGACAACCAGACCCCAGGGGAGCTTGAGTAGCTCCGCCTGACCCACGGATGGAAAGTAAGTCACTTACTTGTGTGATGAGACATCACATGGCAAGCTCCAGTAGATAATGCCTTTCGCAGGTGTGATGCGACCTGGTGTTGCTGGCAGCATAGTACATTGATACCTGGTGAGAGTCAGGGCAATGGCTGTTCCCTGTGTCTTCCATATGTTTATGGTGTTGGTTGTCCCAGCAGGCATCCCCAGTATGGCATACAGGGCAACAGTTTCTACTGGTGGATCATTCAAATGTAATAGAGCCTAAACAGTTCTTCAGTCTACCCACCCAAAGTGGTTTTGCTGATGAGTAACTTAATCTGCCACTTTAACAATCCATTTTTCCTTTCTACCAACCCTGCTGCTTGTGGGTTACAGGGGAGATGGAACCTCCATTCAGTGTCATGTTCTTTTGCCCAGTCTCGCATATCATGACGTTTGAAATATGAGCCCTGATCATTGTCTATTCAACAATGGTGTCCATACATGGTACTCAGCTTCTCTAATCCCCTAATGGCAGCAGCCAGTTTGCAGTGACGGGGGGGGGGGGGGGGGGGGGGACTTGGGTTAGACAAGATGCAGTATCCACACAAACCAAGGCATATTCAGAACCTCCCTCGAAGGGAAAGGGCCAACAGAATCAATGTGTCAAGCCCTCAGTGGTTGAGAACTCCAGTGCATGGCCCCAGACTCATTTGCACTTGCCTTGAGTGTGGTTTAGAACACACAGGACATGCCACTAGACATTAACCAAGTCACTGAATTCCAGAGGAACTCCAGCATCCTTGGTACTAACTGTTCCCCTACCACATGCTGGGGGCAGATGGGACTACCTTAGCTTTCATTCCTGCAGTAAATGTGGCTCAATCGGGACCTTCAAAGACAGGGGTAGAGATGGCCTCATTCCCAACTCCATAAAGAGTTATTGCACCTCCTCTACCTTTCCAGGATCTCACGTGCCTAGAGGGATCCCTCTCATTGAGCCAAGCCTCCCTGCAGGCCAGAATAATCCAATCTATAAGGAACTGAATATCTTGAACCCCCTAAGTGCCATGCAGGTGTTGCCAGACAGCAGGGTGGGTGGTGATGTTGCTCATTTTCTCTGCTTCCTGCCCCAAGAAATGCCACTGCCCCATATACCATAGCTGCATTAACCACGCCTGGATACTTTCTCTGGCCTTTGCTGGAATTTGGCCGCTTTATCAATAAGCTCAGCGGGAGTGTATTTTCCATTATGAGCATTTCCTGAATTGGGGGCTGCCCTGCTGGCTGGGGTTGTTGCTATTCTTTGTAATAGGGGTCGGCTGGCACGAGGCATTTCCTCCACTTCACTGTCAATCACAGCATCCTCCTCTTCGCTCTCCTCACTTTCCCAGGGATTGCACCTGCCCCTGCCATCCCTGATGTTTGCACGCTCCAGCGGGGGCCTTAGGGATGCAGTCCTATTCGGGGTAGGTGCTTCCCGTGAGCCGGGTATAGGATGCAGGCCAAGAGTGTCTCCAGGTGAGGCCTTGCAGGCAAACAGAGGCTTCAGCTGAGTTCACTATTCACTGGTCCCCCCAAAATGAACAAAAACGTGATGGCTCAGCTTGACACTGGAGCGGAATGTACTCTAACACATGGTAACCCTCAAAAGTTTTCTGGCCCCCTCGGGACCATGATGACCGCCTGCAACAGAGTCCCCACATCTTGGTTTATTCAAGCTTTGGTAGCAAAATTGCTTTAAGTCTTTCCTTAGCTCCTACTTAACCTTTGGTTTCAAAGGCACTTGAGTTGCACTACCCACTTACAAGAAATACCTCTTTGGTCAGAGATGGCTGTATCTGTAAAGTGAAGTAGGACTAATTTTGGCCTTTTCACTCCTTTATTCTTTTAGTCCCTTATTTATCCCTTCATTTATTGTACCCTCTTCTGCCCCAAACATTTTTATTCATTTTAGGTAGTCTCTGATGATGATTCTAAAAACTATAGCTTTTTAAAAAAAATCAGGGTTTCTCTGTCCAGTGGCGCCACAACCAACAAAATCCCCTCCTCTCCCTCTCTCCCTCTCTCTCTCTCTGACTCTCTCTCTCTCTCACACACACACACACAATGCACACACACTTTCTAAGGTCTACTTTGATTGACAGGCCAGCCAAGCCTCTCCACATAAGTCCTCCTGGGGCAAGATATTTTTCCAGACCAATGCCAAATCTGACCCAAACTGCAGAGTTTTGGAGTTTTCATCACTACTTGCAGTCCAAGGAAACAGACTAGAACATCTAATTTAGTATAGTAGACCCTTAACCTGGCAATATTTAACTTCAGCTGAGAAATCTAAAATCCTCTATGGGAAACCCAACTGTTTCTAAGGTATGCATTAGAAAACTGTTTTGTGTCTGTTTGCTTTAGGGAAAAACGAAGCCTTACTTCTCAAGATCAGGAACAGACATATGGTATGTTGGTGAACCCAGAAGGGGCATGGGGATTCACATGGACTTACCTCCACCATGCTACCTTCAGGGCCCTTCCATGTTCCGTCAAGAAGGAAACTACAGCCAGAGGGACCCTGGGTAAGGGAACCATGTATAAAATAGCCTGAAGAAAACTGGCTTTGGCCCCAACTGTTCTTAAGTGACAGAGGAGAATGGCCAAGAAGCTTAGATTCACAAGATTACGGGAGAGCAAAGGTGAGACTAGAATTGACAGCTCATATTTCTCGTAGTCCTAGTCCCTTGTTCTGTACTCCCTACTCCTCCTCCTTCTTCAGACTGTATCCTTCATTTTAGGTATACCTATGGCAAAATCAAAAGAAACCTAACATCAATCCGTGTATAAGAGTTTGACCTTCTGCCCTCGTCCATTCCTTTTCATGCCTTTACAATTGTTTCTTTAAATCGTGAACACTGTCTTAAATACCCATAAATAAAAAGCTTGATTTGGACTACTCTGATTTCTCTAATAAATCTCTGCTGTCACCTGCCTCCAAATTAAACATTCTTCAGGCCAAAGATTGATGTGCTGCCCCTTATTTAGTCTTGTCAGAACAGTTTATCACTTTTTTGATGAACAAAGGAGCCGGACAAAATGATATTTTCCTGAGCTCTTCAATTTTAAGAGTATCTGAGATTTCACATGATTGAACTGCCTTCTTGTTGTCATATTATTAATTCTCCTAAATAAACATAATAACAGAGAGGGAACTTTATGTAAATATCTGTGTATATTTGAGAAGCGTGTATAAATACCATAGGTACATGCATACATGTATACACATTAGAGGAAAAAACACATTTTATGAAATCTGTGGGTAAAAATAAACATAATAAGGGGCGCCTGGGTGGCACAGCGGTTAAGCGTCTGCCTTCGGCTCAGGGTGTGATCCCGGCGTTATGGGATCGAGCCCCACATCAGGCTCCTCCCCTATGAGCCTGCTTCTTCCTCTCCCACTCCCCCTGCTTGTGTTCCCTCTCTCGCTGGCTGTCTCTCTCTGTCGAATAAATAAAATCTTTAAAAATAAATAAATAAACATAATAAGGGCAAAGAGGATATCATGGCATCACTGCCTCCTCACAGGATTCACCACTCAGGACACCAAAAAAAATTAGATTAAAATATTAAGAGTTTAAAATTCTGCTAATTACTACTTACTACCAATATTTTTTTGAGAGAGAGAGCATGCGCACATGCATGAGCAGGGGGAGGGGCAGAGGGAGAGGGAGAGTCTCAAGCAGACTCCATGCTCAGCACAGAGTCCCTCGAGGGACTTGATCTCAGGACCCTGAGATCACGACCTGAGCCCAATTCGAGAGTCAGACGCTTAACCGACGGAGTCACCCAGGTGCCCTTATTTATTACCACATATTTTAAAGTATCTTTGTATACAAAAAAACCTTCCTTAATAACCAAACATACTGTAAATCATAAAACTTGCAGCATAAACTCAGCTTGCCGAGGAAACATGACCTTGAGACCCTCAGTTTTCTGATTAAAAATCGTAGTCGGTTGAAACTATAGCCGCTTTGACACAGTGAAAAGGTAACTACACAGGTGAAAAGAGGACAAAGGGGTGTTTTTCCAAAACAGAAGAATTCCTCTGAAAACTAACGCTTTGAAAATATATGAAAAGCATTCCAGTCTGATGCATGGACAATGAATGCTGATTTGGAATGTGTAAGTATAAGATAGGACAATGACAGATTAAAACTCATTAAAATTAAATCAGCTCATTGTGTATCTTCAGCTAAAAGCAAAATGATTCTTTTGTAAAAACACGTATGCTCCTTTTTTCCCCTTTCCGTGCAATAGTCCAGCAAGACGCTTCTTAGGTATCTTAAAGTCTATTGCTATTTCTACACTGCTGTAATTCTACAGAAAAAAAATAAATAATGCTAAGGCATCCAGCCATCCAGGACACATGAGAAACTTTGTGGAAGAAACTTTGTTTGACCATCAGCCACCAGGCTGAAACAGAAAGCAGGCAACACTGTCATCACGGTCTCTGTGGGGGTTTTATGTAGAATTCTAATTAACCAACACTCATTTTCTTTTCAGATATCGAAAAAAACAATCTGGCTACAGTTCCTAAGGAATTTGGGAGGAAAATATGAATTTATATGTGGCATACATTAGAAGGGGCTCCCTGTAGATTCTTCAGGAGACCATTCGAGCATCTGTTTAAAACATTTCTTCAAGTCATGAAATTGAAATGCCACTCATCAGAAATCGAACTCCCTAGAAAATATTGAATTACAAAACAGAAAACTGTAGCATTTCAGTGTCTTGGGATTGATAAGAATAAAGTATAGATAATAAATTTTTGAAGCACGAATCCCCTTTGTAAGTCCCTATTTAGTGGCTATCCCCTCACGAACTGTAAGCCCCAGGAAGGATGCAATGGCGCTGGCTTGTTCATTTCTCTTTCCCAAGGGTTAGCCCCGTGGCTAGCACACAGGAGGTGGTCAATAAACATTTGTTAAGTTTTTTCTAGTAACTTCTTCCTAACACGGGAGGAAGCAGAGGAAATGAACAAGATCAGCAAACCTCAACAGAGAGCTAGGAGGTTTTTGACAGAGGAGCAGAAGAATGCAGAGAAGTAAATCCTCATCCCTCTGTTATTGCTGCCTTAGGTTTTCTGCCCTTCTTTTTGCAAGAAAAGCTCATGATAATGATGGTAGTAATAGTGGCATATGAGGAGAAAATGCACAGATCCATTTTCCAGGTTTCCTTTGATCTTGAATAACGTATCACATTTGGTCCAGGAGTTTGGTCCAGGAGTTAATAATTTGGTCCAAGAGTTAAGAATCTGCTGGGAAATCTGGGAATCGTCTGGATGCGTATTTTTGATAAATTCTTAAGCAATCAGATAACACAAGGATGGGCATCAGAATGCACTGTTTACTGTGGAATTGTTTGTTAGGACTCATGTTTTAAAACTCATAAAAGCTGCTTTAAAATTTTGAAACCAGTACAGATATCCACATGTTTGATGAGGATTGTGCAATGTAAAACCCAACATAATCTATATGATGCTTAGGTTTTAGGCACCTGTTCATTTGAAAAACATCTGTGGCATGTTTGGCAACCAATACGGGTGACACACAGAAGCCCCCAGAAGACTCTCAGACCGACTGATGACTGTTCTCACCTGTGAATTATTCCGAGCCAGTAACTTGATGTGAACATCCCTTCCCTGGCTTTGGTAATTATGCTACCAGGCTGCGTAAAGCCTGTTTTCACGTGGGACGTAATTACCATACGTAATTGCACGTACGCAAATATCTGTCCTTCCATTGGGTAGTCACAGCATCACCCATGTTCCAAAGCACCAAACCCCCTTTTCAGGGATACACTTGACGTGTCATCGTTGAAGTAATTAGCATGCTTAGGGTTTTTTAAAAATGTATAAATGCATCAAATTTTCACTAGAGACTTTTGTTCTTGTCAAAAATCCCTACTGCAGCAATGCGCGAATTACAATAGAAGGTAATTGGAACACAGCGTTCCATAGGACTGTGCTGAAATACGGAGCTACCTGTATAGCATTGCCTAGGGAGAGAGGCGCAGATTTCCAAGTTCTCGGTGCTGTTTTCCTAAGTTTCTGTTCACACTGTAACTAAGGGAGTTCAAGTGTGTGAGCCTGAACGAGTCACAATGGAATGACGGTACAAACACATTAAAGGCAAGGAGCATTCCGCATAATTCAGACAAAGCAATCCAAAGCACAATACAGAATTCGGAGACTTTCAGTGCTCACCTGTCTGCACTAAAAGCAGCAATAGCAATATTGATTTTATTTATTTATTTGCATCTTGATCCAAAAGCTGTAAATGCACCTTACAAAATACAAATAATACAAGAGGATTTCTTAAAAGCAGCTTCAGGATGTCAGGAAAAAAGAAGAAAAATGAAAGAAAGTCAGAAGTGAAATTAACACCCAAAATGCATCCCCCGAAGCCTAAATTTGGCACCGAGCTGGGTGGTAACCCAAAGAAAAACATGACCAAACTCATGATGCCATTGTTCAGGAGAAGCACAATTCCTAGCAAGCAGAATAACAGTCCAAATTAGTTCTACCTGGTTTAGAAAGATACCTGGTGAGTTATAGTTTCACTGGATTTACTTTCCTAAATAGTCTAAGACTAGTGTTACTCAAATTTAAAATTACCCAATTTTATAAAATCAATTTTTTGGTCATGACCAACTTTAAAAAAATTGTTAAAATGTATTCATGACACATACGGTGGTTATTGTTTCATGAAAATGTGTGCTTTCGTTACATATATATATGGGGGCCTGGATTTTGAAATTTTACATTTATTTCTTATTATGGTCATGTTCATGGTCAATAAATTGTTGAAAGCCCCTGAGCTAGTCCGATGAAGTCTCTACTTTCACTGGCAACAACAAGAAAGCAGACTTGAAAAATGCATGGAACTGAGGGGAGAGAGAGAGGTCTGTGCTTCTGTGCCTTGCTCAGGGAGGAAGGCGGCTATACGTAGACGCGGCAGGTTCTCTGGAGGGTTCTGAGGAAGGCTGTATAGCTATAGCAAGTCCCAGAAGACAATGATCTTCAACTGCTCTCTTGCTATTACTTTTGATGAATTTTAATTGGTAATATTAAGAAGGGAAGATAATAGATATTAAAGCTATCTTTAAATCACAAGTCAAACACTAATACTGACCTCTACTTCCAGCCTCAATTCAGGAGAACCAGAACTGTGTGACTTCTTAACCCCAACCCTTCTAGCCACAGTCAATGGCTCCCCCAGACTGTCCTATAAGCCTCAGCTGGGACCCTGCCGACACTGTCACACACGCATCCCTCTTCCTCGCTAGACTGAGAACCTCCTAAGATAGAGACGGTGCCTTTCCAGCAGCCATCACACTGCTCGGCACTTGGTAGACCCTCAAAGCATGTTTGTGCAGGGGATGAATGCATGAACGAGTAACTGAATATTCATTACTACTCCTGTATTTCTCTGATGCAATCAAAATTTGTCATCATGAGGAATACCTGACAGTCCAATATTCTACAACATTTTCAGAATTAAGAGGGAAAGAGGCTTTAACGTTTCATCCATTCTAATTTTTACAATTAGTCATTTATGCTTATCAAGGGTGACATATCAGTTTCAGCTCAGGCGCTGATCCTGAGGGACTGGCAGCAGCTTCCTGGACCCTAAGCCTGGCTTTGGGCCGAGATGGCAGAAGTGCCCACCGAAACGGTCAAGCAGTGCACTTGAGACGACAATGGTCCCCGTGTCCCATGTCTGCCATCTCGACATACCTAGTCAGAGGACCTGAATAGTCATTGGAAACAGGTGCTGAAAACTGGTTTTGCTTAAAGTAGCATTCCTGATCTTTCCAACTCCTCCCGGGAAACAGCCAACGGGAAGGAGCTTGAGAATGAGCAAGCCATGGGTCAGGATAATTTCAACCCAGGTCCTTTGTTGACACTAACAATACAGCCATTAGTTCCAAGTGGAAGAGATGACAATGGGATTTATGATACACAATCTCTTCTCCCTGGACTGGAGCCGAGGAAGAGAAAGAGCAGCTACAAAGAGGCCGTACTTCCTAAAACAGGTATTTCATAACTGCTGCTTAACAGCTGTTTTAAAAATGAAGAGAGCAGCTGCGGTAATTATAGTCAACTTGTCAAAACTTTTCAGTGTTTGTTATTTTTTGATAGCGGCCATTCTTCTATCTCCTCCAGGATCTGTGGGGTTGAAATAGGGTAAGCAGCTGTCTTCAATGCTACACGAGATATACATTTCAAAGAGGGTCTTTTGTTTGGCTTCATTTTTCTTAGATCCATGTTTATATCCAAGATCTCTGTGAAGTAGAAAGCAATGCACTCTAGAGGAAATTGTTTGCAAACCAAAGAGAGAATTCAAAATTATGGGTCAGAGCCATTTGCTTGCAGTTATGATGAAAATTCCTGGTGAGATTTCAGAGCACTGCTTGATCATTAAAACATTGTGCGTGGTGCCTTACTTGAGAAATTAGATAATGGACTCTTAATTCCACTCATACCTCCACATAGTTTCGAAGAAAGGTAAGTTGGCAACATGCAGAAGACTCCCGCCAATGTCCTCCAGGGTGGGGAGAGGCGTCCTTGTGGAAAGCAGGCATCAGTGCAACTCGCTGCCCACCAGAGGAATCAGCTAAGTTAGGGAGAGCCTTATTCCAGAACAGGTGTGCTGAAGAGGAAGAAGTACATGAAAGCCCACGGTGTGGGAAGTGCCCTGCTCTGGACAGAGTGGGCCTTGGTACAGAACATTAAATCTTAAAAAAAAAAAAAAAAAAAAATTTTTATGGTGCCTCTTCAGGCCATCATTTAGTCCCTACAAGAACTCTCCACCGGCCCCATGCCCAGGGCCTCAAACTGCAAGGAAGGTGTAGACGGCAACACTCAGGTATAAAACTTGAGCTGAGAGAAGGAAAGCTAACCGGTGCTGGGAAGGAGATCATGGATACATAAAAGATTTTGGTGGAGCCCGTCAGGTTAACATGGGTAGAGTAGAAAGCCCGAGTGTGGGAAGGAGCCAAACACATTACAGTCAGAAGGAAAGAGGGAAAAAGAGACCATGGGAAGCAAAGACAAGAACTGAGACTGGAGGTCCAGAAGAAAAGAAAAAGCACCACAAACAGGAGCAATTAAAAACACAACATCTGTGAAACAAGAGCCTGAACTTAAGTGATAAGTAGCAACAACAAAACGAAATGAAAATAACCGTAATCAAGAAACTGAAAATGGAAAAAAAGAAAATACACATGATTAAAAATCAAATTAATCACTTAAAGAAGAGGTCTTCAAATTTTTCTGAAAATGGTCCCATGGTAAATATGGAAAGTTTTGCGGACCATACAGTTTCTGTCACAGCTATTCATCCCTGCTGTAATATATTATATATGTACTATATTAATATTCATGAAGTGTTTAGGATAGAGCCCAGACATAGTAATCGTCTATTATTATCATCAACATCAAGACACATCCAAATTAAGTGATGGAACTTTAAAGATAAAGAGGGAAAAAAAATCATTCAGTCATTTAGGCAAGAAAAGTTACCCACAGTAGGGAAAATCAGGCTGGCCTTATGCTTTTTCAAGGCAATATTTAATTCCAGAAGCCGACAGAACAATGTCCGTAATATATTAAGGAGCAGCACGTGTAACCAAGAGTAGTACACCCAGCCAAGCCGTTCAAGTATAAAGGCGGTATTCTCAAATATGAAAGAGCTCTGAGAATCGAGAATTTATAATCCCTTTGCTAAAAAATAAATAAAAATTTTAAAACTACATGACAATAAAATCCAACCAACCAAGTGATAAATTAAAAAGCAAGTTCAGTAATGGAAAAGTCATGGTAAAAGAACCAGTGCTGAGCATTGCTTCCATTTAAATAGAGAACTCATAATGATTAACAGAGGGAATTATGACTGCAGGACAAAATGGAATGCTACAGCGCTGACAAAGGGAAATCATTTCAAAGAAATGCCAGGAGGTGTAGGGAAGGAAGGAAGAGTGAAAAATAGAGGAGTCCTCATCCCCTCATCCTCCCTATCAGGTTGCCTATCAGATACTATTTAAAGTTGCAATAGAAAATTAAAAAATATATATATAATACTCTGATCTTGTAAAAGTTTCTGTGCCATTAGCAGGACGATATAAGACTTGACTATTTCTTCCAGGGGCACCTGGGTGGTGTAGTCAGTTAAGCGACTGGTTTCAACTCGGGTTATGATCTCAGGGTCATGAGATCGAGCCCCATGTCAGGCTACCTACCTGGTGCACAGTCTGCTTGGGACTCTCTCTCCATCACCCTCTGCCCCTCCCTCTTGCTCTCTCTCAAATAAATAAATCTTAAGAAAAAAAAAAAAAGACTTGCTATTTCTTCTGGATTAAGAAACACTGGTAATTTCCTAAATTCCACTTCACCTTTTTTTCCTTCTAAAATTTAAATCAATTAAATAAAATTAATGTAGTATTTTATATAGAGAATGACTGCATGATTTCAAAGTTAAAATATTTGTCCATCCATACAGAATCTGTCCCCAAAAAAGATGTACAGAAAGATATTCACCGAATTATTTTAGGTAGTAGAATTTAGGGTGATTCTTCCTTTCTCCTTTGAATTTTACTCCATTGTATTTTTTGACAGCCGATGTATGGTATTCCTAGCTGCCCACCAACGTCCTTTCTTACTTCCGGTCTGCACCATGGCAAAGCCACTTTTCCCAGCCTCTCTTGTAGCTACATGGGACTATGCGACTAAGTTCTCTCCAACAGAATATGAACAGAAGTAATGTTCAACTTCCACAGGGCGTGATCTTTGAATATTTTTGTTCTCCTTCCTGTCTGGTGACCAGAGCCAACTTAGAAAGCATGTGCTGTAGATGGCGGATGTGTCAGGCCAAATGTCAGAAAGTGTACAGAGCAGAACCGTTTAACAGCCTGAAACACTCATGTTGGTGTGACACATAAGAGAACAAAAGTTGTGTTCTTTAAGCCACGTTATTACGAGTTTCTTTATAGAGCCTCCTTTTCTTTTGGTATAATTAACATAAGCATGCATTATTTTATTTTAAAAAAGGATAATAAACTATAATCTAAAAATAGAATCAAAACAGTCTAAAAAAAAAAAAAACCCAAACCAAATCCAGGCAAAACTCCCAACACATATGTCACAGACTCCAATGATTCTGGCAATAATCTAGGAACAAATGTGGTTGCCACCATCATGACTGACATTGGAGGACAGATCTCACCAGCTGGTAGACTTACAAGTAATGGTACCAAGTGGCCTCATGTAGCTTCGGAATTGAGTTCATCTTTGAGACTTGTTTTGTTTGTTGGTTAAAGACAGTCTGGCTTATGATGTTTCAGATTATTCAAGAAAATGTTTCCTCTAAATTAAGAAGGATAGTAGTCTCTAATATTATCCTTGCTATGCAACCAAATATTTCACTTGGTTTTAAGTGTATCAGTTGCATCTAGACAAGCCTGTGTTCTCTAAACCCTGTTTCACAGCATTTTGAAGATTAATTTTGACATACAACCTTTTCACTTAGATTAACGAAGCTCTTCTGTCCAGAACACAGTCTGCAAAACATCATCCATACACCACCCATTGTGTTTTTGACGTGTAGTAAGAGATTAAAACTCTGTATCAGTGTACAGGGCTACTGAAGGCCAGTAAAAGTCTGTGGGTAATTTGGATCTAATCCTGGAATCAAAGTATTTACAGAAAAAAAGTCTTCTGAAAACTGGAAGGGACCTCAAGAAACCATTTGGTCCAGGGCTCTTCCAAGTAAGGCATCAAATATTTTTCTTAAACTTTTTAATTAAGCTACAAGATGACAGGTTTCCAGATTTTATTTATCACCACAGAGATAAATGGTTTTCAAATAATCACTGAGGAGAGAAACGTGGGAGGTTAAAATAAAAACTCTCATTTAGTTCTCTTCACACATCTGCCCCGGAAAAATCTTTTTTGAACTCCCCTCAAAAAAAAAAATTAATTTTATGAAAGAACAAATTGGAATATGAAAGGCATGAGAATCCTAAATGTCTGGCTCATTTCCTCTCAAGAAATAAAAATCTTTCAACAACATGTTTATAAGTTACAAGCCAGACACAAATACTAATTTCTCAGTCCAAAGATATCCAATTTCCATTATAATGCATTTAAATCTCTGCAAACTAGAGTGTTTTTAGAAACCATGCCAGTCAAAGATGTCTAAAACAATGTTGCCTGATTCTTTTCCGAAGTTAGCTTTATACCAATTAGCTATTATTTCTAGTGAGTACTCAGCCCCCGCAAAGATAACCATTCCACTCCCTTTATTCTTGACTATCTTATTAATTTTGACATTTTTTCCTTTTATGCATTAAGGTAGCAATAGCAGCACTATCAAATTCATCAAGTAGAGAAAGATACTTCCAACTTGAAATCTAATTAATTTTTCATGTTCATTATCTTTTAAGAGTGTTTCTTGCAAAAGGACATTATCTGCTCCTCTTTTCATGATAATTGATGCAGTTCTTCCCCCATCCTTTTATTTTTTCTAATAGGTGAGGAAAGACCTTTAATACTTATACTTACAATCTTGCCAATAACTTTTTAAAGGATAAGTATTAAATATGTCATTCAAGATGCATAATGTGTTACCAAAATCAGATCCATTAGAATGAGAAACTCATTAAGGGGTAAGTTTAAAGAGTTTACAGAAGTACACTTGCCCCTTTATGAAGCATTGAATTATTAATATGAAACACGGAGATGTGTATTCCTTTTTATATTTTTAAGGAGTCATATAAACAAGAAAATTATTTCAGTGAAAATATAACGAACAATACACTGTTTTTAAACACAGGCTCCCAATTACAGATTGGGAGCAGCCTAAAGAGTGAAGGAAGGAAGAAAAGGGGTGTGTGTGTGTGCGCGCGTGTGTGTGCACACATGTGTGCGCGTGTGTGTGCGCGTGTGTGTGCGCGCGTGTGTGCGCGCGCGTGTGTGTGCGCGCGTGTGTGTGCGTGTGTGCTTTGGGGAAGGAAAGTTAAATACTCTGGACAGTCAAAGTTACCCGATGTACCTAAAGAACCAGCTGCGCATTAAAAAGAAAGATATAGTAAATATTTTATATAAAATTTTAACAATTTTTAATGTTAGCATTAGAAAAGTAGAAGGAAGTGAAAGTTTGCCATTTGAAATTGGAACGCAACTCCTTACGATATACTTACCTACTAAGTATGTCTGCTAAACATACGTTGGAGACCGTGACGAG